>NC_136465.1:169463459-170112209 GCF_902686455.1 Sciurus vulgaris | reverse complement strand
AGTTCTGGCCAGGCTGCGGAAATCCCTGCGTGTGGGCCCTGGGCCGGGAGGGCCTAGGAACACTGTCGGGGCCACGTCCTTGGTGGGCGGGATGCCAGCGAGGCTTCCAGGCACGTTCCTCCCACTGCCTGGAACACCAGCTGCAGGGTGACCCTGAGCCCCGCCAGGCTGGGGCCTTTGGCTCCACAGGAAATCTGGGCCGCTGGCTGTTCCAAGGAGCCTCACCTCGCCTGCCACCTCCTGGCATCCTTTGGAGGCCAGAGGCCATCACTGGCCTCTGCATAACAGCCTAAGGAGGGCAGGAGAATCGGGTCTGGGTTCGGATACTGCTGTGGCCACCTGCTAGTTGTGTGACCTTGGGCACCTTTGGTATTCTGAGGCTCAGCTTCACATCAGCAGAATGGGGGTGAGGACGTGGGCCCTGCTCGCCGTGTGCACCAACCTGTATCATGCAGAGGCTGCAGAGGCAGGGACTGATCCCACCATCTTACAGATGAGGAAAGCCGAGGCTCAGAGAGCCAGTCACTGGGCCAAGGTGTCAGCTCACAGGTTCGACTCCCAAGTCTCTGTCTCTTACCCACCAGCTAGACTTCTGTGTCCCCTGAGCACCAGCTGGGGCTGGTGACAGTGCCAGCAAGGCCCTGGGGAGGATCAAGAGGTGCCGCGGCACCTCATGGACTAGCGGGAGCTGCTGTGCTTCCCCGGCCCTTCCTCTGAGCTGCATCTCAAATGGGAATCACCAGGCTTCCCAGGATGGGAGGGGCAAGCCCTGAACCAGGCTGGGGCCTGACAGCAGCCTGCGTCCCAGCCTGAGTCCTGCCACTGCCGGCTCCTGCTCTGGGGAGCTGGAGGTGGTAACCTCACTCACGGAGAAGGCCCACCGAATCCTCTGCTCTGCTGGCCCCGCCATGGCGGCCAGGGGGAGCATCTCTCCAGAGTCCAGCCACGCCGGCCACCGGCTGCAGCCAGCCTCCGGGGTGAGCTTAGTCAAGGAACTGTCTCTGGCCTGCTCCGTCCTCACAGGGACACAGGGAGGTTCCCAGCATGGATCCCTTTATGCCCAGAGGCTCCCTCCATGCCTTCTCTGACCTCCCACACCCACCTGAGGTAGGGACTGCTGTTCCCATTTCATGTGTGAGGAGACTGAGGCTCAGTGAGGTGGTATGACGTGCCCAGGGCCACATCCTGGGAGTGGCCCCAGGGCGGCCTGACCCAATCCCCTGCTCCACCTGGTCTACTACACTGCTGCCCCCAGAGGGTCAGAGAAACCTCTGCTCATGCCAAGAGTGGGGACGACCCCAATCCCCAGAAGGAAGCAGGAGGTGCCCTTCATTCAGCATCCCTTCCTAAGGCCAGAACATTCTCTCCAGTCCACACATGGCGACCTTGGCCACAAGTGTCTGCCAGGGCCTCAGGTGCTAGAGACTAGAGCACACAGCTCCTCCAAGGCGGAGGCCGAGTGCAGGCGCCCAGGGGGGCCTTGGAGGGGACACCAGAACACGGCTTCAAAGGGGCTTTGGAGTCCCTGTCACCTGATTCCAGTGCGGTCCCCGCCCTCACCAGCTGAGCCTCAGGTGTTTCTGTTTGTTTGTTTTTGTTTTGTTTTGGTATCAGGACTGAACCCAGTGGTGCTTAACCACTGAGCCACATCCCCAGACCTTTTTTATATTTTATTTAGAGACAGGGTCTCGCTGAGTTGCTCTTTAGGACCTCACTAAGCTGCTGAGGCTGGCTTTAAACCCCCTAGCTTTGATCCTCCTGCCTCAGCCTCTGGTGCTGCTGGGATTACAGGTGTGGGCCCACCAGGCCCTGTGCTCATGTCTGTGTCCACATTTCCTCTTACAAGGACACCCTAGTGGCCTCATTTAGCACAATCACCTCTTTAAAGGGCCTGTCTCCAAATAACCCCATTCCGAGGTGCTGGAATAGGGCCCCCAACATGAAATCTGGGGCTGCCTGCGCCTCAGGCCCTCACACAGGGGCGCCAGCGCTTCCCGGTATTAACTTATTTGATGCCTCGGAAGCTGAGGAGGTGGGCCTGAGGGTCAGTTCCAGTTCCAGTGGGGAAGGAGAGGCCAGCAGGGCTTCCGGGGGACCCAGGGCACAGGGCTGGGCAGGCGCAGAGCAGGTTCAACTCAGCGTCTGGTCCTGATGCGCCACTGGGGTCCCCACTTCTCTCGCCACCAGCCCCCACCACACCAAGGCCCTGCCCTTCGGTGTCTGCACTCCTCGGCCGGCCGGGGAAGTCACTCGGCTGGTCACACTTCACCGTGGCCCCGTAGTCAAGTATTTAGGGTTTTCAGTTAATTACTTTTCCATCATGAACAAGATTGGAACAAACATGTTCGGGCACAGAGCGGATTTCTTCTTTTAGATTTTATAGAAGTGGAATTTCCAGGGCAAAGGGAACTTGTTGTTGCCCTTAAGGTGAGGAAGGAGTGTCCGGGCTGAAACCTGACCTGGCTCCCCTGCACCTCCTACTTGGCCGTTTACTTTGGGGAAGGGCAGGAATGTCCCCAGCCATGGCTTTGTCCCCTCCCCTTTTGCCTTAGAAAGTTCCAGACTCCAAATTCTGGTGTTCCTGAGACCCCGCAAGTTCAAAGTATCCTTTCATGTAAGAAACTGACAGGTTTTAGGTCTGGGGTGGGATCTGAGAATGTGCACCTTCCCAGCCCTGGTGTCTCTGAGGCCTCAGCCGTGGACTGACACCCAGGGAAGTGCAGCCCTCTGGCAGCCACCCTCTCCAGCGCTGCTCCCTGAGCACCTTCCATGCCCCACCCTCCCAGAGGGCCCGGCACCAAGGAGGGGCTCCGGTCTGCAAGATGGATGAACGCACGAAGCGCACGCCCTTCCCGAGAAGCTGCTCCGCCAGGTCCCTCTCCTCACTGGCCAAGCCAGCTCCTCTGCCACTTACAGTGTGACTTCAGGCACCATGTTGTCCGAGCCCCAGGTCCTCCTCCCCAGTGAAACAGAGGGACTAGTGGTTTCCATATCATTTCCCACCTCCTAGGATTCCTTCGATGCTGGGATGGGAAAGGAAGCCACCAAGTCTGTGCCAGGAGAGGACACTGGAAGCCCAGAGTGCAGGACCTCACCTGGGGTCACCAGCAAGCAAGAGGAGAGAATCCAGAGTGCCTGAGTTCCCACTCTGAGTCTTGGGCTTGCTCTGGGAAGTCCAGGCAGAGGAATTTCCAAAGGGACGGGCCTAGTACCTCAGGGTGTCCCTTTCCCTACCAGATCCCCAGACCCAGCTAAGGCCCTCTGTTCTATGCTTGCACGGGCTAGGTACTCCATGCAGCCCGGGAATGACTTCAGAGTGGCCTGGCACAGGTGGGACTGGCTGAGCAGTGGCCTCAGTGTTTACCTAGGACTCGGCCACAGCCTCTGAGCCAAGCCCAGCCACCCTCAGGGCTGAGCAAAGGAAAGGGAGGGGAGGTCTGCTGGGCCAGGCCCAGGCCCTCCCTGCCCCGCCTGGCCCCTGTGGGCTGTGGGGAACAGGCAAAGGCCATCTTCCTGGACAGTGGCCCAGGAGGATGCAGCAGGGGGCAGCAGCTGGGCAGCTCAGGCCAGGGCAGCCTGGGAAGCCCATGCTGGAAGCTGTTGTTTGTACAGCAGGCCCTGGGCCACCCCCACCCACTCAGGCCAGCTTGGCCTCCAGGCCCCTCTCCAGAGGCTGTGTTTCCCATAATTCCACTCCCCTGGTCATGAACCTCAGGGCAGAAACGTCCTCAGAGACCAGCCCCCACTCCACAGTGGATGGAAGCAGCCCAGGCCCAGCGAGGGGAGGGAACAGGCCTGAGGTCAACTGGTGAGTGGCCGGGTCAGGAGGGGGCCCTCAGAAACCCTAGTTAATCCCTCCCTGCTCTGCGCAGTCCATGAACTTGACTGTGGGCCTGGTGTCCACTCATCCATCTCTCTCACTGGGAGTTCCAGAGGATGGAGAAGGGCCTTTGTTCTGTTCCTGGGGTTGGGCAGAGGACCTAGCAAAGGAGCAGCGTCTGTTGTGGTGAACAGAGCTCCTACCCCAGGCCTGTGTCCTTCTGACGCTCCTGTCCCTGCCCCTTTGTGCCGTGAGTGTTTGGGGGAGTCAGAAAAGGCGTGGTTTCTCTTTGAGTCTCCTTGGCCTTCATGCAGGACTGCACGGTCTCCTGGTCTCGTGAACTCAGTAAAGAGCTTGGGAATGAGGGGGCTTGCCCAGAAGAGGAGAGATGGGAGGTCCCCAGAGCCTAAGTTTGGAACATCTCGTGATGCCTGAAAAGAGGGACCAAAAGGGGACCTTCGGTGCTAACAGAAGTACCAGCTGCGGGTGTGGCTCAGTAACAGAGCCCTTGTCGAGCATGTACAAGGCCCTGGGTTCCATCCGCAGCACTCCAACACTCCAAAGAGAGAGAGAGAGAGAGAGAGAGAGAGAGAGAGAGAGAGAGTCAAGAGAGAGAGAGGGTCACGGGTGCTGACTGGATCCACCACCTGTTGTGGAACTGTGGATAAGCCGCTTTCTCTCCTGACACCTCAAAGGCTTATCTGGGAGATGGGCTTGATATCTCCTTCTGACCTTCCTGGTTGTCATGAAGCTCTGGGAGGCCATAGAGGGAGAGTCAGAATGTGCTGCATCCCAGAGAGGTGAGGGCTGGTGGCCCTCCCAGTGAACCTCCTCTTAATCCCCACTCCCACTTACTCACCTGCAGACACTGGCTCAGCACCTAGGATGTGCCAGAAATGGGGAATACTAGGTTGGAAAAGGAAGAGCTCAGCCCCCCTGGAATTCACAGCACAGGCATGGGTAATTAGAGTACAGGAAGAAGAATCTGTTCAACAACTAATGTTTCACCAGCAGCTACTACATGCCAAACACCGGCTTAAGTATTTCACACACATTAACTCATTGAATATTCACAAAAACACAGAGCATGTGCACTGAGCTAGGGGATGACTTTTATCCTGGAGGAGGGCGAGAGGTTGCGAAGGGCTTCAAGTCTTGGAGTGGAGGTAGCAGAGGGGCAGTTAACAGCCCTGGGTTTTTAGGGAGAGCTAGGAGGAAGAAAGGAGGCAAGGTAACCTGGTTACCTTGTGATGGAATTTCTCCTATGATTTAAGTCTTTCCCGGTCAAGAAGC
This sequence comes from Sciurus vulgaris, assembly GCF_902686455.1. Classification (NCBI taxonomy): domain Eukaryota; kingdom Metazoa; phylum Chordata; class Mammalia; order Rodentia; family Sciuridae; genus Sciurus; species Sciurus vulgaris. The sequence continues at coordinate 170,107,096 of NC_136465.1, read as the reverse complement.
GTCCAGTTAACCAAACACTTTTGATGGAGGTTAACGTTTAGCGAGGTCCTGGCGCAGCCTGAGATTAGGGACTTCCGTGCCAGTTATAAAAAAGCGCCCCTTGAAGGGAAGACTGGGCTGGCGCTGGCTCACCATGAAGCTAGGTAACTGGGTGCTCCAAAGGTCCTTCCAGCCCCCCTACCCAGCTACCTAGCGAGGACCTGCGGCCCGGATGGAGTGAGCGGTAGACACGCCCACAGTGGCGAGGCAGGTCGGTGCCCTAGCCCGGCCGGGCCTGCGGAGGGCAAGGCCCGGATTTCTGCAAGTTGAGTCCTTGTAGGGAGAGCCCCGAGCGGGTCTGGTTTGGGCAGGAGCCGTCGGGAGCAGCCCTGCGCTGGCAGAGAAGTCTGCCCCAGGGGCGGGGCGGGGCCGCGGGGCGGGGCCTCAGGGAGGGCGCCCCGCCCCGCCCCCGCCCCCGCGCCGCGCCTGCCCATATAAGGCGAGCGCTGTGCCCGGCGCCCTTCGCTGGGCGGCTGTCGTCACGTGCGTCCCCTCGCCGGCCCGGGCACCCCTCCAGAGCCGCCCTCCGCCCGCCTTCCTGCCGGGAAGCGCTGCCCGCCCCGCTGCCGCCCGCGGGGATGCTGCCCGGAGTCCGCTCGGCCCGCGCACCTGCGACCGGCCCGGCCCGGCGCGCGGGAATCAGTCCCGCGCCGCGAGCCGGGTGGGCTTGTGGGAGCAGAAAGTGGGGATCCGGCAGCGGGTGCTGGGCCACCCAGAGCCAGAGGTGGCCGCGGCGTGGGTAGGAAACCAGCCTCGGGGACGGCCGACTCCCGACCCGACACCGAGCTCGTCTTCTAAGGAGTGATCGGCCCGAGCCAGGGCGCGGAGTGGGCGCAGGGCAGGCCCGCCGGGCGGCGAGCCCGGGTTGCGGTCTCCCGTGTAGCTCTCCGTGCCTCGGTCTCCTCACCTGTGACAGGGGGTCGTAACGGTTCAGTCGGCGTGTTAACACAAGCCAGAACCTGCCCCGCGGCTTTGGTAGGGCTGTTTGTGAGCCCTCGGTGAATGGTTGAAATAGTTGTTTCCCGAAGGGCTGTGTCCCCAGAGGGGCGGCGAGGAGACCCAAATCCCTGTGTCTGTGACTGAGCGCAGCCTTAGCTCCTGGTCTTGTTTGCTGGTGTTAGGGGGCACGGGTGCAGCTCTTAAAACCAGCTTGGTACATATTTTCCACGTTTCAGCAAATCGTGATTCGGGCCAAAAAGAATGATGGGCTAGCGCCGGGGCTGTGGCTCCTGGTAGAGCACTTGCCTAGTAAGTGTGAGTCGCTGGGGTTCCAGTCTCAGCTTTGCATATAAATAAGTGAATAAAGGTCCATCAACATATTAAAGAAAGAACGATGGGCTAGGCTGTCCAGCAGTTATTTAGCAATCTCTCTTTTCAGCAAAAGAAAGCCCTCAGACTTTCTTTTTTCCCTCCTTGGCCAGGGGACAGGACTTAGGCAAATTTTTGTTTTTGTTTTTGTTTCTGCGGTGCTGGAGATCGAACCCAGGGCCTTGTGCTTGCAAGGCAAGCACTCTACCGACTGAGCTATCTCCCCAGCCCAACAAGTTTATTTTTAATGATTGAAAATTTAGAATTACTCTACTCAAATGTGCATGGTTCTAACATGATATTCACTTGAGATTTTTAGTATGAAAATACTCAAACACAGGGCATAGAGAACAATACAATGACTCTAACATCCCCCCCACACACTGGGGGGTGCTCAACCCGTGAACCGCATCCTGAACCTTTTTAATTTTGAGATAGGGTCTCCCTAAGTTGCTGAAGCTGGCTTCAAATTTGGGATCCTCCTGCTTCAGCCTCCCTAGTTAATTAAAATATATAAATGTGTTAAAATATGAGTCAATCAAAAAGAAGGAACAGAAAATAAAAGCCCAAGGGTGTGAGGGCAAAACTCTGGAGCTTGCTAATAACAGTGACAATTTTTGTACAGAACTCCCAGGGATACACTAGGCCAGGCGGGACAAGGGAACAAGGTACCTCTCTCCTTCTGTGGTGGGAGGGGAGGGTGCCAAGAGGGGCCATTTGAGGCCCTGGCAGCCCCAGAGCCCGGCTATGCCTCGGTGGCGAACACCTGCAGCACACAAATGTCTCCATGCCAGGCTGCCTCCAGACTCGAGGTCCCCTCCTGGTTTAGGACACCCTGACTTCTCACCTCCACCTGGCCCCAGGCCTCCATCTGCAACACCACAGCCTCAGGAATTTTCTGAAGGTAGAGCTAACTTCCTGTCTCTTTCCCATTTTAAGCCTCCTACTATCACCTTCTCCTGCAGGGTCTCCCCCAGGGTCTCCTGCATCCTCCTGGGTCATTTGCGGTTGCCTGGCTACTCAGTTGATAAATATTTAATGCACAGAATTCCATCCCAAACTGTCAGGCTCAGCAATGATGTAAAACCCGGCAGACCTGGTTCATGCTCTGATGGAATTTCCGGTCTAGGGCGGGAATTAAGTGTAAATCAAAAAAAAAGAAAAGTGGCCTAGAAGCCCAGCCCCAGGCATCCTGCCCCTGGTGCTCTGCCTGGTGAGTCCCGTCATCTTAGGTGCCTGCAGCGTCATCTCCGTGGTACCCCAGCAAGTGCTGTTATGGGGGCTCTTATCACAGGGGTTGTGATTTACACGCCTATCTCCCACATTTGAACTCCTCAAGGAAAGAGGCCGACTCTGGCCACCGAGTGCATTCAGCTTTCAGGCCATTGTTCCTGCACCCATTTTGATTCATCCAGAAATCAGAGGGGCCAGCCTCGCCTTCATCTGCCAAACCCTGGTAGGGACCAATCCTGCTGACAAGGAAGGCCCCACCGGGTGACAGTTGTGGAGTTTGGACAGGCCTCCTTGGGCATCAGACTGGGAGAAGAAGGAGTTGGAAGGAAACAGGCAGGAGCCAGTGCAGCTGTGGGGTGCGGCACCCGAGCCTGCAGCCAGGTGTGTGGCAAGCCGCTGAGGAGGGTGAGCAGCAGCCAGGTGGCCAGGGCCTCCCGTGCTGGCTCCCTCTTCCTGCTGGTGAACAAAAGGCCTCAATGCATGACCTAACGCAGTGCCACTCCAAAGCTCTGTGACTGACAGGGAGTAAGAAGTACATGACGTCACAATCTGGCACAAGGCTTAAAGTTGAAACAAAAGTTTCACAAGGTAGTTTATTCTTATTACCCAGGATGCCCTCTGATCTTTTCTATTTTATCATTATCATCATTACTGATTTATTCAATTTAAGTACTAATTTCAAGATCCACTGATGGTTCATGACCTAAAACTTGAAAAGCTTCATCTGTGTAAGGTTGAGACCAGCCTCAGCAACTTAGCGAGCCCCTGTCTCAAAATAAAAAATAAAAAGAACTGAGGATGTGGCTCAGTGGTAAGCGGCCCTGGCTTCAATTTCCTGGTAGAAAAAGAAAAGCATGGAGCCAGCATCCTTGCAGCCCTGAGCCCATCTATCTAGGAGGACCGTGTGAAGCAGCCTGCCAGGGCAGGACGGGTCTTCCGGCCTCCCCACCATGCGGCCCCCAGCCCCCACCATCGGAAGCCCCTGGCTGCAGAGGCGGAGACCAACCAGAAGACACTTCTTCCACCCGTTTCTTCCCCACCCTCCACACCCAGCTCTGAGTCTCCCCGGAGTCAGCTCCCTAGCCAGGCTGACTCTGGGTGCCACCAGCCCTGGGGGCAGAGTGGGGGTAGACTGGGAAGAAGAAGGAGAGTTGAAGCCCCCCACTGAAACTGGGTTCTGGGTTCTGAATCTGTCCCCCTCACCAGGGGCCACTCCTCTCTTCCTGGGTAGGGGACGGCTCTTGCCTGTGATCTTGACTTAGCAGGGTGGAAACAGGTCAGAGTCCACACCCTCGTGCCCAGCCAAGCCTCTGTCCAAGTCTTTCTTCCATCTAGAGGCCCTGAGATTCTGGAGAGATTGGGAGAACTTGGGGCAGGGTAAAGGCACCTTTGGCTCCCAGAACATTGGAACCAGAAGGGTCCTTAAAAATGGGATCCAAATGTTTCATTTTATCAGTGTGGAAACTAGACCCAAAGACGGGGAGGAGCTCACCCAGGTCACACAGGAGTCAGTCTCAGAGAACTGAGGCTCAGTGCTCCTCCTTTTCATTGTTCCGTGTTGATGGTCTTTAGGAAGGAGGCCCAGGGTGGCCCTGGAGGGGCTTAGAGAACTGTCCTGTCTGGAGAAACTGGATTGGGCGCTTCTGCCACCCTCGGCCCAGGGACCCTGCCGAAGTCCCTGTCTGTGTGGGCTGCAGAACAGAGTGTGGGGCCAGAGGTGTCCCGCAGCCTTGGGCTCTGAGTCCGTGCGGGCCTGGCCTCGCTTTTGTGTATGTATGGGGGCGGGGGTCGCTCTCCACCTGGAAGACTGACAGGAGGAAGCTAAAACCTGTGGGAACCTGTTTTCTCCCAGGAACTCGTTGCTTCCCTGGGGCCTCCGGATTAGGATAGTGGCTTCTAGTCCTTTCTTTCTGGAGACACTGGATATGGCCTGAGATCCAGGCAGAGGTGCCCTCCCCTGCCGGAGCTGCCCTGCTCCTGGGCTGTGGCCACACTCTGCCTTCTTGATTGGCTTTCCTCGGATGGGGGCGCCCCCCTCCATTCTGGACCCTCAGCTTGGCAGCTTCGCAGGGCGCAGGGCGGGAGCTGAGAGTCCTGTCTGCAGCCAGGGGCCTCACGGTAGGGGCTTATTCAGCCTCTCCGGGTTCAGTCTTCTCTGCGCAGCACTTTTACATTAAGAGGGACTCTGTAGCTCCTGGTGCTGAGGCTGGGACGTGGCAGGCGCCTGGTACTCGAGTGTCGCAGGAGATCTGGCGCCCTGGAGAGCAAGAAGCTTCACGGTGTCTGCCCTGGGCTAATTGCCTCTCCTGTGGGATCGGTCCCAGGGTCCTCACAGGGACCCTGTAAACATGCCCATCATCTGGTTTCACAGGCAGGACACCGAGCTCAGGGAGAGAAAGGACTTGCCAGGGTCATAGGGCCAGAGGGGAGGGGCTCACACCCAGGTCTCAGTGGCCACAGTGCCCTTGACTCTCCCTCCCACATGCCTGGCTGTGCACACCCCTCCTCAGATCCTGACTGGCTCGGGCTCCGCCTGCTACTCCTCCTGAGACCCTGTCGTTCAGTGTGGGCGCTTAGGTCGCTGACCTGGGAAACAGACTCATTAGTGAATAAAATGGAGACGGAGGAATCGATTGAAATTCAACCTGCTGAACTAGGGAGGGAGAGAGGGCCGGACACGGCGGCCCAGAGAGCAGCCTCATGCCCGGGATCCTTCCTCCCCAGACCCAGTGACATCTGTGCCCTTGGCTGTTGGTCCTGGAAGAGATGCTTTAGGGTGTGGGGCGACCGTGCCCAGGCTCAGAGCCACACGGGCAGGGTTCTGAGCCCAGCCCCACACTTCCTCTTCCCTGGATGAGGCCCCTCTCCCAGGATGTGTCACCAGATGTCCTCACTCTGCTGCTGTCTCTGCTGAGTGGCTCTGCAGAGGTGAATTTCTGGGGGAAAGAATCAGGTTGCAGGGGTGGGGGGACAGGAGGGGTGGGACCTGCCACTGGCAGGCCTGTCATAACAAGATGGAACGCAGGAGGGGTGACCAGTGGAGTGGGCTGAAGGCCTCTGTCTCCCAGCACATTTTTGTGTTGGAAGCCTCTCCACGTGGTGATGTCTTTAGGAGGTGGCACCCTGGAGAGGGGATTATGTCTTACAGGTGGGGCCCTCACACCTGGATTAGAGCCCTTAAAAAAGGGACCTAGCAGTGCTCCCTCAGCCCTCCTGCACGTGTGGGCGCAGCGAGACCAGAGGACCGCAGTCTGTGAGGAGGCCGCCCACCAGGCACAATCTGCTGGCACCTTGGTCTCGACTTCCAGCCTCCAGAGTGTGAACTGTCAGAAACAGACATTGTCATTTGCCATTTGTCATTTGCCCACCACCCAGTCTACCATAGTTAGAGCAGCTGAATGGACGGACTAACACAGTCCCCAAAGGAAGGGGCTGTTTTGTTCAGAAAGGAGGCTAGAGGTGCTGAGAAGGCAGATCAGAAACCCCACCTGGCAACCTACACTTGGCCCAAGTCCTGGCCTTCATGAAAACTCATTTCTCTTTCCCACTTCCTGTCTCCCTTCCTTCTTCTTCCCTCCTTCCCTCAAACATTAATTGAGTGCTCTCTCCATTCCACACACACTGCTAGACCCTGGGAACAAGAGTCAGGCCCAGCCAGCCTGGGGGAAGTCACCTAAGCCAGATCAGCACGCGGGGCTCCTCTCTCAAGGCCAGCCCAGCGCAGGCATTGCCAATCGATCACAGCACACTTTCCCTGGAGGTGGGTTCAGCCTTGAGAGTCTGCCCTTTCTTCACAGAGCTCCAGACAGCCGGTTCTCATCAACTGGAGTTGGTCCAAATATGGAAACTCTCTGCTGCGCCCAGACAGCAACATGCCCCTTGCCCGTGACAATTCTTCTGACATTTAAAAACAGCGAATTTCCTCTAACTCTCTCCCAAGGAAACTTCTCCTCTTGGCAAACAGCGCTGGCCTTTGACTCCTGCCCCGGCAGGTTGTTGAGTCACCGTGTTTGGAGTCCGAGCAGAGTCTCTGCAGACAGAAAGGCTACCTCTGAGTCCCACCCCACCACAGCACCTTGCTGTGACTCGGACTGGGGATGAATTTTCTGTGACCACTGCGACAAATTACGACAAACTTAGTGACTTCAAATCAGACGGGCTCATTACCGTGTGCTGCTGGACGTCAGAAGTCCCACATGAAGCCCGTTTCTTCTGGAGGTTCCAGGTAACCATCTGCTTCCCTGCTTCTCCAGCTTCCAGAAGCATCTGTATGTCCTGACTGGCCGCCCCATCCTCCTTTGTGGCCTCTGCTCTGCTCTTCTCTGACTCTGACCCTCCACCTCCCTCCTTCTGAGGTCCTGGTGGCCATGGCAGGTCTACCTGGGTAATTCAGGACGATTTGACCCACATCAAAATCTTATCTTTAAGTCCCTTTGCCACGTGAGATGGTACCAACTTCAGGGGTTACAATGTGGTTAACTCTGGAGTTCTTTTTTCTATCTACCCCAGCGACTTTGGCCATAAAACTGGGTTTTTGCTTTTGGGGGTTTTTGGTTTGGGTTGGGTTTTTGTTTTGGGATTGAATGCAGGGGCCCTTTGCCCTTTTTAACTTTTAATTTTGAGACAGGGCTTCACTAAGTTGCCAAGTCTGGCCTTGAACTCGAGGTCCTCCTGCCTCAGCCTCTCCAGTCGCTGGGATTACAGGCAAGGCCACCGCGCCCAGAAAGCTAAAATTGGGGTATTGAGAACCTGCTTCATGGACTTGCTGGAAGATCGTGGAAGACGACTCATGTGAAGCATTTAGTGCAGGGCCTGGAACAGAAGACTTGACCTTGGGCATTTCACATGAGACTCCAGCATCGTGAGAGTGGCGACTGGACGGGGCTGAGTCCTGGCCCCTCGCCCTGGCCCTGCAGGGCTCTCCCCTTCCTTACAGGCACCCTCGTCCACTGTGGGATGGCGAGTGAAATTGCTGAGTTTTTATCTGTGTCCCTTCCAGGCTCTGTCGTGCCCCGCCTCCTCGTTTATATAGAGATCCCTCCTTTTTAGCGAGGAAGGGTCCCAGGATGTGGTACCGGAAGCACCTGGGAGCTCATTGCCCAGCGCATTCTCCGCCCCTCCCCCAACTAACCGAAGCAGCAACTCTGGGGGTGGGGCCAGCCGCGAGCCGGACTGGCGGAGCCCAGGGGGTTCCAAGGCTCCCTGGAGGGCGAGGACCCTTGGGTGGGCACCGGGGGCCCATCCCAGATGCAAGGTAGGTAGGAGGCAGTGTCCCCAGTCCCAGGTGAGGCTGCCAGGTGGGGGGAGCCAGCTGCTGCCCAAGGCCCCTGGGTAGGAGGTAGAGCTGGGGACGGACTGCCACCCACCTCCACCAGGACACCTCCCTTCTCAGTGCCACCTGGACACAGGCCCAGGGCCAGGTGCTACAGGAGAAGCCCCAGCTTGGGCCCCCTCCCCCGTCCCGTGTCACTCTGGGCAGGGCCCTCACTCAGCGGGCAGTCTCAGGGTCGCATGACCGACTCACACCCGTACGGATGGCTGATGATGCCTTGGGGGTCACTGCTCTTTTAAGGGGACGTCCGGTGCCTAGAAAGACGGATGCAACGGCAGCGTTTCAGCACCTTGTTCCCAGGGGCTGTGCGTTTCCTGATGCCAGCAAGACGGCGACCACGGGCCCTCGCTGCACTGGCCTGCCGAGCCCCCTGGGCACACTGCACAGGCAGAGCTACAGCCTTTATCAGGGGGTCTCTCCTCCCTGGACCACCCAGCAGACCCGGGGGCTGCTGAGAGCTCACCCAGCCAGGCAGTCACCAAGGTGACAAGGCAGGAAGGCCTGGGGGGACCTTCTCCTTGCTGGGACAGCCCCCATTTGTGTGTCTGCAAGGAACTGCCTGGGGCCCAGCACCTGGCCAGACCTGCCCTGCAACCCTCTTTATGGCTGCAGGAGGCGGCAGCAGGGCTGTGGAGACCTTGGGGCCTGGAGTCAGGCTGGGATGCAGCCCTGGCTCTGCCACTGACTTGCTGTGTGACCTGCACAACTCCCTGTCCCTCTCTGGGCCCTATGCCTTGCCTTGAAAACCAGGGTGAGTCACAAGGGTGTAAAAAGGCCCTTCCTGCCCAGCGGGCCTCCTAGCGGCCCTGTCCCTGGAGTGGCCACAGGTTGCATGCGCTGGACTTGTGTCCTGCTGCGGGGCCCTCCAGGGGATGTGCACTCTTCCTCCCCCACGTGACCCTGAGTCCCCGGAGGGCAGGTGCTGCCTTCAGCCCTGCCCGCAGCACCGAGCCCTGCGGGTCCTCACAGCCCCACCGCCATCTCAGTGCAGACCCAGCCTGGCTCGGAACAGCACCTTTGCAAGTCTCAGGCAGGCAGATGCTGAGTCTGGGCCCCACCTCTGTGGACCCAGCAAGAGAAACTTCCGGCAGACCCCAGAGCGAGCCCTGCAGACCCTGTCCCCGCTGTGGCCCCAGGCCCTCGCCCAGCCCTCGGCGCTTTGCCTCTGGCCCCAGCCACCCTCCAGTCCCATCTCCCTCCGGACTCCAGGACTTCGCTCACAACCTCTGCCTCTGTGCTGTTCCCTCCTGGGCTCACAGGCCGCCTCCTGCAGGAAGCCTTCCAAACCCCACCTCCTGGCAGACGCAGACCCCGCCCCAGGCCTCCCGTGGTCGGTGGAGCCCAGTGCCTGCACCCCCAGCAACTGGGGTGGGAAAGAGCGGAGAGAAGGGGGCACAGGAGCTGGAGGGCTCTACCCAGGAAGGCCTGCGAGGGCCAACAGCTGGTGCCCGGGGGTGGCTGTGACTCACCAGCCCGGAGGCAGGGGATGCTGCAGACGCTGAGTCAGGAGTCAGAGGCCTTCAGGAATTTTGATAAGGATAAGGCAAGCGCTAGGGTATTTCTAGAATGCAGGAGGTTAAGGGCGGGGGAGCTGGGGCAGAAGGAAGCCGCCTGATTAGGTTACTTATTTATTTTTTTTGCGCCTGGATGAAATGCGCACAGGGTTCGAAATTCAAAAGGTGCGCGGGGGTCACTGAGGCGCCCTCTGCCCTCTGTCCTTCACCTGCCCCAGGGCGGCAGTTCACACCATCCTCCTGACGCCTCCTGCTCGCTTCTCTCTGCTTTTTAACACACAGAAACCTGTTCGAGTTTCCCCCCTCACATTCCCTTGAGATGCTGCTGCCCAAATGTGCGTGTCCCCCCAAATTTGTGTGGATTAGGGAATGGAACTAGTAACCTATAAAAAGCCCTGGTGGAGCTGAGCGGCTAGTCCCTTCTGCCACAGGAGGACACGGAAGGCACCATCTGTGAGCAACTGGCCCTCGTCAGACCCTGCAGAGGCCGTGCCTCCATCCTGGACTTGCCAGCTTCCAGAAGTGTGAGCAACAAATTTCTCTTGTTTATAAACCACCCAGCCTAGGGAATTTTGTTAGAGCAGCCCAAACAGACCAAGACTGCTTGTCATAGTGGGGCATCAGAAGCTGTCTCATTTCTATCTTCCACTGCATTTAGGGTTGTTAGTTAAAAATATGGGGATTAGCCAAGTGTGGTAGTGCTCGCCTGGAATCCTGGCTGCTCCGGAGGCTGAGGCAGGAGGATCACAAGTTCAAGGCCAGCCTCAGCAACCTAGCGAGGCCCTAATCTACTTAGCAAGACTCTGTCTCTAAATAAAAGATGAAAAGAGCTGAGATGTGGCTCAGTGGTTGAGCACCCCTGGGTTCAGTCCCTGGTACTAAAAAAACAAAACAAAAAAAAACTTCAGGGATTACATTTGGGTTATTTTTGAATCATTTGAATTGCCAATAAACTCCAAGCGGGGCTGGGGATATGGCTCAGTCGGTAGAGTGCCTACCTTGTAAGCACAAGGCCCTGGGTTCAATCCCCAGCACCACAAAAATAAATAAATAAATAAATAAAAATAAATAAACTCCAAGCGTTTTTTTTTTAGTATAAGTCTGTCCCCTGTAAAGTTTGGGATATACTTAAACTAAAAAAACTCTCATGCTTCATCTGAAATTTAACAGAAGTCTTGTATTTTTATTGACTAACCCCAGACCCCTGTGTGTATTGCGTGAGAACCTCCTAGTGGTTAAATCTTGGGGGCTTTGGAAATCAGGAGCCTGGGCTTGGTGGGCTCCTGCTCCTGAACTCCCTGGTGCCCTTCTTTTTGGGGGCCTGGGGTGGAACCCAGGGCCACACACGCGAGGCAAGCGCTGCCCCACCACACCCCGGCCCTGGCCTCCTTCTCCCTTTGTCTCAGGGTTCCAGGGTTTGGATTTCCACCCGGGCCTCGGTCACTGAGGTAGGAGAGGAGAGGCCCTCGGGCTTGGTGGCGCGCGCCTGTGATGCCGGCTGTTCAGGGGGCCAGGCAGGATGCCAGCCTGGGCGACTCGTGAACCCTGTCTCAAATATCAGAAGCACCGCAAAAAATAAAATGAACAAATAAAAGGCCTTGGAGCTGTCCAGCCCACTGCCCGGGTGTGAGGCTCAGAGAGAGGGACCTCTGTGATCACACGGCAAGGCAGGGCAGAGCTGCGGTCCTGCAGCCTGGGCATTCAGAGCCAGATTCCCTGGAGGGGCAACAGTGGGAGCCATTTCCCAGCTGGGTTGCCCAGTTCTGGGTTATCCTGTGCTGGGTTGCCCGGTGCTGGTTGTCTAGTGCTTGGTTGTCTAGTGCCAGGTTACCCTATGCTGGGTTGCCCATTGCTGGGTTACTTGATACTAGGTTGCCCAGTGCTGGGTTGCCCTGTGCTGGATTGCCCAATGCCAGGTTACTTCTTGGTGCTGGGTTTCCCGGTGCTGGGTTGTCTGGTGCTGGGTTGCCTGGTGCTACATTGCCCAGTGCTAGGCTGCCCTGTGCTGGGCTATGCTGTGCTGGGTTGCCCGGTGCTGGGTTACTTGGTACTAGGTTGCCCTGTGCTGGGTTGCCTGGTGATGGGTTGCCCGGTGCTGGATTGCCCAATGTCAGGTTTCTTGGTGCTGGGTTGTCTGGTGCTGGGTTGCCCGGTGCTGGGTTACTCGGTGGTGTGTTACTCTGTGCTGGGTTATTCTGTTCTGGGTTACTCTGTGCTGGGTTGCCTGGTGCTGGGTTGCCCGGTGCTGGGTTGTCTGGTGCTACGTTGCCCAGTGCTAGGCTGCCCGGTGCTGGGTTACTTGGTACTAGGTTGCCCAGTGCTGGGTTGCCCTGTGCTGGGTTGCCTGGTGACGGGTTGCCCGGTGCTGGATTGCCCAATGTCAGGTTTCTTGGTGCTGGGTTGTCTGGTGCTGGGTTGCCTGGTGCTGGGTTACTCGGTGGTGTGTTATTCTGTTCTGGGTTACTCTGTGCTGGGTTGCCTGGTGCTGGGTTATTCAGTGCTGGGTTGCCCGGTGCTGGGTCTGAACTGCAGACAGCCCAGCTGATGGTGGTAAGGATGATCTTTGCACCTCCCGTTGTCCACCCCGCTGGGAGCTTTAGGAAATCTTTCTTTCTCTTTGGGCCCTGTGGGGGCAAGCCGATCTGTCCCTTTCCTGGAGCTGGACCCCAGGGCTCAGGGGCAAACCATTTCATTATTTGCCAACCAGGCAGTGGCAGTGTAGGATTTTAACCCACATATGTTTAACACCAAGGCTCAAACCCTTCCCCTGGGATTACTAACCCTAATTAACATACACGCCAATTTTTCAGATGAGAAAACCAAGTAGTGGTGGCAAGCCCTCTCTCTGGGACCACTTTGCAAGAACTCAGAGCCGGAACACTTTGGTGCCTGTGGCCCAAGGATGAAGACAAAGCCTTGCTGGTCCCTCCTCACTTGACCTTCGATGTCCACAGTGTCCACAGTGGCTGCCCAGCCCGTTCCTCCCAGGTTGCCCCTGCCGTTCTGGCATTCCCTCCAAGAGGCTTCCCCTCTCCTTGTCTCCATCCCTTTACACTTTGATATTTGGAGTCAAGTTAAAGGAGTCTGGAAGAACTAGTTCCAACATCATCTTAGTCATTTACTTGCTGTGTGACCTTGGGCAACTCACTTAACCTCTCTGAGTCTCACTTTGCCCAGTTATAAAGAGGGAAAAGTTCTGCCTAAGTGTGAGCCTGTAGGCTGAATATGCATATTGGTTAGAAGGAAAGAGGATATTTATTGTGCCCCTACCATTTGTTACACCTGGCAGGAGACACTGGGGACACTGAAGTGGGCCAAGCAGCACTTTCCTGGAGATTATTCTGGAAAGGTGGAGGGTGTGGTTAATTGCAGCAGGAGGTTGAGTAACTGGGGTTTTGTAATTAAGGGCCAAGAAGGAGGGTTGGAAATGACTCTAATTTGCTGGAGACAAGAGAAGAGCCCTGGCACTTGGCTGTAAGAGGCGGGATCCTGGATCTGCCTTTCCAGGTCACCTGGCACCCCTGCATCCCCAGCCCTGCAGAGGACCCTGCCTGGAGCAGATTAAAGACACACAGTCTGGACGTGTTAGGGGCTAGGGACGTCCTCCGTGGCAGTGCAAAGGTCCTGGGTTCCTTCCGCAGCAGAGGTGGTGGGTGGGGACTGTCAAAAAGCAGCTGGAGCAGCCTCGGCAACTAGCGAGACCGTCTCACAGTAAAAAGCTAACGGGCTGAGTGCGACTCGGTGGTAAGGTGACCCTGGGTTCGATCCCCGCTACCAGCAAGCAAGAAGAGGAAAGGAAAGTTGGAGGCAGCAGGGAAAGGAGGCTGCCCGCCGCCCGGACGCGGCCGGAGAAGGGCGGGGCCTTCGCGGGTCCCGCCCCCGGCGCGCCCCCCGCAGCCACTACCCGGCGCCTCCGGCCGCGCGCTCGGCGGAGCTGGGCGAGCAGGGCCCCGGGTCCAGCCTGGGCTCCAGCCTCTCAGGTTCTCAAACCTGGGCAGCGCCCGCTTGCAGGAGCCGCCGGGGGCGGGCCGCGGGACACAGCCGCACAGGGAGTGTCCCCGGGCCTGACTTCTGCTCTCCATTCCTCTTGTGTCTGAGTTTGTTTAAGATGACCTGGTTCCCTCCCCTCCTGCTAATAAGGAGTTGGAGAAGTGACCGCGAAGACCGCCATGACTTCCCTGGGTCGGCCTTCTCCCTCTGTCACCGTCCCCCTTCCCTGGCTGCCTGGCCCCGGGGTGGTGGCCTGCTCACCGCTTCCCCAGTGCCGGGCAGAAACGAATGAATGGGACGGGGGGCGGGGAGGGAATGATGGCCCCAGAGATGTCCACGCCCTGAGCCCTGGAGCCTGCGCATGGGCTGTGTCGCCCGCAGAAGGGGCTCTGCAGAAGTGGCTCTGCAGAAGTGGCTCCCGCGACGACTGGGGTGGGAAGAGGTCCCTGCTGTGGACTGCGTGCTGCCGTGGACTGCGTGCTGCCCCGGCCTGCGCCTGCCGCCGGGGCCTGGCTAGCAGGAAGTCCAGGAACCCGCCTCCCTCTGCTCCAGCCCTGTCCCTCCCTCTGTCCCTTATCCCTGTACAGGCCACGCATTCCATCTCCGGTCGGTGGGTGGGCCACGGGACCCCACGGTCTCGCTATGGAGGCTGCTCGCGGTGCCGCCATGGTGGGTGGTGTGGTCCGGAAGGTCTGGGGCCCATCCTTGGAGCCTCTGTTGTGCCCAAATCTCCGGGGACAGGAGGCTGGCCAGGCTGACCTCCCTGTGGCCTTAGGAGTGCAGGCTCCCCCCTCCCCAGGGCAGCTGAGCAGACACAGGAGTAGGGAGGGGAGGCAGGAGCAGAAGAGAAGGGGGACAGGCCCCAAGGGGAGGGCGGGCTGAGACCTGGAGGCTGGCCTGCAAGGCGAGGTCCCTGAGGAAGACAGAGGACCCAGAGGTGCTGGAAAAGACAAGTCCTAGCTGGGTGTGGTGGCACTTGTCTGTGATCCCAGCAGCTCGGGAGGCTGAGTTACGAGGGCCTCAAGTTTAAGGCCAGCCTGGGCTACTTAACGAGACCCGGTCTCAAAATAAAAAGGGGATACAGGTCAGTGGTAGGGCCCCCTGGGTTCCATCCCCCATAGGGGGTGGGGAACTCAAGCCATATGATCAGCCCTGCGCTCAGGCTGGGCCCTGGGGACCTGCGGAGGACAAGACACCCACCTGTCCCCACGCAGTGTGCTGTCCTTTCACATCTAGCAGTGGCTCCTGTTCATCATAAATGGCCCCTGACAGAGCAAGCTGAGGCTGGGCCAGGCCAGAAGGGCCCCAGAAGGAGGGTGTCATGAATGAGATCTGGGGAGGGAGAGGGGTGCCTGGTGCCCGGAGTAAGACGGCCAGAGAGGGGCCCGGGCGGGACACTGGCCGCCGCCCTCGGGCCTCAGACTCCCCCAGGGCCGTGGCTCTTCTCCTGCCGCCCTGTCCACCTACCCAGAGCAGCTTCCTTTTCTAAGTCCTCCCCCGCTCCCAGTCCCCAGCGTCAGGATCTCTTCCAGCTCCCTGGCCCTCTGGCCCCCTTGGGCCTCCCCTGGGCTGTGGTTTTAGCAAACAATTTGGGACCTTCCGAAGCCCCTCCCTTCCCAGCGTTCCTGGAGCAAGAAACCAGGGCCTTTCCCATTACTCAACGTGGGCACAGACCCAGGGGAGCAAGTCAGAGCCAGCACCTCCAGGCTCCCCAGCCCCTGTGCTGCCAGGGCCACTGGCACGACAGCCAAATGCCCCTCAGGACTGCGCTGGGCACCTGGGCCACCTGGGGGCTGGCATGAGACCTGGCCTCATGGGTCCCAGAGAAGGTTCCTGGGGCTTGCTGCCTTGGGGCTGGGCTCCTGTGGTCAGCTGTCCTGAGGAGGGGCCCGCCTGGTTAGTGCCCCCTGAGGAGGGCTCCTGGAGCGGACCAGTGAGCCAGTGTCCAGGAGGGAGGTGGGCATTAGCCAAGGCCACTAGGAGGGGCCACATTGTACTGTGACCTCAGCCACGTGGCGTAAACAGTGAGCTTGGAAATGGAGCAGGGGTCCAGGTGCTGCTGTGGGTCAGGTGCGGGCTCCCATGGGCTCTGCACACTGCCTTGGGACTGTAACACCATGGATGAATGGGCTGAAGCCAGAGAGGCTAAGTAACTTGTCAAAGGGCACACAGCAGGTAAGTGCAGGGGTCAGTATTTGGACTCCAGAGTTCCTGCTTGTAAGCACAGGGCACACGGACTCCAGGGAGGCGGGAGGCGAAGGCCTGGGTGGAGTTGGTGATTACCCGGTGCTTGAAGGGCAGGGCATAGGAAAACAGGGCCCCAACAGGTGGGCAGGATCCAGGTCAGGCCAGCCTTCGAGGCCAGTGTGTGCTGTCTCCGCGTTCCCGTCTATCAAACATCCAGGTCGGACGTCCTCTGGAGAAAAGGTTTGGGGACTAACAGATACAATGGGACTGCAAAATGGCCCAGCCACTCTGGAAAGCAGTGTGGTGATTTCTCAGAAAACTTGGAGTGGATCCACCATTTGACCCAGTTATCCCACTCCTCGGTTTACACCCAAAGGACTTAAAATCTGCATACTATAGTGACAAAGCCACATCAATGTTTACAGCAGCTCAATTCACAATAGCTAAACTATGGAGCCAACCTAGATGCCCTTCAACAGATGAATGGATAAATGAATGAATATTCATAAATATATATGAATGATGGAATATTCCTCAGCTTTAAAAGAGAATGAAATTCTGGCATTTGCTGGTAAATGGATGGAGCTGGAGAATATCATACTAAGTGAAATAAGCCAATCCCAAAAAACCAAAGGCCGAATGTTTTCTCTGATATGCGGATGCTAATTCACAATAAGGTGGGGTAGGAAAAATAGATGTACTTTGGATGAGGCAGAGGGGAATGAAGGGAAGGAAGGGAGGGGGTACCGGTATTTGAACCGGACATTGTTACCCTACATACATAAATGAGACAACATCAGTGTGATTCTACACCCTGTTCAACCAGAAGAAGTCACGCCATCTATGTACAATGTGTTGAAGTGCATTCTACTGTCCTGTATAGCCAATTAGAACAAATGTTTTAAAAATACCCTGGATCAGCTGACTGGCAAAGCCCTCTGGCAGGCAAATTTGGGGGTGGGCTGTGCTCAGCTCAGCTGGGTCAGCGGGCGCCCAGTCCTGCTCTGAGATGGGGGCCACTTGCTCAGTCTACACGCCGAGCAGGGTGGAGGGGCAGCAGGGACACTGAGTCATGGAGAGCCCTGTCCTCCCCAGACCCATGCCCCACTCTAACCCAGGAGGCCCAGGCAGGCCATCCGAGCACTCTGAGCCTCAGCACCAGCCCGACCCCTGAGTGTCGGTGCATCAACGAGCAGGGGTCCTCCGAGACTCAGCCCCAGTGACCCCCGCACAGGTCACGCCCCCCTTCAGACAGTCTCTGGGAAAAGGAGCAGAGAGCCAGGCCTTCAGATCCGAATGGCCTTGGACAACCTGCAAACCACAATACACACCTCACCCACAGATCCTCACGCAAGCCGGAAGCCGGTGGGTACGTTTTATGGTCCATGGAAAGAGGCGGTTCTCATCACTGGGGCAACCAAGGCATCCAGGGGTCTTCTGAATCCCTGCGAGCAAGGGGCTCTTCCACCCCTCTAAGGAATGTGCCTGCAGGTGTCCCCCGCACTGTCTTGCCATCTCATCCCAAATCCAGATTGGAATCCCACCAACAGTAACGATAACAAAGGATCCTGATTATAGAAGAACCACGGTATTTATAACAGGCTGCTTCTAGCAGGGCGTGGTGCCGGTCAGCTCGAGGGGAGGGCTGGTGGCCCAACAGAAGTCGCAAAAACCCGAAGCAAAGCTTTACTGGAATTTGGCTCTCGGGTGAAATTCCCAGCCCTCCGGGATACAGGTCAGGGTGGAGAGCAGGAGAAAATCGCAAGTGGCCCGGCTGCCCAGGGTCTTTATAGGCCGGAACAGGCAGGGGTCCTGCTGAGTGACAGGTGGACATAAGGGTCAGTGGGGTTTATCTGTCCACAGTTGATGGGTCGCTTTTTGGCGTGCTGCCCGCTGCCTTAGCTGTTCTGCGCCCTCCCATGCAGCCGCTCAAGTCCCCACCTAAGCGCCCATGCCTGAAATCTCAGCGACTCAGGAGGCTGGGGCAGGAGGATCGAATACTCAAGGCCAGCCTCAGCAACTTAGCAAGGCCTTAAGTAATTTGGTGAGACCCTGTCTCTAAATAAAATTCAAAAAAGGGCTGGGGATGTGGCTCAGTGGTAAAGCACCCCTGGGTTTAATCCCTGTACCCCCCCCCCCAAAAAAAAAAAAAACAAACCCTGCTTCTATGAAGTTCTCGCTCTGTGCCAGGCACCGCGTTAGACAATGTAGTGCTCAGGACAACCCTATCCATGAAGTAGGGACATCTTTGGTCTCACTCTACAGGTGAGAAAGCAGAGGCTCCAGGCAGACTCAGGAAGAGGGACACAGAGCCACCAGGTGGTCGTGGGATTGGAGCCTGGACTCTGACTCAGGTGCCTCCTAGCAGGTGGGCCAGGGCGGGGGGGGGGGGGGCGGGGGGGCACCTAAGATGTAGGAGTGCTGCCCAGTGGTGGGGTGGCCCTCACCCCAGCCCCGCCGGCCGGAAGCCCCTCTGCAGCCTCACTTCCTGCTGCTCGGGCCCCAGCTCTGCCCTTATGTCTTCCAGGACAGCACTGTGGCCTCGGACGCCCTTCCCAGGACTCAGGGCCCTGCCCGCGGGCTCTCCTCCCCGGCTCACCCAGCCCCCTCCTTCGCCCTCCTTCGCCCTGAGTCCCGGTGGGCAGCGGCGGGAGGGAAGCCATCCGCAAGGCCGCTGACAGGTCGGAGGAGAAACTGCACGTCCTCCTTCCCGCCTGGTCCCTGGGGAGCCCGGTGGGGCTCAGAGCTTGAGCTCCGGGGGAGGGGAAGGCAGAAGAGACGAAAGAAACAATGAGAAGCAGAGAAGAGAGAGAAAGAAGAGAGGAGGCACACGGAGAAGGTCAGATGCAGAGAGGAAGAGAAGAGTCTGAGGAGAAGGAAAGTCAGGAAACACGCAGACAGTGTGAGAGAAACCAAGACAGAGGTTCAGAGTGGAACAGGGAATGGGTGCGTGGAGAAGCCCAGGGGGGAAAAAGGCAAAACCCTGAGGGCGGATTTTTGTCCCTCCAGGTGCTGGGAGACCTGTAGGCCTGGGCTGAGCATTGCAGGCACACCCACCTGGCAGAGAAAGTTCACGGTCTTGGCCTTGGCGCTCACAGTCTTGGCCTCAGAGACTTGGCAGGTGTCAGTCTGGCCACTGGACCTCCAGGAAGCTGGCTCAGCCCAGGGAAGGCTCTCCAAGCAGGAAAGAGGTTCTGAAGCCTTGACTTGTGACAGATTCAGCACCCAGCCCAGCCTCCCTCAAGTCCATCCAGAAATTCATAAGGGTGTCAACATATGCCCCTGCGACAGGAAGCTTTTCAAATGTACAAAGAAGCTTTAAATCAACCACTCAGGTTTTATAGTAGAAAGAGCAGGGCTTAGGCTGCAGCAAACTGAGCCCAAATCCAGATTCTAGTATCTACTGGCTGTGTGACCCTGGGCAAGTGGACTTCCCTCTCTGAGCATCGCATATTCCAAATGTGGCAGAGATTTTGTTGTCAACCCTGTACTTACCTAGGAGAACCAAAGTGATCTCTATAAACTCCCCTGTGTGCAGAAACGACTCCGTGAGTTTTCAGCGAGTGAGGCTTTTCGGGTTTTGTGGGGAAATGAAGGAGAGTACTTTGCACAGTTCAAGAAAACTCCACACCCGGCAGCCTCTCCATTCTCCCCAGACACTCACTCCCTCACACCAGCTCAGCTCCCCCTCTCCCCACGCTGGCTTCAGGCTGCCCCTGCGGTCTCCCTGGCTCTGACATCTGGGCCTCTGTTACCTTCCTCTCTCTTACCCAGAACACTTCCGGTCTCTGAGCTCTTGGAACCTTCTGGCCTCACCCAGGAATGTGCTCAGCATCCTTGCCAAGAGCAGTCTCCAGAGCCAGGCCAGACGGGCTCCCCAGCAGCCCTGCCTCCTATTAGCTGTGTGGCCTCTGGGAAGCACTTTTGCTGCCACAGGCCTTGACTTCTTCATCCATAAAATGGGTTGATATTAAGATGCCTTATTGGAAAGGGCTGCTGTGGGGACCGAATGGGTTAATATACACCAAGCATGTAACAAGAGCACCTGGCACAGAACACACGCCAAGGGGACAGTAACTCTCACCACCATCACCTCCAAGTCAACAGAGACCCTCCTTAAGATCTACTCCCTCGTGCTGGGCATGCTGGAGCATGCCTGTGATCCTGGCAGCTCTAGAGGCTGAGGCAGGAGGATCACAAGTTCAACCCAGCCTCAGCAATTTAGCAAATTAGTAAGACCTGTTTCAAAATAAAAAATAAAAAGGGCTGGGGACGTAGCTCAGTGGTAAAATACCCCTGGGTTCAATCATCCCCAGTATTTGGGGGGAAAAAAAACCCTTTCAGACAGGCACAATGGCACATGCCTGTAAATCCAGTGACTTGGGAGTCTGAGGCAGGAGGTTGGCAAGTTGGAGGTCAGCCTCAGCAACTTAACAAAACTATCTCAAAATTTAAAATTAAAAAAAAAAAAGAAGAAGAAAAGAAAAAGGTTAGGGATGTAGCTCAGTGGTAAAGTGCCCCTGAATTTGACCCCCAGTACTAGAAAAAAAAATCTACCCTCTCAGCTGGCCCTGAGGAACTGTAAACAATATTTTCACCACCACAAGTAGTTTTTCCTGTCACATGTCAAAGAAGCAAACTAAATCTGTGTTTCTGTGTTTCTAAAGCTCCGTGGCTGCCTGGCATTTTTTGAATACCCTTCCTAAGTTTGGGAATTTCCCACATGGTGACCACACCATCTTTTTTCAAACTATACTAAGGAAGCAGGCCCCAGGCAGGCCCTGCCATTCAGAAGGGACGGTACTTGGGAGACCCCGTTTGCAGGTTTGTAGATGCAAACCCAGTGGCTCCCGCGAGAGATGGCACGTGGGCCTTCAGCCTCCACAACGGCACAGGGTCAGGTACCTGGCATCTAGTGCTGTGGTGGACGTGCCCAGCAGCAGTGGCAGGCGTCTTGTTCATGGGGACTGTCCCAGAATGTGCTCCCAGAGTGCTTCCTGCCATGCAGCCAGCCTCCAATCCTGGCCTCAGCTTCACTTACTAGTTCTATAATTCTTTCTTTCTTTCTTTCTTTCTTTCTTTCTTTCTTTCTTTCTTTCTTTCCTTTCTTTCTTTCTTTCTTCCTTCCTTCCTTCCTTCCTTCCTTCCTTCCTTCCTTCCTTCCTTCCTTTCTTTCTTTCTTTCTTTCTTTCTTTCTTTCTTTCTTTCTTTCTTTCTTCCATTTTTTGGTACTGGGAATTCAACCCAGGAGGGCTTAACAACTAAACTACATCCCCAGCCCTTTTTATTTTTCATTTTGATACAGGGCCTCACTAAATCACTTATTTGTGATCCTCCTGCCTCAGCCTCCAGAGCCACAGGATTACAAGTCATCCTGAATAGTAACTATTTAAAAAGAAAAAAGGTTTGTTTTAGCTCATGCTTTTGGGAAGTTCAAGAGCATGGAGCCAGCACCTGCTTGGCTGGTGAGACCCTTGTGATGCTTCAATTCATGGTAGAAAGAGCAGAACAAGGCCAGGCAGGGTGGCACATGCCTGTAATCCCAGCAGCTCAGGAGGCTGAGGCAAGAGGATAACCAGTTCAAGGTCAGCCTAAGCAATTTAGCATAGCCCTCAGCAACTTAGCAAAATTTTGTCTCAAAATGAAAAAATTTTAAATGGAGATGTAGCTCAGTGGTTGAGCACCCCTGAATTCAATCCCCAGAACTGGAAGGAGGAAAGGAGGGAAGGAGAGAAGGAAAGGAAGGAAGGACAGGAAGGGAAGGAAGGGAAGGAAGGGGATGGAGGAAGGAAGGAAGGAAGGAAGGAAGGAAGGAAGGGAGGGAGGGAGGGAGGGAGGATGGATAAATTTCCAAAGGCGACCCTGGGGGCCCATTCACACCCCAGGGCCCAGTGAGCCAGGAGCTCGGGCACGTCTGTTTTTAACAAGGCCCCGCCAGGGCTGGGGGTGCTTCCTCAGTTGGAAGCGCCATCTAGCACATTCTCCCTCTAGTGCAGCCGGACAGAGGGCACTGCGTTCCCAGCTGGGCGCAGGACCGCTCTACGTTTGCATCTGGTTCACAGGCGGTGGGTGTTTGGGGCACAAGGCTGTGTGCCTGGCTCAGGAGAGAGGTTTTTAAAAGGTGCTTCGAATCTTTTGTCTTTTTGGGGGGCAGCTGGGATGGAACCCGGGCCTCGCGCTTGCCAGCGGGGGTCCTGCCACTGGTCACGCCCGCCCCTTCCCTTATTTAAGTCTGAGACAGGGTCTCCCTCTGTCGTCCAGGCTGGCCTCGCGCCTGCCGTCTTCTGGCCTCAGCCTCCTGAAGAGTTGGGATCACAGGTGCCACCATGCCGGCCACAGATGAACAATAGAAACTGGGAGAGGGTGAAAGCGAAGGCTGGGTGGGAGGCCCGGGAAGTGGGCCTTGACCCCAACTTCCTCCTCTCTCCAGGACCTTCCTGTCTGTCCCCTTCTCCTGTCTGGCTCAGGGCTGGGGAGGTGCCTGCGGTGGCCCCCTGGAGCCGGGGTGTCCTCCTTGGCACAGTCACTTGGGGCCCCGGGCGCTGAAGGGCCTGCCCTGTGTCCACTGCCTCTACCACAGGCCTGATAAGAAAGTGGCCACAGTCCTTTTTGGGTCACTTTCTTGGTCACAAGAGGAACATGGTCTTGGGTGAAAGGGGAAGATATGGCGGGAGGGACGCGCCCCTGAAGGACGGGTCACCGCGGAGGTGGGGACCTCCCTCTTGGTTCCGGAAGCTCCCCTCCAGCTGAGCTTTCCTCTCGTTTGTTCGGTGTAGATGCCCAGCGAGGTCCCCTGCCCGGCACAGCTGCACCCACCCACTGCTCTGCATTTGGGGATCACAGCTGAGGTTCAGGGAAGGCTGCAGGCGAGGGTTCCGATGCCATTGGCTGGTCTGGACTGGGAAGCAGGCAACCTGGGGAGAGGAATGGGCAGGGGGACAGGCAGGGGAGCCAGGCTGTCTTCCGAGAGCTCCATCCTGCCCGGCAGCCCTGGCAGCCGGCTGAGGACCCTGGCCCAGGAGCGGCCGAGCTACCCGCCCCAGCAGACCCGGCTGAGAGCTGCTCACAGGCGGGCAGCCTCTGGGCTCAGGAATAGCCCCCAGGAAAAGGGTCATGGGTGCTGGAGGCAAGTTCAGCAGGGGTTGCCACTGGGGTACTAAGGTGCCTGCACCCGTGTGAGACTCCTCTCTTCCTTCCTCCCTCTCTCCCTCCCTTCTTCCCTCCCTCCCTTCTTCCCTCCCTCCCTTCTTCCCTCCCTCCCTTCTATCCATCCTTCCTTCCTTCCTTCCTAAGTGCTGGAGATGGGAATTTTGTCATGCATGCTGGGCAAGCGCTCCACCACGAAGCGACACTCCAGCTGTCTTTCTGAACCAAGGGCTTCCCAGTGAAGCAGAAGCACTTGAAAACCTGTGACACGAGCCAAAACCCCCATTTCACGGATGGGTTGATGGAATCGCAGAGCAGACAAGGGCTTCGCCTCAGGCTTGCTAGCGAGTTAGGGGAAGCCTCAGGACTAGACTCCAGAAATGAGTCTCCAGTCTTTCAGTCTAGCACTTAAAAAAAAAAAATCCAACTTTTTATTTTGATGTAATGATAGACACAGGAAATTGCAAAGTACAAAGTACAGGGAGATCCAGAGCACCCTTCACACAGCCTCCCCCGCATTGCCATCTTGCATAACCACGGCGAGAGATCAAACCCGGGAAACTGACTGTGCAACTCAGCTTATTTAGGTATTTTCCAGTCAAATGCACGTTGGTCTCTGTGGGTGTGTGCATGCATGCATGCAACCCCAAGCAATTTTAGCACCTGTGCAGGTAACCACCTTCACAACCAAGTCTCAACCACATCATCACTACAAGGCTGCTCTCCACAGCCACCTTCTAACCCCCATTCCCAGCCCCTGGCCACTAGCTCTGCTCCCCATCTCCAGAATGATGCTATTCCATGAGTGTTAAGTAAATGGAATCATGCAGCAGGAATCCTCTTAAGAGTCATTTCTTCATCTTGAGGTCCATGCATGTTGCGTACACCCATAGTTCATTTCTTTTCATTGCTGAGTAGTATTCCATGGTATGGGTATACCATTGTTTGTTTAACCCTTTATCCATTGAAGGACATTTGGCCAGTTTTGGGCTATTGCAAATAAAACTGCAATGGACATTCATATATAAGCTTCTGCACTGTGGTAGACAGCATATAGACCCCCAAAGATTTCCAGTCTTAATCCCTGAAAGCTATGAATATGTTGTTATCTTACTTGGCAAAAGGGATTTTGCAGATATGATTAAATGAAGAATCTGAGTCATAGAAGTTTTATCTGGGCACATGGCTGCCCAATTAAAAACTATGTTTCCCAGACTCCCTTGCAGCTACCCTTGGCTCTGTGGCTACATCGAAGTCAATAAATATGAGTAAAAATGATGAGTGCAGGGGGCTGGGGTTGTGGCTCAGAGGCAGAGTGCTTGCCTGGCACTTGTGAGGCACTGGGTTCCATCCTCAACACCACATAAAATAAATGAATAAAAGAAAGCTATTGCATCCATCCACAACTAAATTAAAAAAAAATGATGAGTGCAATTTCTGAGTGGCATCCTGGATCAATTAACTGTGACTGCCTAACAAATTTCCCCCAAACTTAGCAGCTTAGACCAACAGTAGGCGTTTATTAACTCTCGGTGCCGGCTGTTGGTTGGAGGCCTCAGCTCCTTGCTGTGTGGATCTCTCCACAGGACGGCTGGAGCTCCTGACATGGAGGACAGTTTCCCACCGAGCGAGTCCTCCCCGAGAGAGCAAGGTAGACAATGCGATGTCTTCAATGACCTAGCTTCAGAAGTCACACTCTGTTTTTTTCTGAACTATCCTATTTGTTACCCAAATCATCCCTATTCAGTGTGAGAAGAGACGACACAAGGCACGAACACCAAAAATCAAGGATCATGCTTTGGTGGGCAACCCGGGAGGCTGGCTGCGACATGCCCTTGAGAGGGAAGCAATGTGCTGGGCCCTTCTCTCTCTCTTTGCTCTGCTAGAGTGACAAGCAGATTGCCACCCTGAGGCTTAGAGACAGACAACCCTCTAGGAATGGAGGAACGGCAAGATAGAGGGCGCTGGGTTTCCATCACTGTGGAGCGACCCTGCCCGCTGTTCCCCGGGGAAACGTCTCTGAGAAGTGAAGCAGCCTCGTCAGTCCTTAGCAGAGTCCCTTTGCTGGTGTGTGGAGCGTTGTCCACGCCACCCCCAGCTCCTTGACCTCTGGTCAGCGTGAGGTTGGCTGGGGAGAAGGCAGATTCTCTGGGTGTGGTTTTCTTGGGATCGAACCCAGGGACTTGCTCACCCCTTAGCTTCTGTTCCTGACCCTCCCACTCCTCACACCGGCCCCAGTGCTCCAGAAAACAGGAGCAGCGACTACACTCAGCTCCGGCCCTCACCTCCCAGAGGCCCGTCCCTCTTGCTGCCAGGGGACGTGCTGTTAAGAGCATCTTCCTTTTACTGAAGCTTCTTAAAACCACAGGATTCTGAACCGCCCTGGGGTGACAGCCCTCGACCATCAGCAGCACTCTGTCGGAAAATGTTTTATCTTGGTGCCTCCTGGTCATCTGCCCAGATGAGCGTGGCTGTCTAGAAAGTTCCTTCCCACTGATTCATCTACTCGTCTGACCCTGAAAACAACCCCATTTTCCAGGTAAGGAAAGTAAGGCTGAAACAGAGCTGGGGGAGAAGGGGGTGGAGGGCTCACGGAGCGGATGGCCCCCCAGGGTTGGCGTTTCCTCTAACACAGCCCCACTGCCCTGCCCCCCCCGTTCTGTGCTCCCATGAGCCTCCGGGGCGTGAGGCCTGAGGCAGTCAGGGTGGTCGCCACATTCTCAGGACTCACAGGAGTTTGTCGGCTGAGTGGGTGAGGTGAGGTGTGTTAACCAAGTCACAGAGGGTCCTATGGCAGCCAGAGAGGCAAGACCACAGAATGACAGCTTTTCTCACCTGAGAAACACCAGGCAGCCTGCCCCCACCAGGCTCCTGGCTCTCTTCAGTCCAAGCCTGAATCTTAGACACAACTTGCTTTTTCTTTTTTCTTTTCCTTTGGTACTGATTGAACCCAGGGGCACTTAATCACTGAGCCACATCCTCAGCCACTTTAATTTTTTAATTTTGAGACAGGGCTTCACTAAGTGCTGAGGGCCTTACTAAATAGTGAGGCTGTCCTCTAACTTGTGATCCTCCTGCTTCAGCCTCCCCAGCAACTGGGACTACAGGCCTACACCACTGAGCCCAGCTAGAGACACCTTGCAAAGCCAGTGAGCACCAAGAGCTTCCCCCACACTGGGCGGCATCCTAAGCATTGTCCATAGATGAGTTCAGTACCACGATGGAGGCATTATTACTGTCCCCACATCACAGATAAGGAAGCCGAGACTTTCAAAAGAAAAGCACCTCCCAGGCTTTGACAATCAGTGGTTCTGTAGAAGATCCCCTGGGAGACTTTTGTTTAGAATAGTTCCAAGGCATGTGGCTTCTGCCTTATCCCCGGTTTTAAAAAAAAATAATGGTCTGCACAAGGAGGGTCTGTTTGGTCCAACCATCTGGGAGCAGCTGCAATGTCCTCCTTTGACTGTCCAGTCCTTCTGGGGGACTCTGCCTGGTGGCTCCTGCCCGGGCTTCCTGATCTCAGCAGCGTCCGCACTTTCTGGATGAACACAGAAGCCAGTCTCTGCAACCAAAGGGCTTTTCTTCAGCTGTGGGAACGGCCACCTCTTCACGTTCCCTCCAGCTGCTCCTGGGAGGCCCTCGGGACTTTCCTCTTGGCTCTTGCTGAGTGTGTTTACTGGTGGGGGGTCTCCTCCCCCAGGAGTCAGGCTTGAGTGGAGGAGGGCTGCTCACAAGAGCAGCCAGGTCAGCCACTGGGGGTGGAACAGAAATTTGAAATGAGGCGCCTGCTATGAGGAGTAGGACAGGGGACCATGGGTCTTCCGCACGAGGTTGCCGCCCTCACAGGCTTGGGATCCGGCGGGGAAGCCAGACGTGAAGCTCACAGCGACGGGAACAGCTAGATGGAGCTTCCCACCCATCACGGATTAGAAGGACAGTACTCTCCCCGGGTGTGGTGGCCCACGCCTGTAATCCCGGCTGCTTGGGAGGCTGAGGCAGGAGGATCACAAGTTGGAAGCCAGCCTCAGCAATTTAGAGAGACCTTGTTTCAAGATAAAACATGAAAAGGGCTGGGGATTAGCTTCTAGGTAGTGGGCCCCTGAGTCCAATTCTCAGTACCAAGCAAGAAGGGAAGGAAGGAAGGAAGCAGTCTTGCAAAAACTCTCAAACACCTTTTTCTAAACCCCAAAAGTTACATCTGCTCAACTCTATGAGCCTAGAAGTCCTGACAAGTGTAATAAAAACAGCCATTTAGTACTTAGCAACAAATTACTAAGGCTTGGGGAGACAGTCTAAGGGTAACCCCAGGCCTCTCTGCTCTGAGTTCATTAACCTCAAAACTCCCTTCTGGCCTGGACCCAGTGGCCTCAGAGCAAACTTGCA
Source organism: Sciurus vulgaris (assembly GCF_902686455.1). NCBI lineage: Eukaryota > Metazoa > Chordata > Mammalia > Rodentia > Sciuridae > Sciurus > Sciurus vulgaris. The sequence goes on along the minus strand of NC_136465.1, from coordinate 170,079,964 downwards.
TGTTTGGATTCTTTTACCTCTTGGTAAATTCTTTCCCAGAGGTGCCCTTGTTTCCATGTGGAGAGGCCACGTTGCGTGCCCCAGCGGCCCGTCTTGTCCAGACCGGAGTGATCATGTGTATCCAGAGGGGATCAAGCCGCCCTGAGAGCAGGGGCCCAGCCTGGCCCTGGGTTCCTAATCGTCTCCCGAGTGCACACTTGCTGCGAGGCACTGGGGCATCGAGAGGAAGGACCGTGACAAAAGCCCATCCGAATCAAACGAACAGAGTCCAACGTGAACCCTTCAAGAAGAGGCACAGCCCCAGCCCGTTCCTAGACTGACCCAGTTTACAGGACGGACAGCGTCCCCTGGATGGGGCAGCTCCCCGCCTTGCAAAAATCTATAGTGGAAATCCTTCTCCCAGCCTTCACCAGAGGGGCCGCTAGACTCTCCTGGTTCTGAACTGTCCTAATTCCTGAAGACCCCAATGTCTCTGGTCCACAAGGCAGAGCAGGGGCTGCTGGAGGTCAGGAGACTCATTCCGGGCAGGTCTGCCTCACGCTCGCTAAGTGTGGTGGTGTTCCCGTCCCAGAATGGGTAACTGGAACAGACATACCGGTGACTGGCAGAATCTGCGAGGCAGATGCTGTTGTTACTCATCTTACAGAGAAGGTGACCAAGACTAGGAGGTTAATGACTCTACCCAAGGTCACACAGCAGAGAAACTGGGGTTCAAAACTTGTCAACTTGGCTCCAAAGTCTGCATCCCCCGCCACGCACTGTAGCTTGAGAGCTCGCAGCTCCGGGCGGGGGGCAGGCAGACGCAGGAGTCACCGCAAAGCCCTGAAGAATTTCAGGGCGGGAGATGAACACAGGTCTGGGAGGGACAGAGGCCACCAAGGGCTCCAGCGCTGTCCATGCCTCAGAAGGTTCAAGGATGAGCTAGAGCTGGTGAGGCCGAGGTGTGTGGGGAAGCAAAGATGTTCTGAGTAGAGCTTGGCGTGGTGGTGCAGCCTGTAATCCCAGCGGCTCTGGAGGCTGAGGCAGGAGGATCACGAGTTCAAAGCCAGCCTCAGCAACAGTGAGGTGCTAAGCAACCTGTCTCTAAATAAAATACAAAATAGGGCTGGGGATCAGTGGTCGAGTGCCCCTGGGTTCAATCCCGATATCGAAAAAAAAAAAAAGTGTTCCAGACAAGGTGTTCTAGACAGGTAGAGGAGCAGGGGCAGGAAGAGGCAGGGGGCAGGGCCAAAGCAAGGTGCAGCAGGCACATGCGTGATGCGCGTCTCCTGCTGTCTGAGGTCCTGAGGACACAGGGCCTCTGGTGCCAGCCACTGAGGAGGGTCCCCCGGGGCAGAGTCCAGGTCCTGCCTCCTGCACCCCACCCTGCCCACTGGGCCCTGGGACCCTTTCCTTACCCTGGCAGTTTGGAACATTCCAGAGCATCCCCAGACGTGTGGTTTCCTTACAGCCCCGGGGTCAACTTCCATCCCACAGCAAACACATTTTTGGTTTCACTTTTGCGCCTCAATATGTATGGCTCTGGGCAGCTCCTAACCCCCCAACTGCAGCTCCCGAAAGGAGGGCAAAGTCTCTTTGCAAACACTGAAGGCCCGGTGGCCTTTTGTTGAGGACGTTCATCCTGGTTACATGGAGGAAGCGGCAGTCCCTGCAGACAGCATTCTCTGGTCCTTCACAAACGAGCAGTGGCCTGGACAGGGAGCCGACATCGGGCTCCGGCCCTGGTCACAGCTTCATGGAAGAAGAGAGAGGTGGAGATGTGGCCACCTTCCTCTTAATCCTCACTTTTCTCAGTGAGACAGTCAGGAGTTGACCCCTTTCACAGAGGAGCCAACTGACACAGAGAGGTAAACTAACCGACTGGAAGTCAGAGTGGCACTGGGGCAGCCTGGGATAAGGACTCTGTCCAGGGGCTGGAGATGTAGCTCAGTGGGTAGAGTGCTTGTCTTGCATGCACAAGGCCCTGGGTTCAATCCCCAGCACTGCAAAAGAACTCTGTTCTGCAGTCTCTTATCTCTTCCCCTCCCCGATCCTGAGGCTTGGAGTGCGAATCACCCAGGACCCTCAGTTGGTGAATCTTGGAGAAAGAGACGGAGAACCTAAAGAGAAACATCAATTCCTCCTCCCATCCAGTCCTGCTGCAAAGGGTAAAAATAACGACGTCCCAAGGGCTTCTCTTGTTTCAGACACTGCTCTGAGCACTATATCCTTAAAAAGTTGTTAAGTCCCACCTCAACCAGATAGCGAGGCTCATGCCTGTAATGCCAGAGACTCAGGAAGCTGAAGCAGGCGGATCACAAGTTCAAGGCCAGCCTCAGCAATTTAGCAAGACCTTGTCTCAAAATAAAAAAATGAAAGGGCTGGAGATGTAGCTTGGTGGTGGAGCTCCTGGGGCCTCCACTCTCAGTACCAAGAAAAAAGAAAAGGAAAAGACAAACTCAGTGTCCCGAACCCCGTTTCCTTTCTGCCTGACCCCTGGTTGTCGCCAGTCTGCTTCCATCTGTGTGACTTGGCTGTGCTCGGCCCCTGAGTGTGGAATCACACAGGGGACATCTTTTGAGAGCTGGTTTATTTCACTTAGCAAAACGCCCTCAAAGGCCACCCGTGCTGCCGCAGGTGTTAGAATCCCCTTCCTTCTGAAAGCCGAATCCTATATTCCTTGGGTGAAAAGAGCCGGTTGCTTCACCTGTCAGTGAGCACCTGGGTCAAGTCCACCTCTGGCTAAATATGAATAAGGCTTTTAGACACATGGCGGTACCAGCATCTCTTGGGATGCTACCTTCAGTGTTTTGGAGCGCACCCCGAAGAAGCCCTGAGCCCCCCGCTAGTCCCCCACTCCCTCCTCTGAGCAGAGTCCCAGTGAGCTCTGCAGGCTCTTCAGGAAGGCTGCCTGGAGTGACTCGGGCAGGGGCCTTGTGGGAAAGCTGGGATGAGCAGTGCAGGACCCCCACACAGACTGGCCTGAGTCGGCCACATGGGCCAGGACAAGCAGAAGCCCTGCTCCTGTCCGCCCTCATGCGCCGCAGCTGGGAGCGTGAAGGGCGAACTCGGAGCCTGGGGCCAGGCTCCCCTGCACGTCTGGCCTGGTGCCTCCGGGCCCTGTGGCCTGGGCTGTGTTCCCCACCCGCCTGGAGCCCGCTTTGCTCAACCGTAAGGTGCAGTTGTCACGCTCATCATCCCCCTGGGGTCTCGGGTGGGACACGTGAGCAAGCCATGCCCAGCACGTGTTGGCTGCAATCTCAGGCAGAGCCGGGCAGAGCCAAGCGCCTGGGTTAGTTTCAGCTCTGCCTGTCTGGGTGCCCTCGGGTAAGTGAGGTCCTCTTTCTGGATCTGGGGTTCCTCCTTAGTTCAGGTGATTATGCTTCCCCCGATGTTCCCCCAGGGAGGAGACCCAAGGGATCCCAAATGTCCAAGATGCTGCTCTAGATCATTGTGACAGGCAGCCCTTGCTGCCTATGTCCCTGGACTGAGGACAGGTCAGCCTCTCATACTTCCTCACAGTCCCTGGATAGACACAGTGACTATTGACCCCTGGGGACCCCAGTACTTTGTTCCCAGATGTTTGCCACCCCAAAAGCAGAACCCCAACCCCAATGTCTGAGATCAAAAGGGAATTTATTGGCTCATGTACGGAAAAGTCTAAGGCCAGAGGCCTCCTAGGACAGCTGGAGGAATCTGGGAGTGGATTGGCTGGCTGGCCAGCCAGGTGGTGGATAGCCAGGAAAGGCGCTGGGGGAGGGGAGGGGCAGCTGTTGCTCCTTCGTGAGGTATTCATCTTTATCCGGTGGCCCAGCAAGCCCAGTGGGGAGGAGTGACTCACCCCAAGTCCCTAAATACCTCTGATGCCAAGGGAAATCCATCCCAAGGACTTCCAAATTGAGGTCATTTCCTCCCATAGAACATGACTTCAGAGTGAAGTGACTTTGAGACTGTTTGGTCCACTGGATGGCCACTCCATTCAGAGGCGACCTTTCTTGGGGCTCGGAAATTTTCCCCGGTGATCTGAGAATTCCCATGGTGAATTCCAGCATCCGCAGATAGCAGGTTACACTCAGCACGTGGCCTTCCTACAGCAGGCAAGGCCTCAACCACAGGATTAAAAATTAACTTTACATTTTATTATGTGTTATTGATTATATTTTACATGATTCATGGTTAATTTTAAATTTAAGTATGTTTCTAAAAAATATAGAGGCCTGGGGCTAGGGATATAGCTCAGTTGGTAGAGTGCTTGCCTCCCATGCACAAGGCCCTGGGTTCAATCCCCAGCACCCCCCAAAGTTAAAAAATAATAGAGGCCCATTATAAAAACTCAAAACATAAAAAAGGATGGAGAGGACGCTGTGTCTGTCCTCACCACGCCCCAGCCCCTCACTGCCCCCTGCCAGGGCTCCCTCTTCAATATGAGAATATATAACATAATACATGCATTATATATTTTGCCAGAGATCTCCATGTCAGGGGCTGACCAGCTTTTTCTGGAGAGATCAGTATTTTAGGCTTTGGGGGGGTCCTGTCTCTTCTACTGCTCATCTCTGCCTTTGAAAATGCATGTACCAGGCATGGTGGCATGCACCTATAATCCAGCAGCTCTGGAGGCTGAGGCAGGAGGATCGTAAGAACAAAGCCAACCTCAGCAATTAGCAAGGTCCTAAGCAACTCAGTGAATCACTGTCTCTAAATAAAATATACAAAAGGGCTGGGGATGTGGCTCAGTGGTTAACTGTCCCTCTGTTCAATCCCTGGTATCCCCCGGACAAAATTTGCAAAGTGCCCATTCATTTCCCTAACCCACTTTAAAAACTAGATTTTTTAAGGGGCCGGGAGTATAGCTCAGTGATAGAGTACTTGCCTATAATGTGTAAGGCCCTGGATCCACTGTAGCACCTCAAAAAAATTATTTTCTTATTGATTTGGCAAACCTCTTTACTTACTTGGTACTTGGGACTGAACCCAGGGGCACTGACCACGAAGAACACTAAGAACATCCCTGGTCCCTTCCTTTTTTTTTACTTTGAGACAGTGTTTCCCTAAGATGGTGAGGAGGGTCTTGCTAAAGCTGCCGATGCTGGTCTTAAACTTGTGGTCCTCTTGTCTCAGCCTCCTAAGTTGCTGTGATCCTCCTCCACAGCCTCCCAAATTGCTGGGATTACAGGCCTGTGCCACTCTTTTTATTTTTTAAAATACTTTTTGGGTTGCCGATGGAACTTTATTTATTTATATGCGATGCTGAGGATCAAACCTAGGGCCTCACACGTGCCAGGCAAGTGCTGTACCACTGAGCCACAACCCCAACCCAATGTCCCACTCTTTATACAATAATTTACTGATACCAATTTTTTGTTCGATTTCTAGCATACATTTCCTCCAGCTTCCAAACGCCTGTAAGTAAGCTTGACAAAATGATCCTGAAGTTTATTTGCAAGGGAAAATTCTGAAAGGATTAATGATCATCAGGCATGGTGGCATGCCTGCAGTCCAAGCTACTCAGGGGCTGGGGTAGGAGGGCACAAGTTCAAGGCCAGTCTTGGCAGTTTAGGGAGACCTAGTCTCAAAATAAAAATAAGCTGGATGTGGTTGTGCACACCTGTAATCCCAGTGAGTTGGGAGGCTGAGTCAGGAGGATGGCCAGTTCAAAGCCGGCCTCAGCAGCTTAGCGAGGTTCTAAGCAATTTAGTGAGATCCTGTATAAAAAGAAAATTAAACAAATAAAAATTTAAAAGTCTTTTTAAGTAAATAAAATAAAAAGGGCTGGGGGTATGGTTTGGTTGTAGAACAGCCCTGGGTTCAATCACCAGTACCAAAAAAAAAAAAAAAAAGTTAATGAGGAGGCAAATTACTCTCAGATATTAAAAATTATTGTGTTATTGTGAAGTTATAATCTGTAAAATATTTTTTTTTCTTTTCAAGAAAATTGCTAACCTCTTGGACAAAGTATCTGATACATAGTAGTTGTTCAATGAATATTTGTACTTAATGAACACCAAGAGAAAGTTTTTCCTTCATTATTTAATCTTCCAAGTTCAAGTAGAAATTCCAAGGAAACAAGAATCCAGGCAATTAAAGAAAAATTTTCTAGTAATAATATTTCATTAAAGTCTGTTGTGTTAGATGCAGTGGCGCATGCCTGGAATCCCAGCAACTCAGGAGGCTAAGGCAGGAGATCACAAGTTCAAGGACAGCCTCAGCAACTTAGGGAAATCCTGCTTCAAAATAAAAGGGCTGGGGATGTCACTCAGCAGTAGAGTGCTCCTGGGTTCAATCTTCAGTAGCATAAATAAATAAATGGTCTGTTGCCTGCAGGGCATATAGCCTTCCACACCATCTTACCAAAGCCTCACTGGCCCTGTAAAGGTGGGGCGTTACAGGAGAGGAAGCTGACCCCTCAGCGGGTGAAATAACTTGCCCAAGGTCACGTCACAAATACCAAGGCAGAGCCAAGGTCAATGTCACGTTTGTTCTCTGTGCTGGCAGCATCACCCTGTCACTAATTAACAATGGTGTGATGTTTTTCTGTTTATAAACATGTGTCACGAGTCATCTAAAACTCATGACAACCAGCTAGGCATACTTATATGTAGAAGACAGATGAGGAAACTGGGTTCCAGGAATCCCCTTAGTTTTAGCCATAGTCACCACCAGTGGCCAGGCCCTGAGCCAGGCTGTCTTATAACCCTTACCTCATTGAATTCCAACGACAGCCTGTGTAATTCTTACTTTAGCATTGAAGAAAGTGGAGAGTCATAGGTCTCGGAGGGTGCAATGGTTTGCACAAGGTCGTTCGTAGAGCAAGTGGGAAAACCAGCACTCAGATCCAAAGAGATGGCTGGTTGGTTGGTTTTGGGGAGCTGGGTAGTGAACACCAGGGCCTTGCGGATGCCAGGCAAGCACTCTACCACTGAGCCACTTTCTTCCTCTTCCTCATCTTCAGGGGCCCTTAAACCCTGAGCTACAAGCTACACCTCCAGACCTTTATTTATTTATTTTGAGACAGGGTCTTGCTACATTACTGAGGCTGGTGGCCTAGAACTTACGATCCTCCTGCATCTGCCTCCAGAATCACGTGGATCACAGATGTGCACCCGGCACCCCCATTTGACTTGTCGACATTGATCCTCGCGTTAGAACGAGGAGGACAATGTTATTCTTCCCACTTTCCAGGTGAAGAAGCGGGATTCATTTGACAGGTTACAAAGTCAACAAGTGGTAGAGGTGGGACTTGAATCCACTTCAGAGGGGCTTTGCCCACACCCAGGGCCAGACCTTGACTCTCCTGATGGAACCACGTCCTGCTCTCTCGCCAGGCAGGTGGTGTTTTCTCCGTGTTCACCAAAGACTGCGCGTGCACCTGGCACCTGGCAGGAATATTGCGGAGGGAGGGAGAGTGCCAATGGCGAGGTTCAGCGAAATGGCCTCTAGCAATCCTTGAAGCTTCGGTTGCCATGATTCCAGAGCCATCAGCCTCTCTTCTGCAGTTTACGGCCGTCCTCGTTTTTCTGGCTCCCGCGCTCCCCGAGGTCTTTTTCCAGGGCCGAAGTGTGCAGACTTCACGCGCTCACTCGCCCCGGGACCAGGCGGACCTGCGGCGCCTCCGCAACCATTGGCTGTCGGGGGGGCGGGGACTTCGCGTTAATTTGCATACGCGTGCTCGATTGGTTCGTGGAACGGAAGTGGGCGGGCTCAATCAAATCTACCTGTCAGCAGGTGGGGCGCTCAGGACTTCCGGGCAGGAAAGGTTCAGGGACTACCTGGCGGCGGTGAGCGAGCAGGATTTCCTGCTGGTAGGGGCGGAGGCCTGAGTCGCCCGCGCCCCACCCTCGGCCGCTCAGCCTAGGCTGCCTCACTGTAAATGTGAACCTGCTGGAGGGGGACGCAAGAGTTACGGAGTTACCCCTGGGCCCGGGCTCATTCCCCCGGGAAGGGGTGGGCAGCGCTGGCGTGGAAGGGAGGTTTTCATTGTAAAAGCTTTTATGCCCAAATCGAGAACCACGGGAGCCTCTTAAAACAAGTGGAGCGCCGGGCGGTGACCGGGCGCCAGCAAGTAGATGTCGCCATAAATGATGTGGGGGACTTTGTTTTGTTTTTGTGATGCTGAGGATCGAACCCAGGGCCTCCTCGCTGGGAACTCCTCCACTGAGCTACCTCCCCAGCCCCAAATTATTTTAGGACACTATCAGAGATTAATAAACTACAAATTAATTTGTTTATTGTACAGGGATTAAACCTAAGGGCATTGGACCACTGAGGTACATCCCCAAGTCCTTTTCATTTATTTATTTGTTTTATTTTAGAACTGTCTTGCTAAGTTGCTGAGGCTGGTCTCAAACTTGGCAATCCTCCTGCCTCGTGCTCCCAAGTCCGTTCAGTGGGATCAAAGGCCTGTGCCTAAGTGCACCGCACTTGAACTTCTTAACTGTGAACAAGATGCTGTGCTCAGCTTTACACACATCTCACCCCCCAAAACAACGTTTTGAGGTATGAGATGGCTTATCGAGGTGCAGTACCTTACCAAAGGCTGTAGTCAATAGAATTCCACTAGTGAGTCAATGTTGTGATCAGCATTTTTTTAAAAAATGAAATAGGCCCAGTGGTGCATACCTGTAATCCCAGAAACTTGGGAGACTGAGACAGGATGATTGCAAGTTGGAGGCCAGCCTCAGCATCTTAGCAAAATCCTGTCTCAAAATTAAAAATAAATAAATAAATAAATAAATAAATAAATAAATAAATAAGGGTTGAGGGCATAGCTCAATGATAGAGTACTTGTCTAGCCCTCAGTGTCTGATCCTCAGTGCTGCAAAAGAAAAACAATCAACAAAAAAGGAAAGAATATTTTGGGGAAACTTGTTTAATGTATGTGAGTGCGTTTTTATTGTCAAATATATTTCTTACAGTAAGTTTGGAGATAAAAAAAAAATTCTATTCCATTATGGATACAGCACCTGCTGCAGAGTCCAGCATGAGTTCTCTGGTGTGCAGTGAGTTCACTGTGGGAATATAATCAGTCAGGTAACTGATGGTGGCACTTCTTGTGACCCTGGGACCCAGGACCTCCAGGGTTCATGCTAGATGGATGCCACCAACAAGGACCTCTAGATTAGTAGTTCTTATTACTATGATTTTTATTACTATTAGTAGTAGTAGTAGAAAATCATGGACCTAGAAAATCATGCTCTGCCCTGATTTCCTCTGCTCCTTGGCTGTTAGGCCAGGCTTTGAGCAACCATCCCCATTGGCAGAGGTAAAAACAGGAGAGACATTGCTAGAAGGTTGTCCTAGGAGCCAAAGGGCCTGGGCTCAAAGCCTGGCTCTGCTACTTCATAGCTGTGTGACCTTGGGCAAGTCACGAAACTTCCTTTTTTCAATGACCTTACCTGTAACATGGAGACTCTAAGGCAACCTACCTTGTAGGAGGACTGTTGCAAGGATTATAGGAGAGAATATAGTCATCCCGAGATATCTGTGGGGGAGTGGCTTCAGAACCCCCCTCAGATAATAAAGTCCTTGGGTGCTTCTGGCCTTTAAATGGCATAGTATTTGCATACAACATACTCCCCAAAACTTTAAATCACTTTTGATTACTTATCATACCCAAGGCAATGTAAATGCTATGTAACAGTTGTACAATATTGTTTAGGAATAATGAGGAAAAAGTCTGTACATGTTCAGCACAGACACAGTGTTCTGCAGATTTTCCTCTTTTTTTTCAGTACTTGGGATTGCAGATATTTTTAATCCTCAGATGGATGTAGAACCAGAGGATATGGGGAGCCAACTGTATATGGAAATGTTCTCAGAAAATGCCTGGCATGTCCTTCCTGCTCCATAAACATCAGCTGCTATTGTCCTTCCAAAACCATGGGAAGCCACTGATGGAGGGCCTGAAGGCAGAGAAGGATCCCAGTTCCTGGAGGCAGCTTCAACTTGGACTGGCAGTGACACGTTATTGGCTACATCATTGTTTTCTAACAGGCAAAGAAACACTGAGGCTCAGAGAGGTCAAATGATTACCTTAAGTTCACAGTGAAGAGTGGCAGGGTTGGGACCCTAGTCCTGCACCCTTCCTGCAGCCTGATGCCCTTGCCTCTGTTGACAAGGACAAGAAACCCTGCCCTTCTTGCCTCCCTGGCTGGGGCCTCCCTGCCTTGCCCAATGATGCGGAGTGCTGTTTTCCCTGCTTCCCTTGGTTGGACAATGTGGAGGTAGAGGAGCTGCTCTTGGGCAAGAGGAGGGCGTCCTTAGCCCCTCTTCTCTGTTGGTGGGGTTGTCACCCTGTCTCCGGGACCTCTGTTGCTTACAGCCTCCTCTTATCCCCAGAATCTTGCAAGTCACTCTTCCCATAAGCCAAAATAACTGTGTACACATGGGCCTTTTGAGTTTGTAAACTGCTTTCCCACACATTTAACCAGATAAGCTGCATCAAACAATCTTGTTAGTTAGATGCATGAAATCACATTCCCTTCCTCCTCCTCCCCCTCCTCCCGCTCATTCCCTTCTTCCCCCTCCTCCCCCTCCCCCTCCCCCTCCCCCCTTCCTCCCCTGCTTCTTCCTCCTCTCTCCAGTACTGGGGATTGAACCAGGGTGTTCGATGACTGTATCTCCAGCCCTTTTTATTTTTATTTTGAGACCAAATAGTCCAGGGTGACCTCAAATTTGCAATCCTCCTGCCTCAGCCCTCCAAGTTGCTGGGATTACAGGTGTGTACCACCACACCTGGCCACATGATTGTCTTCCAACAGGTAGAGAAACACTGAGGTCTAGAGAAGTCGAAAGATTACCTTAAGATCACACAGTGACGAAGTGGCAGAGTTGGAGCCTGGTCCTTGTTTATGTGGTGCTAAGGATTGAACCCAGCGCCTCACAGGTGCGAGGCCAGTGCTCTGTCACTGAGCCATGATCCCAACCCTGCCAGCCTTCTTTTCTACCTAACCATAAAACACGACAGCATCCCTGTGTGTGGCACCTATTGTGTACCAGGCACCGTGTCAAGTTTCCTACCAATGTAATTTTAATTTTCAGCCAATTAATAAATAGTAGAGCTAAGATCCAAACCAAGGTATTTAGGTGCCAGACTCAAGGTTCCTACCTTTATGTCCCAGTTGCTTTGCACTGGGGGTCAAGTTTCATTTGTTCCGAATTGCTCAGATCCTATAATGTCACTGTGACGCTGTCCCCTGCAGCTAGGCCCAGTTGCCAAGGCAGCCTTGGATGATGGCTTCCCCATCTTGGAACGGCTTCCCACCACCTGGCCCGCCCCCAGCAGGGAAGACATTATGATCACGAAGTCCTTTGCCACACAGAACATGAGGCCACATGGTAAAAATGCAACTGCGAAGGGAAGACAGACTGAGAGACGCGCCCTCATGGAGTCACACGTGCCTAGCGTGGCTTTGGGTGGCGTGCCAGGTCAAGCCCTCCGTCATGGCGTGTGGGTGGGGGTGGACCAGTTGGTTCTCGTCTTCAAATGCCTGTTTCCATGGAAGTGAAGAAAGCAAAGGTCACTGCATTTTTATTTGTTTTTATTCTTTTTATAATAGCTTTATTGAGATATAATTCACATACCATAAACTTCACCCTTTTAAAATGTACAATTCTGTGGCTTTTAGTAGATCCTCCGAGTTGCTCAACCTCCCCATGATCTAATTCCAGAACATTTTCACCACTCGGAAAAAAAAAAAAAGCTTCACGGCTATCAGCAGTCAGTCCCCGTTCCCCCCCCACAGACCCTGGCAGCCGTTCCGTGTCTGCGAGTGGCCTCTCCTGGCACTTCACAGAAAGAGGGCTCAGGTACTGCAGCCTCTGTGGCTGACTTCCTTCAGCGAGCAGTGTCTCAAGGTTCGTCCGTTTGGCAGCATCTGTCATTACTTCCTTTTTACTGTTGAGTAGTGTTCCATTGTGTGGCTGGACTGTTTGGCTTATCCAAACGTCAGTTCATGGACATTTGTGTTGTTTTCACCTTTTGGCCATGATGCACAACACTGCTGCAAACACTCGTGTTGTGTATGAGTTTCTGTGTGGAACAGGTGCTTCCGCTCTTAAGAAGTTCTAGGTCAGGTGCTCTCTAAGTCTGTTTGCTGCAGCTATCACAGAATATCATTGGCTGGGTGGTGTATAAAGAAAATCAATTTGCTTCTCACAGTTCTGCAGGCTGGGAAGCTCAGTGTCAAGGTGCTGGCATCCAATGGGAGCCTTCTTGCTGCCTCACCTGGTGGAGGAGGGCACCCCATGGTGACAGAAAAAGAGGGTGGGAGTGAGTGGGAGCTGAGGAAGCCAAACTCCCTTTCAGAACAGCCCACTCTCCAGATACAGACCCGGTGAAGTCCTAGCCACCTCCTGAAGGTCCCGCCTCCCAAAACCATGTGGCAGTGCAGTTTCAACTTGTCTTTGAAGGGGACATTCAAAGGATGGCATGTGGTAACTGTTGACTGTAGAGGAAGTGCCACCCTGGTCTGCAAAGTGGCTGCACTATTTTACAACCTGCTAGCCACAGGAAGTTCCAATATCCCCACAATTTTTATTTTCAGTGCTGGGGGTTGAACCCAGGGCCTATCTATCCCGCAGAGCTCCAACCTCAGCCTGGTTTTCTCTCTTGAGACCTGAGGTGGCATCTAATGAAGGAATCACAGGACAGGGGAGCTCGGGAGGCACTGAGTGCCCTTGTCCACTATGTGTCTACGTGATCCACTCCTCAGGCCCGGTTCCCAGGTTGACACTTGCTGCTCACAGGGACACTCCTGGCCTAGGAGGGGAAGTGCAGTGGGGACTGGGTCCCAGCTCTGTCTCCATCTAGGAGCCCTGTGTTTGCAAACTTTGCCTCTCTCCATACACACTTCAGACAGCACTCATCTCCAAAGTTTATAAAGAACTTAAAAAACTTTACACCCAAAATACAAAGAACCCAAAAAAATAAATGGGCTAAGGAACTGGGCGGATACTTCACAGAAGAAGATATACAGGTGATCAACAAATATATGAAAAAGTGCTCATCATCGCTAGTAATTAGAGAAATGCAAATTAAAACCACCCTAAGATTTCATCTCACTCCAATTAGAATGGCTCTTATCAAGAATACAAGCAATAATAAGTGTTGGTGAGGACATGGGAAAAAGGCACACTCATACATGGCTGGTGGAGTTGCAGATTGGTGCAGCCACTCTGGAAAGCAGTGTGGAGATTCCTCAGAAAACTTGGAATGGACCCACTGATTTTCCTTCTTTAAATAGGAAATCACCACGGGGCTGTTGTTGGGGACAAGGCACACTATCCAAGGTAGGACTGTTAATGACACAGGAAGATCCCTTCATTCCACCACTGAAGTCTGAGACCCTGTGAAGTGTGAGCTCCTGTGACACAAAGATGATTGGGACCTTCAGGCCTCAGCTCACAGGTTTGGAGCAACAGATGCAGAAATGATGGCTGAGCCCTGCGTGACCAGTGCCATGCAGGAGGCGTGTGCGTGGTTCTGGGGTTGCAGAGAAAGGGCATGGTGGGGGTGGAGCAGAAGGAAGTGGGGATAGGAAGACTGGCGGTGCTGGGCAGCTGGGAGAGGCCCCTGTCCTGGAGGGTGACCCAGGACCCTGGATGGGGTCCTCCCCTCATCCGCACCCCACTCCTCAGGCCCAGGACCCGGAAGCAGCCTGTTTGCACTGAGGCCTGAAGGGGACAGGCCTGTGGCTAACAATCCAGTGAGATAAAGGCTGACACCTCCCTCCCTGAGCACACACCCACGCCTCTGTGTATCCAAGACAGGTGGCCATAGGACAGTTGGCCATCACCAAGAGTAGGTTAAGGAGGAGGAGAGACATGGAACATGCACTGGACTGGGAGGGAGGCAGAGGTGCAGAGAAGAGGGCTGTGAGCTCTGACTCAGCCGTTTCACACCTTGTGATCTCTGGCAAGTCCCAGTGGCTCACTTGGGCCTCAGTTTACTCATCTGCAAAATGGGGATATACACAGCTATGCTCTAGGAGTGACCTGGAGGTGAAGCAAGGCAACCAGAAAATGGTATCGCAGAGTCTGAATGCTGGACACCATCCCAAAGGCTGGTTCTGCCTGGATCTGACCAGTGCATGGACAGGACGTGCTGTGTCGTTCAGTAATGGCAACAAGTGGCGTGTGGACAGGTGCCATCACACAGTGAACCATGGCAGCACTGTGCTAAACCAAAGAAACTAGACACAAAGGCCCGGGTGCTATGTGATTCCATTTCTGTGATATGCCCGGAGAGAAAGTGGACCACCGATGCCTCCAGCAGGGTGGGAAGCCTGGGGCCATGGGCGCAAGCGCTGGGGCCATGGATTTCCTTGGGGCGATGAAAAGCCTCTGGAATAGCTGCGTGCCGCGTGCATTTCCACCGTCCCAGCTGGGATTTCAGATGTGCACCAAGTAGGTGGCGCCCAGCTGAATCATGCACTTTATGTGGCTGAGGTGTATGGCCTGTGAATTGTATCTCAATAAAGCCGCTTAAAGCAGAAGCGTGGTTATCGCTCTGTTTCCAGCACTATCTGGGGTGACGCCACAGGCATACACCAATGAGAATGGGCTTATCTACACGGCTGTAGTGCTCTCACGTATGTGCTTAGTTTAATTTTATTAGCATTTTTTTTTCTTCATTCACTCTACACACACTTATCGGGGTGTTGCAAACACCATGTCCTCAGGAAGCCTGTGGCCGCCTTGTCTGGGGCAGACAAGCTGGTGGTGTGACTAAAGGGAGCCCAGGGTGCTGTCGGAGCACCAAGGAGGATATTGTGCCAGGAGAGAGGACCCAGAGAGGCCTCTGAAAGGACTAACATCCCCAAAGACCCAAGAGGACAGGAAGGGGTGCAGAGGGCAGGGACCAGGGGCCCTGTGTGCTGTCCTGGGGATGGGGGGTGTGGGGCTCGTGATGGGGGCCATGTAGCTGGCACTCAGGGACCAACTGCCGAATAAGTAATGATTAGAAATACGAGTGCTCCCAAGAATCAATAACTGGGATAGATTCAAACTAAAAAACTTTCTCTCAGCAAAGGAAACTATCAGCAATGTGAAGAGAGAACCTACAGAGTGGGAGAAAATCTTTGCCACTCAAATTTCAGATAAAGCACTGATTTCCAGGATATATAAAGAATTCAAAAAACTCTACACAAAGAATGCAAATAATCCAATTAACAAATGGGGTAAGGAAATGAATAGACACTTCACAGCAGAAGATCTACAAGCAATCAACAGATATATGAAAAAATGTTCAACATTTCTAGTAATAAGAGAAATGCAAATCAAAACTACCCTAAGATTCCATCTCGCCCCAATTAGAATGGCGATTATCAAGAATACAAGCAACAATAGGTGTTGGTGAGGACATGGGGAAAAAGGTACACTCATACATTGCTGGTGGGGTTGCAAATTAGTACAGCCACTCTGGAAAGCAGTGTGGAGATTCCTCAGAAAGCTTGGAATGGAACCACCATTTGAGCCAGCTATCCCACTCCTTGGCCTATACCCAAAGGACTTAAAATCAGCATACTACAGAGATAAAGCCACAACAATGTTCATAGTTGCTCAATTCACAATAGCCAGACTGTGGAACCAACCTAGATGCCCTTCAATTGATGAATGGATAAAGAAAATGTGGTATATATATATATATACAATGGAATATTACTCAGCTATAAAGAATAATAAAATTAAGGCATTTGCAGGCAAATGGATGAAATTGGAGAATATCATGCTAAGTGAGATAAGCCAATCTCAAAAAACCAAAGGACGAATGATCTCGCCGATAAACGGATGATGACACATAATGGGGGGTGGGAGGGGGGCAAGAATGGAGGAAGAAGGGACTATATAGAGGGAAAAGAGGGGTGGGAGGGTGGGGGGGAGGAAAAAAATAACAGAATGAATCAAACACCATTACCCTATGTGAATGTATGATTATGCAAATGGTATGCTGTTACTCCATGTACAAGCAGAAACAACATGTATCCCATTTGTTTACAATAAAAATAAATTAAAAAAAAAAAAGAAATACAAGTGCTCCCGACTCACTGCTGAGACACCGCTTTATTTATTTATTTATTTAGTTAGTTAGTTAGTTAGTTAGTTAGTTAGTTAGTTAGTTAGATAGATATTTTGCAGTACTGGGGTTGGATCCAGGGGTGCTCCAGTACTGGCCTATGTCCCCAGACCTCTTGTATTTTATTTTGGGACAGAGTCTAAGTCGCTGAGTCTGGCCTTAAACTTGTGACCCTCCTGCCTCAGCCTCCTGAGTCTCTGGGAGGCATGTGCCCCCACCACTGGCTGTAAGACACTGCTTTAAATTCTCCCTAGAGATTCTAGAATGTGTTTTGTTTTATTCTGTGCTAAGGACCAAGCCCAGGGCCCCGACCACGCAAGACAAGCTCCCCATCACGAAGCTACACCCCATGGAATGGCAGCCCCTCAACCAGACCACGGCACCTGAGGAAGCCCAGGGCCTTTCACACTTCAATATGGTGCAGACCACCTGGGGGCCTTGCCATCTTGCAGTAACAGTGGGAATGAGTCCAGAAACTCTGCTTCGCTTCTCCTCCTCCCCTCCCCCACTCCCTTCTCCTCCTCCCCTCCCCCACTCCCTTCTCCTCCTCCTCCTTGGTACTGGTGATTAAACCCTAGGGGCCTCTACCACCGAACTACACCCCCAGTCCTTTTTTGAGGTAGGGTCTAGCTAAGTTGCTCAAAGCCTTGCTAAATTGCTGAGGCTGGCCTTGAACTTGCAATCCTCCAGTCTCAGCCTCCCAGGCCTGTGCCAGCTTGCCCAGCCTGACCTCAGCAGCTTCTTGACACTACCCATCTGTCACGCTCTGTCTTCTCCCCTCTGAGTCCTGCATTCCTGCCTGGAACGGCTCCCCTCCCCTGCGACCTGCCACCTGTACCTTTGCGACCTCCTCAGGCTGTCCCGGCAGTGCCCCATGAGCCTCCTCGGAGTAGAGACTGCACAAAGTCACCTCTGGGTCGGGGCCTCAAACAGGAGCAGAGCAGGAAGTCAGGTGCGCAGACGGGTTTGACGAGAACCAGGATGGGGTGGTGGGGGCTCAGCTGGGGGGGACTGTGCTGGAGAGAAGAATGTGGCGGAGCAAGAGGGAAGCGCCAAGAATCCTGGACTTGGGCAATAGAGCCACGGTGACCCCGATGTTTTCCTTTATGCTTTTAAAACTACTGTCTAACTTAAAGAAAGATGAAGGCTGGGGTGTAGCTCCGTGGTGGAGCGCTTGTCTAGCACGCACGAGGCCCTGGGTCCAACGCACGCACGGCACTGAAGAAAAAGAAAAAAAAAAAAAAAAAAACAAGAAAGCATATGTCTATATTTTTATTTGTAGTGTATGTTCGGGATTTTTTGTTTTTTTGGTAAGGGGGTTGAACCCAGGGGAGCTTTGCCACCAGGCAACGTCCCCAGCCCTTTTCATTTTGAGACAGGGTCTCATGAAGTGGCGGAGGCTGGCCTGGAACTTGTGATGCTCTTGCCTCAGACTCCCCAGTAGCCGGGGTTACAGAGTCTAAGTTGAAGAGATAAAAAAGTAAAAAGTTTTTTAGTAAAACTCTCCCTCCTCCTCCCTCCTACCCTTATTTCCCAGCTACCCAGTTCTAAGAACGACCAACACTATTCGTTTACTCTTTATTTTTTATTTTTTGTGGTACTGGAGATTAAGCCCCAGCGTGCTCTATCACTGAGTAATACGTCCAGTCCTGTTTGTTAGTTTGCTTTGGTTCGGGGGATGGACTCAGGGGCACTCGACCCCTGAGCCACATCCCCAGCCCTATATTGTATTTATTTAGAGACAGGCTCTCACTGAGCTGCTTAGAAACTCGCTTTTGCTGAGGCTGGCTTTGAACTCAAAGATTTTCTGGTCTCAGCCTTCCCAGTCGCTAGGATTACAGGCATGTGCCACCACACCTGGCCCCACAGTCCTTTTTATTTTGAGGCAAGTTCTCCCTAAATTGCCCAGGATGGCCTTCAATTCGCAATCCTCCTGCCTCGGCCTTTGGAGTTACTGGAATTATAGGTGTGGGCCACCGGGCCGGGTTTACTTACTTTTTTCTTTGGTATTGGGATGGAACTCAGGGATGCTTAATCATTGAGCCACATTCCCAGATATTTTTATTTTTAAGATAGGGTCTCACTAAATTAGGGCCTTGCCAAGTTGTTAAGGCTGGTCTTGAACTTGTGATCCTCAGGCCTCAGCCTCCAAAGTCACTGGGATTATAGGCATGGGCCACCACACCCAGCTACTCACTTCTTACATATCCTTCAAAGATACTCTACGTCCACTGCAGGATGTATTATTTCAGAATAAAAAATCATGTGGGCTAGAAAAAATGGACAAATTGAACTTCGTGGAAATTGAACACTTGTGTGTAAGAAGATAGTGTCAGCATGGAAGGCAGTGGTGCAGGCCTGTCATCCCAGCAATTTGGGAGGTTGAGGCAGGAGGATCACAAGTTCAAGGTCATTCTGGGAAATTTAGCAAGATCCTAACTCAAAATAAAAATAATAAACCCAGTGCAGAGGTGCAGGCCTATAATCCCAGTGGTTCGGGGGTTTGAGGCAGGAGGATCATGAGTTCAAAGCCAGCCTCAGAAAAGTGAGGTACTAAGCAACTCAGCTAAATAAAATACAAAATAGGGCTGGGGATGTGGCTCAGTGGTTAAGTGCCCCTGGGTTCAATCACCGGTACCAAAAAAAAAAAAAAAAAAGAAGAAAAAGAAAAAGAAAAAACTTTAAAACCCAGAAAATAGCAAGTGTTGGTGAGAATGTGGGATGTGTAGAGTTGGTGTGAATGTAAAATGGTACAGCCATTGTGGGAAATGGCACGGTCATCCTCAAAAATTAAAAATAGAATTGCCATATGATGCAGCATATATTCTGGGTATATAACTGAAAGCATTTAAAGCACAGTTTTAAAGCAAAATTTGCATATTCATAGCAGCCTCATCCCCAATACTTAAAACCCAATAGCAGCCCAAGTGTCTGTTAATGGATAAATGGATAAGCAGAATGTGGTATTCAGCTACAATGGAATATTAGTCAGCCTCTTTAGAAGGTAATTCTGCTGGTGCACGCCTGTAATCCAGTCTTCAGGAGACTGAAGCAGGAGGATTGCAAGTTCAAAGCCAGCCTCGGCAATTCAGTGAGGCCTTAAGCAACCGAGTGAGACTCTGTCTCAAAATAAAAAATAAAAAGGACAGGGGACGTGGCTCAGTGGTTCGGCACCCTTTGGGTAAAATCTCTAGTACTCTCCCCCCCAAAAAAGAGAATTCCGGACCTTGAGGACATTGTGCTAGAGAATAAGGCTGTCACTGTATGATTCCACACACAGGACGTGCCTAGTACAGTCAAAATCAAAGAAAGAACGGCAGTTGCCAGAGACTGGGGGAGGGGAGAGTGGGAGTTATTGTTTAAGGGGTGCAGAGTTTCAGTTATGCAAGAGGAAGAGTTTTGGAGATGGGATCATAGATGGGGGGTGGTTGCACAACATGACTGCAATGCCACTGAGCTGCACTTAAAGATGGTCGAGAGAGCTTGCCTGACATGTATAGGACCAGGGTTCCAGCCCAGCACCACAAAAACCAAAACCAAAACCAAAAAACCCAGAAAACCCCACATGGTAAATTTATATCATGTATTTTACCACGATTTTTTTTTCTTTTTTTGGTACCTGGATTGAACCCAAGGGCACCTAACCATTGAACCACACCCCCAGTCCTTTTTATCTTTTATTTAGAGACAGGGTCTCCTGAGTTGCTTAGGCCCTCACTAAGATGCTGAGGCTGGCTTTGAACTTGAGATCCTCCTGCCTCAGCCTCCCGAGCTGCTGGGATCACAGGCCTGTGCCACCGTGCCCAGTTACAACAATTTTTAAAAAATGAAAAAAAGAAGAAAAAGCATGAAGAACAGGATGAGGCTGGAGTTGGGAGATATGGATGTGGAAGTCACGTGCCTGGATAGAGCAGTTACAGGTGGGGGAGGGCCTGGAAGGCCAGGAAAGAGGGCGGGGACCGTGACATGATGGGAAAGCTGAGAGCTGTGGCCAGTGCAGACCAGCCTGTGCGTTCCACAGATCTGGCCTGGAACTCTGGCTCTACCAATTAATAGACTGTGAACTTGACTGATCACTTCACCTCTCGGAGCCTCAGTGCTTTTTTCTGTAAAAGGGGGGATGATATTAGTGTATCCCCCACAGTACCACTGTGAGACAAAACTTAAAGCACTTAATACAGTGCCTGCCCCTTGGTGAAACAATAAATGTGGTAGAGATCTGTTAAAATATTTCACAACAGGTACAGCCCTGGTACTGACCAATAACCAGACCCGCACATTCCAGCTGAATGTCCACCCTGGCCATGGGGCTAGGGAGCAATCGCTGAAGGGAAACAAGGAAGGAGACTGGTCCTTCTGGGGGTTTCTAGAAAATCCATAGAGGTGGGGCCTATGTCATGGATCAAATTCAAATGCCCTCTAGGAAGGCCAGGCCGGTTGAGGCAGCTTACTGGCCTCCAAGGGACAGATTCCAGGAGAGCGGGTCAGAGGGCATGTGAATCTGAGGGCCGGAATGCAGAGGTCTCTGAGGACTGGGACCGGGAGGACAGGGAAGGCAATCAGAGCTATGGCTTTGGCAACTCGGAAAGTTCCAAGATCCAATTTGAGCCAGGTGTGCTGGTGCAGGCCTGTAAGCCCAGCACACCTGGGTTCAATCCCCACTACCCCCCCCCTCCCAAAAAAAAAGACAAGAAAAGAAGAAGTTCCAATTTGTTTTTGTTTTGAAGGCTGACAAATTAGGAAATTCAAAGTATTTTTGCAGGAGATGAGCTCCCAGGATGTTGAAGAGACTAATAATTGGCAGGACTACAAACCCATGTCTACAGAGGAATCCAAATTTCTTTCTTTCTGTTATTGTAACTTTTAATACTTTGTAGTCATAGATGTATTGAAAGCTGCCAAGAGTGGAGCAGAGGACGCCTGTGTACCTTTTAGCCATTTTCACCAGCTGTTTACATTTGGCTCTGATTTTATTTCATGTTTCCTTTTTACTGAAGTGTAATTGTAGTCAACAGAGCATCCAAACCCTGAGTGTACAAATCAGTGAATTTCACATATGTAGAAATCCAGGGTAGCCACCAGCCGGATGGTGAGAGAACGTTCCAGCACCTCTGAAGCTTCCCTTGGGCCCTGGTTTCTGAGGGAAACTGCACTCTGACTTCATCACTAGGGACTGACTGGGCCCATTCTAAGTCGGATTCTTTAGTCTTGACCTTTCTGTGTCTAAACTCTCACTCAACAGTGTGTCCATGAGATTCAGCCAGTTTGAGAAATAACTATATTGGGATATGTCACATGCCATCAAGCTTCTCTTTTGAAGTATACAATTTGTGGGGGTTTGGGGGTAGGCGGGGTATTGGGGGTGTAACTCAGGGTCACTTAACCACTATTCCATATCCCAGCCTTTTTGATTTCATGTTGAACAGGGTCTTGCTAAGCTGCTGAAGGACTTGCTAAATTGTTGGGGCTGGCCTTGAACTTGCGATCTTCCTGCCTCAGCCTCCCTAGTTGCTGGGATGACAGGTGTGCACACCATGCTTGGCTCTAAGAACTTTTTTTTTTTTATATATTTTTTTAGTTGTCAAAATGGATCTTTTATTTTATTAATTTATATGTGGTGCTGAGAATCAAACCCAGGGCCTCACACATGCCAGGCATGCGTTCTACCACTGAGCCCCAGCCCCAGCCCTCTAAGAACATCTTTATACACCCTTTGGTGCTGGATATACTCTTTTCTGTTGGATATCGACTTAGGGGTGAACTGCTGGCTCTTGGGGTGTACGTGCATATTAAACTATAGTAGAGAGTCAAACACTTTCCCAAATTGGTTGTCAAAATTCCCACTCCCACAAGTAATTTCTAAGAGCTCGGGCACTGCCTCTCCTTGCTCACGCTGGTATTTTAATTTTAGCCAGCCATCTGGGGAATACTGCCTTGTCATCCTGGCTCTCATTTGCATTCTGTGATAACAAATGATGCTGCGCACCTTTTCATAGGCTTATGTGTTAATTAGTTATTTCTTTTACGTAGTGCACATTCAAATCGGTTGCCTATGTAAAAAAATTGGATCCCCCCTCGCCGCCCCTTTTTGTTTTTTTTTTTTTCCTGTGGTGCCAGTATCTAAACCAGGGCCTTTCACAGGCTAGGCAAGGGCTCTACCACCAAGCTGCTTCCCCAGCCCCGCTGTCTTTTTTTCTAACGTGGATGTTCTTTTTGCCTCCCCCGCCACCCCACCCCCGCACTATTTTATTGGTACCTTAGAGCTAGTTGCACATACCGTAGGGGTTTGTTGTTACATATTTGTTCACAACACAATACACAGGATAATAATATAAGTTGGCCAATATCACTCCCCAGCAACGTAGATGATCTTGATAAACTCTGGTTACACATCCTTTGTTAGACATAAATATTGCAAATATTTTCTCCCAGGCTCTGGTCTGATTTTTCACTCTTAAGTGTGATCTTAAGTAGATTTTTGCTGTTGTTGTTGTTTTGTGGTGGTAGGGATTGAACCCCGGGCCTTGTGCTTGTGAGGCAAGCACTCTACCAACTGAGCTATCTCCCCAGCCCTTAAGTGTGTCTTTTGGCAAACAGATGCTCTTAATTTTAATGAAACTTCAATTTAATAATTTTCTTTTTCTGGGCTATACTTTTTTTTTTTTTTTTTTTTTTTGCACCAAGGATAGAATCCAGGGGTGCCTAACCACTGAGAAATACCCCCAGCCCTTTTTAATATTTTATTTAGAGTCAGGGTCTTGCTGAGTTGCTTGGGGCCTCCCTAAGTTGCGGAGGCTAACTTTGAACTTGTAATCCTCCTGCTTCAGCCTCCTAAACTGCTGAAATTACAGGTAAGTGCTACCACTCCTGGCTACTTTTTCTTAAACAAGAGTTGAAGGGATTTTTGCCTATTTTAGGCTCATGAAAATATTCTCCCATGCTGCCTTCCAGAAATTCTATTGTTTGCTTTTCATATTTGAATCTCTGACTCATTCTAAACTATTTTCATGAATGGTGTGAAGTAAGGGTTAAGGTTCAGGTCTCCCCATGTGGATATACAGTTGACCTAGAACCATATATTAAAAAGACTACCCTAAAAAAGAGAAAGAAAAAGACCATCCTTTCCTCACTTACCTGCACTGACATTTGCAATAAATGGGATGATGACCAAATATGTGTGGGTGTCTTGCTTTTATTTTAAATGCATGTGTGTAGAGGTTTGAAGCAAATAATAAGGTTGGTTATAGTTGCTATATTGTGGATTTTAATCATTTTTCTTTTTGTACCAATTATACTGTTATTTTAATATGTAAGACAAAATAGATGAAATGTTTTTCTGAAATATTATAGGAGTAGAAACTCTTAAGGGTGCAGGTTCTTGGAGGACGGAGGTAGGCTGGATAGCACATGAGAGTGATTCCTTACTTAAAGGAAAAATATAGGATGATGGATGAGCGAAGAAAATTCAGGGCCCGGCCAAAGGCGGCCTTAGATCCCTGGAGAAAGTGGTGCTAGAAGGCTGGTGGCCAGAGGAAAATGGAAATGGTCATTGTCAACAGGGCTTTGTGGTAAGTGCGAGCTGCTAGCAATTTTTAAAACATGTTCAGGTTCAGGTCCACAGCCCCCATTTACACCTTGATGTAAGGCCCTCACCCTTTTGGTACTGGGGATTGATCCCAGGGGCACTTTACCACTGAGCTACATACCCTGTCCTTTCTGTTTTTATTTTGAGACAGGAGGGTCTTGCTAAAGTGTCCTGGCTGGCTTCAAACTTTTGATTCTCCTGCCTCAGCCTCCAGAATTGCTGGGATTATAGGCATGCAGCTACACACACACACATACACACACACACATATACATATATATATGCATATTTACATAATTTAAAAACACATATTTTCTTGGTGTTGGGGATTGAACCCAGGACCTGGGGATGCTAAGAACATACTTTACTACTGAACTATATCCCCAGCCCACTTAGTATATTTTAACCAATAAATACAAACCTACATAAAAAGTTTAATGATTGGGTATTTTTCTATATATGGGTGTATCAAGATTTAGTCAACCAGGGCTGGGGTTATGGCTCAGTGGTAGAGTGCTTGCCTGGTATGTGTGAGGCACTGGGTTTAAGTGTCAGCACCACATATAAATAAGTGAGTAAAATAAAGGTCTATCAACATCTAAAAATTTTTTTTAAAAAGTCAACCAATCTCTGATAATGTACATTTATTTCTAAAATTTAGTGATTGTAAAGGTTACAAAGAAAACTTTTCGTCCCATATCTGTGCACTTCAAAAAAAAATTTTTTTTTAGTTTTAGATGGACATATCTTTATTTATTTGTTTATATATGGTCCTGAGGATGGAACCCGGGGCCTCACACATGGTAGGCAAGGGCTCTACCACTGAGCCACAACCCCAGCCCATCTGTTCACTTCTTCAACTATTTTTTTTTTTTAGGATGATTTTTGATTTTTCCAGGTAAAATTGGTTCATTTACTTTCTCACCTGGATCTCTAAATCTGGCCAAGACTTCACTTTTATTATTATTTTTGAATTTGATAGGTGAAAAATGGCACTCAATGCAGTTCTGTTTGCATTTCTAATGACTAGTTTTCATAATTATTGACTATTTATACTTCTTTTTTTATTGACTTTTTTTTTTTGGTTCTACGGATTGAAGTCTTGGCCTCATAAATGCTAGGCAAACCCTCTACCACTGTGCTACATCCAGAGTCCTCTATTTCAATTTTTAAAAATTACTTGTTCCTATTTTCCTTCATTTTTCTTTTGGATTATTTGTTTTTTTGTTTTTGTTTTTTGTTTTTTTTTTTTCTTATAAACTCAGAAGAGAACTGTATATATTACGATGGGAACTCTTTTTTTCCAGCTTTCTTTTGTCTTTAGAGGATACTTTTTTTTTTTCTTCTGAAGTTCACTTGTAAGGATAGGTCAGTCATAATAGCAAAAACATTCCAAGGAAAAAGTAATGTTGAGAAATGTGCCCTCATGGACATAAAATGTATCATAAAGCCACCGTGGAAGCAATGAAATGAATGGCTACAATTCAGAAATCGATTCAAGTACATACAAGAGTGCAACAGGTAATGAAGGCGGTACCTGAAATCGGTGGAGAAAGAGGGAGCGTGTGGATAACTAAGTTGCTAGATTTCTTCCTCTTCCCCAAACACATTCCAGGTGGATCAAAGATAAATGTAAACATTTTTAAGTGAAAAAGTATCCTCTTGTAGTGCACAGTAACCAAAATCAAAAGAAGTGCAATTTGTCTATCTAAAACAAAAGCAAAAAAAATCAAACCAAGGCAACCTTTTGTGTAACAAGTATCTAAAAGGATGGGAACGGGTACTCTCGCGGAGCGGAAGCGGAGCCCAGAGGGGCAGACCAAGGCAGAGCGCCGGCCAGAGCCCAGGTTCGGGGCTGGGAGACCGCCGCGTGCGGCGTCCAGCAAGAGACAGTGGCCAGAATCGAACTCGGGACGCCCACACGGAATCCAGGGCTGAGGCCATGCCCGCCCCCACAGCCATCATAATTATGTAAAATACCACTTTTCCCATATATGGTACTTAATATCTGTTCTTCTGGTGGGGCAGGACTTAGGGAAAACAGCTCGCAGGGCGGAGTGTCAGAGCCCCGGACCTTCCCAATTTACTCCCGCCGCGCCTCTCCCGGGCTCGGGCAAAGCACCCGGGCCCGAGTGCTACGCGCCCGGAGCCGTCTGCTCCTGATTGGATGTTGTCCGTGTCAATCCTCGTCCTGGAACCTGGCAGTTCGTTGGACGCCCCTAGAAGGCGGGGCTCCCGCCTAGGAAGCGCGGAGGAAGGTGGAGCGGGCGGAGGTGAGGGCGGATGGGGAGAGGAGTCCTATCCCCTGGCCTCGGAGGCTCCGCCCGCCACCCTCCTACAGGCCCGGGTGTCTGTCTGTCAAGTCCGCACGAGGGCTGGAATGGGTGAGGCCAGGAAGGGGGCGGAGTCGTCCCTGGGGGCCCCGCCCGGAGCCGGCGCCGGCCGGGAAGGGACCCGCCTCTCCGAGGGCGGGGCGGGAAGGAGGCGAGCAGCCGAGCTGGGTGCGGTGAGGCGCGCAGATCACCGCGGTTCCTGGGCAGGGCACTGAAGGCTGAGCGAGGCTGACCTGCTGCAGCTCCCGCCTCGCGCGCTCGCCCCACCCCGCCGTCGTCCGAGCGCTCGAGAAAGCCCTCTCGGCAGAAGCAGCGCCTGTTCCCCGGGACACATCCAGGTTCAGGTGAGCGAGCCTCACCGGTGAGTCCCGCCCCGGGCGGCCGGCCGAGCGGGGGCGGCGACGAGACGCGCGGCGACTGGGGTCGGCTGACCGACGTGTGGTTCTCGGCCTCCGCGCGGCAGGCCACCGCGCGGGCGGGGCGCGAACGCCGGCGGCCCCCGCCGGGCACCGCATCCCCGCGGGAGGGGCCCCGGGACCCCGCGCGGGCGCTCGGGGAGGGCGCCGCTGGAAGCGAGCCCCCGGGGAGCCCCGGACGGCGCGGGGCCTGGCGCTCCTCGACACCACCCCGCCCCGCGCGCCCGGGCGCATTCCGCGGATCGGGCACCGGCGCCCGGCCTCCCCCTGCGCCGGGGCACGCGGCCGCCCTCGCTCGCGGAGGGCCCGAGTTGGGCAAACTTTTTAACCCTTCCGGGGACCGCTGGCCCTGGGACCCAGGGAGACCGGGGAGGATGAGGTCGGGGGCTCCGGGCAGCGGGTCCTTGGAAGTTTCCGGGGGGTTCTGGAAACGGAGGTAACGGGCAGGCGGGGACCGCTTGGCAGCTGTCAGGGCGTCCTCCTGAGTCAGAATCGGACAATCCTGCCGCAGACATTTCGCCCGGCTCGGTTTCCGCCCTCCGCGGCTGACTTCCTCATTCGCTCGGCGGTCTCGGCCCGGCGGGGGCGGGGAAAGGTGCGTTGGGCGCACGGGGAAGCGGGGAACCAGTCGGCGCCGGGGGCGCGAGCAGGTGGGACCCTCGCCAGCTCCTCCACCTTTCACTTTTGTGGCCCGGGGGAAGAAGGCCCAGGAACGCCGGCTGCCGTCGGGGCCGCCCAGGGGTGCACCTGATTCCACCGCGCCCAGGGCAGCCCCGCCCGGCGGCAGGGGGTGGGGGAGCTGGCCGTGCCTTGAGGACCAGCCGGGGTTATTGCATCTTTCCTGTTTGGGACATTTGCGGGGTTTTATTCAACCCCCACTTCCGCGTGCAGGGGTCCTCTCCGCATCCTGTCCCGAACCACGCCCAAGGCAGGAGAGCAACTCCCCGTCCCTCCCTGGGGACCCTCAGTTTCAGACTGAAACGGAGCCTGTACCTACCCTCCAGGACCGCTTGCGGGCTGTCCTGAAGTTGGGGGCAGGGTGAGTGCCGGTGCTGCTGCCTGCGGCCCCACCCAGCAGTGTGAGGAGAAGGTTCCTGGGAAGTCCCAGGTCTTGGAGACGGGCGGCACCCTCCGCTGGGCAATTGAGAGGCCCAGCCACTTCTTGGTTCACTGCTCCCTTTTCTGGGTTTAACAGGATTTCAAAGTAACTGTTGAGTAACTGTTGAAGGGGAAGAGTGAGCCTCTCATGCAGTGCAACATTGTGGCCACTTCTGACTCCCGGTCTGAGTCGGCCTGATAACCTCACCTGGTGGCTTTTGGGTAAAGAGGGAGGCTACTTGAAGGCCTGTTTAGACAATCGCTCAATTAATATTAGTCAATTTAGATACACGGCTGCCGTGGGTGGGGGAGGGTATGCAGATGTGTAATTGAGCAAATATTTAACTGACTTCTCTGTGCCAGGGACTTTGCCAGGTGGTGTGTGTGTGGGGGTGGGGGTGAGGTTGAGTAAGACCTGGCCCCTGCCCACCAGCACGTTAGGGGAGAGCTGAGACAAATCTGTAGATGACTCTAATGTGAGGTGGAGATGACAGGGACCCCAGAAAGGTAGTGTGAGTCATAGGACTGGGAGGAGACAGCCAACCTACCTTGTGAGATCCTGGAGCCCTCGGGAGGAGGCCACTGTTGTGCCCCCCCCCCCCCCGGAAGTTTACAGTCTTCAAGGAGAAACCGTGGCCAAGTGCCTGAAATACAAAGGCAGCCTGTGATGTGTGTCCCAAGCATGCCATGGACAAAGGACTCGAGGAATTTTGAGGCCAAGAGGGGCCGGTGCTGTCTGGGGCAAGGAGGGAGGCCTGCACAGAGAGGAGCACATTGCAGTTTTGGCAAACTGAGGCATGCGTGTGGTGCTGGAAAGTGAGGAGTCGTTTAGTGGATAATTGGGGGGTAATTTAAAAAGTCAAGAGATTGCTCAGTGAAATTCCAGAGCCATTGTGCCCCAAGATGGCTGTGGGGTGACACCGAAGAGCCTTATTCTTTACACTCAGCAAGTCCTGGCAGCGCAGGTGGGCAGAGCCAAGTGCCTGAAGAGCCAGGTGCCCTGCAAGCCAGTGTTGGCAGGTTATCCAGCCCTGGGGGAAGGGCTGCCCGAGAGGCACATTCTATGGGGCCGCTGGTCTGAAAGGACATAGGAGGGAAAGAGAGGGCTTGGGCTCTGGCTTTCATGTTTTTTATTTTTAAACTTTTTTAACCTAAGGGGTTGGAGATGGGACAACTTCTCTCTTGTAGGATGAAGGACGCATGTTAATCACAGCCTGCCTTTTCCCTGCTCTTGCTCCAGAAAAAACAAAACAAGGATCTGTTAGCTCTTTAAAAGAAGAAAAACACACTCAAAAAATGCAGCATTGTTGTGTGGCCTGGTAGGGTATTGCTAGAAACCAGGCTGGCTGGGCTTTCTTCACTTCCTCTTCTAGCTAATCCTTCAATAAAGTACTTAAGACAGCCCTTACCAGCTTGACATCTTTATTTCAAAAGGAGAGGAGGGGTTGGCAGTTGTTTTCCTCTGAGCTGGGCCCTACCCTTTTCTTGCAGGGGGAGAAAGAAACCTAAAGCAAAAGGGGGAGGGGGGGGGGGAGCCTGCCTTGACAGCTTCCTCCCAAGCATCATGTTCCAAAAATATTTAGAATAACAAAATCTGTGTGTCCTCTTAATTAAACAAACGTCCTAATTTACTGAGCATAAAACAGCATCTCTGCCCGCGGGGGCAGGAAGTGCATTTTTCCTTTGTGCAGCCCCAGAGAGTCACTGCTTCCCTACCTTAACCCTTGGTGTGCTGAGCCCCTGGGCTCACATCCTCTGGTGACAGCAGAATGGAGCCCTGGCTGCCCTTCTGGGCAGTGGTGCCCTGTGGTTTGCAGAATCCTGTTCTTAGAGCTGGGAACAGTGGGGTCCTGGAAAGAACATGCTGTTTGGAGGTAGGTAGAGTTCAAATCCTCACCTTACCTACTAGCTTTGTGACCTTAGGTAAGACAGACAAGCTCCTTAGGCCTCAGTTTTCTCATCTGTAGTAGGAGACTCACACCCGTCCTATGGGGTTGGTAGGAGAACTGAAAGGAATGAGGTAAGGGCCTGATAAACAGTGGCTGTATGAATTTATGAAATATGTAGATTATACATGTCTACAGTTGTGCATTCATTTTTTTTAGCCTTTTCCCCTGTCAGGTGAGAGTAGGGGGTGCATTGTTTCTGCTTGAGCAGTGCTTGTGGGCTATGAGGCCTACATGGTGGAGACACTGTGGTCCTGAGGCCCATCCGCTGATGATTTTGCAGAGATGCACTTGACGAACTTGTCCTGAGTAACCCTGTTACAGGGCTCTGGCCTGGGCGGAAGATGCACAGACTGACTCTGGATTTAGTTCTGAAACCATTTCCGGTGATCTAGGTGATGGTGGGTTTTGTGCAAAGAGCTTGTGTGTCTGGGGACACAGCTTCCACCTCTGACTCTGCTTAAGAGTTTGATTTTGGTAAAAAGCGCCATTTTCTCTAAAAAGATTGTATCAATTTATGTGCCCATCAGTTATGCACAGGAATACCTGGATATTAAAGATGAGTAATTTAAATTTCTCCAAAATACTCCTGTTTTTGAGGCACTCTTGTACCTTGTTGGCAGGAGTTTATATTGTACAACTACTCTTTTAGAGGGTAGTTTGGCAATATCTGTCAAAGCATAGTCCTCCTAACTGCCTTCTAGGAATTTATCCCACAGATAAACTCGAATGGGCAAAAGGAAATGCCTGAGAATGTTCATTACATCATTGTCAGAGAAGAAGACAGGAAACCATTCAGAGGTGAAATTCATCATGGTACAGCTGTATGGTGGAAATCCTTGCAGCCCTTAAAAGACAAAGCTGATCTGTGCGTACTGAGAAGACATGCTCTCCAAGATAGGTTGCAAGTGACAGAAAACTAAATGCAGAGTCATGTGTATAGTGCTCCCTTTGTGTAAAACCTGATATGTCTGTCGCCTTTGCTTCTATGCATGGACTAATTCTCAAAAGATACTGAGACCTGGTAGTAATGGCTGTCCCTTGTACAATCTCAGGCCAGAGAAGTGGGAGTAAGAGTTACTTTTCACAAAATACTGCTCTATATGTATTGCTCTTAAAGAGTCAGAGGCTGAACTACTTCTTATTTTTCTCTGAACTATAAAAATAAGGGAGCTGGTTGACCGGTCTTGTAGGTCTCCTCTTGAAGCTGCTTCTCCCTAGGTTGTCAATTTCATGTTGAGTGCTGGCCACTTGCAGGGAAGGACAGAGGGCCTCCAAAGTGAATCTACTTGGTCTCTGTGCTTGAAATAATTTGGTTTATTCTCACCATGTCACATTTTCACTATGGTGACCTCTTAGACCAGTGACTGCTCTGATCCACTCCCTCGTGTTCTGGGAGTTGGTAAATGATTAGTGTTCTTTGCTGTATGAGAAAAGGAAGCCGACGTGTGCTACTGGAAAGTATTTTGGGATGCCAGGGTTCCTACGATTTGCCTGGTTCTGCCCTTCTGTCTCAGGAAGTCCCCCATGACCAGAAGGTTAAACCAGACCTTCACTTGGGTTCTTTTTTTGGTACTGGGGATAGAATCCAGGGGTCCTTTATCACTGAGGTGCACCCCCAGTCTTTGAGACAGGGTCTTCCTAGGTTGCTGAAACTGACCTTGAACTTGAGATCCTTCTGCCTCAGCCTCCCAAGTGGCTGGGGTTCCAGGTGGACCACCAGGTCCCTGCTCTTCTTCTTTTTGACTCGAGGTCATTGCATCCACTATAGCCCCTTCCTGTTCTAGCTCTGTTGTCCCCAGACATCTGGCCTGTGGTCTTCTGCATTAACAACACCGGGAAAGCCCACATTCTTGAGAAAACGTGATCAGAGGGGCATTGTGAGTGGTAGACCCTGACCCCTTCTCAAGGAAGGCAGCCCTCAGCCCTTGACGGCCTGCAGCTCGGTCGGTCCTCTCCCTAGGGAAGCGTGTGAAGACCCCACCAGGGTCCTGAGCAGCGTGGCCCCAGGAGGCAGCATGAGGAGTGGCTGAGTCACTCAGCACACATGATGAGTCTGGCTCTGACATGGCCCTTACATGGGCAGGTGTTTTGTAAGGTGGATGCCCTGTGGCACATATCTGCCCCCAGTGCCCCCACCTGCCCCTCGTAGGGCACCAGGGGAGCTGCTGCTGGGTCTGATGCGAGGCTTTAAAAAGGAACTGAGGCAGGCTGTGCTGGAATTGGGCCCCATTCCACCCCTTCAAGCCTGCAGTGACTCAGTGCCCAGGCAGGTGACCGGGAGCAGGGCCCTGGCTGCCTTGACTGAGGACCTTCAGAGGACCTTCTGCAGCTTCTAACTCTCCATCCCTCCTGCTGTGGCTGCCAGACCTTGGGGAAGGAAGTCACCACTGAAGGGCGTGACTTCCTGCCTGTCCCGCCCCGCCCCGCCCCGCCCCGGCAGGTTGGGCTGAGGCCTGTGGAGAGGTTTGAAGGTAGCTGGTCTTGCCCCATCTGCAAGTCACTTCTTGTCATGGTGGCCTCTCAGGGGACCTCTGTGGCACTTCACAGAGGAGAAAGGGGGCCTACCAGGGAGGCCCCTCTTGCCCCGAGGGCCATCATGTCTGCCCTCAGTGTCTAATGCCATCATGTCTGGGCCCCCCTGGTCCCAGGGGCCATCGTGATGTCTGGCCTCGGTGTTTAAGACGCGTAGGGGGAGCTGGAGGCGAATTCCTTTCTTTTAGAAGTTTGTTACTGACCAAAAGGACATTTACATTTTGGGAACTCAGGCCTTAGGCTTTCTTGATTTCATGTTAACTTCAGTTCTATTTTTGTGTTTTGCTTGGTGCTGGGGATTGACCTCAGGGGTGCTGGACCACTGGGCTGTTGGCCTGCCCTTGTTTTTTTGAGACAGGGTCTTGCTCATTTGTCAAGGCTGCACTTAAACTTTAAGTTCTGCTGCCTTAGCCTCCTGAGTCGCAGTGTTTATAGGCATGAACCTGGCATGCGCCTGGGTAATTTAAAAAAAAAAAAAAATTTTTTTTTTCCCCACTTAAAGAAGGACTGGCTTGCCAAGGCTCCTTCTGTGAATTGGTCGAAAACCTTGGCTCCTGGTTTCACACAGCCCAGTGTCTTTCTCTCAGAACCAGGAGGCGGAGTTTCCAGGTTTTTAAGTGGCTACCATCCCTCTCCCCCTCCATGCGTGTTCTGGGCAAGCCGCACTTGCTGGCTCCCCAGTCTCTGCAGGCCTTCTACTGGTCTCTGGGGGTGCTAGGCTAAAGAATGGAGAGGGATCTGGCTTTCTCTGAACCTCTTCCAGTTGGGTCGGGCCCTTGGGCTGGAAGTTCCCACAGCTCTGAAAGTCAGTGTTTCCCGGGCCGTGCCAGATGCGGCTTGGGCGCTTCAGAGAGCACATGGCTCCCACTGCCCTTTAGCCAGTTGGGTTTCTAGTAAGTTTATCTCACAGTGTCTCAGGTGATGAATTTTCAATATAAACCCTGTGGTAGAAGGAACAAAGCAAGGATCGGGGGTCAGGCGGGCCAGGACCCTACCCTCACCATGTCTCCCGAGGCAGTCTGGGGCTTCCCGGGGGGCAGAGCTGCCTCTGCTCCAAGGACTGTAACCCTGTGAAGCCATCCAATCCTGGGCTCCCTCCTCTTTGTATCACAGTCAGCATCCTTGCTCTCAGGTGGTAGGAAATGTATGTGTCCCTTGACCACAAGGTGCAGTGGCCCAGCTGACTTGAGGAGGCTGCCCTGGGTGGCAGGCACCGTGTGGGCCCTGGCGCTTGGGCTTCCCAGGCCAGCAGTGTGTTCCCAACACTGCCGCGCACTGGTTAGGCCGCGGGAGCAGGCCAGGCATTAAAGGAAATAAACAAACAGTCGGTTCCAAAGCAGCAGAGTTGTCTGTTCAGAGGCTGCTGCTTCCTGTGTTTTACGTGGTCACTGGGCTTGAGAGGGCAGCTTCCTGTCTGATAAACGTGGAGAGCAGGGCCTTTGGAGTTCAGGTGACAGTCTAGCTGGTCAGAGTGAAAGCGATGTTCAGAGCTCGCCGGGCTGTGAGGAGCTGGAGGTCAAGGCCTTCCCTTTTCATTGCTGTCCCCACGGGGTAGGTAGCCTAGTGCCTGGCACAGAGGCAGCCTCTAGTACTTGTTTCATGAATGGGACTGGGTCTCCCTGACACCTTTGCTATAAGTGTGGGCTGGGGGTGGGGGACAGAGGGGCCCAGGCAGCCAAAGGCTTAGGCACGCCTTGTATTGATGTCTCCATCTCACAGAAGGGTGGTGTTGGGACGTGCCTGGGAATCTCAATCTGGTGAGGAAGGTGGTAGCGGGAGGTGTTTCAGTTTGAATTTCTTTTCTTCCTCCCCCCTCCCCCCCCTTTCCTGGTGTGGGGGATCGAACCTGGGCGTGAGCACGCTGAGCACATGCTCTACCACTGAGCTCCATCTCCAGCTCTGTTTTTTAATATTTAAGAGTCCACTCTTGAACATAAGGCAATTGCCCTCAAGTTTCTTTGTCGTCATTTGACAGGGACTCCTTGAGCTCCTGTCTCACTCTGTGCTGGCCTTGTATGGCTTCACCAGAGATGAAAGGCTGAAAGAAATCCCTGTCCCCAAGGAGCCTTTCCTTCTAACGGGGGAGTCAGGACATAGAGTCTCTTTGGCGACAGGGCCACAGTGTCTGAGTGGTTCAGGACTCCTAGCATCTTGAGCCAGGTTCCTGGAAGCTGGAATTGCCCAGAAGGAAGAGGGAAGATGTGGGAGGGGACCAAGGAAGGAAGGAACGGGCTGGGCAGAGCCGTGGCCAGGTCCCCCCAGCTCTGCTAATAGTAGTCATGGTCGGATTTGCTGGGCTCCTGTGTGTGCTGGGCTCATACTTCAGCGTGGTTTGTCTCACTCAGTTCTTCCCTTGTTCCCATGAGGTGGGAAATCACCCCATTTTGCAAATGACACCACGCAGAGATCAGACTCTGGCACTCTGACTCCAGCCCGAGGACGCCCTTGCCCTGGCGGGTACCCAGTGAGGGACACATGGGTCCCTGAAGCCTCCTCCCTTGCCAGTGGCCCAGGGCTGATCAAAGGCACGGAGCTCTGGCCCCTGGTGGAATGGGGCCTCGCATTCCACACGGAGCTGGCCACTCAGTGGGGTTGCCCGTGCCCCCGTGTTGCCTTGGCTACTGGTTTCCCCTTTAACCCTGAGCCCCTGTTTTCCGGTGAGTGTGGCTGGTCTTCAGGGAAGGCAGGGGAAGAGGCTGCTGGCGTGAGTCCAGGCGGGAAGGAGTTCCTGCCGCGCCTGCCTGCTTGGCTGGGCCCCAGGTAGTGTCCCCCTGGGGCCAGGGGCTGGGCCCTGCCGCCTTCTGCTGGCTCCTCTCAGCACCTGCAGACTAGCATCCACTTTCGCGTGTCTGCCCGCTGAGCCCTTAGTCACTCGGTGGCCATACTCAACTTTCCCTGTGTGCAGGGCCCTGGGCCAGGTGCTGGGATGTGAGGGGAAAGAAAGTGGAACCTTGTTTCCAGGCTGATTGTCTTTAGCAGGTATGGATGCCGGGATCCAGGGGGGGGGCGCGCCTGGGAGGCTGAGAGGGTTGCCTGGAGGAGGTGGCCCTGAACCGATCGATCGCAAGGTGTGGACAGGGCAGGGCTGGGACCTTGCTCAGTCTAAGTTCTGTTCAGGGGTGATTCAGGGTGGCCAAAGCCCTGTGAGTCACCTGGGGCTGGTAAAAGGTCTCCTCTCCTTGGGAGCTCCTGGGCCCAGCTCCTTCACAGGCCAGGGTAGCCCATTAAGCCATGCTTCCTTGCGCCATTTCCTGGGAACTGGGAGTGCAGGCGTCGCTCCCAGGTCGCTCCCAGGTCGTTACCCTCCCATGGATGCTGGGAATTCTGCCTGTGCTCTCTGGTTGTGGTGAGAGTCATTCCCAAGGGACTTGGGGTGAGGTTTTATACAGAATATTGAGAGAGGCATCATTGTTATTGGAATCACTTTCCTTTCCAAAGTGAGAAAGTAGGGAGTGGGGGGTTATAGCTTGAGCATCTAGCAGGGAGCTGCAGGAAGCCAGTTTGCCCCTCACCCATCCACTGCATTTTTCTGGGTTTCCCCGTACACACACACACACACACACACACACACACACAAACATTTTACAAAATTGTAAGCAGAATGGATACTGTGTGTGCTGACTTATGCACTATAATATGAAGTTTCCTATGTTGCAAGTCTCCACAGTGAATATTTTAATGGCCATGTTGTGGTCCGCTGAAGGGAAGAATCATTTACATTGCCAGAAAGTTCCATGGTTTTTTTTTTTTTTGACTCTTGGAATTCATTCATTCAGCAAATACCTCCTCAGCATCCACCGCAGCTCTCTCCAGACAGGTGCGTGAGAGGTCCTGGTCCCGCCCTTGGGGGGCCTGGGTCTAGACTCAGGACCGGGGGGGGGGGGGGCTTCCCTCTGTGTTGTAGCAAGAAGGGGTCTGAGGATTGGTGGCAGCCTGGGTGCCCAAATCCAGTTAGTGGGAAATAGGTAAAACCACTTTGTCATTAGAGGTGAGAAAGCCGAGGAATGGAAGGGAGCTAGTCGATCTTTCTAGAGCTCCTTGGAGGAAGATCTTCCACCTGCTGGGTCCCCCACCCTGTGTGTGCTGGTGGTAACGAGACCTGGCCAGAAAGCCCCCTTAGAGGAGGTGTGGGAGGCTTGGGAGATAGTCCCCAGTCCCCTGGGAGGCCCACACAGAGAAAGTGTGTAGGGGCAGTGGGGGGTGAGGATGGGGAGTCTCTCGAGTGTCCAGATGCTATGGCAGGCACCCTGGGTTCTGCTGTGGCTCCTCCTCTCCAGGATGACCCAAGAATTGTAGCAGTAAGTTGCAACAGTTTAGTTGTATTGTGAAGAGAAGTTTCAGAATCCTAGTGGCTGCTTCTGAGCCGAGGGATGCTTTGCAGTGAGGCTGTATTTGGGGTGAGGTGGGCTGGGCACAGGGGAGAAGCTGGTGGCCCAGGCAGGACGCTGGGGGGAGGAGCTGTCTTTGGCCTGGGTTCTTTCTGGTTCCCTGGGAGACGCTTCCTTGCCAGGTGCTGCACTATCCTTTCTGCCCTGTGTGTGTGGAGAAGAGCCAAAGGGCTTGCTGCTGCCTGCCCTGGGGAACGAAGGGCCGGGACCTGGAACCTGGGGAAGGGCTGCCGTCCTGGGCTCTGCGCGTGTTGGGCTTTGCCCAGCCCCTCCAGCCCACCCAAGCCTGCAGTTTGGCTTTGTGTCGGTGCCAGGCCTCCTGGGATGGAGGTGGTGTCTCCTCAGTGACCCCGAAGCAACAAAAAAAGTAGACCTTAACCTAAGTTGGTTTTGCTACCCTGCCTGGTAACCTAACTTTATTGCTTTAAAATTAGTTATAAGAATAAAATGTGCTTTGAGGGTGTCAGCACTTGGTGGAGATGAAGCTCCCTGGGGTTAAGGTGCTTCATTCATCTTCGTCCACCTTTTTCAGTGTTTTGCTAAAGACTATCTTTAAACTTATACTAAATAAGACTAAAGATACTAAAGGCTATCTTTAAACTTATAGTAAATTATTTATTTATTAGCTAGCTAGTTTTTTTTTTTTTTTTTTTTTTTCTTGTCGTATTGGTGACTAAACCCAGGGGTGCTCTACCAGCTCTTTTTTTTTTTTTTTTGGTACCAGGAATTGAACCCAGAGGTGGTTTACCACTGAGCCACATCCCCCAGCCCTTTTTATTTTTTATTTAGAGTCAAGGTCTTGCTTAGTTACTGAGGGTCTCACTGAGTTGCTGAGGCTGGCCTCAAACTTGTGATCCTCCTGCCTCAGCCTTCTGAGTTGCTGGGAGCACAGGTGTGAGCCACTAGGCTGGTATTTACTAGCAATTATATTGGAGGATGGAGAGGAGGGACAGAAGTAGAGAAAGTGGAAGGAGGAGGTGGCAGGGGAGGGGCCGTGGTTCAGAAGGTGCAGCTGGACTTAAATCCCGTTTTCGTCCAGTTTGTTCATCAGTGTATATGGAACGCTGACCGTAGAGACTGGTCTAGGTTCTGGGATGCAGCCCTTGCAGTTTCCATGCTGGTGGGGGACTCCGAGGGCGCTCTTGCACACCCTTCACTGTGGCCGCGCAGGGTTAGGCACATGCATGGAGAACAAGTGCGGGGCAGGCCTGAGCTTGCTGGGACTGTCCTAAGAAAGCCCCACAGGTTGGGGGCGTAGACAGCAAGAAAGGATTCCCACGGGGACGTCAAGATGAGGCCTCCCTCCCTGGCCCGTAGGCAGCCTGCTTCTCCCTGTGTCCTCACGTGGCCTCTTGCATGCCTGTGTCCTGTTGTAAGGACGCAAACTGTACTGGATTAACGCCCACCCCAGGACCTTGTTTTGATTTAATTACCTCATTCAAGGCCTTGTTTCCAAATGTCACATTCTAGGGTGTTGGGGGTCCCGTCTGTGAGGGGTAAGGATGTGCGTGCGCAGAGACAGACACCCGTGCTCAGATGGCTAGGGACGTTCCGCTGGCTGTTCTTTATTGAGGATGAGCAGGGAGTCCTGCCTGCAGGATGCTTCTCTGCCAGTTGCTTGCCTGACTGTTGGGTCCCAGTTTTCTCACCTGTTAACTGATTGATGAAACCTGCTTCTGGGGTTCCCTGGGCAGTTAGGTGTGGAACACGCTCAGCAAGGTGTCGCTTCACAAAGGACCCAGGCAACCTCAGGCCCTCCCTGGCTGTGCTTCCTCTGCTACCTGGTTCCACTTCCCATCAGAGCACTTCGGGTACAGCCAGAGAAATGTTTTACCCCATTTGTTTACAATGAATCAAAATAAATAAATTTTTTAAAAGTTGGAAATTATAATAATGAAAAGAAACATAAATGCTAAGAAAATTTTTACACACACACACACACAAAAAACAAAACAAAACAAAAAAACCCGCATCAAGGCCCCTGGGCCACCTGCCTTCTGCCCAGTGCTCTCAGACAAGTGTCCTTGGAGACGGCCCCTCCCCTTGAGTGCCCCTCCCCTTGGATGCGCCATAAACACTTTTTACCCCAACACGGAGTAGAAAATTGGCATGGGGCTAGCAACTTCAAACACCCTGGCTGGTCAGTGTTGGGCACTGCAGCTGACCTGAGTACACCTCCTGGGCCACCCCAGTCCCCTGCATTGAGCTTGCTTCCCCTGCCTTGGTTTTCCTTGTCTGTGCGTGAGAAGAAATTGCAGGGAGGGTTTTGGTGCTCAGCTTTATCATTATTATGAATTTTATTCACGTGCGGTTTGTCCAGCACAGTGACTAGGCACAGTGACACATGGCTGTAGTCCCGGTGCCTGGAGGCTGAGGCAGAAGGCTCGCAAGTTTGAGGCCAGCCTGGGCAACTTGTCAAGATCCTGACTCAAAATAAAAAATAAAAAGGGCTGGGGAAGTGGCTCAGTGGTAGGGCACCCCCAGGTTCAGTCCCCAGTCACAGACCCCCATCTGTTTTAATCTGTTTTTCCTATCACTTTATAAACCTGTATGTCACATCCAGATTATTACCATTAAAATCTCATAGTCCCATGAGGGTGGCAGAATCAGTGTCCCCATTTTATAGCAGGGAATGTTGAGACTCCAAGAGCCTAACAAGCCCCGGTGTTAAGTAAGAGATCTAAGATCCTTTCCCAGATGCTGCTTTTCAGGCCAGTTGTTTTCCACATCTGCTTCCGTTGCCCACCTGCCTTCTTGTGCCACGTAAGCCGTGGCGTGGGTAATATGTGTGGAACCGGGTTTGTAGACTTTGTGTGCAACTGTGCAGCAGTAGGCACGGACTCTGGTTCCTTGTTGGCCTCGTGGTGCCAGGTTTCTGTCAAATCCAGCCCTTGCTGTTCCATATGTCCATCTGAGACGACGGGCAGGTGGGGTGAGCTGTGTCCACCCAGCTCCTGCGGTGGCGGGGGGCGGGGGCGGCGCACCTGGCTTCTGTTCCTCTTTCCTGGCCTCCTCTGCCACCACCTCCTGAGCCCACCAGCCTGCTGTTCACGGCCTGGCCTGCCACCCTCAGTGGCTTCCTGTTGAGGAGGAGGAGGAGGAGGAGGAGGAGGAGGTACAGTGCCAAGCTGGGGACAAGCCTCGTTTGGAGATCACTTGCAGCTACCGAGCTCTGGAATCCACGTGCTCTCTCCCCTGATAGTCCCCATCCTGCCCCCAGCTCCATCTTCAGATAGTTCCCTGCGCTTCTCCGGCTAGAACTCCAAGACTTCAAGCCTCGTGTCAGAGAGGCAGAAATAGTGGCCTTCCATTCAGTTGGAGACCAAGGATCTGACAGAGCCTCAGAGCCTTGGTGTCCTCACGGTGGGGACACTGGGCATGCCAGGCTGAGGGTATATGCAGGTGCTAGGCCCTGTGCGTGTGGACACTGCAGGATCATACGTGCTCTTGGAAGAGCGGAATGTTAGAGGCTGCTTCCGCTCGCAGCCAAGTCCCAGGCTTTAATTATCTTCGGTTTGAAAGAGCGGAGCCCCCTGCCCAGCCCCGCCCAGCCCTTTCTTCTGGCTTTCAGACAAGAATGCAAAGAATGTGATCCTCCTGCCGACCTGAGCCGAGATCAGGGGCTGGGGCCGGACTCAGGCTCTTCCGGACTTTGCCAGGCAGCTTTGTTGTGCCCGGACCCTGGGACATTCCGGATTGGTTGTGGTTGGTTGGGAGTCCTGGACAACTCCGGACTCACTAAATTCCTGGGTTCCTGGCTGTTCCGAGCCATCTCTCCCAGACAAGAGAGGAGCAGTGATGGGGTGACAGCCGCCCCGCTTCTCCTAGAGCAGTCAAGGCATTTGGAGGGAAGTCTGAGGGTTGGTGTCAGCTGGGGGACGGTCGTGCTGTGCCTGCTGTGGGACAGGCAAGCTCAGGGTCACCTCTGCACTCTCTCCTGCCTGATCACATCACAGCCGCCGCCGTTGCCAGGTCCTACCAGGAGCCTGGCAGGATGTCCCCTCATTTCATCAGGGGCAGGGATCAGAACCCTCATGAGACCTGTGGAGCCCATTCACATTTGGGGCTTCAGACACCCCTGCCTTGGAGGGGCTGCTGTGTCTAGGGCGGTCACTTGAAAAGCTCTCAGATCAAAGCGCTAGTGACTCTTACTTAGCTGTCCACATGGTCCTGCAAAGTGGGCTTGGTAATTCCCATTTTACAGATGAAGAAAAAGCAGTTCAGAATGATTAAATAACCCGGCCAGTTAGCCAGTGAGTGGAGGATCCAGCACTCACATCCAGGTCGGCCGACTCAGGAGTGCCCCGCGTTCCTCCTGGCCCCAGCACCCTCTGGGGTGTGCATGTGTCTTCTTGCACAGGTCTGTGCCTACCCAGGTGTGTGTGCGGAGTGGGGAGGGGCTGGGCTCAGCACTCCCCCAACTGCGGGATGGTGGGGCCTGAATCTGGCAGCTCCCTGGGGCAGGGGTGCTGTTCCTTCCTCCTAAAGTGCAGCCTTGGCCACTTTGGAACCAGACTGGCTCTGGTAGAGGAGTAATTCTTGGTGGGTGGTAAAATAAGCAGCAGCCAGATTGCTGGTGCAGGGCGTGGTGAGCTCATCCTGCTGGCAGCCCCTGCTCCAGGACTTCTGGGGTTGGCCAGCCTCAGACAAGGGTGCTATGCGAGCTGCTCCAGGAACTGCAAGTCAGTCATTCTCACAAGTGTGAGATAAATGGATTCTGTCTTCTCCTCTGTCTGGATCGTCCTCCCTGCGGGCGGAGGCCAGCTTGTCCCCCAGCTTCTCTGCAGAGCGTGGCTCTGCTCCGTGCGCCTTCTTGTGCCTAGGGCTGGCATTGTGCTCTCTCAACTGAGAACAGACCCATGGGGTGGAAGGGAGGAGACAAAGGAAGCCCTTCAGGGTCAGGTTTCTTCCTCTTGGAGGCCGGGCAGTTGAAGGGGCTCCAAGGTGACCCAGGGGCTACCCTCCCTCCCCCATGCAGACTCCTGCCAGGGATTTGTCTGGTCACAGCCCCACAGACCTTTTCATGAGAAAAGTGTTCGCCTGTGTCTTTGGAGGGTAAGGAAGGAGGGGATCGTGCCTTAATCTTGGTGGAAAAGGGGTCCACAGCACCCCTCTCCCTTCAACAGACTTCAGCAAATTCTCAGAGGGGCCCTCATCCATGACTAGAGAAATGGAGACCTTAGTTTTCTCGCTCATACCACGTGTGTGTTTGTAGCCATCAAGGCCCGAGTACACCAGGCACGAAGCTCTGTTCATGAGAGTCTGGTTCTGCTGCCCAGGTGTAGCTGGGAAGTATCTTGCTTGAGCTCGCCACTAGGCTTATCTCCACAGGTCAGTGGCCTGCCTCCTCTCTCGAATTAGGCCTTTGCTCTCCCATCACTTCTGGGCATCTCTTCAGCATGTGGCTAGGGCTGGAGATGGAGTGGCATCTTACTGTGTTTTATTGTAACCAGATTTGACCCGGACTCTTGCGTTCTTCCCCCTTCCTTCGTTTGTGGGTGCTGGTACTAAGGCTTGAACTCGGGCCCTCACACACGCCAGGCAAGGACTGTATCTCTTAGCTACATCTCCAGCCCTTTTAACTTTTTATTTTGAGTCAGGGTTTCACTGAGTTGTGGAGGCTGGCCGTGAATTTGCAGTCCTCCTGCCTCAGCTTCTCAAGTAGCTGGGACTACAGGTGTGCACCCACCATGTTGTTACCTAGTCTCCCTGAGCTTCTGAATCTTTCCTGTTAATGCGGAGGGGCCAGCGCGGCACCTGCCTTAGCTTTGTGAAAGGGGAACGGGTCTGACCCGGGCCAGGTTGAGTTGCTGCAGCTGCCTCCTTACCTGCCTGGGGTTGGACTTGCACAGAGATGCCCCCTGACTTTGGACTGGAGTTCTGCCTGGCCTAACTCGCGGAGTGATCTTGGGTCAGTCGCTGGAGTATTCTGCAGCTCTTGGCCCAGTGGAGGTGGAGTCAGGTTTTTCAAACTGTCAACTGAGATTCCTGGTGGGTGGTGAAATTACTTCAGTGGGTGGCAACCAGTATTTTTAGAAATGAAATAAAATAGGCTCTGAATGGAAAAAGAGTGCACAGCATGTATACATCATTCGTGAAGTTTTATTCCACATGTTTGTATTTGTGATGAAAAGTTTAAAATTTAAATTTTAAAAAACGGAGCCAGGGATATAGTTCAGTGATAGAGTGCTTCCCTGGCATATGCGAGGCCCTGGTTCTAACTCAGCATCACAAAAATAAAATAAAGTTGAATATATACACATAAATATATACGTATGTACATGCAACTACACGTGTAGTTTTGTGGTTTGAGATTTAAAACAGAACTGGAGCCCCAGCATGGGATGCTTGGGGGCCATGTGCAGGCCTGCCTCTCTCTCCGACAGGTCTGTGGTCGAGTCCTGTCTGGGACTCCTGGCTGCCACGCAGCTGGGCCTTGCAGGATCAAACTCCTTGACTGAAGCACTTGACAAAATTCTGGGAAGTGAGCTGCATTCCTGGGGTGGAATAAATCACGTCAAGTTGGGTTAGGCAGGATGTGACTTCAAGCCCCTGAAGTGGTCTGAGGGCAGCGTCTCTGACTGACTCATTGTGAGCTCAGCCGGGCACAAAGTCTTGAGAGAAGGGGCTGAGGTTGTGGGGGAGGGCCTGGCCTGCCAGGGCCACTCAGCGCTGCTCCAGTGGCTGC
This sequence comes from Sciurus vulgaris, assembly GCF_902686455.1. Lineage (NCBI taxonomy): Eukaryota > Metazoa > Chordata > Mammalia > Rodentia > Sciuridae > Sciurus > Sciurus vulgaris. The sequence goes on along the minus strand of NC_136465.1, from coordinate 170,036,921 downwards.
TAGGCCACAGTACTTCTGTGAGTGGGGCCTTGCGGAGGAGGGGCAGTGATGGCCTGGCAGCCAGACCTGGGGCTTGGGGTGGGGCCACCTCATCTGCACATCCTCTCCAGCTCCTCCTGGGGCTCCTGGGGGCAGCTGGGACTGCCTCCACTTACAGGAGGAGAAGCTGAGGCCCAGGGGCCAGGCCAGCCTGGCAGCATGCTCTGTGGGCCAAGTCCTGGGTGTGGCGTCCCTCGCCCAGTCACCGGCCTCCTGAGTGTGGTTCTGAGACGACTGTGAAGGTCGAGAGTGGACAGTCACGTCTGAAAGCCTCTCCTCAGGGACGAGCTCATGATCAGAGTCCACCTAAATGACTGATCGGCTCAGGAAGATTATTGCTGAGCTGTGTGGCCAGCGTGTGTCTCCTTAGTGTGCATCAGGTACAGCTGGCAGTGCAGTGGAAGGCATGAGGATAGGGACGATCCTTGGTGGCCACTGAGAAGCCCTGCCCTGGCTCCCAACGGGGAGAGGCGAGCCATGTGGTCATCACATTGGTGTTTGGACAACAAAGTTTGGGATTGTGTGACAGAAGCTAGGTATGGTGGCGCACACATGTAATCCTAGTGACTTGTGAGGCTGAGGCAGGAGGATTGCAAGTTCAAGGCCAGCCTCAGCAGTTTAGTAAGACTCTGTCTCAAAAAATAAAAAGGGCTATGATACAGCTCTGTGGGAGAGTGCCTCTGGGTTCAATCCCCAGTACCAGAAAGCGGGCAAGTGGGTGGCAGAGACTTGATTGTACTGAGCTTGACTCCTGCAGTTTGGACCCTGGAGAAGTCTGTATCCTCCCTCACTACTTTGGGTCACTTTAGATCAGGATTTATTCAGCACACACCTCATGCTGGGCAGCAAGGCCCCAGTGGGGACCAGATTCTGTTCCTGCCTTATAGCCCCAATTCCATGGGGAGAGGCAGGATAGCTATTGGTGGAAGTCGCTATAGAACTCAGGTTTAAAAAAAAAATCATTACTTAGGGACTGGAGTATAGCATAGTGCCAGCTACCTAACCTAGCATGGGGGAGGCTCTGGGTTTGATCCAGTACCCCCCACTGTGCACAGATTAAGAAAAATTAAAATAGAAGACTATTTTAAATATTACTAAGAGAATAACAACCCCAAATGTCTGGTGGATTTTGAACTGAGGGTCTTCAGAGCTGTCCAGTTCCCGATCTCGGATTGTACTTCTCAGCAGTCGCATGATGTGGACTCAGAAAACCAGCACATTCCCATTGAGATGGAGGCAGTGTAATTAAATCTTTTGAGTATGGTTATTTTTCTGCCTTGGGTTTCAGCAGACTGCTCACATGTTTGAGGAAAGAAAAACCATTCGATCAGCGGAACCAGAGGGAGGAAAGCTTCGCAGCAGGAGTCTGCAGAGTCTGCAGGGCTCAGGTTGCCCCCGCGTGTGTGGGCAGCCTCCAGCGGGCTCAGGGGGGCCGCCTGCAGCAGGGCACGGCCAGCCCAGGAGTCTGTCAGCCCTTTCAGACCTGGGGGGAGGTGAGGTCGGCGCCCCACAACTTGCTTTTCTTTGCAGTTTCTCCTGGCGGCTGAGTGAAAGTTCATTACCAAGGAGGTGAGACACACGTGTGATCTCACTGCAGAAATATTGAACCAGTTAAAAGCAAAGCCATGTCCATGTAGAAGACTCGTCCGCAGATCAGCTCCAGGTGCTGCCGGCCCAACTCTGGGCCGAAGCGGCCACCCACCCTTCCTCTCTCCTCTTCCTCTCTTCCTCCCCTTTGCCTCCATCCTGCAGACCTTAGCCCTGAGGACAAGAGGGGTGGCCCTTGGTGTGGCCATTCTGTGGGTAGCCAGAGTCCCAGAAGACACACCCAGGCACTGCAGACGGTCAAGTACTGTGGCGCAGCCTCACTGGGGACCTCACCATGCAGTGGGGCTGTCAGCTTACTGCGACTGGGCTCAGTCTGTGCTTGGCAAGAGGGGCAGGGGGACAGTCCTTTCTTGGAGGAGGTCTCAGGGGCAGATGGCAGGGAGACAGAGGCAGAGGTTCTGGGACCAGGTTCTGGGAGAGGGGGAAGGGTGTTAGGGAAGGTGCCTGGAGGGCCTGGCACAGTGGAGAGATCTGGAAGGACTGCCCAGCTTGCCTGGGGCCAGGACAGTGGAGGGTAGTGCTGGGTGTCTGGCAGGTCAGGGGGCTGGGGAGGGAGTGGGTGAGTTCCAGAGGCCAGGTAGCTTGGGGGGGCTCCCCTGCCGAAGTGACAGGGCTGTCTTCAGCTCACTGCTTCCGCCCTGCCTGAGTCAGTCCTCTAAAGGAAGGGCGTCTGTGCAGACGTCTGAGCCTGTGGATCCATGACCCTGAGACGGTGTCTTCGGAGCGGGGAGACCCTGTCGGGCAGTGCATGCAGTTAGTGTGACACATGCCACTGAGGTCTGTGCCAAGATACTTTGGACAGACTGGCCCAAGAGCTCCTGGGATGCATTGTCTCACCTGGGAGGAAGAGGCTGGGGCTGCTGTCAACTCCCAGGACCCTCCTGCGCCAGGTTCTTGGGAGTCCTGAGAGGTGGGATCTGGCGCCTTAGTCTCTTAGGGCGTTTAATCCCTTCCTCCCCAGCCGAGGCAGGGAGCCACTTCCCCATAGGTTGCCAGACCCCTGGCCTGGCCTGGCACTTTCCCACCCCTGCTCTGGCCACCCGCTCAGCTGAGGTCAGGAAGGGTGATCTCTTTAAAATACAGATCTGATGATGTCATCCTCCCTGGTTGTCGCTACAGTAAGGTCCACATTCCTAAGTGGCCGATAAGGTCCTGGGAACTGGCTTCTTTTCAGCTCATCTCAAGCCAAGCACCCCATCCACTTGCCGTGTAGCAGCAGGGAAGCTACACTTTTTTTTTAAGTGAATTAAATTTATACATACTTCTGCGATACATATTTGTACATGCTTGTAATATAATTTGGTCAGTTTCATTCAATTCTGGTGTCGTTTTGAAAGAAGAATTATTGGGTATAGCTCAGTGGTAGTGCTTGCTTCGCACTAGGCCCTGGGTTCAAGTCCCAGCATTGCCAAAAAAAAAATTATTTTTGAATTGACAAATAGGCATAGTATATAGCACAGCTTATTTTAGAGATGTGCTGGTGTCCATTGATGACCTGAACTTTCCTGGGTACCAGCAGACCCTGCCTTACACAGGCAAATGCCAACCCGTTTCAGTGTCCCTGGGTCCTCTGGAGTCACCCAGTCCCTTCCTGCAGCTTTTGAGGGGGGAAGAGTGGAGGGGGTGGGCTCTGGGCCCTAGGCTCTGGAGCTAGATTCCTGCCTGGCTTTTCTCTGGTCTGGTTTCCTTATCTGCTCGGCATCAGCAGGAGCGCGGGAGCTGAGGTTGGAAGAGGGCTATGGAAACAAGCCTGGCTTCTTCTGTAAGCAAACAACATTCCTGAGGCGGGAGGGGGTCTCCGCAGCCCCTCTGCTCCTTCTCTGCTTCTATCTCTTGGGCTCTGGGCAGCCACTAGGACCCACGTGTCCCCCAGCCTGGGGACAGTTAGCATGTGGGTGGGGTTGATGGGAAGGCTGCTGTAAGGTTGTTGACCCTGGGGGCGAGTGACCACTTCAGGACCCTCCCTGTGGACACTGCCATCTAGCCCTGGTGTTTGGCGGGAAGACTCCATTGTCTTGCTGAGCCTGAGGGCGGCCCCTGCCTGTAGGTAGGATGCCTTGCAGGTGGGAAAGCCCAGGGTGGGGTCAGGTGACTGTAAACCAGCCCTTCACTGCTGGCCTTGTGGCCCCGCCCGCAGAGCAGCACCTCCCAGACCAGCCTGGAGTCCTCCTTCAGGTACCCCTGGTGCCCAGCCCTGCTGGACGGAGCTGCAGGTGCCTTGCTGCAGGCTCTCAGGACCTTGGTGTGTGGTACTGCTCTGCGTCCTTGTCCCCTGTGGGTGGGGAACCTGGAGAGAGTCTCTAGCTTTCAGAAACTTCAGGTGTCCTTCCTAGGAAGGTTAGGTGGGGTTCACTAGGTCAGTGAGAGCGTAGCAGAGTGGCAAATACCAGGTTCTGTGCCAAGAACTCAAGTTACTCCGATGGGAGGCTTTTTTTGGTACTGGGGATTGAACCCAGGGCTGTTTTACCACATCCCGGTCCAAAGTCTTTAGTTTGAGACAGGGTCTCACTAAGTTTTCGAGGGTCTTGTCTGGCCAGAGCTGTTTTTTCTTATTCTAAAGCTAGGATTTTGCGGTGCAAATAACTTCAAAGTCACAGGAATTGTGAGCAGGGGACTTGGGATGCAAACCCGGGTCTGTCTGGCCCCAAAGCCATGCCCATTTCATCCTGTGGTGCCCTACAAGCATTTGCAGAGCCTGAGTCCCTCTGTGGCTGGGGGTTTTGCCAGTTCCATCTCTGTGTTCTGAGCTGACGCCAAGGTGGGTGACAGGCACTTGCTAGGCAGGTGCACAGGCTGAGCGCATTGGGGCCTGCTCAGGGCATCTTAGCAGGAGCAGGGCCCCTTCATCCAATGTCCTTTTCCATCCTTGGTCTGGCAGCAGATGGCAGTACCTCCATGTTGGTTAATAGGGGGTGCTGGAAGGTTCTAGAAAACAGATCACTTAATCCTATTCAGAGCTTCTTGGGGGTGGGCAATAAATTATCTTCACTGCTATTTCTCTTTGTAGACTAAAAGCCCAAAAAGTTCCTTTTTGTTTGGAGGTATAAAAATCAGTCTGTAAATGGCATGGTTTGTGTAGCAGATGAGGTAGCTGTGACTGTCACTTGTGGACGCAGGCTGAGTCTCCTTGCTCCCTCCTCTGCACACAACCTGAGGATATTTTAGCCTCTTAGAAGCCTTCCCTATTCACTGCTTCTGTGCCTCTGCCTTGTTCCTTGTTGATTGACGGAGCAGTCCACTCATTCATTGGTCAGGAGACTGGAGCTGAGCCCTGCTCCAGGCATTGTGCTAGACACTTGGAGTGGAGGTGACGGAGATCTGACCCCTGTCTCCAGATACACCTGCAAGTCATTAAGTCCCGCAGTGTGGTTCCTGCCGTGGAGATGAGTGCAGAGCGGGACTTAGCCACAGTGAAGTAGGGCCTTTCGAAGGTGGAAGCGTGTGAACCAGATCGAAGAGGGTTCCTGGGACAGAGCTCGTGTTTTCTCTGAAGCCCGAGCAGAGTGGGGTATGAACAGGGAATTGATTGTGTGGAGCTGGGAAGGACAGCTGCAGAGAGGAAGGGCTGGGGGAGCCCTGGAGAGCCACCCGTGGCTCACGAAAGGCTGTGCACAGGAGATGATTGGGATGTGGAGAAGGTGTGGCGCTATCCAGCCATTTGACCTGAGCGACTACTAATATCCGTAAAATAGGAGGTAGGATGAACAAATGTGAGGTGTGAGTCACCCCAAAGGTAGCTGGGAGCACTGATCCGAGGGCACTGTAGAAGCCAGGGGGCCAGGAGGAGGCCCGGCAGGGGAATCCACAGGTGAGGAGTCTTGGGTGACAGCGCGGGGGTGGGGGGCAGATGGACAGTGTCTTTCCTAGACATGGAGACCCAGAAGTAGTGGCAGGCCGAGGGAGACGGGGTGGGACGGTGCTCGATGAGAGGCCACTCTTTGGGATGTGCTTCCATGAGTTTGAGAAGTGCAGAGTCGAGGGCCAGGTGGGAAGCGACCTATCTGGGGATCAGTAGTGGGAGCCGTGGACTCCCCGAAACGAACCCTCACTGACCACAAGACATCCACTAAGTAGCATTTGGTGGAATTCCGAGGGTGGGGCAAGTTGGCACAGCCGTGGGAGCAATCTCAAAACAAAAAAATGAATACAAAAATTTTTAAAAGGGCTGGGGATTTAGCTCAGTGATAGGTCACCCCTGGGTCCATTCCCCAGAACTGTCAAAAAAATTTTTTTTAAATTCAATCTGTTACAAGAACAGTCATTCCTAGATGGAAGTACCACCCATGCTGGCCGTTGTCTGGGTCCCAGAGTCTGTTTGCCCTAATAACTGTTGTCTCGAGGAGATCTGGCACGGGCACTTCAGAGCCCGGAGAGGACTCGCCATGCAGGGCTCTGGCTTCACGGTGGCCTTGTTCCCCCAGCTCCTCAGAGCAGTGGTCTCCGTGGGGGAGGTTTTGCCTCAGTCCCCACACTGGGCTGTGTCTCCAGATGTTTTTACTGTCGTACTGGGGACTCGTGGCCTCTAGCTGGCAGAGCCCCGGTTTGCTCCAAGTATCTTACAATGCCAGGCCTTCCCCACACAGCAAAGGTTTATCTGACACAACAGATGCTGAAAGAATGCTGCTCTTCCTGGTCACGTCGTTTTCATGTAGTTTATTTTTTCAGTGCTGGGGACGGAGACCAGGGCCTGGCTTGTGCTAGGCAAGCGCTCTAGTGGGGACCGCATCGCAGCCCAGTGGATGCGTGACTCACAGACGGCCGCACTCTTTCTGAATGTGGGCTCCCTCTTCTCCCGGGGCCCTGGATACTTGTCTACCTTCTCCTCCCCTCCTCAGCAATTTTCTACCCAGCTTCAAGAACTCTGCCTGGTGCCAGAGCCTTCGCGACACCCCCGAGCTTCCGTGTTCTCACCTGAGTCCCCGTCTCTTTGTTGCTAGGGTGAGCTGCTGGTCCCTCTGCCCGGCCTTCTGGAGTCTGGAGGTAGTGCTGGCTACTGATGTGGCTGTCCCGCCACAGGGGTACCCACGGGATGGGCATGCCGACTGTGTCCTATGCCTGCACACAGCAGCTGTGGAGCAGGTGGTTCTGACACAGATGGCAGCAGCGTGGTGGCAGTGGCCCTCACAGGGCAAGTGGTCCCCGCTTATCCTTCCTGCGCCTCTCCCGGGAGCGCCCCCTGTGTCGAGTTCCGCGGGGGCTGGCCCTCCGTCTCTGTACCATGGTGCCCGCACTGCCGCTTCAGCTGGTTGTGGTGCTCTGGCCTGTCACCCGCTACGGGATTCCCCCGTGGGACCTTTGCTCTGTCCTGCAGTTGCCTGCTGTCCTCAGTGTGTACCAGTCGCTAGGTGAAGCTCATGGTCCTGAGGATCTCTGTGAGGTTGGCACCATTGCTCTCATGGAACCTTCCTTCATTGTGGAATTCTGGGCTTTATAACTTCGTTCAGTTTAAAATCAGCTGCCACAGGAGAGAGCGAGCGTGCTCTGTGTCCTCCCTGGGCTGGGGTGGGGAAGGAGAATGCTGAAGCCAAGGGTCTGTTGCATATGTCCTTGCTTAAGCAGGAACAGGGCTTCCAGCCTCTGCAGAGAGGCTGCCAGGCTCTGTGAACTGGACCCTTGGTGTGCCCAGGCCAGTGGGTATTAGGTGGCCCATCTCCGGGGGCAGGCTCAGGGAAGACTGTGGCTCTGGCGATTCAACTTGTGGGTACAGAGTCCCTTGCGCAGGCCAGCGGGGAGATGGGTGTGCTTGGAGGACACGTCCCTTCCAGGCTGCCTAACCACGGGGTCTCTGGTTTCTGCCCATAACCCCATGACCACAGCGAGCAGGTGGTGTGGAAACTGAGCACAGAGCATGGTCTCACGGTCTCAGTTTGAACCTGGGTTTGGTGGCCTCTCTGAGCCTCGTTTCCTCACCTATAAACGACCGTGATGACAGAGAGCTGTGAAGCCATCATGGGTGGGGCGAGGAAACCGCGTACTGTCCACATCACTCTCCAGGAGCCCCGTGGCTCCCAGGACTTGGCCAGGGTCCTGACATCTGGGGCTGGGGAGGCAGATAGGCCTTGCCTTAAGGCCAGCAGTGTGTTTTATGAAAGAAGAAAGAGGAAGGGGGCGCAAGGACCGACGGGAAACGAAGGAACAGCAGGTCCAGGGGTGTCCTGGGCGTGGAGGAGGCAGAGACCCAAGGAATCACATTTTGGGTTGAAAGGAGAGGTTTTGGTCAACCCATTTGCTTTCGGTTTCATCATTTCCTGAGAGCCCTAATTTAGCCTCGGTTGTGTCCTGCTCCATGATGGCCTAAAAAGGCAACTGCTTGGGTTTCGGGAGTTGGCCTGGAACCCACAGGAAGCCACCACGGAGGGCGTGGCTCACCCGCCGCAGTCTCCACTGGACCCGGGCCACCGCTTCCCTTTGCCCCTGGGCGCCCGCCAGCCCCCAGACCCTCCCCTGGCTCTGCTGGCGACTCCCCGAGGGGCCCCCAGCTCAGCCGCCGAGCGCTCCCCGCGAACAGCCTGCCCACGGGGCCGCCTCGAATCAGCCCACTAGGACACGTTGGAGGGCACAGATCGGGCGCAAGAGGGCTTCTGCTCCCAGGAGCCCATGTCGGGAGGTGCACCAAGTCAGAGGAAGACGCCCCAGAGCAGTCAGTTAAAAACTCCAGGGGACCCTGGGCAGCGGCCAGGTGATGGACAAGGAGGCCTTGGGGTCAGCGTCCTGAGTTCCAGTCCTCATCCCAGCACTTCTCTCCGAGCTGCTGCAGCAGCACCTGTCAGTGCAGGATTGATTGGGACGAAGGGATCAGTGTGCCCTGCAGGACAGGTCGGAGGAGGGAGGCGCAAACGGGAGTTTCCACAGGAAGCTGATTCGGGGTGGGTGAGTGCTTCAGGAATTTAGGGCAGATTTTTCTTCAATTCTTGAAAGTCTTTATATTTGCTGTTTAGACAAGTTTCAAAGAGGCCATTTAGCGGGTCTCAGCACAGGGTGGAAGTGACCTCGCACAGCAGCTGCACAGGGGACGCGCCCCCGGAGCCCTGTGCGGAGTGCTCCTCGCTGAATACCCCGGTTATAAGGCAGGGAAGCCGAGTGTTGCCAAGGAGCTCCGTCCACTGGGCCCTGCAGAGGTGAGCTGTCCAGGCCCAGGAGCCTCCTCACCTGCCAAGGTGGGAACGGACGCTCAGCTGCAGAGCCGGCCCTGTCACTGCATGTGGCTGCTCTGTCCAGGTGGGTGAGAGGCCCCTGTGTGTCATGACCCTTGCGGGCCCCCACCCAGCCAGCCACGTATCGATCCTGGCACTGCTGCTGACCCATGTCATTCCAGCCGAGCTGTCGAAACGAAGCAGCGCTGTCCTTGGCCGGGCCAGGCAGGACTCAGCCTCGTTTAATGAAAAGCCCTGCTGTAGGGAGGTGCCGGGCATGTGGGGCTGTGCAGGGCGGCCTTCCCAGGAGGCCTTGGAGGAAGAGAGGCCAACCTCTGCCCTCTCCCGGTGCAAGAGGTGTGGCCTGGTCTTCGGGCCTCTGCAGCCACCAGGGGTGGACAGCACTGGCCTTTGACTGTCCCGCTGCCAAGGTCTGAAGGGTGGGGTGGGGATCAGGTGGGATTCTTCCTCTGCCCGGCAGCTGTGGCCTTCTTGGCCCCCTGGAGCCACCCCACTGATAACAAAAGCAGAGCAAAGGTCCACCCAGGTTTCGGGGCAGGATGGGCGCCAGCTGCCTGCAGCCTGGAGGAGCCTGGGGCCTGCTGAGAGCCAGCCTCCCATGTGGGTTCTTTGCTGTTGGTCACCCCGGGCGGGTGTCCTGGGATGCCGCAGCTCTGAGGAGGCTGTCACCTCATGGTAGTAACTGAGGGAGGGAGATTGTAACAGGCTGCGCTCTGACAGGCCACGTGGTCAGCCTCCCTGCTGTCCAGAGCGGCCCTCCTGCTGTTGCATTCAGCTTCTTCATCTCCCTGACAGAACTGGGCATCTCTGGGCAGGTGACTTGCCCTCTCTGAGCCTGTTTCCTCGCCTATTGTTGGAGATGATAAGAGCTCTTTTCCAGGGTTAAGTGAGGTGGTGAATACACTGGGCTTCATGCTGGTGGGTGGATACTTAATACCATTTCCCTCCTCCTCTTGGTAGGAATCTTGAGAATGTGCCCACAGGTGCCATCACTGACCCAGGGTAGAGAAACTCTTAACCCGTAGCAAACTTAGGATCCGGGGAGGTTCAAGCAGTTCCCCTCTGGCCATCGATGACGGCTTGTCTTACTCTCTGGTTTGAGGGCTGGGAAAGCCTGGGAACCAGCAGCTGGCGGGGCCTGTTGCAGCTCCTGAGCGGCAGGGATGTAAAGGGAAGACCCTTGGCCTGTGTTCACACGAGCACAGGGAGGCAGAGGATCACTGGGCCTGACTCCAGCAGAGAGGCCTCGGTTCATCTGGGTGGCCTGGCCAGCGTGAGCTGCCAACAGTGACCCTAGGCTGGTTGGTGCTGCTGGTTTAGACCCCAGGGAAGCTGGAGACTGCCGGGCCTTCACAGCTCTTCCACTAACTGTGGGCCCCGTTTTCCCTCTGGGAGGTCCTGCTGGGCCAGTGTGCCCTGGTCTCCTGCAGGGTTTCCCTGAGCAAAGCCCTGGGCTGGGGGTGCTGCTGAGCCTGCCCAGCCACCTTGGACTTCCCTCCCTGCTGTCGGGAGAGAGTGCCAGGCCTCCAGGAAGACGGCCCCTCCTGGAGTGTCCAGGGGAGCCCCTCAGCCTTGACCTGGAAGCCCTGTAAGGAGCCAGGTACGGAGACTGGGCACTCGAGTTTCTCTTTGTTCTCTAACTCCCCAGCCTCAGCCTCCTTGGCATCTGGGCCCCTGGTGGAATCTGGAAACACCAAAGGATTTGCATCTGGGGGGTTAATGCAATTCCAAAGTGGCAGGGAGCTCATCTCACGCAGGGAAGAGCGTCCTGGTCCTGAGCCTGGGCTGGAGCACCTGACGGCTTCCATGGTGGCGCTGAGTGTCTCCGACCAGGGTTTCAGGTCCTGCTTCGGCTCACCTAGCTCCTTAGGGGTCCCAGCCTGTACCTCCGGGCTGGAATGACTGGGAAGGCCCAGGAGAAGGGGTCAGAAGTCCTTACTGGGTGACTCTGGACATCCCGTCATCCCGGGAGCCTCTCTGCTCATGGGTAAATGCCTCACCTAGTGGGCAGGATGAAGCTCTTTCAAGATGGCGTGTGCAGGCATTTCACCAGCTGTGAAGCCCTGTGGATGCAAGGGATTATCATTTCCTCATCTTAATTTTTCAGCTGAGTTTTGAAAAAAACTCACTCAAGTGCTAAAGGCCTCCCGGCCTCAAAGTCGTGAGTGCTGTTGGCTTTTCAGCTTCGCCCTGAAGGAAGCGTGCTGCCTGTTTTCTGTGATGGTCTGACTTCTCTTGTTCTTACTTCTTTGGGGTGTATTATGCAGGTGGAATTAAAACCTGGGACCAGGACGTGTTGGTGTCATTTTATCACCTTAGTTGACTCCATGAACTCTTCCACCACTGAGCGGTGGCAGTGAGCTGTCTTTCCCGGCCAGTTGGAGACCTGCTTTTGTTGGGTGTCCTCCTGAGCTGTGCGGTTGTAGGTCAGCAAAGCATGGTGACCAGATGTGTCCTCCTGAGACTTTTAAGCTTATTGGTTGGCAGGATAGTTTTGTTTATGGATCTGGTCCATTGGGCGTTGACCCTTGAGCGATATACCTTGCCGCTGATTTCCAACAGAATCCCCGCTGTCAACTTATTCTGACCTCAGCGCTTGGCTTTTGTTTCCAAAGTGTGGAGCAGGAAAATTCTGGCAGATTACACAGCCTGTTTTTGCTGCCTCCTTGTTTGCAGAGAGAAGAGACTGAAGTGGTTGGCACTAACGTGTTGTCCTTTCCTCTCCCTCAGGTCCTGGCTGTAAGTCACCATGGCGCAGCAAGCTGCGGATAAGTATCTCTACGTGGACAAAAACTTCATCAATAACCCGCTGGCCCAGGCCGACTGGGCCGCCAAGAAGTTGGTATGGGTGCCTTCCGACAAGAGTGGCTTCGAGCCCGCCAGCCTCAAGGAGGAGGTGGGCGAGGAGGCCATCGTGGAGCTGGTGGAGAATGGGAAGAAGGTGAAGGTGAACAAGGACGACATCCAGAAGATGAATCCCCCCAAGTTCTCCAAGGTGGAGGACATGGCGGAGCTCACGTGCCTCAACGAAGCCTCGGTGCTGCACAACCTCAAGGAGCGCTACTACTCAGGGCTCATCTACGTAGGTGGCTCCCAGGGCCAGGGGCGGGGCGGCTTGGACGCGGGGTGGCTTGGAGGCGGGATGCTGGCGTCTGATCGTCCTGGCGGAGAGCCCCATGGCATCACCTTGTCACTTCCCTGTGTAGCCGGGGACGCAACAGGAAGCCTGCTGTAGGCCACACGTAGGAAGAAGAGCCTGCGCGCTCAGGGCCGCCCAGCTGCTGGCCTTGGTGGAACTGCGCAGGTTCAGCCAGCATGGTAGATTCCTTCTCGCGTGGGGCGCACTCTCCTGGTTCCCCACCTTGTTCCTCCCCTCTCCATTCGTTCTGGTCTTGGTACTCTGCCATTTGTGCCTTATGAGGCCAAGGCGGTGCCTCCTTCTTGGGGACTGTGCTTGGAGCAAAGGTGAGTCACCAGGAGTAAGGTCGGAAGCCTGAGTCCCCTGGCACCTGAGCTCCACACCGGTGTGATGAAGGGGAAGTGAATGCAGCGTCCAGGAAACAGCAGGTGCAAAGGCCCAGAACATGCCAGAGACCAGAAGAGTCGTCTTCTCTTTCCTCTGGGGCAGCTATGTTTGCAGAAGGACAGTGTACCACAGTTTGAGAGAACGTGGAGCGGTGTTCTCAAAGCCTCTCAGTGAAAGGCCTCAGCTTTTCTGGCCCCGGGGACACCAAGTTTTCTCTTGTATCAACTCCAAATTTCTCTGTTCAATTCAGATATTTCCTTCTGGTGTTTGTCCCAGTGGGGAAGAAATACCTAGTTCTTGTTCTTTCTGAAATAGCTTCTTTATTTAAATATGCTGTTATAGACACCTTGATCCGCTTGCTCTCAGGGCCGAATGACAGTTCTCAAAGTTTTTGAACGAGAGTGTTATTATAGGTAACCTCTTGGTTATCACCCATCCTGATGGGAAGACCCAAGTCCCCTGCTGAGGGTTTGCTTGTGGTCACGTAGGTTATGGAAGGAGGCTGTGGGCTCGTCCTGCTTACAGAGGTGGTGAGGGCCCCCAGGACCAGCCTCTAATTTTCTATGATTTCCGGGTGACTCCGGCACGTTTTGTGTAGTGCTGCCCACCCACTGGATAGGTACCTCTGAGTGCATTAAAGTGTGCTGAAGCTCTCGGTCAAGTCCCAGGCCATCGCAGATTGCCCTGAACCCTGACCAGGCCAGACATGGAGGAGTGTGTTACCTTGCGATGGCTAAACTGGTGCCTGGTAACCAGGGCCTGTGTCCTGCCTTGGTGTCCACCCTCTCGGATGAGCCTGATGAGCCAGGACCTGTCCACAGGTAGATAGCATAGTCTCATCTCTTTATGGGCCAGCTTGGCACTACCTTCTACTCTAGTAGAGGGGAAAAATTGAGGTCCAAGGTAGCAAGGGACTGAATGTGGGGTCACATAGCAGGATATTGGCAGCAGTGAGGTTGAAACTCAGGGTTTCCCGACTCTCCACCCAATTTTCTCTCATCTGTCTTTTAATGACAGTATGTATGTACCAAATTAAAAGCCCCTGAAATTGAAAGCAACACCAAAACTTACCGTCAGTGGCCTGCAGAAAACCAAGGGCCTTTAAGGAAGCAGCCCCGGTCTGCGGGAATGATACAAGAGCCAGGGTCCCATGGGCAGTGGGGCGCTCCTGTTGGCAGGTGTTATTGCTCATGTCACAGCCTCTGTGTGCCACTGAGCTAGAGCGGCCTTTGATCAGTAAAGCAGAGCACCCAGGAGCATGAGTCAGAGCTCGGGGACCTGGATTAGAGCCCCCTCCGAGGCCCCGTACTGACCACACGAAGCGGCCACACAGCCCTCTGCAGAGTCCTGTCAGAGCTTGGTGACGCTCCAGCAGTGCCTGCACTGTCCTGTGGGAGGGAACTCGGCCCTCTGGCCCTCACTGGTGTCCAGGTGTGAGACAGGCTGGCTGCAGGCGAGCAGCCACGGGCATCGGGTTGCGCTCAGCTGAGGGCAGCTACTGTTGGAGCGTCTGCCTCGCGTGCTGGAGGCCCTGGGTTTGGGTCCCAGCAAACCAGCCAACCAACTTCAGCGCCTTTGGCTGAAGGGTGACTTCAGGTGACTTGCAGGGCTCTGTGCAGGTGGTGTGGTGGTGGCGCCAGAACTTCTTTCCAGAAGCCTGCCCGCCTCCCCTGTGCACTTCCTTTGCAGACTGCCTCCTCCTGAGCGTGTCACTAGAAGGGAAGCCACCGTTGACCTGCTGGAGGCCCAGCAGGTGCAGAGCCCTGGGGAGATCATGGCCTCGGTGGTGTTTGCAGCCCTGTCTCCCCACACAAGGTCCCGCATTGTGACCACGGAGCCTTCGTGCCACGTTTGCCTGGCATTGTGGCAGCACGGCTGATTCTGCAGTGCAGCTGCTGTCTTCCTTGGCGGGCGAGGCCCTGGGCGGGGGTGGCCTGGCACAAAGAGCCCCTGTGGCCTGCGAGTAAGCGGCTCCCTGGTGCCACCGAGTGGGTCAGAACCACTCCTCAGCGTCTGTGCTGCTGTGAGCAGCCGTGCGGCCGCCCTGCCACCTGAGCTGTTGTTGCCACCGCACTCTGCTTGTCCCCTGGATAGATGGGATCCTCCCACAGAAACTCGGAGCCCCCTAAGCCCTTCCTCAGGGCCATCTGTCCACCAGCCAACAGGCCTGTCCTAAGGACCCTCTGTCCCCTTTTGCTGTGCTGCCAGCTGTTTCTGAACATCTGGCTCCGTGGCACTCCCTACATGTGTGCCCATGTGTCCTTGGCATTTGTTGGTCTGGATTTCCTAGAGTGTGGGTTTTCTCAAGCCCAAGAACAAAGCTCAGTTGTTTGGCGCTCCTGGGATGACCTCACTGCTCTCTGGCCTTCTGTCTTGTCCCCACCCATCACTCGCAGGGACACCAGAAGAGGTCCCTGGCTGATTCCCTTCCACAGTCCCAGGTCCACGGCTGCCAACTCCACATGTGGGACTTCCTGATCTCTACGGGAAGACAGTCATTGGAAGGGGAAGTGGCTGATCATCCAGGAGGAAAGGAAGGCCTGGGTCCCTTCCTGCAAGCCCTTGCCTGTCCGCACTCAGTGTCCTTCTCCTCACGCAGACCAGTGTGTGGTTGGTGGTGCTACCCTCAGTCCTAGTTGCTGCTTAGAAAATTCCAAGGCCATTGCCTTTGACCAGTGCCTGGGGAAAGCCTTTGTCTTCACACCTGGTTCCTGTGCGGGCCTTGTCTTTGGGTTCAGCCAGAAGATCTAGCCTCATTTTGGGGGGACTGGAGAGGGCACAGGTAGAAGGGCTGAGTGGACAGCAGGGTGCAGTCCCTCAGGGTGGCTACTCATGGACGGAGGGGCGATCTGTGAGCAGCGAAGCGTAGGCGGCCTGTGTGAGGAGGTCAGGGTGGAAGGTGGGTGCCAGGGAACCAGCTTCCTCTGCTACAGAGGCCAGCGCCAGCTGCCTTGAGACCTGTGTGTGCTCCCACTCAGCCTCGTACCTGTGACCCTCAGTGGTCCCTTCACTGAGCCAGGGCTGCAGGCAGTGTGACACCTGTGTCTATTTTCCTAGGAAGATGGTGCTTGGGTCGCTCCAGCTTCTTAGAGATCCAGGTCCCCAAACTGAGCACCTGCCACCGCATGGTTTGGGGCTCATGTAACTGTCAGGAGTCTGCAGGGTGGTCGGAAGAAAAGCATTAGGAAGTCTATTAGGAAGTGAGCGGCGATCGCAGGTAACGTGGGCTTCCCTGGAGACGGAGGAGCTGCCGCAGGAATGGCTCACCTGCCCGGAGCAGCTCCCCGGAGCAGAGCCACACGGGCACTGTGCTAAGCACTTGGTCTCATCTCCACCTCGTCACCACCCAGTGCAGAATGGACCTCTGCCTGTTTTACAGATTGAGAAATGGAAAGAGAAAGGCCAGCACGCTTGCCCTTGCTGGGGACTGAGCTTGGGCTCTCTGACTCCTGGGCTTGATGAGTCTGTTCAAGTCGGACGTCCTGTATTGGGTGTCTTAGGTGCCTCACATGAAGGGGTTGGCTGAGTTTCCCTCCAGAGAAGCCTAGGCCTTAGAGAAGGCTCACAGGGGTCCCCAACGTGGCCTTTGGAAGCCTCCAGGGAGAGGGGGCTCTGAGCAGTCCAGGGCCCGCTGAGGATCCGGCTGGTTCCCAAGCACCATGAGTGGCGGCTCCACGGCCCTCGAGGGACCTTCAGGGTGGGGTAACTTGGTTTCTACTGAGTTTTCTGGGCTGCAGCTGATGCCTCTTTGTTCACCTCTTGCGATGACAGAAACATCGCTTGTTCTGGGGTCCGAGTTTAGTAGCTGGACCTCTGTCTGCTCTGCTGTGGTCCTGCCTGGTGTGTGACTGTCCACACATAGAGCTGGCTGCTGCCATGGAGTTGAGAAGGCAGAGAGGTGCTGGTGACCCCACCTGCAGTGGGGTGCCTGGGCACACTTTCATGCCATGCCAACGTGGCGGCCCTCTAACTTTTTTTTTTTTGCGGTGCTGGGGATTGAACCCAGGGCCTGTGCTTGCGTGGCAAGCGCGCTACCCACCACGCTACACCCCCAGCCCGCTGACATGGCCTTGACACAGAGCCTCCTGTCCATTTCCTCGCTGTTGAGATTGAGGCTCCTGACCACTCCTGCTCTTTCTCTGCAGACCTACTCAGGCCTGTTCTGCGTGGTCATCAATCCTTACAAGAACCTGCCCATCTACTCCGAGGAGATCGTGGAAATGTACAAGGGCAAGAAGAGGCACGAGATGCCGCCACACATCTACGCCATCACAGACACCGCCTACAGGAGCATGATGCAAGGTGAGCCCGTGTGGCGGGCTACGGCTCCAGCCGCGGCCTTGGACACCCTTACACACACTCACTCCCATTCGCTGTCCCGCTAGCTTGGCGGCTGGCGTGGGGCATTGTGTGGTGGCTGGCATCACCTGTAAATCATCGTATGGGGACCGGGGCCAGGGCTGGCCAGAGGACACATTTACGTGTTGGCAGCGCGCTACTGTTCATCCCGGGCTGCTGGCGCGGTCCCCTCCCTCTCCTCCCGGCTCCTCCTGGTTCCTCCCTTTCCTGCGTTCTCCCCTCATCTTACCTTGCTCCTTCGCCATGGCTGGAAATGTGCTTGAGTTTTGTCCATCTTTGGAAAAGAGGTGTGAAGCCTCTGGGGCGTCCACACCCCTCTGACTTGTCCACGCTCCCTGGCTATTAAGGTGAAGTGTTTTGGATAACAGGGCTGGACTCCCACCTGGTTCTGCCTCTTGTCGCACCCCTCGCCCTGTCTTCCGGCCCACAACGCGGCCAGCTGCGCTGGAGGCCCCTGGTTCCTGGCATTGGAAGCCCTGGCACTCCGGAGTTCTTGTCTGACTCCCACCCCCGTGGGGGGGCTTCCACCCACTCCCCTCCTGCAGCCTCCCGGGGGCTCCTATCACGGTCGCCTCCGCTAGTGACTGTCTCCCCGCGCTCCCTGCCCTGTGTGTGGTGGTCGTCCACCTCCCTGGCCTCTTCCCAAGGCTCCTTTGCATGATGGCCTCATCTGCTGGAGGGGCTCCCCCAACACTGTGACTGAGAACTGGCATCGTCACCCAGTTGCCACCAGCTGCTTCTGCCAAGCTTCCATTTCTCCAGGCCTGGCAAGCTTGGCACGCTGCTCTCTCCCTCCTCGACTCCCCCAGGTCAGTCAGGACTTCTGTGCTTTTTTTCTTCCACCACTCCTGACCCAGGCCCCCACCTTGCCCCCCGAGGCCCTCCAGTCCCCAGCTTGCACAGTTCTTGGCCCGCGCTGTCTGTGGTCTCGGCACCTCCATGTCACAGAGCCCAGCCTGGTCCTCTGTCTAGAATGCAGGTCATGCTCTTTGCCCCAGAGGCCCCACTCGAGCCCCAGCAGCGTGCAGCCCCCTGCACCACTGGCCCCTGCCCCCTCCCAGCCTCGGCTGCAGGAAACCCCTTGGTTCTCCAGCAGGGCTCTGCTTCGGAGTGCCCCACCTGCTGCTCTGCTGCAGTGCCTGGCAAGCCCCTGCTCCTCTTCCGTTTGTTTTCTCCCTGCTGTGTGGCGTGGGCTCGTGTTGCTTTGACCCGAGCTTAGCCGGTACCTGGCCTGCATCACCCGAACTCAACCTGGCAGCCCGTGATCTCCTGTCTCCTATGGGCAGTGTTTTTACGTATCCCTCTTCCTTTCAACATGGTAGTCCATCTGGGCAGTGGTGGTGATGAGTCTGTGTTAGCAGCTTTGTCCTAGGCTAGTGGTTTCCGCTGGGTCGTGTCTTTCCTGCACCGTGGAGGTGTTTTGCCCTTAGGCTTATGGATCATGTGGGATGTCCAAGTTTGGCCTAGCCTTTGGCCTATGTTCATGTCTATCAAAATTCCTCGCGGAAGCCAGCCCTTTGGTTTTAAAGTAGGATGTCTGTCTCAGAGTGCTAATGAGAACAGTCTGGTGGAAGAACATTCTGTGAGATTCCAGAAGAGCCTGAGTCTCTGTCTCCAGAGGTTATGAGTCAGTTTTCTCTTGGCTGTCTCTTGGCTGGCCTGGAACAGGAAGTGTCCTCTGGGGTCTTTTTGAGACCTGAACTACTGAAGAAGGGCACGTTCCCACACTTGGATCTGGGACCGAGCGCTCATCCAGCCGCTTTTCTTTTCTGCAGTCCCTTCCGACAGCCGCAGCCTGGCCATCTAGCGTGTGGTTCCGGGGGCCTCGGGTGCTGGAGCTGGGTCTTCGGATGTCCTTCAATAACTTGTGGGACTCTTTCCCCAAGATATTTGTCGATTTTTATTTATTCAGCAACAGTAGAAATTTGGCTTGCCTGCACAGTTCTGTGTGCCTGTGTCCTGCACAGGTGGGAAGTACCTGGGGGGAGAGGGATGTGGGGAACTGGAGCTTCCTTTGTCTTGTCCCAGCAGAATGGATTTAGTGGGCAAGGGGGAGGGGGCGGGGTGGCGTTTCCGCCTGGCCGGGACCAGCCATGGGAGTGGGTCTGCAGTGGGAGGCTGAGGTCTGGGCTTGCCTCTGCAGATGGCAGACTCCTCACTGTCAGTCTCAGCAGCTTCCACCTTGCCTTCTGTGAGGCATCGGACTGGCGGTGGCTCTTTAGCTCCCACACTGACCAACTAAGGACGTTTCCAATCTGTTGAGAAGTTCCTTCCCCGCTGTACACAGTGGACCTGCGAAGCATTAGCAGCAGCTCTGGTTCTCGGGACAGGGAGGAAGTTAGTAACAGAAGTTGCTCTATTACAACAAGATGGTTCACTAGTGAAGAAAGTTCCCGAGAGGAGCCTTCGGTTCTTACCCTACATCAGGGTCGCGGGCCGAGCCCCGCAGGCTGCTGAACTCCTCCTCTCCCTTTCGGAGTGAAGTCAGCAGGAGCCACCCACCTGACTTTGGTGGGAAAGAGGTTGGTTCTCTGTCACGAACATCTTAGGAGGTAGGGCCAGATGGTTCCTTTTCTTCTTTTTCTTGAAGCAAGAGTTAGACAAAGCTTTCCTTCCTGAGCTGACTATAGCTTATGACATCCTAGCATTTATTCTGCCAAATAGGGTAGCTGGTGCCTTTGGGGACGGGACTTTGACAAGACAAGCTCCTTGACTTCCCAGGGACTTCCCTGTCTCGTCTGTGGAATGCTCTGGTTGGCCTGTACAGTCCCGCTTTCTGCCTGGGTCCTCCAGTCATTAGCAATAGTATCCCCTCACTTGGAAATCATTCCAGTTTGGATAATAAATGATGTGTTACTCTATTTGTCAGAGAGATAAGAAGAGTGCCCTCTTGGAACCTGGAACTTCCGGAGTAGTTGGAAACTTGACCCCCTCAGGGGTTGACTGGCCTTGTTGGATAAACGGTGAAGGGTAGAATTCCCATACTCTCTTCCCACCTGAACAGCATGGCCCATCTCATCGCAGCTGAAGGGACAGGCTTAGCTCGTTCGCTGGCTTGAGCTCCATGGGTGTGCAGGGCCTCCTAATTCCCTGGGCAGGGCCAGTGTCAGGTAGAGATCAGGGGCAGGCGAGGCCTCCCTTCTCCTCTGCCCACATCCTCCCTACCCTGTGGAACTGTCTGCTTCCCAAGGTCTTTCTCAGAAAATGTGCCTGCTTTTGTTGGAGGCTGGGGAAATGCTTCAGGGGTGCAGAAAAGCAGCGGCCCCAGGACAGGCCGCGAGGAGCCACAGCAGCAGGAAGCACAGATGCCATGACTCCACTCCGGCAGGAATGTGCCGCCACAAAGGCCGCGCTGTCTGCCAGGGAGGCCTGGGCCAGGCCCTGTGCATCCCCATGTGCCTAGGAAGGCAGTGTGGCTTACTGGGGAGAGCGGGGACCTGCGCCTGCATGGCCTGCTGTCACCCTGGGTTGTCCGAGCACCTGCTGTGCACCAGGTACTGTGCACCAGGTACTGTGCTGAGAGCAATCTGGCAGGCAATGGATTCTGTCTGGAGGAGGCCTCTGTCCCCAGAGGCAGGCTCATCAGCTCCTTGATGAGTGTGAGGCTCCCACACAGGCAGTGTGCCTGCTGAGCCTTCAGGGCCACTAGCATAGGGTGGGTGTGGAGAGCCACCCAGCTCTTTAGGTCACTGGGGGGGTCTGGGGGCCTCTTGGCCTTAGCTTTAGGGAAGAGCTTGCCCTGTGAACACAGGGTGTGCTGGAGGAGTACCGGGGCTTGGACGGGATGGAGTGGGTCTCTGCTCTGTCGCCTCCTAACTGTGGCCTGGCCGGGGCTTGGAACCTACGGTGAAGGAGCCTGCGTTTTCTCTCTGCTGCTTGGACTTGGGAAGACTTCCACGAGGCCGGGCCGAGAGTGACGAGCACCTCTAGTCAGGGAAGCAGGAGACTGAGCCTGCAGCATCCTGCCTGAACCACCCCCGTGAGCCCTGCCAACTCCCCATCCTGACCACACTCCTGCTCGCCCAGCCAAAGAGCCAGCTGCTTCCTCCAGGTGGGCTTTTAATCTCCTGAAAGAGACTCCTGGGAGAGTCCAGGGCCTTGGGAGCAACAGGCTCCCAAGTGACTGGTCAAAGCGCCTTCCCCGGGGCCTCCATGGAGCACCGTGGAGCAGTCAGTTGTGGCCCGCAGCTCTATGGCACTTCCAGAAGAGTGCCTTGCTGCTCTAGAGTCTGCTGTCCTGCGACCCTGTCCGCCGTGCTCTGGTGGACCTGGGGAAGCCCTCTCCACACGGGCCCATGGGCCCTGCTAATCCTGGACTGAGGAGGCTGTTTTCTTCCAACCCCTAAGAGAAAAGCACAGCCCTGGGCTGGGGCTGCCTGAGGGCAGCGTGGCCAGGCTTGTCAGTCTTGTTTCCAGAAAACCTTCTGGGAGAGGGATCTGGTGAATAGAGGCTTTTCATGGACAGCTTTAGGCTTCCTTTTGTTTTGCTTTTAATCCAAGCCTGTGGGCCCCTGCTTGGCTTTGGGCTGGCTGAGTGGGAGATAAGAAGAGTGCCCTCTTGGAACCTGGAACTTCCGGAGTAGTTGGAAACTTGACCCAACGTGTTAGTCCTCCTCCCCACCCCAAGACACACAGCACCTGCCCCGTAAAGCCCCTAAGGGCCCAGCCCTCTGTGCTTCTGACCCGCGTGCACAAGCTCCCTCTGGCTGTCCCGCTCCGCTGTGTAGCTGCAGACTCCTGTGGAATTGCGGCCCAGGACGCCGGGACTGGAGGTGGTGTGTTGGGAGAAAGTCACTTTCCTTTTCTGGTCAGATTCCTGGAATTAAGCTATCAATTCAGAACAGAAATCAACAAGCTGGAAGCCTGCAGGTCTCGAGCTCTTCCGGTCTTAGCCCCGGCCGTTGGCCCGGTGCCGACTCCTGTGATAACTCGAGGACCCGGAGTGTTCGTGGGGAGGTGCCCTGCACTCCCGCTGCCTGACTCTTCACGCAGCCTTTCCTGGCCAGCACGAGCTGGGCCACGGGTGCAGGAGGGCCCGGGTCTGGGTTGAGAGGAAAGGAAGCCACATTCTGCCCGCGGTGGCCAGCGTGCCTCTGCCTGGACTGGCCGCCCTCCTCCAAGGCAGCTGGAGCCCTGGGTTCTCCAGGAAGCAGGTCCTGCACCACTGGGGCTCACCTCCTGGTGTCCTCCAAGCGGCTGGAGTCCTCTTAGGGCCCTTCGTGCTCGGGAACCGGGATCCTCCCCAGCATCCTCCCCAGCATCGCCTAGCAGAGCCGGCTTGCTCTGTGTCCTAGTGTTCCTCCCTCCTCCTCCCTTTGCTCCCTCCCTGAGGCCCAGCCTTGGCAGGACTGGGAGCCCTGCTTATTCTCTCCAGGGTACTGCAGCAGCCCCCTCCCACCCGCCTCTCCTTTTCCCCAAGGGGAATGTTGGTGAGAGCCAGGCGGGGCTGAGCCCTGTGAATTTCTTTCCTCTGGCCTGACACACCTGCTGCAGCTGCCTGCCAGGCCGCCTCTCAGAGAACATTCCCCCTGACCCTGCCCTAGAAGAGGTGGAGGCCAGCCAGCCTGGCCCTCCTGCCAGGTGGCCTCTGCAGGGGAACTGCTTGTGTTCTGCTGGTGCATTTTGGCCAAGAGAAGCCTGGTCTGGGGCGTTGCTCGCCCTCTGACGTAATGAAAGTCCCGAGCAGTCCCAGGAGCCTGGTTCATCCTGGTGGAGAGGGCTGCCCTTCCCTTCCTTCTGCACCTGGGGACGTGGGCCTCCCTGGCAGGCTCAAGCCGAGGGCCTCACTGAGGAGCACAGGGGTCATGCGCAGAGTTGCTGGGCCACGTCCAACTGCCCCTGAGTTGGATGGCTGCCAGGTGAGCGTCTCCCTGGTTCTGGGCCAGCTGTGTGCCCTGGAGACGCAGGAGGTGCAGCAGAGTGTGCCCGGGCTGTCTGGGGCTTCATGTTGCCTGTTGACTGCTGGGCGGACAGGCTGCCGGGACTCCGCTCACCCGCTCACCCGCTGACCCGCAGCCTCTGCCGATGGGGTCCTCTGCTGTTTCCCACCCTGTCTGTTGCCAAGTGCCTGTCCCTCAGCTGTGCACCGGGCTGGCTGTGGGGAAGCTAGCAGGCTGGCGTGGGAGGCCTGCCTACCTGTTGGTGGACTGCAGGAGCCCTGGGGACGAGCACCGGCCTGCAGGTGCTCTCGCGGAGGGGAGCCTGGGAGGAGCAGCAGCCCGGCGCCAGGGTGCCTGGCCCACTCTATGACTGACGGCTCCAATAGACTCTTGAGCTTGGGGGACCTTGCAGCCGGTCTCTAGGCCGAGGCAAGTGAACCTACGCTCTCTGAGGCTCCCAGCCCGAGTGTTAGGGCAGAGCCCCCAGGTCTAGATTTGGTCTAGTGCTTTGCATTTTGACCCTCTGACCCAGATTCTGTCCATAGAAAAGGGACTCTAGAGTCTTGAGGGTTGTTCCATTTCTCAGTTCCCAAAAACCAGTGTACCCAGAGGTGGGTCCTGGGGCAGGATCCTCCCACTGTAGCCTTGTAAGACTTCCTCCACAGGAACCACTGCAGGCACTGTCCCTGCGAGCCTGGCCATGAGTCAGTCCCCGGCAGCGGCTGCTGGTGAGCCAGGCCCTGCTCCCTTCCTCCTGTACTTCCTGTTGGGCTGATGTCACAGCTGTGTGAGCCTCGTGGCCTTTTATGGACAAGAATCAGCCAGAGCTCCTCTCACAGAGGAAGTGAGGGATAAGGCCCCGACGCTGTACCTGGGTTGTGTGCCCCGGGTGGAGTACCTGCAGGCAGGCTCCCTCCTCCCACCTGACCGCCTTCTGAGTGGCTGGAGGCACCTGTGCACACTGGGCAGCCACATCAGCTCAGGTGACCTCATCGCATTGTCTTGGTTAGCCTTGGGGCTGAAAAATCAGGGAAGGGAATGGCCTGGTCACTGAGTGTGTAGCTCACGCAGGCCTTTCCTGTGGTTCAGGATGGCTCTGGAGAGCCGGGGGGCTCTGGCTTGTTGAGGACAGCAGTCAGGGTGCCTGCCTGCACTTGCTGGTTCAAGTGATTGTCCCCTCCTTGGGTTGGGAAGGTCTCACTTGAGGTAAGGCTGCCGCTGCTCTTTAAGACTCTGCAGCAGAAGGCTCACAGTCTGTCTCTATGCCCCCCACCTCCAAGATGGGGCAGGGACAGATGGGCTCAGGTGCCATCTGTCCCAGAACAGAATAGGGTGGTCCTTGGTGGCTGTCTGTGCACTGCCCAGGACCAGGTCTCCTTCCGTTTGGAGGCAGGAAGGGCATGTTCAAATAAGCCTTGGTCCCTACAGGCCCAAGTAGCTCCAAGCCAAGACAAAAAGTGGCCTGGACTCTGGAGCATCCTCGTCCACTGAGATAACAGTGTGGGGCCAGGCTGATGGCACGAGTGCCAAGGAGGGTCCCTGCCAGGATGCATGGGAGGGAAACCAAGAGCCTGCTGAGAATTCTAGCCATGCCAACACCAGAAGAGGTGTTCTGGGCTCAGGAGCAAACCCCAGGCTGCTGTGAGAGACAGCAGGACAGTCTCTCCTGCCATAGCTACATTGCATGGTACTGTGTGGCCACATGAGCTGAGATGACAGACTGATGCCTACCGTGAGGTTGCAGGCCCTGGGCAGGTGTGAGGGGCCACTCTTAACTCCGGGCAGGTGGACTTGGGATGCTGCAGGTTGGGCCAGGGTGAAGAAACTGGCAGCGTTCCTTCCTGGAAGCCCGAGCCCAGAAGAGGTTTCTAGCAAAGCAAAGCAAGGTTCCTTTACAGTGTGTTCAGGCTGTGTGGACACTGGTAACTGAACCTCAGGAAAGGGAGGTGGTGGCTCGGTGGGGCGGAGGTGGGGATGGTGGGCTGCATGGGGGTTGATGAACCCAGCCCTGGGGTTTGGGAACCTGGAGATCACACAGCTGCTGTGAGTGTGTTCACGTATGTCTGCACGTGTCCATGTGGTGTGCCACGTGCACCTGTGGACGCGTACCTCTGGCCTTGAGCGCATGCACACGGGCACCTGTGTGCCCAGGCCTCTTGGGGACAAGTCTGCACACGAGTCCCCGTGTGCTTGCACCCTGCTGTGCAGGCCCTCCTGTGGGGGGACTCTGACTCCTCCTCACACGCTTAGAGGAATTCCAGCCATCCCCGGGACTGGCTTGGGCAGCTCTGGGAAGACGGCTCCTTCTGGAAGGGATGGGAATGTTTCCTTTTATGGTAGTGTGGGGCGGCTGCCGCTCACGGCCCGTCAGCACGCGCAGGTGCATTCTTGCTGCCTGTGGAGCGGTGACTAAACATGCCCGCGGCTGGGCAGGCCACAGGGAGCTGAGTGGGGAGGGCAGGCCCCGAACAGCCCTTGCCTGTCACGGCACTGTCAGAGAGACGGATGAGAACCGGTCTGTGCTCCCCCTGCCTTGGTCCCTTCTGTCATCCTTCCTGTCTAACCGAGGCTCGGCCACACTCCAGTGTCTGGCCTCGACGGACTCTGTTTAATGGGAAAGATAAGACTGGGGGGAGGAGGTGGCCCGGGCCCTCCCCAGGGCTCCCACTGGAGTCCAGTGTGTGTGTGTGCGTGCGTGACCGTGCTCCCCGGCCCCCTCATCCTGTAGATGTGTCTTGAGGGGGCTGGGAGGAGGCTGCAGGGGTCGCTGTGGTGGTGTGGGTGAGGCCTGTTCCTCTTGCTGTGACGAGAGTGAGTGCCCAGCCCGGGCCTTGTGGAGAGCTCGCTCAGGGAGGGTGGTCAGTGCCTGCTGCATCCCAGCACTGAATTGGCCTCCCTAGCCACGAGCCGTTCTCCCGTGTGGCGGAACCTGGGCCCTGAGTGGGCCATGGCAGCCAGGGCGAATCCTGTGGTTTCATCCGCACCCTCGTTTCCTGCCTCTGAGAAGCCAGTGGCCACCCCTGCTCCTCCGCTGTTCCTCCTGCAGCCCTGACGCTGCCCTGGCCACCCTGTCGCAGCAGCTTCATGGTGGGAGGTGAGGAGGCTGCTGTTTGAGGAGCTCACTTTGACAGGTGCCGCGGCAGGGCCACATGTCATTTCTTCCATGGACAAATCCTGCAGGGGAGTTGGTAGCACGTCTGCTTTGTGTTAGGGAAACGGATAGCCAGGATCACACAGCTGTCTGCAGCGCAGACCTGGAGGTGGCCCTGCCGATTCAGGCCGCTGATGGCCGCGGGGTAGGGGAGTGCTGCGGTGTGGGAGAAAATGGGGGAAAGATGAGTTGGTGATTCAGCTGCTGCTGAAGATTGGACACCCAGCACTGACCTGGGCCAGCCAGGTTGTCCTTGAGCCTGTCCATCAAGCTCGGCTTCCAGTGTGGGCACTGCTGTCCCCCTGGCAGAAGGAGCATGTTTATATCCTTCCTTGCTGAGCAGTTCCCGTGGGCTGGGGATCTTTGCCAGAAGTTCCCAACACTAGGCCCGAGAACAAGCTGTCACGGACGCTTGTCAGAAGCAGCCCTTCTTCTTTCCAAGTTCCCTCGAAAGTGACACCACGGAATACTTTGCATGCGCTGGTCCATGTGTGTCATGGATGCTCCAGCTTGGAGAAGCCTGTGCGGCTGCTCCCCACGCCAGGACTGACCATGGCAAAGCCAGGCCTGGTCGGGCCCTCCTGCCCTCCCGCTCAGCCACATTCCTTCCTGCCACAGGCCCGTGTCTGCCGGCCCAGCACAGCAGTAGACACAGAAGTGCTGGCTGCACCTTGTGCTCAGCACAGCAGCCTCTGGGAGCTTTCCAGAGATCTGCTCTCTGCAGTGTGGGAGGAGCAGCAGGCCTGGGTTTCCTGGGTGGTCGGCAGTCTGAGCTCCTGAGGCTCGGCCGCGTGTGAACGTCCTCGTCCAATGAGGCCCACAGTCGGTCGGCCTGTCATGGTGGTGGCGAGGGTCCTCTGCAGGGGTGGCTTTGAAGTCTCTGCTTCTTGGCTGGGAAATGGGCAGCTCTCCCCAGGCCAGAGGGGAGGCTCCTGACTCTGACCAGTCTAACCAGGTGTCTCCTTTGTTTCAGACCGCGAAGATCAGTCCATTTTGTGCACGTAAGTGTTTCTCTGTCCGGGTGCTGGGGCCTGTCTCCACCTGTCTGCTCTCCTCTCTGCTCACCTGTCTTTTCTCCTCATTTGTTTTCTCTCCCTCTTGATGGAACCCAACCTTATTCTTGAGGAAGGAATATTCTCACCCTGCTAGGAGCCAGGTGATGAGTCCTGTTCCTGATTTAGGCTCCCTTCGCTGCCCAGGGACAGGAGTTAGGGTCATGTGTCTCCTGCCTGCTTCCACAGGCTTCACAGGAGCAGGTGCCCCGGAGGGCGGGTCAGGGGTGTTCGTGGTGGAGCAGGACCGAGAGTCTAATCCACCAAGTCCAGTGGGGACCGACCGGCCCTCCTGAGCCTTCCAGCAGAGTGCATTCCCTCCAGCTCTGAACAGGCTTTCTTCACCTAGGCTTCGGTTGACGCTGGTAACCTCTGAACTTGACAAAGAGGTAAAGAAACCCCATGGCCAAGGGAGTTAATGGTCAGGACGCGCCTTCAAATGAAGTTGCAAAGGAACGTGTTAGTGCCTTTGACCCCGAAGTCAACAGCTGCTGCACACTGATTCCTAAAACATTTGGCAGCAAAGGCTGCCAAGTGACAGGGCAGGCAGCAGACATGAGCTAACTTTTGACCAGCTTCTGGAAGGCCGTGGGAAATGGTCTGAGTGAGAACTGCAGAAGTTAGCATCTCGTTGACTGTCCCCTTCTCTGCCAGTAGTGTGGCTCCCTGTGGACTCCCAACATGAGGGCAGAATGGTAGATAGTGAGCATGCTGTAGAGGGACAGAGGCCAGGGAGGGGTCCCGGTCTCACCTGAGGACTTGCTTGACTCTCTTGCAGGGGAGAGTCCGGAGCAGGCAAGACAGAGAACACCAAGAAAGTCATCCAGTACCTGGCTCACGTGGCCTCCTCACACAAAAGCAAGAAGGACCAGGTGAGTGCCGGGCCGCCCTCTCTTCGGGGCCTTGGGAGGGAGGATGGAGGACTTGATGGCGGCTCCCGGCGAGGATGCTGTGGGGAGTGAAGCAGAGGCCTGCCCCGCCTTCGGAGGTGGCAGCACAGCACGGTCCCGGGAGTGGCCTGGTGGTGCCAGCCCATCCTGTCCTCAGCCTCCCGACTTTCCGAGTTGCTGCGGAAACCGGCGCTGTCCCGGGGTCTGCTTAGCGGCCCTCTGGGCTTTGCAGCTAATGCTGCAGAGATGCTCGAGGCTGGCTTCTCAAGTCGACGGAGGCTCTGAGGACCTCAGGCAGGCCCACCTTGCGTCCCCGTTCTCTTCCTGCGGTTGAGATGCCTCTGGGTGGGCAGCCCCTGAAGGAGGGTAACTGGAAGGTTGTCTCACTCCCACTTCTCTCCCTCTCCCTCTTGGTGGACTTGGTGACCCCAGCGGCGTCCTGGTAGGTGAGCTGCACGAACTGCACGTCTGCACCGGAATGCGTGTGCCGCCATCGTGTGCCCTTTTCCGTGGTTTTCCTAAGCAGCTTCTCACTCCTCACCGTTGTCACTTTCTGCAGCTAGAACTCTTCTCGTAGGCTCAGCTCACTGTCTTGCAGGAGGGGCTGGGTGTGACGCACAGTGGCCTCTCGTGCACTCTGAAGGGACAGCCCTGCAGATCGGGTTCAGCCTCCTCACCTAGCTGTCCTCAGACTCTGGTGCTGCCCAGATTTCCACACAGCGCATGACACCTGTCGTGTCCCGTGCAGCGGACAGTGTTGCTCTGTGGAGTGGGTGTGTGCTGTCCCCTGGCCCTCGCGCTCAGTGATCTGGCCTGGATGTGCCGGCCGGCCCCTCACCTGCCACCTCACTGCTGAAGCAGTGCCACAAGGCCCATGTGGAGTTTCCCAGGGGCGGTCAGTCTTCAGCATGACCGAGGGCACTCTTACACTCAGGCACACCTAACTGCCCCGTGCGAGTGCCCGCAGAGTCTCCTGCCACCACAGTGGGGGCCCTGCTGTGCTGTGTGCCGTAGTCCCACCTATGTGGAGGTGCCTGTCTGCATGTGGACCCAGCGTCCTTCAGAATGGCCTCGTGCACAGACTTCTGGAGTTGGGCCAGGAGTGACTTTTCATGTGCCAGGCTTCCCAAGACTTTCTGAGTCTTTTTCCATGGGGCGTCAGGAGTTATATTTAGAAACTAATAAAGTCTCTCTCTTCCCTCCTCCACCACCATTTTCCATTCTTTTTAGGAGGCCTATTTTAAAACCAGAGCTGTAAGGTTAGGAGTTCTCTAGCTGTGGTTTTCCTTCTCTGAATTTGCAGTAAAATTCATTTCCCAGCTATTTATTGAATGCTTGGTATGTGACTAGTTCTCGGCAGGGTGACACTGGGGTCCCTGCCCTGGAGGACGGGAGATAGGACCACAACTAGAGAGCAGTAAAAGAGACCCACGTGCCTTATGTCTGGATCTCCGGCGGTAGCTAGGAAGGTGGCCCCGAGCACTCAGCCAGACGACCTGTTGCGGAGACCAGAGGGGCTGGTGGGAGCAGAGTTGTCAAAATCTGGTGTGTGGAGGGCACCCTGTCCTGGCTCTGCATCTGGCTGGTGTGGTTGCACACAGGTTGCCCCTGGTGTCCACTCACTGCTCCGGCCCTGAGTGTTGAAGGCCCTTGGCTAGTTGGCTGGTTTCTGCGCTGTGATTTCCCACCTGCAGCTGGGTGTGAAACACTGGAGATTCTTGAGCTTGGTTGGCTGGTCCAGTATTCAGGGGTGTGTCCTGGGTCTCTGGGACAGAGCCCCCCCTCTCTCACTTGTAGTGACCCAGTTGACCATTCCCAAACCACCAGACACAATGTGTAACTTCGGCCAGAGCAGCAATTTGGCACAGCCGAGCTCAGGTGGAGGGTCTGTAGGGTGGACTCCCGTACGACGAACGGTGGCCTGGGACCCCTGCACTGGCTGCCGTTTTTTAGTGCAGTAGTTGGAACCCGCCAGCAGAAATCCTGCTGGCAGAGCCTCTCAGAAGCCGGATGGGTCAGCCCGGACTTAGGGACACGCACTGTCTCATCATTTCGTGCTGTAGACTTCGCTGAGCGAGCCGAGTCTGATAGAGAAACCCGGCTCTGCCGTCCCTGTCTTCAGCAGGGAGCTCTGCTCCACATCCAGGCTCTGCTCCCAGTTGGCCCCTGGTCCCATTTCCACAGCACTCGCGTGGTTCCGAACGGGCCTCAGCTTCGCCTCCAGCAGGCGGGCGCGGACTGGGGGGCCACACTCCTGTTTGTCTGCGGAAATGGGAGCGGCTCCGCCAGCCTGGCAGCCTGGCCTGTGCTTTGACAGGAACGTTTCCATGGGTGGGAAGCAGCTCCCACCCAGATCTGGCTCTGAGGGCTGCCTCAGCCGACTTCCCAGAGGCCCCTTCCAGGCCCGCCTGAGGCTGGGTGGAGCCACTGTCCAGTTACCACATGGAGCCTGCTGTGAGGCGGCCTCCAGCCCCTCAGCCTGGCCCTGCTGGCCCTCCTCGGTGCAGGGCACCCCTTACCCATGTGGCCCTCAAGTGAAGGCTTCCCCAGCCTGGGAACAGTCCTGGCAAGGACGGCCGTGGAGGAGGCGGCTCTGCCCGTCCCTGGACCGCCGCTGGCTGTGGCAGACCCCAGGCACCCTCAGTGCCTGCAGGGGGATTTTGCTGGCGTGCCACAAGGCTGGGGGCCCTGCCTCTCAGGAGCCCTGCTGCGAGCTTCCCTCATCGCTCCTAGGCTGCAGTGGATCCCAGAACCTGGCTCCCCCACCTCGCCCGTGCCTGTGCCTTCCCACCGCCCAGGCCTGAGTGGCTCCTTTCTGAGAGGGCTCCGGCTGTTGCGGGGAGTGAGTGTCTTGGTCATTCCCGCGTCCGCGGTATAGGATGTCTGTCTGTTTCCAGAGTTGATCTGAGTTGGTGGGTTGGAGCCCCCACGTGGGACTGGGGCAGGTGGAGGTTGTCACGGTGGCTGGCAGGTAAGGTAGGGAGACTTGAACTGCCTGCCTGCTTTGCTGGGTGGTAGCTGCTGCCTTGGGCAGCTCATTCTTCCCCCTCAAGCTTGGCTTCCTCTTCTGTGAGACGGGGCTCCTCCCTCTCGCCCCCCCCCCCCCCCCCCCGCACCCCGTACTGCGAGGATGCAGGGGCGAGAAGGCACGAGGTGCCTTTTGTCTGCCGCCCAGCAGCAGGGCCTACCCTGGTGAGCAGCACAGACCCAGGGTGGCCCTTGCTGAGCCCACATTCAGATACCTGCTGTGGCAGGAATAGGTGTGGAGGTGGCAGGGCAGGGGTCCGGTAGGGACAGTGAAGTATCAATGAGGATGGAGATTAAATGAGCTCATGCCTTTCACCCTATGAATAGGAAAAACCTGGAGATTAGCAACAGGGGCAGGCGGCAGTGTCCACAGTCCGTCTCTGCTCGGGGAAGGACAGTGCCACCGTGTCCTTTCCTAGTCCACATGCTGCTTTAAGCACATGCCCCTGAGGTCGGGTCCTGGAGCCTCTGGAGCCCCTAGGGCTGCTGCTCATATGCTTCGTGGACATGCAGACGTGTCAAGATTTCCACAGGCCCCTGAGCAGTGGAGGAGCCTGGCCAAGGTCGCGCGGCGGCTGCCAGAGCCGCCGGAAGCCCCCATCCTGGCACGTGGGCTGCAGACCTGGCCCTGCTGCATGGTCGGCAGGCGGGAAGGCCTGCGCCCACCTGCTTGGCCTCCACCAAGCCCTGTCCTTCGCAGGGGGAGCTGGAGCGGCAGCTGCTGCAGGCCAACCCCATCCTGGAGGCCTTCGGGAACGCCAAGACCGTGAAGAACGACAACTCCTCACGATTCGTGAGTAGCAGGCCTTCCTCAGGAGCATGGGAGGGTCAAACCTGGTGCTGCTGGTCCCTGGGGCTGCAGGAAGGCCCCTCAGCACGGACCTGCCTTCCGCCTCTATCCAAAGGCCGTGAGTAGTCGCTTCGGCCTCCTCCACTAAAGGCGGGGAGAGCAGCTAGGGAGCCAGGAGTCGCCTGTGGCTCCCGAGGCCAGATGGCACAGAGGGGGCACCCCAGTAACAGCCTTCCTGCCGCCCCTCTCAGAGGAGCTGCCAGTCCGCAACTCGGGCTTCAGGCGGCGTGGTGTCTCCAGTTCTGTGTGCCACGTTGGCTGGGCACGTGGGAGCCTCTTGGCTGTCTCTCTTCTGCCCGGACCTACTGGATGCAGGAGCGGGGGCTCCTTG
This sequence comes from Sciurus vulgaris, assembly GCF_902686455.1. Lineage (NCBI taxonomy): Eukaryota > Metazoa > Chordata > Mammalia > Rodentia > Sciuridae > Sciurus > Sciurus vulgaris. The sequence goes on along the minus strand of NC_136465.1, from coordinate 170,005,055 downwards.
CTCCCCGGCTGGGGCAGAGCCTCTGATCTCTTGGTCTTCCCTCAGGGCAAATTCATTCGCATCAACTTTGACGTCAATGGCTACATCGTGGGTGCCAACATTGAGACCTGTATCCTTGTGGTCTAATTGAAGTAGGAATCGGGTCGTGGGGGAACTAGCTGTCACCAGAGAAGCTGGCCCTTATTTCGGCACTTCCCCCCGACGCCCCCTCTGTGGAGTTGGGAAGGACCAGGATGAGCTTACTGAAAGCCCAGCACAGAGTCAGGAACTTACTGGCCAGACAGGGTTCTACACGGATCTGGAGGGAACCATTAAAATCCTCCATCGTGATCCCCCGCTGTCTGGGTTGCCGCTGCTTTGTGTCTCCCCTGCACCAGAGTCACGGCCTTTGCTCCTGGGGTATTCTGCTTTCCAGTCACTTGTTAGAGGGGACCCTTTAAGTAGAGCAGGCTCCCAAGGGAACAGGCCACTGTATCGGACTGGCTTCAGTGCAGCACCGAGGTAGCCAGCCTCCCCCTACCTGTGTTGCTCCTCAACTCTGCAAAGATCTTCTGGAGAAATCTCGGGCCATCCGCCAAGCCAAGGAAGAACGAACCTTCCACATCTTCTACTACCTGCTGTCTGGGGCTGGCGAGCACCTCAAGAGTGAGTTTCGTCCTGGTGGGGCCACTGGGCATTGCGGAGGTGAACACTGGGGCACCGTGGAGAGGAGAAGCAAGAATGTCTTCCACCCTCCCAGCTGCCCTGAGGACGGGCCTCGCTTCTGAGCGTGCACTGGAGGGCGGGGCATGCCACAGGCACAGCGGCACACCAAGGCCTGCCACCCTTCTGTGCCCATCTGTGCTGGTCCGGCCGGCTGGCAAGTTGGCAGTGCTGTCACCCTGCAGTTCCAGGGCATCCTGGCTCGGAATCTGCTCCCCATTTCCTGATCTCTGAGGTCCAGCATTGGCGGAAGCCTTGGCTTCAGACCCTCACTGACCTGCCCTTGCCCTCACCCCCCACAGCTGACCTTCTGCTGGAGCCATACAACAAGTACCGCTTCCTGTCCAACGGGCATGTCACCATCCCTGGGCAGCAGGACAAGGACATGTTCCAGGAGACCATGGAGGCCATGAGGATCATGGGCATCCCAGAAGATGAGCAAATGGGTAGGGACTGGCCCTCCGGGGGGCGGGCAAGGCCGGTCATCATGCCTTCCAGGCCTCAGGGCAGGGGACAGACCTGGGAGAGCGTTCTGCTGGCTCCGATGCCCAGGGGCCCTGCTGGAGGGGCCCTGAGCGTGTGGGCTTTGTTCCCAGTAGCCCCACAGGCGCTGGCGCCACTGCTGCAGCCCTCGCTGCCTGGGCAGAGTGCAGCAGAGGCGGGGGTGGGCTCGGGTTGGCAGAGCCGGAACGAATAGCAGTGTGGAATGGCCTGCGTCTTCAGGGCCCTCGAGAGACGGTAAAGGGGACCTGTGTCCTCTACCAGCTGGAGGCTGTTGTCTGTGGAAAGATGGGGTTTAGGGAGAAAGTGCTCCAATTTCTAGCCGATTTGGGGGTACAGTGTGCATTGGGGGAGAGTGGAACAGGGTTCACTGTCATAGCCACAGATAATATGTGATGAATGGGCAAGGTTGTGTTGCAATAAAACTTTATAAAGTGAGCAGTGGGCCCAGGGCTGGAGGCATGTCCTTCCTCAGCTTCGGAAACGTTGGGAGTGCTGACAGCTGTTGTCTGAGCATAGGGCTGCCCAAGCTTGGGTCTGTAAGGGGCCTTGGGGACAGAGACCACACTGGCAGGGAGCTTGTGAGCCCTCTAGGGCAGCTGGCCACCACATGCCATACACTGGACCTGGGGCCTGGGAGCATGGTGTTCTGCTGGCCTGTTGCTCAGGATCCCTGGGGAGTGGCCACCCAGTCGGGAGGCTTCCTGCAGCCCTTGTCTGCTTCTGACCTGCCTTTGTCCCCCAGGCTTGCTGCGGGTCATCTCGGGGGTGCTGCAGCTCGGCAACATCGTCTTCAAGAAGGAGCGCAACACCGACCAGGCGTCCATGCCTGACAACACAGGTGAGCGCACCGCGGCCCTCACCGGAAGTCAGGGGCTGGCGCCCAGCTGGGGAATTGGTCAGACCCCAGACCCTCTCTTTAGCTTTGTGTTGGAGGTTGTGTATCCCTGCGTGTGTTTTGTAGAGACATAAAATTCCCGTGAACGTGAGCCTGCTTTTTCCTCACAGAATAAATATCAGAATGAGCTAGAAAAACTGATCGTGTGGATCAGGGGTTCCCTCTGAATACAGGCCTCTCCTCTTGGTTACTGATACAGCAGCTTCTGCTGTAGGGCCAAGTAGCACGAGTGTCTGGATTGTGACCTCACGTGTGTTGTACCTGGCATGGCCTCGCCTGTTCCTGTGGCGTGCTGCACGTGGCCTCACTGAAGTTTTTCAGTCTTCACGTGCTCTTCTTAGGGTCTCCAAAAAACCAAATAATCGTCTGTGGTACTGGAGATGGAGCTCTACCACTGAGCTGAATCCCCAGCTCACTCTAGTGTGAGTCAGGGTCTCTCTGAGCTGCCCGGGCTGGCCTTGAACTTGCAATCCTCCTGCCTTGCAATCCCCAGCACTCTAAAGAATTTCAGAGGGGGGGGCATATGACTTGTACAGGGTACTTCTGGAGGACCCTGAGCTCTGTGCCTCTGGCACTAGGGTGGGCCTGTTTTTGGGTAGGGACCCACTTTAACACTCCAGTGCGGGACCTCCAGGTAGAACCGCCTGTCCTTGGGGCTCGTGGGGGTAAAGGATGCCATGTGTGCTGGCCTGTGCTGTGTCCTGCTGAAGAAGGGCCCAGATTCAGTTGTCCTGCTGTTGATTGCTCAGTTACCTCTACAGATTTCTTCCTCTCTGTTTGCAGCTTGAGCAGAGGGATTCATTATTTCGGGTCTGCTTACCTCTCCCCTCTTTCTTCTCTTTGAAAATTTTAGCTGCCCAGAAGGTGTCCCACCTCCTGGGAATCAACGTGACTGATTTCACCAGAGGTATCCTCACCCCACGCATCAAGGTGGGCCGAGACTATGTCCAGAAGGCGCAGACCAAAGAACAGGTATGTCTGCTGTGTCTGGAGAGCTCGTGCTGCCTCTGAGCTGGACGCACAGCAGCTTGGTAGAGGCCTGTTCTGCCCATCGGCCACGGGAGGCACTTGTACTTGAGTTCCTTGGCTCCCCGCAGAGCAGAGCCGTATCCCCCCTGGAGAAACAGAGGGATGGGCTCATGCCTGGAGCCACCACTGGACCTCAGAGTTCCTCTGCATCCAGGCGGCGTTTAGACTGCCTGGGCCTTGGGGACAGAGGCGTGTTCTAGCCCCGTGGAAGTCGAGGCTGGGGTGTTTCTGTAGCCTTACTCCCACTGCTGCCCTCCTCTATGTGCTGGGGTGGGCAGGGGTCTTCCCCTTCTGACCTGCCGACGTGGGAGCCCAGGTCCCTCCCAGGCCAGACCTCCTCCTCCTTCCTTGGGATTTCTGGTTTGTCACGGCTGGTCACGGGGGTCTTGAGGTACCAGTCCCATCTCTCAATACCTGGAAGATGGCACCTATTAACCTTTTCCCAAAGGCTCCCGCTCTGGGTGTTGACAGCCTGTGGCTGCATCTGCAGGTCCACCATAGGAAGGATGAGGACATGGTGTGCAAGGACAGTGTGCATCACCACTGCCGGCCACCCACCTCCCTGGTCTTTTAGGAGAAACCTGAACACTGGGAAATGCAGTCAAGTGTCGGGGAGTGATACTGGCCAAATTGTAGTTACATCATGTGTTGTGAGCGTGTCTGAATGTGTTAGAGTCCCATCAGCACGATGATGCACAAGTTTAAAAATAATAAAGATTTAAAAAATAGTGGAGGGAAAAAAGAGAAATGCATGAAGTTGAGAGGAAAGGAAAAGTACTGGCGTGGTCCTGCCCATGGTGATTGTCGTGGGCAGCTATTTTCTGCTAGCTTTTTTTTTTTTTCATAACTCAGTTGTCACTCGGGTTTTTATTATTGAGCTTTTCAAAGGTATATAGAGCAAGGTAGAGTAATGGAAAGACCCCTGTGCCTGTCAGAGAGGCATTTAATAGTTGCCTCCCTCCCTCACTGCCCATCCTGTTTGACCATTAAAAAAACAGCTGTACTGTTCTGAAGCGGATCTCAAGCATCTTATCACTCCTCTAAATACTTTATCATCTCCCCATTTTATTTGGAAAGGTCTTTTGTCTTCACCTGCTGAGCCTGTGTGGGTTGCTTTGACTGCTCGTGGTATAAATAACACCATAGTGAATATCCGCATGAAGCTTTTCCCCTTTTCCATATTTAGGGCTGTTTGCTCGGGAAGGTCCCCAAAGTGGAATTATTGGGGTGTACAGGGCACACAGGGGTTTAAAACTCTGACACTATTCCCTGGGCATCGTCCCCAGGCTGACTTTGCCATCGAGGCCTTGGCCAAGGCCACCTATGAGCGGATGTTCCGCTGGCTGGTGCTGCGTATCAACAAAGCTCTGGACAAGACCAAGAGGCAGGGCGCCTCCTTCATCGGGATCCTAGACATCGCAGGCTTCGAGATCTTCGATGTGAGTACCCGCCTGGCTGTCTTGGGTTCAGAATCCTCTTTCCCCTGGTCCCAGCTCTCTGAATTTGCCACCTCCTCCTTTGCGCGGGGACGCCAGTTGGGAATGTTGGAAGCTACACAGGAGCATGCGCATGGCAGCAGAAACGTTGGGGAGCACAGGGCCTCAGGTCATGCTCCTGGGGGCTTCATGGCAGGTGCTTCCTGTTTCTTTATTCTTCCAACCAGTATTTATTAGGCTGCAGGATAAGACGCTGTCGCTGCTCACGACAGCTTTGAGTTCAAGGAGGGGAAACTGACAGTTCCTGCAGATCAGAGGGTGGTTTGTTGTTGTCCGTGTAGTTTTTTTTTTTTTTTTCCTTCCTTCCTGTGGCCCTGGGACGGAACCCAGGGCCTTGCGTGTGCTAGGCAAGCACCACTGCGCCGCGTCCCCAGCACAACGGGGGCTCTAACCTGGCATCTGCACTGGGTTTCAAGGGACCCATGAACTCTGACTTGGAACAGATCACGTCTTTGCTTTTCACGAACCTCTCATTGAAACTGCTGCTTTTTAAAATTGAGTTGAACCAAGTCACATAGACCTCAGTGGCACTAACAGTGCTTGTGGTCTGTCGCCAGTAGAAATGGGACGTTTCCACGCTGTAGTCCGATTGGTGCTAAGACTGCACTCACCTGCACGTCAGCGTCTTGGCAGTTAAGCCTGTGGCTGACTCCTGCTCTCAGGGAGTGTAGTGTGTTTCCACAGCACGGTTTCTGGAATTACATTGAACATGACACCTTCCCTTGGCGGTCCACCTTGTATGTTTTACTCCACCTTGTATGTTTTACAAGATCACTCTGAGAAGCCCTCTCCAGACTGCTGGGTGGCACGGGAGGGCCACATGGAGGTGGCGGGGGTCTGCGCAGGCGCTCCCCTGGTCCTCGCGGCTGTGGCCTGACACTTCTCTCCTCCCTGCAGCTGAACTCCTTCGAGCAGCTGTGCATCAACTACACCAACGAGAAGCTGCAGCAGCTGTTCAACCACACCATGTTCATCCTGGAGCAGGAGGAGTACCAGCGCGAGGGCATCGAGTGGAACTTCATCGACTTCGGCCTCGACCTGCAGCCCTGCATCGACCTCATCGAGAAGCCAGTAAGGCCCCTTCTGTGCCTGGCCCTGCGCCGGCTGCGGCAGAGCCTCTTTCTCGCAGTGTAGTGCCACCTGGAGGATAAGCCTGGGCATAGATCCAGTGCCTGGCAGGCCTGGTCCCCTCAGAGAAGAGGCTCTGGGCAAGCCAGGGCTGGTGTGACTGGGGCCAGCATCCCGCCTGCAGCTCCAGGAGACCCCCGGGGTCCACCTGGCATTCCTTGTCTTAAAGAAACAGTCCTGCGGTTGTGAAGTGGGGCCCTGTCCTCAAGCGTTCTCGCTGGCTGCACAGACGCCGCAGGCCTCCCCGGCTCGGGACTCATAGCTGGGTGGTCGTGGCATGGCGCTGGCCATTGAGACTGGCTGGGGCTAGAAGCTCTTCCCCTTTCCAAACTTCCAAGCAAGTCACGTTCTCACTCTGGCCAGTGGACTTCGGGTCACTTGAGGTCCAGCTTGGGGTGCTCCGTAACGAGGTCCGAGCTGCTTCTGCTCTGGCATCACCTCGGGAACAGTCAGACTCCTACACTCAGGTCCCTCCCACGGACACCCGAGCTGTCCAGAGACACATTGGGCAGAAGCCAAGTGCTCGTGTTGGAAGCCCTGCAGAGCAGGGCGGTGGGGCCAGCGCAGCCTCGAAGCTGCTTTGGTGATGGTCATGGTTTTAGTTTTGTCTTGTTTTTATCCAACGAGAGCATTTTATTAATCACACACGATGGTGTTTGATGTCTGTCTTCATCAGCTGGGTTTTCTAGTTATCAGGAACCCACCTGGCTCTCAGTCTTTTCCGGCCGTCTGCAATCTCCTAATCTGCTTCAGTGTCCAGTAAGCTGACAAGCCTCAGGCCCTGTTTCTCAGGGGACCATGCTAGGTACCCTGTCACCTCTCCATGCACTGTGTGGACATAGTCTGGGGGGCAGACTCAGAGTGAGGGGGCCTGAATCCAGCTGCAGCCACCTGCGCAGACCCTGCATACTGTGGCACCGGGGCGGTGGGGCTGCTTCTCGTCACAGGCAGCAAAGTGGCCAGTGTACACGCCGCCGTGAGAGATCTTGGGTTAGGGTCTCTTAACCACAGTGAGACCCCGGAAGTTTGGTTTTTTTCCAAGCTGGAGCTCTTGTTTGTGTGTCGTAGCAGCTGAGAACTGGCTGCAGAGTCTGTTGCCAGGAGTTCAGCCTGGAGCTCGTAGGTGGAGCGCTCTCGTGCTGTTTCCCGTGGAGCGTGGCGCCTGCCTCGTGTGGTCCCGGGGATCCCCCTCACAGGCGCTGGCTTCTCGCGATCGTGGTGGGGTGTTTCTCACGCGTGGCTAACGGGTGCTGCTCTGTGCCCCCTCCAGGCGGGTCCCCCTGGCATCCTGGCCCTGCTGGATGAGGAGTGCTGGTTCCCCAAAGCCACTGACAGGAGCTTCGTGGAGAAGGTGGTGCAGGAGCAGGGCACCCACCCCAAGTTCCAGAAGCCCAAGCAGCTGAAGGACAAGGCCGACTTCTGCATCATCCACTATGCCGGCAAGGTAGGGCGAGCCCCAGGGAGGTTGGTGGTCGCTGGGAGTCCCAGGGAGGTTGGTGGTCGCTGGGAGTGAGTGGGCCGCCCTGGGCTGGGGCGTGGCCCAGGCACCATGTCTGCCTGTGACTCGCAGCATGGCGTGGCTGGTGGCGTTCACAGCTTGCCCTGCTGCCGCGTGCTGGCTGACGGCTGTGCAGTTGTGAAGCCACCCTCCAGGCGTGGAGGCGATGTGGCTGTAAACTGCAGTCTTCATTAGAGCTCTGCACTCTTGAGCTGGGCGACTGGACAGTTGCTTGATTTCTCTGAGCCTTGGTTTCTTCGTCTGGAAAATGGGGCGGCTACCTGGTCCCATGTCTGATGTGAGCTTGCTCCTCAACCTCAGCACCGTGGGCAGATGTGCAGTTCGAATCATTCTTCATCGTGGGGACTGTCCTGCACACAGGGCAAGGTGTAGCAGCACCCGGCTTGTCCCACCTGAGGCAGTACCAGCCTCCCTGGCTGTGGCAGCGGCTGTCTCCAGACATTGCTAGCATGTCCTGTTGCAAGGAGCAGGACTTGCCCCCACTTCAGAGCCACCCTGTGGCAGGAGCTGTTGGCATTGCCAGGCTGCACAGCTGGTGCCTGGTGGACCTGTCCTCGGCACTTCAGGCCTCTCGTTCCCGGGGCTGAGACTGGGCTAGCTGAAGCCGTCTGAGTGGAGCTGTGACTGGTTTCTCAGCAGGCTCTGCCCCTGCCCTCAGGTCTCTGAGCAGTCGCAGACGAGCACGACGTTTGGGCAGGGCTGGGCTACGCCGGGCCTCACCACCCGTCCTCTCCAGCAGAGCCTGTCTGGTCCCTATGGCTGCCAATGCAACTCCAGTGCCCATGAAAACCCCAACACCACACAGTGCCCGGGGCGTTCCTCAGTGAGGGGCTCACGGTCTCTGTCCTGCAATGTGGCACCTTCTACTCCATCCGGGGTCCTGCTCCGCGAGATCAGCTCTGCTGAGGCACCTGGCTCCAGGGCTTTGTCCTCTCCAGCAGGCATGCCCTGACCCAGGGAAGGAAAGACCAGGCCATGTGGGCCTCTGTGTGGACTGCTGCACACCTGTGCCAGCCTCTGGCTGCAGTGAGGGTTAGGAGGAGGGAGGCCAGGATGCTTGCTGCCTCGTCACTGTTGTTCTGGGTTCCCTGGAACTTCAGTGAAAATGCGATATTGTATTACTTGTGTTATTAGCATATTTCCAAAAAGGCAAGCCCACAACGTGTGTTGAGCATGAACATTCCAAAAAGACAAAGCAAAACTCGCTTGTCTTATCCCACTAGAAAGAAACACAATTCAGATTTTGTTCTACATCCTTCCAGGATTTTTCTGTATGTTCATATTACCTCAAGAGGGAGGTCAGTGTTCTGCCACGTGGCTGCAGCTTCGTCTTCCCAGCACCCTGTGGCTTTTGGGGTGTTTCTCTTGCCCGCTGCTATTCCAGCACCACAGAGCACGTGTGGCAGTTTCTTGTGGCCTTGGCCATTTACCATTTCCTTTTGGGAATAGAAGAACCAAATCAGAGGGTCTTCCCAAGTTCTGACTTTTCTACATGGGCTTGCCATGTCCTGGGAGAGGGTGTAAGAGCTCCTGTCCCCAGAGCAGCCTGTGACCGGGACCCTGACCTTGCAGGTGGACTACAAAGCCGATGAGTGGCTCATGAAGAACATGGACCCCCTGAACGACAACATCGCCACGCTCCTCCACCAGTCCTCCGACAAGTTCGTCTCTGAGCTGTGGAAGGATGGTATGCCTTGTGTCTTCCTCACCCTGCCTCCTGGCTGTGGCCGCCGTCTTCCCACCTCTGCAGTGGGCACAGCCACCAAACAAGGGCCCTGACACGAGCCAGTGGTGTGTGTCCTGTAGCTCCCAAGGGAGAGGCCTCCCAGGGTGTGCACCAGGGCCATTTGCTCTCAGGGCAGAGGCCGCCCCCACCTTGCTGGCCGCACTTGCCAGCGCCTTCCACCTGCGGGGAAGGCCACGGTCGCCTCGGCCGCCCAGCCTGGCTGCGCAGGTCTCCGGCCCTGCCCCTCGCACTCTCGCCTTCTCCTCTAGGCTGGTTGCTTGGAGGTTGCTCTTCCGGTGGTGTCTGAGGGCTCCTCCTCTCCTTTGCCTGGTCTTGCTTTAACCTCTCTGTTGCAGAGATGCAGCGCACTCAGAGAGCCTATTTCTATCACCGCTTTCCCATCCTCCACCTAGAACCAGGTGACTGGCCGTTCTGGTGTGGTGTCTTGTGCCGCTGCGCCCAGAGCTGTGCACGCGCTTCTGTGTTCTCCGCACCTGCTTGGCTCCTCCTGCCTGGCTGTGCCCGCCCCCAGCCGCCCCACAGGCCTAAGTACAAACCCAAATGACGGGCAGTGTTGAGATACTCAGGAACGCCACGTTGTATGTAGAAAGAATCCTCCTGTAGCTCCGCCTTCAAGGGCCGTCTTCCTGCTTGAGCAGCTGCAGGTGTCTCGGCGTGAGGCCCAAGTGCCCTGCACGCTGCCAGTGTCTCTGCCTGACAGCCAAAATGGCGTGTGTGTGTGTTCACCAGTTGGCAAGGATCTGTGCCATCAGAGCCAGGCACAAGTCACATGTAAAAGGGCCACATCCACCTTCCTCTGTACCTCCCGATGGCTCTCACAAGCCACCCACCCCCGGGAAGCCGGAAGCCTTTGGTAGCCAGTCAGTGGGTCCTGCGGTGGGCGCAGAGGTGTCCCTGTGGCTCACAGCTTCCAGCCTTGCTGCTGGCTGCGTGCTCTTCACTGTCTTCAAAAAAACAGTGGATCTGACCGCAAAGGAATAGGAAATGGGCGTTGTCCTGGGACATTACCTCCAGCAACAGAAGACTCAGGCTCCCGTGAGCTCTTGCCTGAAGGTGACCTCATGTGTCTTCCCTTTGGTTGGAGGCCTTTGGTTCTCACCTTGGAGGAAGCCGGCTCGAGCTGCTCCCCTAAGGGCTTCTTCCTTTGGGGTCGGTGGGTGGGGAGGCCTCCGAATGTTGGGGGCCAGTGTTCTCTGGGCTGTTCGACACAACCCAGTGCCGCTCTCAGCCCTGGCTTTAGAGGCTCTGCCAGCGTGACTGCAGTCACCAGAGCCCTGCCGGAGGGCAGTCACTTTGGAGCGCCCTCCTGGCTCTTAGGTAAAGGTCAGCCGGGTCGGTTCACCTTAGGTAAAGGTCCGTGTGAACTCAAGGTTCCGATCTGTTTTGTTTTTTCCGCCCGGGCCTTTAGGACTGCAGGCTGCTCGAAGCCGAGGCTTATTACCTCCTCATCAGGAGCCAGCCTGTGGAGTTGTTTCAGAACACATGGTCGCCTTGGCCTTGTCTCTGGGGAGGAGGAGCTTGCAGAGCAGGCTGGGTGGGGAGGTGAAGCCGCTGGTTGCCCGGCGGGCACGCTGCTCCCTCAGAGACAGCCCGGCGACTCAGCTCCCCTCCGCCACCTGCTCAGGGCACGTCGGCTCCACACAGCAGTGTTCTCGGCCCTCCAGTTCCATACGGCCCCTTTTTCTGTCCCTGCATCTGTCCGTCTCTCCTGCCCCACTTCCCCTACCTGGGATGGCTGGACATTCACGTGCTCCCTTGGTCTCTGCAGTGGACCGCATCATTGGCCTGGACCAGGTGGCCGGGATGTCTGAGACGGCGCTGCCCGGGGCCTTCAAGACTCGGAAGGGCATGTTCCGCACGGTCGGGCAGCTCTACAAGGAGCAGCTGGCCAAGCTCATGGCCACGCTGAGGAATACCAACCCCAACTTTGTCCGCTGCATCATCCCCAATCACGAGAAGAAGGTGCGGCTGCAGAGCGCGGGTGGGACGGGCAGAGGGGAGGTGGGCCGCCGTGCCCTCGTCTGTCTCCCACAGCAGCTTGCGAGAGCCGGCGGTGGTGTCCCTCTGCTAATCGGCCCTGGGCCTGGGAGGGGCACATCCGCGGCCTGCTCTCCTGCTGGCTCCTTGGCTCGCTGGGCCTCCGGGCTGGGCTCTCGGGACCCGTGAGCCGCAGCTGCTCCCTCGGGCCCTCGCTGTCGGCTGCCGGGTGCAGAACTGAGTCTGTGGCTGTCTTCTCCAGGCTGGCAAGCTGGACCCCCACCTCGTGCTGGACCAGCTGCGCTGCAACGGCGTGCTGGAGGGCATCCGCATCTGCCGCCAGGGCTTCCCCAACAGGGTGGTCTTCCAGGAGTTCCGGCAGAGGTGAGCGGCCAAGTCCCTCGTGGCCTGCGGCTCCCAGCAGGAAGCTTCCTGGGAGCCCAGCCACAGGGGCCAGGGTCCGAGGGCTGTCCACACCTTCTTTCCTGTTCTACCTTTGATGTGTGAAGGGAGGTCCCTGCTCTGTCACGGAAATCAAAGTCATCTTGGCGGCCTTACTGCTAGCGATGGCAAGGGCCTGGCGCTGGCTGCTGCATTAGGGACACTGAAAGAAATTTTAAGAGTGTCAGCCAGACACCTGGGCACAGAAGGACTTATGGAAACGGAAGTCATAAAACTCGGTGGCTCATCGCTGGGTGTGCGGCGCTGGCAACGCCGTCCCTTCTGCCTGAGGGCTGTTGAGTGCCGATGGCTGCCTCCACGTGGCCCTGCGTTCCTTGGGCAGTCTTGCAGCATCTTAGGGAAGATGCGAGCATAAGCTTGGCCGTCCCCGGGTCCCGGACAGACACTGGCCAGCGACAATGAGCCGGGGCAAGCTAAAGCGCCCCCTGGAGATCGAACAGTGCAGCGTGAGGTTCCAGTCACCGTCCAGAAAGCACCGAGCCTTCCTGTGCCCCTCAGCCAAGGAGCAGAGTGGGGTGGGATTTGCCAGATGCCTTCCTACTTAGGAGACTGCGGAATCGTGTGTCTGCTCTGCTGTGGGTGGCCTAGCCTCCCAAGTGATTCCAGGCCTTGCGGAATGGAAGCGAGGGGTGGGATCACCAGGCTTCTCCTTCCTCCCTCAGGTACGAGATCCTGACGCCAAACTCCATCCCCAAGGGCTTCATGGATGGGAAGCAGGCGTGTGTGCTCATGGTGAGTCCAGCTGTTGCCCTTCTAGAGCACAGGCCTCTGGCAGCTGGGCCCTGGCCACCCACATGCTGATGCCCGGGCCTGTTGGACAAGGGCCCTCTCCCTCAGTTAATGCCACCTTGGATCGTCCATTCTGGTTGTGCTTCTGCTGCGTGCCCTGAGGGGCAGCTCTCTCAGACTTTGGGTGATTGGGGATGGTCTTTATTACCAAGGCAAGTGGAGTCCACTCCATGTGGGGCACATCTCCTGCTTTCTTGCTCCTGTCTGCTCCGCTCTTAAAGCCCAGCATGTCCCTGAATCCGCAGTCTGCTTTCCTCCTATCCAGATCAAAGCCTTGGAGCTCGACAGCAATCTGTACCGCATCGGCCAGAGCAAAGTGTTCTTCCGGGCCGGCGTGCTGGCCCACCTGGAGGAGGAGAGGGACTTGAAGATCACTGACGTCATCATAGGCTTCCAGGCCTGCTGCAGGGGTTACCTGGCCAGGAAGTGAGTGCTTTTGTCCTGCCCCACTTCAGGCCCTGCCGTGTCCTCCTATGCTGGGGGCTCTGGGGACACTTGGCCAGCCATGCTTGAGGGCAGCCAGAGCCTGTCCAGCGAAGGCCCACAGGCTCTTCCTGCCCTCTCTGTCCCCTGGATTCAAGGGTTTAGAAATAGGTGTTTCCAATGGAGGTTTGGAGGTACCAGTGGGACAGGGTGACCCTGTGCTTGGATTCACCTGCCCAGTGCTCTGTGTCCCCAACGAGCCCTTTGCTCTCTGGGAGGAGGTCTCCTGAGTCCAGAGCTGTTCCTGAGGGAGGCTGGGCTCCCCTGCTGCACACGGGTCCCAGGCTCCTGGGACCTGGATCCCACTGTGAGCTCAGCCCTGGGAGGTGGAGCGGTGGTGTTGGGATAATGGTGTCCTGTTTATCCAGAGCCTTCCAGCCAACACCTGACACCCACCTTTGCGAAACATTCTCCCCCACCAATTGCTCAGACATGCAGGCAGCTGATGTCAAAGCCCCCGGGCACACTGGGCTTTGTGGTCAGGGTCCTGGTTAGGCTTCAGGCGGAGTGGGTCTGTGGCTGATTCCCGTGGACTCTCACCCGGGATCCCTTTGGAGAGGTGCTGGGGTCTGGTGGGTCAGGACCCAGGTTGTTTCTGCTGTTCCCACCCCACGGCACTGACCACGCCCCTTGCCCCACAGGGCTTTGCCAAGCGGCAGCAGCAGCTGACAGCCATGAAGGTCCTGCAGAGGAACTGCGCCGCCTACCTCAAGCTGCGGAACTGGCAGTGGTGGAGGCTCTTCACGAAGGTGTGTGCTGGAGGGGCCTCCTGAGCTCACCAGGGACAGGCAGGCCTTGGGCTGCCCCTGTGGCGGTCACTATCACCAGCAGTGAGCCTTACCCTCAGCTCCCTTTTCCTGGCAGCGGGAGTCTAGATGGTCCTATCCTGAGGGGCCGGGCGGGTGTGACCTGTGGCATCTGGCGTGGATGACCATGTCCGGGCTGGCTCAGAGAACAGCTCCCCAGGCGTACAGGCCCAGGATGTGCAGTCCCCCAGCGCAGGAGCCAGTGCCCTCTCAGCCTTGCTCCCAGCTGATGGCCCTCCCTAGCCTTTTACAGTCCTTCCATTTTTAAGGCTGTTCAGGCTGCTTTTGTTGATAGTGTGTGTTTTATGGGTCACAGGCTAACAGTTCGCCTGTGACCCTTTCGTCCCAGACCAGCAAGAGTCTGTCTGTTCCTGCTCTTTCTCACTCCCGTGATCATTCTTCTGTAGCTGAGGTTTGACTTGTAGGAAGCCTGTGGTTTACGCTTCCCGGTTAGAATCCGTCAGCACAGTTTTCAGAAGCCAGTTTCCTGCTCCCTGGAGGACATAATTTTATCTACTTTTCTAACCACGGGTCTTCGTGTCATTCCTAAATTCTACTGTCATCAGCAGTGCCGCCGTGATCATGCGCAGCTAGGGATGGTTTCCCTGACCTGTACCTAACAGGTCAGAGGCCTGTGGCATGCAGCGCCAAATGACTTCCCGGAAGTTGAGCTCGGTTCCAGAGGAGGAAGGAGCCTGTGGTGCTGGCAGGGGTGGGCATCTTCCAGTCTTGTCTCCTAGGTCAAGCCGCTGCTGCAGGTGAGCCGGCAGGAGGAGGAGATGATGGCCAAAGAGGAAGAGCTAGTGAAGGTGCGGGAGAAGCAGCTGGCTGCAGAGAACAGGCTCACGGAGATGGAGACCCTGCAGTCTCAGGTAGGTGTCCTCAAAGGATGCTCCCAGGGAGTGCAGCCGCTCCCAGTGCTGCCACCTGCTGGTAGATGGCCAGTTTGCAGCTCAGGAAATACTCTAGAAAAAGTGGCTAGAGTCTGCAGACCTCGCCTCCAGTGCGAGGCTGCACATCAGGTGTAAGGTCATGAATGGTGGGTTCAAGCCCCCGTCCCACAGAATCCCTTGACTGATTGCCCTGGAGCTTAGTTTGAAGCTCATCAGGGAACAGCCAAGGCAAAGGGGCAAACTAGGGGCAGCTGGGAACAGCAGCACTTTCTGGAGGGATGCCACCCGAGGTGGCAGAGGACCTTGCATCGTCACATACTCGTTGCAGCTCCTGGCAGAGAAGTTGCAGCTGCAGGAGCAGCTGCAGGCAGAGACGGAGCTGTGTGCCGAGGCCGAGGAGCTCCGCGCCCGCCTTACCGCCAAGAAGCAGGAGCTGGAGGAGATCTGTCATGACCTAGAGGCCAGGGTGGAGGAGGAGGAGGAGCGCTGCCAGCACCTGCAAGCTGAGAAGAAGAAGATGCAGCAGAACATCCAGGTGCCGCCAGGGAGGGGCAGGCCACCCGGGGCACAGGGACTCAGTGGTCACTCTGTCCCCTCGGACAGCCCTCCAGAGGCTTGCTCTCCGGGTCATGCCACATGCCCCACGTCGAGCTTGGCAGGTCCCTGAGCTCCTGGGCTCGGCCTCTGCCTGTGCCCTGGCACAGCTGGCTGGGGAAGCCCTTCTACACCCCTGGTTCTCATGTGGGAGTAGGGCCTGGCCACAGCCCTACCAGCTGCTGTGCCCTTCTCACGGCCCCTTCTGCCCAACAGGAACTCGAGGAGCAGCTGGAGGAGGAGGAGAGTGCCCGGCAGAAGCTACAGCTGGAGAAGGTGACCACTGAGGCCAAGCTGAAGAAGCTGGAGGAGGACCAGATCATCATGGAGGACCAGAACTGCAAACTGGCCAAGGTGGGCCTGGGCGGCTGTGGGTGGCACGCTGAGCCGTCACCTGCAGGGCTATGCCCTGGCACCAAGCTCAGCAGCCGCTCCCTGGGTGCCCCATCGCCTCTGGGTGCCAGGGCCACATTTAAAGGGATTTGCGAATGGGTGACTGGGGCTTGGGGAAAGGTTAGCTGCGGCTCAGACCAAGCCTGAAGCTGTTTCTCCTGGGTATGCGCTGGGTCCCAGGGAACAGGTGAGCTAGGAGCGTGGTACAGAAGGCAGGACGGGTCAGGAGGCCATCCCGCATCCCAGGGTGGGGCTGAAGTGGCAGGACACCTGCCCAGCCACTGAAATGGGGAGAAAGGTGTTCACACTGAGCCACGGGGCTTTTGGCAGGTGTTTGGGGAGCTAATGTTGAGTGGGGCCCCAGCGGGGACCCCACGGTGCAGAAGGTGAGGAGGGCAGCCTCGCACACTCCGGGGCTAAGAGCCGGTGGCGTGGGCAGCGGTTCCAGCCTCACCTAGAGACCTTTCTCACCTGGGCCCAGGGGCTGTCCAGGCGTGGCACCCACGTGTTGGCCCCGAGGAAGCTTACACAGCCCTTCCAGGGCAGCCGTGACCTTTTCCGAGCCACCCGTGATCCCGGACACCCTAACGAAGTTCAGCGAGCACGCTGCCTCTCTCTGCTGATGCTCTCCCAACGCCCTCCCCATAGGAGAAGAAGCTGCTGGAAGACAGAATAGCTGAGTTCACCACCAACCTCATGGAAGAGGAGGAGAAGTCCAAGAGCCTGGCCAAGCTCAAGAACAAGCACGAGGCCATGATCACCGACCTGGAAGGTGAGGCCCTGGGTGGGAGCCCGCCTGGGCACCAGGCCCCAGGCAGGCACGGCTGCTGATGGGCTGGGCATCAGTGCAGTGTCAGGCTGCTGTCTAAAGACCCAGGGCCCAGGCTGTGCGGGGCGTGCTGTCCCCGTGGGAGTCTGGGCTCCAGGTCCCTGTGGCTGGTGGACTCTGAGCCTAGGTGAGGAGTCTTCAGGATGAACCTTTGGCGTCACTGCGTTATTGGAAACGTGTTCTCAGAAGCTCCTGAGCCACCCACAGGGGGTCTGGGTTTTAACCTAGAACCGAACAGCTCGGTCCCCTACCAGCTGTGTCACCTCACATCTATTAATCTGCACCGGCCGTAGCTTCTCTACCTACACAGGGAGCCGCGAGAGGGTCAGCAGGCGTTCCGTTCACATGAACGTGTGCTGTGGAGCGCTGGACGGAGGTGCTAGAGAGCATGGCTTGGCTCTTTAGTCTTCATGGCCCTGGGATTGAGGACAGGGTCTCACCTTTGCTAGAAAGTGCTCTAATGCTGAGCCACATCCCAGCCCTTTTAAATTTTATCGTGAGACAGGGTCTCGCTCAGTTGACTAGGTGGACCTGGCACTTGGTCCTCCTGCCTTAGCCTCTTGAGTAGCTGGAATTACAGTCACGTGCCACTGCACCTGGCCAGGGTCACTGCCTGGTTGGAGGCAGGAGGGAGACTGGCTTCTGCGGAGCCCTGCCCCTGCCCTTTAAGAGGCGTGGGCAGCTGGGGGTTCAGGTGCCCAGGCCACTCCCAGCCAAGGCCTGGTAGACGTGGGGCCAAACCATGCAGGCTGGGCCTGGGAGAGCTTCCCTCAGTTTGGCGACACCACCCTGCCTGGCCCTGCTCGGTACCTAATGAGGTGAGTTGAGCCAGTGGGGCAGGTCGGCCTCTATGCAGGGAGTGCCTCTCCCACAGATGCCTTCCCTCACCTGGGGGGAGTCCGGAGCTGCCACCGTGAGGCACGTAAAGTCAGACACCAACATGTGTTGACGGAGATGTAGGCCAATCAGAATACAGGCACGTTGTGTGGGGTGTAAATGGTAGATGGCTTTGAGCATGAGCAGCCATTGCCTGGGAGACTGAAGCTGCCTGTGCCTTCTACCCAGCAGTCCTGTTGGATGCCCGTGGCCATGTGCCCTGAGAGGCATGGGCAGAGAAACTCTGGCCTTGTGCCTAAGAGCGCACACCAACACCACCCAGCTGCCCTTAGCATAGGAGGACTATGCTTAGCATAGGAGGTCGTGGTAGGTGCACGTACTGGGTGCGAGACAAGCCCGAGTCGGTAGATCCCGCGAGCCTTACCGTGTGTCTCCAGAGCGCCAGCTCGAGCAGCCCGGCAAGTCTGGGAAGGAAACCGCTCACCCCTTCCCGTGCTCACGAAGGCTGGCACTGAGCGCTGGATGAGGCTCACTCATCCGTGCCCCGCAGTAGCCTGTTGGCATAGGGCGTCTTCTCATCCTCACTCTCAGAACCAGAGACGGGATGGTTAAGTTAGTTACCCAGGTGACATCACTAAGGAGCTGTAAAGCCAGGCGTTGGACCCCACTCTGCTTTTCCAACTCCCTCGTGTGAGTTCACCAGGGTGCAGAGCGTGGTCCAGCCGCAAGGGAAAGCCGGCGGGGGAAGATGCAAACTTGAGAGCGGGACTGCTGTGTGGGAAGGGCAGGACGGAGCGCGAGACAGGGCCTCAGTGGCTCCTGAGTGTCCTCTGTCCAGGAGTTGGGTGTGGTGGGCTGTGTGGTGACCCTTTGGATCTTAACGTTGTTTTGCAATAAGCGTTGAGTAGATTACATGAGTAAAGGAAAGCAGGCGGGAAGCCGTGGCCGCTGAGGACTCTGCACCCCCGCCCTCCCCGCAGAGCGCCTCCGCAGGGAGGAGAAGCAGCGGCAGGAGCTGGAGAAGACTCGCCGCAAGCTGGAGGGAGACTCCACAGACCTCAGCGACCAGATCGCCGAGCTGCAGGCGCAAATCGCCGAGCTTAAGATGCAGCTGGCCAAGAAGGAGGAGGAGCTGCAGGCCGCGCTGGCCCGGTGAGTCTGGGTTACTGGTGTCGGCCCTGGCCCGGCTCCCCGTCCCCTCCCGGAGCATCAGGAGCTGCACACGCGCTCTGGACAAGCCAGTGTGCAGACACGCGCCATCCTCATCCCTCGGAGGACAGCTTTGCCTCTGTTTCTATAAAGAGTCCCCCAGAGAGCCGTCTGAAACTCCGTCGCCTGCCTCAGGGAGTCCTCCCCTCCCCTCCTGCCATTTCACTTTCCCTTTTTAATTTATTAGCTAGAAGCACACATTTTTTTAAAAAATCAAACTTTTTTATATTCACAGCAAGATTGAGCAGAAGATGCAGCGATTTCCCACATACGCCCTGCCCCACCCTACATAGCCTCCCCGTCCACATCCTCCACAGTGATCCCTTTGTCACCCTCGGGGAACCTAACGTCAACACTTCTTGACCATCTGAAGTTCCTGGTGCGGTCACAGTTTCAGTTGCAGTCATCAAGAACTATAACATCTTATTAAAGTCGTGAACCTTAGTCGGGAACTGTTTCTAGTTTTCCAAGGGGCATTGTTCTTAAACCTTCTGAGCAGATGCCTTGGCTGGTGACTTGCTGAGAGTGAGCCTCACGCCTGCCAGATACGGCTCTGCCAGCCCCCACCAGGCCTCCTCTGCAAACCCGCACCTCGAGGGTGGAACTGGCCTCTCACCATGCTATGGTCCCTTTGGCAGAGTGGAAGAAGAAGCTGCACAGAAGAACATGGCCCTGAAGAAGATCCGGGAGCTGGAATCTCAGATTTCTGAACTCCAGGAAGACTTGGAGTCCGAGCGTGCTTCTAGGAATAAAGCTGAGAAGCAGAAGCGGGACCTTGGGGAAGAGCTGGAGGCGCTGAAAACCGAGCTGGAGGACACCCTGGATTCCACGGCCGCCCAGCAGGAGCTCAGGTGTGGGCTGCTGGCAGGTCATGGAGGATGGGGAGGGCCGGGAAGTGAGGACGCCTTGTGCGGAGGGGCTGGAGGCCAGCCTCTGCACACACAGTGGCCTCAGGTGCAGAGTGTGGACGTGGATAGTTGCTCAGCGACTTCTCTCTGCCTGGAGCAGCTAAAGAAGCCCGCTAGAGGTCTGGGGTAAAGCAAGGGAGGGCCCTAGGTTGCAAGGGTACAGGAGCCTCACCAGAGTGTGTCTGTGAGCCTGGGCTGCAGGATGGAGGCCAAGGAGGGAGAAGGGTGGTAAACAAGTGCCGTTGGCCAGGCCTCCCTGGTCAGGCAAGAGCCCAGGGCACAGGGTCCTTGAGCGCCGCTCTGAGGGCATTTCTCTGCACAGGTCCAAACGTGAGCAGGAAGTGAACATCCTGAAAAAGACCCTGGAGGAGGAGGCCAAGACCCACGAGGCTCAGATCCAGGAGATGAGGCAGAAGCACTCCCAGGCGGTGGAGGAGCTGGCCGAGCAGCTGGAGCAGACGAAGAGGGTGCGTGGCTTCCTGGGCCAGGCTGCTCTGCAGGAGCGACCCTTGCTGTCTCTAAATCAGTCCTGAAGAGAAGAGCGATTCTGCCTCAGATTGCCAGCTCCTGAGTGACCCGGGCAGAGGAGGGGCCTATCCTGTGAGGGCGCTTAGTGGAGACTAAGGAAGCCGCCCTGAAAGCGTGCTCTTATTCTGTTCCACAGCTGCGGGTCAGAAAGCTTCAGGGCGTCAGAGCCACCCCACCCAGTGTCAGGGCCTTGGTGGCCCTTTTCAGACTGAGCGTCCACGAGTGGTCTGCTGACCCCTGACTAGGAAACCTGGGTGATGGCCATCCACCGGGCTTCCTGGCCCTGCAGCTGGTGACAAGCAGCTCCCTGACAGGAGTTGGGTCCCCTGCGGTTACAGCTCACAGTTGCTCTAGGCGACCCCTGGAGAGGTCACAGGCTCTTCGTGTGGCCTGCTTGCCTCCCTCAGCCGCCCTGCTCTGTGTCGGGTCCTTCCTTTGTTCTCAGGATTCTACGGAGCAGCCTTTGCACTCACTTAGGGACCAGTTTAACCTTGAACTTGCTGAGCGCCCCCAGGGCTGTCTAGAATGGGATTTTTTGCATTTATTTTGTGAATTCCACTTTTATATTTCGTGAAAGAACATCACATTATTACTTTGAACATCAAAAATCAGAAGAGTTTTTTTCGGAAGTCCAAAAACAATTAGAGTTTCCCTCATTGCGTTATAAACATTGCTGAAATTCTAACACCCACAACAACACCTTACATATTACAATACACCTTATGTATATTACAACATGCCCTCCCGGCAGGCATGGTGGTGCACGCCTGTAATCCCAGCTGCTTGGGAAGCTGAGACAGGAGGACCGCAATTTCAAAGCCAACCTTAAAACTCCTCGACGCCCTAAGCAACTTAAATGAGACCCTGTCTCTAAATAAAATATAATAAAGGGCTGGGGATGTGGCTCAGTGGTTAAGCACCCCTGGGTTCAATCCCTGGGACCAAAAAATTAAATATTCCTTCCTCCCAGGGAGGGAGGCCAGGCAGGGATTATTTTAGAGATTGGGAAGCCAGGGTCCTCAGAGATGAGGGCGCATCTCACTCTGAGAGAGGAGGACAAGCCTGGGCTTTCCAAGTCTGGGCTCTTGCTGGCAGCCATCATTTTTGCTGCAGAGGCAGCTGGTTCTGGGCCTAAGTTGGGGGCTCCTCAGAGATGGGAGACCAGCGGTGTGGGTCCCGTCTTCGTCTTTCCTCACAGGTGAAGGCCACCCTGGAGAAGGCGAAGCAGACCCTGGAGAGCGAGCGGGGAGAGCTGGCCAACGAGGTGAAGGCCCTGCTGCAGGGCAAGGGGGACTCGGAGCACAGGCGCAAGAAGGTGGAGGCCCAGCTGCAGGAGCTGCAGGTCAAGTTCAGCGAGGGAGAGCGCGTGCGCACGGAGCTGGCCGACAGGGTCACCAAGCTGCAGGTGAGGCCTGGGCCACGGGGTACTCCCTCGGCCTCCCTCCTGCACCAGCTTCTCGGCGAGGCTCAAGGCGCAGGCCCCGAGGCGCAGGCCCAGCGTTGCCAGTGCAGGTATGGCTGGCTCAGGGTCCTTGCCTCTTCCCGTGCAGGTCGAGCTGGACAATGTTACTGGCCTTCTCAACCAGTCTGACAGCAAATCCAGCAAACTCACCAAGGACTTCTCGGCCCTGGAGTCCCAGCTGCAGGACACTCAGGTAAGGACGCATCAGGAACCAGAAGCTGGATCCCTCCTGTGCCCACGTGGCCTCAGCACCAGACCTCTGGCTGTCCCCTAAGTCAGAAGGGCTGGCCCTCCCTCCCACTGGGGGTGGTTGTGCATGAGACCAGCTCCCCCACTGAACACCCGCACCCCTGTCCTCGGGAGTAGGAGCTGCTGCAGGAGGAGAACCGGCAGAAGCTGAGCCTGAGCACCAAGCTGAAGCAGGTGGAGGACGAGAAGAACTCCTTCAAGGAGCAGCTGGAGGAGGAGGAGGAGGCCAAGCGCAACCTGGAGAAGCAGATGGCCACCCTCCAAGCCCAGGTGCCCGTGCCCCTCAGCAGGGGCTCCCTTTTCCTTCCCCCATGGAGGAGGGAGGTTGACTACTGGTTCCCCTCTTGGGGGTGTCACAGGGGTGGGTGTGACACCTTGGGGTCCCTTAACTCACTCCCTGCTCCTGCCCAGGTGACTGACATGAAGAAGAAGATGGAGGACGGCATGGGGTGCCTGGAGACCGCAGAGGAAGCCAAGCGGAAGCTCCAGAAGGACCTGGAAGGGCTGAGCCAGCGGCATGAGGAGAAGGTGGCCGCCTATGACAAGCTGGAGAAGACCAAGACGCGGCTGCAGCAGGAGCTGGACGACCTGCTGGTGGACCTGGACCACCAGCGGCAGAGCGTGTCCAACCTGGAGAAGAAGCAGAAGAAGTTCGACCAGGTGTGCAGTCTCCTCATCTCTCTCGCCAACAGCACAGGGCCTGGGAGAGGCCGGGAGGGGACAGGCGCCCGGGGCTCCTCAGTCTCCAGCTGGCCGAGGGGCCTGGGGAGAAGCAAGCAGATGAGTTTTCTCCACGACAGGTTCGGGAGTGTCTTTTCCTTTGTTTTTGTTTCTGTTACAAATTTTCTAAAACAAGCTGGTCTTAACTCCCATTTAAAATGCTTCGTGTATGTTCATATTTAGTGCTCCCCCCCCCCTTTTTTTTGTACCAAGGATGAACCCAGAGGTGCCGAACCACTGAGCCACATGCCCAGCTTTTTTTACTTCTATTTAGAGACAGGGTCTGCTAAGTTTCCTTAGGGCCTGATTAAGTTGCTGAGGCTGGCCTTGAACTCAGGATCCTCCTGTCTGGGATTACAGGCATGCGCCACTGCACCCAGCTTCTAGTCCTCATTCTGAAAGAGTGGAGGCAGCCTCCAGAGACCCAGGTGCAGGGGCTGAGTCGAATCACAGAGTAGATGAGTCAGGCAGCAAACCACAGCCGCGCCCGGCCCACGAAGTGCGCTTCCTTGCACACAGCCACGCTTGTCCATTTGCGTGTGGCCTGGCTGTGCACTGTAGGAGCAGGATCCAGGAGTTGCCCCAGGAACCAGTGTGCTCTCTGGCCTTGTGGACATGGTCATAGCACAGGGAACCAGTGTGGAGCAGGGCAAAGGGCATGGGCAAGGTGGCCACACAGAGCGCAGCACTGGCAGAGAGCAGACACCGGGGGCTGGAAAGCGACCCTGGAGGAGGCCCGGCTCCATTGTCTCCCTTGTCTCTGAGCCAAAGGTTTCCCCACTTCAGGGGGCGTGGGTTATTTCCTGTGGGTTCTCCTAGAAGGGGCACTTGTGTTACTATTAAGTGATAAAAACTAAACAGATCAAAACTTGCTGGTAGAGGAATCTCAGCCTTCATCTGGCTGCGAGGACACACTGGACCATGTCTGTCATCCCTGGCCAGCCAGTTCTCAGTCGGCAACCTCGGGCCCACTGGACCTGGGGCCTGCCTGGTGCGCCCGCGGTGGCCCATGGCTCTGGCCTCACAGTGCCCGCCTCTCTCCCAGCTCCTGGCTGAAGAGAAGACTATCTCAGCCAAGTACGCAGAGGAACGTGACCGTGCCGAGGCGGAGGCCCGCGAGAAGGAGACCAAGGCACTGTCACTGGCCCGGGCGTTGGAAGAGGCCATGGAGCAGAAGGCGGAGCTGGAGCGGCTCAACAAGCAGTTCCGCACGGAGATGGAGGACCTCATGAGCTCTAAGGACGACGTGGGCAAGAGCGTGAGCAGTGGCCTGCCACGGGGCCTCGGGCGGGCAGCGGGCAGCATGGGCCAGGGTGGGCACTGCCCGCACGTCCAATCTGACCTAGCTCTTGGGGTCAGGTCCACGAGCTGGAGAAGTCCAAGCGGGCCCTGGAGCAGCAGGTGGAGGAGATGAAGACCCAGCTTGAGGAGCTGGAGGATGAGCTGCAGGCCACCGAGGACGCCAAGCTGCGGCTGGAGGTGAACCTGCAGGCTATGAAAGCCCAGTTTGAGCGAGACCTGCAGGGCCGCGACGAGCAGAGTGAAGAGAAGAAGAAGCAGCTGGTCAGACAGGTACGTGGGGCCCTCCCTGCTCCGGCAGTGCGCCAGGGGCTTCCCTGATCCCCAGCAGGCCCCCTTCCATCCCAACTCCCCTTGCTGCTCCTGGGCCGTGAGGTTCCTGGACCATTCCTTCCACAGCTCCCTTCTGTCCTCTGTCCAGGGCTTGTTGCCTCACATATCAGAGTTTCGAGGGTCAGTAGCCCTCACTGGCCCTGGAAGGCCCCCTAGATCTGTGGGATTGGCCTGAGTTTCTCCAGGCTCAGCCGGAGTGGGGTCCCCATGCGCCCGGCCTTCTGAGCTGCTGGTGTTCCTCAGGTGCGGGAGATGGAGGCAGAGCTGGAGGACGAGAGGAAGCAGCGCTCAATGGCAGTGGCTGCTCGGAAGAAACTGGAGATGGACCTGAAAGATCTGGAGGCGCACATTGATACGGCCAACAAGAACCGAGAGGAGGCCATCAAGCAGCTGCGGAAGCTGCAGGTGAGGCCAGGCTGGGCAGAGGGCAAGATCAGCGAAGGCTGGGGCCCACCGCCTTCCCTCTGAGCAGGAAGTACCATGCATAAGGCCTTGGGTTCAGTCCCCAGCACCTTAAAAAAATTTTTTTTAAATTATTGTGGGCCAGGTAGTGGGGACAGATGGAGGACTGCCGATGGCCTCTGTAGCTGGTACAGCCTGGCCGGGTGCTCAGGGAATCCCAGGGAAGGGAAAAAGGCTTTTGGACGCTATCTTGGGAGTCGAAGCAGAAGGCAGGCGAGTCACCGGAGGCAGCGTGCCTTCTGCCTGGCAGCCAGACGGCATGGTGCTGACCCCGAGTCAGGTGTCGGGCAGCGCCGTGAGCACACGCAAGTCTTGGGAAGTTGCAGAGGGCGAGGAGGGGGCCAGGCCGAGAGCTCCTGAGCGCCGCGTACTTTGTGAACCTGACCTGGAAACGAGGTTAAAGCGGCAGGGAACCCTGTGCTAGGTTGTTGTTCATGGCTGTTTTGCCCCAGTTGGTTAAGTGTGGCGTCGGGTCAGAGTCGGCCCCTGTCAGCGAGGTGTCCCACGGTTGGCGTGGGTCGTGGTGCTCACCTCCCCTCCCCACCAGGCCCAGATGAAGGACTGCATGCGGGAGCTGGAGGACACCCGGGCCTCCCGCGAGGAGATCCTGGCACAGGCCAAGGAGAACGAGAAGAAGCTCAAGAGCATGGAGGCGGAGATGATCCAACTGCAGGAGGTGAGCCAGCCACAGGGACAGGCACGACTGCCCTCCAGCCAGCACTGCGGCTCAGGTCCTCACCTCCAGCCGGGATCCGCAGGGAGGCTCAACAGCGAACCCCAGCCTCCAGGAGGGGGCCTGGATTCCCTCCAGGGCCCCTGCACATGGCCAGGTCCCTGGTGCGATCAACATGCACACACAGCGAAAAAGAGTGACTATTGGGATGAGGGGCCTGTGTGTCCGCTGGTGGCCTCGTCGGGTGCCCAGGCAACAGACCTTGGTCTCCTCCGAGACATTCCTGGCTCCTGACGTGCTCACAGCCAGCCGCAGTTCAGGCACTTCCTGCCTGGTGGTCCCTCCCACCTCTGTCAGGTGTGGGTCTCTATGGAGGCTGCCTCACCCCAGGGAGAAAGTGTCCCCTGGTGGGCAGAGCCCGGGGCTCCAGCCTGGACCCACACCTGTGTCTCGGCCTTCCTGATCTCTGGTCTGTCTGGAGCAGAGACCAGCAATGGGTCTGCTCGCGTGGCCTCCTGTCAGGCCCGGGTATTTCTCATTTGTATCCATGGCCCCAGTTTTGGTTCCTAGCACCTTACATACAGGGGTTTTGTAAACATGTGGCACTAAAGCTGTGACCGCAGAGGGAGTAATTGGCCTGTGAGCTCAGGGGCTCCCGGGAAAGGCTATGTGGAGGGAGAGGGCCCCTGGCCGTGTGTGTGCGGGATGAAGGCCCCAGCAGCCCCGAGGTCACACCTGGCCTTCCTGGCAGGAACTGGCAGCTGCCGAGCGTGCCAAGCGTCAGGCCCAGCAGGAGCGAGATGAACTGGCCGACGAGATTGCCAACAGCAGCGGCAAAGGGTGAGCAACAGGGGCACAAGAGGTGGGCCTGAGGGTCTCCCCAGCCCATGGCCCTCACCCGCTGCCTCCCCAGAGCGCTGGCGCTGGAGGAGAAGCGGCGGCTGGAGGCGCGTATTGCGCAGCTGGAGGAGGAGCTGGAAGAGGAGCAGGGCAACACGGAGCTCATCAACGACCGCCTGAAGAAGGCCAACCTGCAGGTGGGCACAGGTGGCTGGGCCGGCCGCCCCCAGCCCTGGTGCAGCAGACCGAGGCTGCAGAAGCCCAGGCTGGGCGCCACGGTCCCGACTCCTGGGAACTGCTGCCAGTGGCAGGGGTCTCCTTGTGGTGCCCCTCCTGGGCGTCGGGAGGTTTCTGGGGCCTGGTGGGATCCTGCTGCCTGCTCCTCTGGCCGACAGCTGGGGCCCAGGCTTTCCCGAGGTCACCAACCCTCCTTTCTGCAGATCGACCAGATCAACACCGACCTGAACCTGGAGCGCAGCCACGCCCAGAAGAATGAGAACGCGCGGCAGCAGCTGGAGCGCCAGAACAAGGAGCTCAAGGTCAAGCTGCAGGAGATGGAGGGCACCGTCAAGTCCAAGTACAAGGCCTCCATCACTGCCCTTGAGGCCAAGATCGCACAGCTGGAGGAGCAATTGGACAACGAGACCAAGTAGGTGCCCCTTGCCCTGCCCAAGTTGGCAGGTGGCATTTCTGTCCACCCCCTGGGAAAGCCATAGGCCCTGCCTGGGTCCTGCCCTGAGTTGCATCAGGAACCAGCGGTCTCTGAGCCCAGAGCCCATCTTCCCACGTGGGCCCTCATGGATGTGCTGGGGCCCTGCCTGCGGCCCCCCTGGAGAGCCGGGGTCCTGCCCCTCATAGCCATCGAGGTCTAGCACGTCCAAGGCTGCTCTGGAGGCAGTGGGGTCGCACCAGACCCCAAACCCTGCTCTTCAAGGCCTGTGCCTGTCCCAGGACCCAGCGGCTCGCAGGTGTCCAGGGAGGACCTGTGCCTCAGCCTTAAGGCCTTCCCACGGAGTGGATGCCAGCGAGGCCCAGAAATGGGGGTACAGAAGGCTACCAGCCGGCCTCACTGGGAGCGCGCCCCCTGAGCCACGTGTCTGCCACACAGGGAGCGCCAAGCAGCCTCCAAGCAGGTGCGCCGGGCGGAGAAGAAGCTGAAGGACGTGCTGCTGCAGGTGGACGATGAGCGCAGGAATGCAGAGCAGTACAAGGACCAGGTGAGCGCCGGGCAGTGGGCGGCGGGCGGCGGGCGGCAGGCACAGGCCACAGCCCTCACCAGGGCCCTTTCTCACCGCCCGCAGGCAGACAAGGCGTCCACCCGCCTGAAGCAGCTCAAGCGGCAGCTGGAGGAGGCCGAGGAGGAGGCCCAGAGGGCCAATGCCTCGCGCCGGAAGCTGCAGCGCGAGCTGGAGGACGCCACGGAGACCGCGGACGCCATGAACCGCGAGGTCAGCTCCCTGAAGAACAAGCTCAGGTGAGCCCCGGCCACGCCCTGGTCTGTCCTTCCAGCGCTGGCCTCTTCTGGACTTGCCTCCTGTACGCCTGGTCACAGGTCTCAGCCGGAGCCGGGAGCAAGGAGCTCGGCGACAAACCCAGTGGTGCCCGTCACAGAGCAGCGGCCTCCCTGGTCCTCCCTGGCTTGGGGCCGGGCCCAGCCTGTTTCCTTGGCAGTCTGTCCCCCAGCTCCAGACCCGGCACCCTCCCAGGTGGCGGGTGGTCTTGCTGAGGATGGAACCCAGGGCTTCGCACTTGTTAGGCGAGCGGTCTGCCACCGAGCCGCGTCCCCAGCCCTGTGCTGGGTCTCTGGATTAGTTGCGGGCCGCCTCCGGGCCCCTGCCAGCAAGCATCAGCACGCAGGAGTTATCCACGAGTGGGCGGCTGCTGGCGAGCAGGCGTCAGCGCTGGCCACGGGATCTTTCCCGCCGAGATTCGCGTTCCTTACCTCCTCACAGGGCCCTATTTTTTTGAAGGAAAAAAATATATATAGTAAGAACAGGTTTTTTTTTTTTTTTTTTTTTTTTTTTGCGGTGCTGGGATTGAACCCAGGGCCCTGTGCTTGCAAGGCAAGCATCCTACCAGCTGAGCCATCTCCCCAACCCAAGACCAGGCTTTTGTCGTCAGTATTCCACGTGAATTTTCTGATTTGATCCGATGAGGAAGCCCGTCTTTGGGCCCCATATATTTCTTGGTTCCACCTGCTTTGGGCAGCGGTGTTGATTTGGGGGGATGCTGCCCAGGGGCTCAGGCCAGGCAAGGGCTGTGCTACCGAGCCACACCCAGCCACCCGCCTGAGCGGCGAGACAGCTGCTCGGGAAAGTGACAGGGCCACTTCTCTGCCTCCCCCTCTGGTCAGTCCTGTTCCCTGAACCATCAGTGCCAGCGTCTGGTTCATGAAGGGTTTGCAGGACCCTCTGCTTCCTTGAGTGTCCCTGTCCGCACGGAGAGCGGCAGCCCCCAGCACGGCCACTCCTGGGGTGCCCGGCATCTCTGCCGCGCCTCTGAATGTGCGCCGTGTGCGGTCACCTCCGAGCCCCTGACTCTCCCTCCGTCTGCAGGCGTGGGGACCTACCATTCGTTGTGCCCCGTCGAATGGCCCGGAAAGGCCCTGGCGACGGCTCAGACGAGGAGGTGGACGGCAGGGCTGACGGGGCCGAGGCCAAGCCTGCCGAGTAGGCGCCTCCTGCTGCTGCTGCCCGAGCCGGACGGACAGCGGACGCCGCGGCACCCACCTCAGGACTGCTGTGACCGCCACCCCGTCCCCCAGCCTCGTCGAGGGCTTTGGCTTCCCCGCTGCAGCCCCAGCTCCCCTCCCACCTCGAGAATCTGATACCAAAGAGTCAGGGCCAGGCCCAGGCCCGGGAACAAGTGACCCGCAGGTCTCCACCCTCTCGCCTACGAGCACAGATGGCGGGCGAGGCGAGGGCAGCCCCGGGGTGGGCCCCAGAGTTTTCTATGAATCTATTTTTCTTCAGACTAAAGAAGTTTTGATAGCCAGACACCCCAGAAGTGTGTCACCCTCCCCGCCCTGCCGCCAGCTCTCCCCTCCGCCTCCCTCTCTGCTGTTGGCAATCACACGTGGTGACCTCACGCCTCTTCCCGCCGGTCCCTCCCTGGGTCCCTAGTGTCCCCAGGGAGTGGCCCAGGAGTGCCCCCTCTGTGCAGGGCACAGAATGCTGGGGCGGGGCCATTCCTCCCACGCCTTCTAGGTGGCACCGTGCCCCCTGCCCCCTTCCTGATCTAAAATGTCTCAAGTGCAATGCCCCCTCCCTCCTCGGCCAAGAGCCCCTGTCCCTCCCTGCACAGCGAGGCTGGCAGGGCCGAGCAGGCAGGGCGTCTGGGCCACTGCCAAGTCCAGCAGCCTTCCCGTGGCTTCTCCCAACATTCTTGGGGACCAAATGTATTTAATGGTTCAGGGACTCGTCCCAAGCCTTGCAGCCAGCGCGGCAGAGGCTAGGGCCCTCTGCAGCCTGCGCCTGCGCCAGGGCGGCCTGAGGGTGGCGCACCTGCACGCCGACTCAGCAGTTTCACGTGGGCCGCCTGCGGGGTCTTCGAAAGGAAGAGAAGGCTTCTTTTTCCCTTCTTGTAATAAGTGATAGGATGCCGAGTCCTTCCCGCTGCCTGTCCTTGGGAACCGTGTTTAGAAGAGGGCTGTCCTGGTCGACACTGGCTGCCGAGTCCGCTCGTGCTCCTGGTTGTGAATGCTGCATTTAGACTCGCTTGTGGCAAGAGGCATTTTTTGAAAGGAAAGAAACTCAGCAAATCATGAAGCTCTCCGTGTGCCTAGAAAGCGCTGAATTCAGGTCCCAGCTGCTGTCACCAGGGGGTGAGCAGCACCCCTGGCGAGCGCCCTTTTCTATAACGAAAGTGCCTTAGCGTGTGTTACGGCTGCCACCACTACAGCAAGCTGGTTTACAGATGTCCGCCACTGCGTGTCACAATAAAGAGTACCATGTGCTACCAGCGTGTGTGAGTCCCTCTGCGCCGGCCACCTGCAGGGTGGGCGCTGCCTGTTCCCGGAGAAGCTGCACCCGGTGCTTCCCAGCAGCATGGGAAGCCCTCGGGCCACAGCCGCTCCGTGCCAGGGGCCTGGGGTTCATCTGGTCGTGGGTCTTACACCACCTGGGGTCATCTTCTTGCCAAGGAGAAAGGCAGTGCCCGGGTTTTGGAGCTGTTGGGGTGGCGACTTGGGACTTCAGGGAGGGGGCGCTGTGCACACAGGGCGCTGAACAACACCAGTGTTCAAAGCCCAGCGCCCACGAGGGTGAAGAGGACTCCCCAGGCCAGCGGAGGTGAAGAGGGGGAGAAGGACCAGGACGTGTGCGGGGAGCGGGCCAGAGACGGAGAAAGGCCGGCTGGGATGCCGCACCTGCCTCTGATACTTTATGTAGAGACAGGGCCTCCCTGACTTGCTTAGGGCCTTGCTAAGGTGCCAAGTCTGGCTTTGAACTTGGCGATCCTCCTGCCTCAGCCTCCTGAGCTGCTGGGATTACAGGCCTGCCATGCTGCGGCCAGCACGTAGTTTTTCCTTTAGTTTTATCTGTTTTGACTCTGTCGAGGGGTGTCATTCGTCTCTATATTAGCTGTTCGTCATCTACTTATGAGGGGTGCTTCCAGGACGCGGGCAGGTGGGCTGGCACTTATCAGGGGGGTCCCCAACCCAGCAGCAACGCACATCCTGGCTCTGCCACAGACCTGCTGTCTCACACTCAAGTTGGACCCCGTGCCCATAATGTGACCAGCTCCCCAGGGGGTCCCAATGCACACAGGGGCGGGGGGCTGAGACCTGGTGCAGTGGAAAGCTGGGGCATCTGCCCCAAGGAGGGCCTGGCCGCGGCTCCTGGCTCCGGCCCCAGGTGGCGTGGCTTGCCTCCCCCGGGTCCCTTCGCTCTTCATAAAATGGTGTGTTCCTTTCCCTGGGTACCGAAGCAGATCAGTCACAGTGTGGTAACTTCCAACAAAAACTTATTCTGAAGTTCAAAACCAAGGTGGCGGCCATGGAGGAGAAACCTCCTGCCTCTTCAGCTTCTCGTGGCTGCACGCACTCCTTGGCTTGTGTCCCCACCGCTTGTCTCTGCCTCCATTTTCACATGGCTCCTCCTCCTCTCGGTACATCTCTAAGGGCCTTCGTCATTGGATTTAGGGCCAAATACTCCCGAATGCTCAACTTAAAGGGTCTGCAAAGACCTTTCCAAGTGAGGTCATGTTCACAGATTCCAGCAACCAGGACATGGACACAGGCAGGGGCAGCACTTCGGTTCTCCCTATGACCCTGTGGCTTGACCTGATTCACCCCGCCCCCTCAGGTGGGCAGTCCCAGGGTTCCCTGGCCCATCCCCCGACAGGGAACAAGGTAGCGCTGAAAGCTCAGGGGCTACTGATCCCGAGTCCCTCGTGTATGAGTGGTCCTTGCTCCCTCATCCTTCCTTGCATCCTGGGTGTGACCCAACAGGTGTGCTAATGCTGCCCCTCTTCCCAGCAGGGTCTCCGGACACCTTTATTTCACTGTTTATATTAGTCCATTTTCTGTTACTGTAACAAAATGTTTGAGATTGGGAAACTTAATAAAGAAATGAAGTTTGCCTAGCTCCCAGTTATAGAAGCTGAGTGAGCAGGGTGTGGACTGTGGCTGGGCCCCCTGACTGCATCATCTCAGGGCACATTGGGTGTCAGTGCATGAGAGTGGGAGAGGTCAGTGGGGGACAGGAAGCCAGAGTGTGGGGCGGGGCGGTTCCTGCTCTCCCACTGGGCTCCACTTAAAGTCCATCACCTCCAACATCGCCACATTGAGGACCAGGCTCCCAGCACATGAGCCCTCGTGGACACACTCAGACCATATCCAGAGAGTACTGCTGGCCTCAGACGTAGGTCCAAGCTGCCCAGCATAAACCAGCCTTCCGTGGCGTCCACTGAGCTGCCAACTTTCCCGTTGGTCTTTGGTGACATCAGAGACCTCTCCAGTTCTGCCTAATTGCTTGCTTTTCTGAATAGCTGCAAATCTACCCAGAATGTGGTTGTGAACCCCAAAGTCCAAAATACCTTTGTTCTCTGACTTTGGTGCCCTTGGGGTGACAGAAGCCATCAGTGCTGGTTCAGGCACCACCGAGGAATGAACAACTACCAGGTGACACGTCGTGTCTGTCCACAGCACAGCTCTGGTGCTCGTGGGGCGGGTGTTGAGAGGACAGGAAGGTGGCCGGGCCTGCTCAGTGAGCCAGCCTTGCCCCCTGCTGGGTTCGTTGGGCAAATAAAAAGACACGAGTCCCCACTGAAGTTTTAAAAGAGCTAATGGGACTCAGTCTAGGGAGGTGACCACAAAAGGGTCCACGTGCTCTGTCCTTTTTTAAAAAATATAAATATGTAACTTTAATATATGTAAATATATTTATATATAATAAAAATATAAAATAGATATATACACTTTGCTCCTAGATGGGCACAACATTTTTATTTATTTACTTTTGTGGTGCTGAGGACTGAACTCTGTGCCTCACCTGGCTCTACCACCGAGCCACACCCCAGCCCCCTGTTCTGGACTCCGTGAAGAATAAATCTTAGGCGCGGGGATGAAGCTTGTGGCAGAGCATTTGCCTAATGTGCGCGAGACCCCAGGTTCCAACCCTGCCCACACACAAAAAAGCTTAAAGCAGTAACCAGGCAATACTTACTATTTTTTTTCCTCAATTGATGCCACTGATTTTCTGGATTGGTGACTGTAGAAGAGATGGGTAATTGTCCCTAAATTTTTATCCTCTTTTTTTTTTTTTTTAAGAATACCTTTATACATACTTAATTACATTGAGTGCTTAATAGGAATTATATTTTTTAGAAAATTATTTATTTTGATTCATTGTTATCCTCTTTTTTTAAAGACCTTTTTTATGGTAAAATAAATGTTTGAAAATGACAAATTCCCTCCTTTATTTTAAATCACAGGAGCTGCTGAGTCTGAGGTCTCGTCCTCTCCTGTCCTTCCGGGGCTGGAGTGTCTGGCTAAGGGAAACCCTGCCAGTGGGCAGACCCACGACACCCCCAAACTGCCTAGCAACTCGGCCCTGAGGTGCAGATTCCACACGCCCTGCGTGCACTTGTCGCGCCTCCGAGCTGACAAGGACCTTCCTCCCGGTTGCCCATGAGTCCTCTTGCTCCTGACCTCAGCGTTTCTGCCCAGCCCCTTTGGGTTAACCTTTGCTTGGAGGCTCTGTGGCTTTGACCTTGACTTCGCCCAGGCCTCTGCCCTATCCAGGGAATCTCTGCACCCTGGCCTGTCAATGAGTGCCAACCTCTTCAGGTGTCCCAGACCCGTGCCCAGACCAGCCCAGGCCAGCTCCCACCTCAGACAGCCCCAGGTCCGCCTCCCGCCCAGCCCACCTGGGAACACTGTCCTCTTCAGGAAATGAGAGCAAAGAAGCTCCGGAGCCAGGGCAGGGGAGGAGGAAGTGGGTGGGGCAGCTGCTGGAACTGCCAATTGTATGGGTTTCTTTTGAGGGTGATGGGAATGTTCTGGAACAGTTGTGGTGCTGTTGGACAACATGGTACTAAAAACCAGTTTTTAAAAAATACTTTTAGGGGGCTGGGATTGTTGCTCAGTGGTAGCGCGCTTGCCTAGCGTGTGTGGGGCACTGGGTTCGATTCTCAGCACCACATATAAATAAACGAATAAAAAATAAATGTCCAGTGACACACACACAAAAAAACACTTTTAGCTGTAGATGGACACGATACCTTTATTTATTTTTGTATGTGGTGCTGATGAGACTTGAACCCAGTGCCTCACACATGCTAGGCAAGTGCTCCACCACTACAACCCCAGCCCCTAAAAACCACTTTAAATGAATATTATGTGACGTATATCTCAATTTTTAAAATGCTATTAAAGAAAACAAGAAGCCATGAAAAGAAATGCAGAGAAGTTCAGAAAATGCACCCTGCAAGGGACAGAGGAGTCAAGGTCAGAGGAAGGACAGGGCAGGGAGCTGGAAGTAGTGATCAGGTCTCTCCCTGCAGAAAGCAAATGACAAGTAACAAGGGTCGTACCTGGCACTGCTGCCCCTGAGAGCACCGTGTTCAGGGCTTCTGATGGGGTCCAGCGCTGCAGAGGGTGGAGGGGCGCCCAGGAGGGACCTGGTACATTTCCCCAGCCACAATTGCAGCCTTAAGATTGCTCAAGCATACAGAGGGAGCATACTGAAGGAATGTTTGGAGAACGTTGATTCTTGTTTATTGAGCACCTACTGTAGGCTAGCATGGTTGCTACATTGTCTCACTTCATCTCCCAGTGACACTGTCAGGGACACGCTCTTATGGCCTCATCCTACAAACAAGGAAACTGAGTCACAAAGCAAAATCTAGGAATATTTTGGCATTCATGGCAGTGGACCATCAAAGCCCGTCAGACCCAATCCCTACGGCCACTAGCCACAGGCCGGGTGGGATTTGGACAATTCTAGCGGTATTTTAAGGTTTGTGACTCATCTCAAGCCAGTAGGGAGAATTAGGGAAGAAAATTACATTTTCAGAGACTTGAGGGTTTTAAGGATTTCTCGCTCTTTGGGGAACCATCTGGGTCAGAAAATAAAGAACAAGATTCAGAAAGGCTTGGAGGGAATCCCAGCGCTGTGCTGTTTGGGTAAGCGCTGTACCCTGGCTGAGGCTTATCTTTCTCCTCTGGGAGACAAGAGTAATAAATGTTGTCATCACAGGGCTGTCGCGGAAACATTTATGATGTGTGTGAAAGTGCTTTGCAAACTTTAAAGGTCCCGTGCTGGTATTTTTTTTTTTTTTTTTTTCTTAAAAATTGGAATTTCTGTTGGGGGGGTAGGTACTGGGAATTGAGCCCAGAGGCACTTTACCACTGAAAAATATCCCCAGTCCTTTATACATATATACATACGCATATATTTAATTTTGAGACAGAATCTCTCTCAGTTGCCCAGGCTGGCCTCGAACTTGTGATCCTCCTGCCTCAGCCTCCTGAGTCACAGACATGTGAGTTACAGACATCTGCCACCCTGCCTGAGTTCCCTATTTTAAATCAGAATCCCG
Source organism: Sciurus vulgaris (assembly GCF_902686455.1). Classification (NCBI taxonomy): domain Eukaryota; kingdom Metazoa; phylum Chordata; class Mammalia; order Rodentia; family Sciuridae; genus Sciurus; species Sciurus vulgaris. The sequence continues at coordinate 169,970,247 of NC_136465.1, read as the reverse complement.
AAGCTCCTCCATTCACTCTGAAAATGTGTCAGATACCCTTGAACGTTGCACGTGCATTAAAATCAGTCATTTGTCTTTACTTCAACACAAAAATATTAAGTTTATGAGTTAGATTTTGCCATCACACTTAGTTCTAAGATTCCCTGAAGTTGACGATTGTTCCTCATGGCCTGATTTTCCAGCTGAGGAGAGAAACAGGAATGTCTTTGGATGAGGTCTGGCCACAGTGGCCAGGACCAGTAGCTGCCCCTTTGATTTCCCATGAGGTCATCAGGCACCGTCAGCGTGGAAAGCAGTCCGCTTCCCCAGGCTTTGTGTCTCAGGAGGCTTGTCTCTGCTAGCCACGCTGATGACCTCAGAAGGCCCCATGTCACACGCTCTGTTGGGAGATCCCTCTCGCCTCCCTTGGTCCCTAGAGAAAGGAAGAGTGATAGAGGGGTGAGGTCCTTCTTCTGGAGAATCCAACTCTGTCCAGCATGTCCGAGCCAAGCCACCTCTCCAGGGGTGAGCCAGGGTGGGGTGCTTTCCACTAGGTGGCGCTGGTCTGCCTGAAACTGAAGCAGTTTCAGGGTTGCCTTCACTGACTCGGGGTGGCTTCTCAGAATGCTATTACTTGTGAACCAAGGATTCTGGAGCTGCAGACTTCCTGGGCAACTTTTTTTGTGATGCCATCAGTCAAGTTGAGCTGTTAGATAGCAGATCTGTAGGATCTCCAGGTGGGGTGATCTCTGTTTTGTCCCTTGAGGGATGAGACCCTACTTCCCTCCTTGGGGTGAATCTGCAGCTACATCCTGGCTGCTTCACCATGAGACTGTTCAGCCCATCTGGGACTGTTCCAGAACATTCCACATTCTGATTGGATCATGGCAGGGCTGCAGCTGTCGGGAAATACTCTTACAGCCTCCTTTGGCCTGGTCCTCAACTCTGGAGTGAGCCAGTATTTAACTGGCTCTGCATCTCACCGTGGTTTTGTGTGGCTGTCAAGTTAGTCATGCTGATAAGAATCAAGCTGATAAGGAGGAAGAGAGTTTACAGGGAAAAAGTGACTACAAACATAACCTTAAGTTAGAGCTAAGAGACAGCGCGCAGGCAGCTGTGTGATGAGTGTAAGCTCAGGTGGGCTCCACGGCGGGACCAAATGTAAGCTCGGCAGGTCTCGGTGGGCACAGTTAGCGGCCAAATAAAATGGGACGGAAAGTGGCCGAAGCAAGCTTTATTGGAATTTGGCTCTCGGGCGAAATTCCCAGACCCCCGAGGGTATAGGGACCCGGAGAAAACTGCACTTGGCCCTGGCTGCCCAGGGTTTTTATAGACTAGAATGGGAGGGGGTCTTGTTGAGTGATAGGTGGGTGAGAAGGGTCAGTGGAACTTTCCATCCACCTTGCTGCGAACTTTCTGGTCCCCTTTGGCGGGCTGGTCTTTGTTCTAGCTGCTCAGCTGTGCCCCCTACAGTCGCCTAATTTCCAACCTAACACTGAGCATTGCTTCTTTGTCCAGTCTGATGTTCAACTGAATATTGAGGCCATTTATATTTATTGTAATTGTACATATGATTAAATTTTCTTACTGTATGTTTGTTTGTCCCCTCTGTGTTTTGTTCCCTTCTTCTCTTTGGAATTGATTTTTTTTTTCTCCCAAGTGATTCCATTTTTATCTCATGATTGACTCATTAGATTTAATCTTTCATCTTATTTTTTTTTAATCTTATTTTTTTTCTTTAGAGTTAACTATATATATATTTTTTGTAAGGCAGCTTGGGACCCGCGGCGATTCTAGCCTCCGTTGCACGATCCCGCTGAACTGCCGCTCGCTCGCTTGTCTCAGTTGCGGCTCGCCAATAGCTCCCAGAAAAATGCACCACGGACACGAGGTCTCACGCCAGAGACTTTATTATGCAGAGGACTATCGCGTCTGCTCCAGGGTGAAAAGAAAGGAAAAAAGAGAAAGATGGCGTGTGGCTTCTCCCAGATATTGGAATCTCCCGGGCTGGAAAGAACCAGTAGCGGAGGAGAATACTTGCAAGCCGACTGATGAAGCAATAGCTAGCTAGCATGTTAGGACGCAATGTGGGAAGCAGGAAAATGGCTGCGGCATAAGCCGGAAATTCCTGTAATGTAAGAGGCGGGCAGAGCGCAGATTGACAAGTGGTTGGGAGGCGGAGTATCGGCTTTATATTACATTTTTAACGTATCTCAGACTAATTGCAAATGCTGTTGTTATTTCAATATAAAATGTGTTTATACATTTTATTTAAGTGTATAAAATGTATTTTGCATATAGTGTAAGAACTGCTGGACCCAATGGTAAATTTATTTTTAACTTTCTTAGGAATTGCTGAACTATTTTCCAAAATAGCTACATTTTACATTTCTACCAGCAATGTATGAAGGTTCCAATTTCCCTACATACTCACCAGCACTTGCTATTATCTATTTTTTTTTTTAAATTCCAGCCGTACCTGTGGGGTGATGTGGTTTATTATTGTGGTTTTCTTTTTCATACTCCCAATGAATAATAATACTGAACATTTTCTTATGTGTTTATTGGTCATTTGTATATATTTTTTGAAGAAAATTCTATTCAAATCCTTTGTTTTTAAATTGGTAATTTTATGAAGTTATAAAATCTCTTTTTTTGGTACCAGGGATTGAACCCAGGGGTGCTTACTCACTGAGCCACATCCCCACCCTTTTATATATATATTAAAATCTCTCTTGGGCTGGGGTTGTAGCTCAGTAGTTGAGCACTTGCCCAGCATGCGTGAGGCACCAGGTGCAATTCTCAGCACCACATATAAATAAGTAAATAAAGTAAAGGCATTGTGTCCATTTACAAATGGACAAAATATTTTACAAAAATATTTTTTAAAAATCTCTTTATTACAGATTTAAGTCCTTATCAGAAAAAAAAAAATACCATAAGCAAGGAAGGGTGGTCACAGGTTTCAAATGTCAAAATGTCAAATGCAGCTTGAGTCTTAGCTCTTCCTCTGAGTTGCCAGACACCCTTGCCTCTGTGTCCTCACCTGCAGAAAGGTCACATCACATACCCCCAAAGTATGTAAAATCATCCTATGTCTATTTTTTAAATGGGGAAATTTTTAGATCTCTAGGGAATGATTATAAAACTCCGGCCAAGTGCAGTGACACCTGCCTGCAATCCCAGAGGCTCAGGAGGTGAGGCGGGAGGATCACAGGTTCAAAGCCAGCCTCAGCAACTTAATGAGACCCTGTCTCAAAATAAAATATAAAAGAGGCTGGGGTGTGACTCAGTGGCTAAACACCTGTGGGCTTAAGTAAAAAAAATCCATGTGCAATCGAATGGAGAAGTAAATGCAATGCAAAGTAGTGCTTAATTCCCGTGGAGTCACCTGCTGTCCCTCCCTCTAAAGCTGGTGGGGTGGGGAGTTTCCATGAGTGACATTTGCCCAGGATGAAACAGACTCGATGGAAGGATCAGGTTGGCCTCTGGGATCCAGCCCTCCTCCCAGCCCTTTGGTCCCCAGCTGTGCGACTTGCCAAACATGGCTTTGTGGCCAAGCAGCAGACTTTGCCCCCTCTGAAAGGTGTCGTGGGAACAGCACAGGAGGCAGCAGACTCTCCCAGGGAGCAAGCCAGAGGGCTTCTTGGAGGAAGCAATGCCAGGTTTGGGTTTTGAAGGATGAATGTGAAAGAATGGACATTTTTTTTAAGCTGTTTTATCTCAACTCCCTAAGGTCTCCCTCCCATTATCTCAACTCCCTAAGGTCTCCCTCCCAGTAATGGGAACAAAGCCCTCAAAGCTGTTCCAGGAAACAGCCCCAAACAGAGAGTAAAAGAGTAAATTGAGCCAGATAGCTAGATAGTGCTCAAACAGTAGGATTACCAGAAACTATTGACCAGAATCTACGCCCTGTTGTAAAACATTGTGAAACGTGTTGTATGTTATCAGCAAACCCAGACCCCCTTTGGAATTTCCCGGCAGCTTTGTCCCCCTTTTCCCTTTCATGTGCGACCCCTCCCGATGTGTGGTTTCTGCCTTTATAAACTTGTAAGATTTTCTGCTGACTCCTCGACTCCTGCGTGAGTCACAAGTCGGGTCCCAGAGCGCTGGAATAAACACCTCTCGCGGTTTGCATCAAGTGACGCCTCCTGCGGTTGATTGGGGTTGCCGTCGATCCGAGGGACAGAGTTGGGGTCTCCTTTTTGGGGGTCCTACAAATGAGCAGGAAGGATGAATGCTCCTGGAAGAAGAATCCTCAGAAGCAGATGTCCAGAGGCTGCCTGCTCCAATTCAGCAATGGCCAGTAAGGGAGCAGGGGCGCCCGGGGTGTGTGGTAGGCCGGGCAGAGGCAGCAGCCACGGGGTAGGGGGGCATGCTGCGGGGTTGGAAGGACGGGGTGCCCTCTAAGTGGGTCATTGAGGAAGTGGGGCAGAGGGTGGAGCCAGCCAGCAGCTCAAAGGTGACTTTCAGTTTCCCTTTCCAGTACTGGGTGTATCTGGCCTGGAGGATGTGTTCAGTCACCACATCTGGCGACAGCATCTGCACAGCCAGGACAGCAGAGCCTGTGTGAGCTCAGCCAGGGGAAGAGTCCTCCTTGGTGAGTCCGGGTGGGATGTCGGCCCGCTCCTCGCCCTCCCCGGCGCTCTGTGTTATTGTTCCCATTTTACAGATGAGCTCCGAGAAGCCAGGGAATCAGCCCCAGGTTGCACAGTGAAGCAGGAGGAGAGCCTGCAGTGTCCCCGGTCCCCTTCCACAGAAGAGAGAGTGAGGTCCTGCTCAGATAGGTCACCAGGCTCCCTCAGTGCAGCCCAGGCTCCATGGCCAGGTGACCCCAGAGGGAAGGTGGATGTCAGGGGCGCCCCATACCTTTGGGAAATTTGGAGGTGTCAAAGCATATGGAGGAGGGCAGAAGACCCAGCGCCTGGTGGCCCGGCACCCTGGACTGCTGCTGAGGCCCGCTGGGGCCGAAGCCCTGGTTTTGACCTGCAAGGCGCCCCGAGTTCGTCTCCCGCCCGGTCTCTGAGCACCTCCTCTGGGTCAGGGCCTGCGGGGAAACCGAGGTCCTGGGAGCCTGGGAGGGGGAGGGCTTGTCCAGGGTCCCGTGAAGGCGGCTGAGCAGGTAGAGGGCAAGACTCTGCCTCCCTGGCCTCCCTGGGCCTCCACAGAGGCCTGTGGGTGATGGAACAAGAGGCCGTCCCATGCACCTGAATGCAGAAGTGCCGGGCTATGGGGACCGAGGGGCTCCATGGGGACAGGAAGACGGGTCCTGCAGGGGAGCCCACAGCACTATCCAGCTTCGTGGTTGTGAGATCAAAGTTCGACCATGGACGTGGGGGCAGGACTGTACCAGACCAGGTCCAGAAGGTCACCCCTGGAGAAACACTGCCCCAGGGGAATGTGGGAGGGGACTGCTTCCCTCAGGCTGAAGGGGAGAGGCGAAGCTGCTGAGCGAGCCCCCAGGCTGGTGCAGCCTCTGCCGGGCCTCTGGGGTCCTCCCTCGCTTGCTACTTCTTTCTTGGTTTTCCTAAGGGTGGCCTAGGACACCCTAGCACCGACGGACCTTGGCGGAGGAGTGTCCCTGTGCTCTTGAGTGCTAAGCACCGCCCGCTGGCGGCCCTCGCACGCACTCTGCTGTCTGTAGCTAGAGACCCCCAGGAGCTGGGCCGTCGCCGGTGGAACTTCCCCCCACCCCACCCAATGCTAATGGTGCCGCAATGGATGCCATGAGCCATTTTAAATCTGCTAGTTTTAAAAATACATTAGCTGGCATTTCCTGAGTTTGTGGGTCTTTGGAAGAGCAGACAGGGCAGCGACGAAATGACCTCCACTTCCTTCCCCTAAAAATCCCAGGGAGCATTGGTGAGCAGGATCGGGGCACGTCTGCCCGAAGCTGGCCTCAGACCTGGTCCTGGGTGGTGCCAGGCCAAGGGACTTTGGAATGTGGCGCTCCAGACCTGCCACTCCTTATACGTTAGCTGGCCCTATGTCTTTCAAATATTTTACAAAATATTAAGGCTGGAGAGAGGAGACACAGGAAATAAATAAATGAAAACACAAATCTGGTAGAACTGTCGAAAGTACATGAAATCAGCGAGGTGATTGTGTTCAGTCTGAGTCCTAGCCCTGTTCGTTCTCCAACAGAAAGAACGTTCTCCAGGCAGAAAACAGAAACAAAACCGGGGGGGGGGGGGGGGGGGGGGGTTCACATCTGTAATCCCAGCCATGGACTCAGGAGGCTAAGGCAGGAGGATTGCCAGTTGGAGGCCAACCTGGGCAACTTAGCCAAACCCAGTCTTAAAAAACAAAAAGGACCAGGGAAATAGCTCAGTGGTAAAGCCCACCTGGGTTCAATCTCCAGTACTGAAGAGAAAAGAAGACAAGTGGAAAGACTGAGCTTGTGCTGTGGCCCCAGAGGCTAGTTGCTGTCATGTCCAGTGATGGCCCTGCGGCTCCACTGCTGGGTAAGCTGGGCTCAGGACAGGAGCCCTCCTGGCTGGTCCTGGGCCCAGTGCTGGCTGCAGCAAGACAGGAGGGCCCCGGCGGGGGTGGGTGCCCCGGAGTCGGGGGGCAGACAGACGAGCAGAAGCATTACAGGGGCCGAGGTACCCCAGGAACGCCCAGCATTCTGGGGTTAGGGCCTGGGGAGGCTGAGGATCTCAGCTCAGAGAGCAGGGGAGGGAGCAGCCCCGGTAAGGGCCCAGCTGAGAAGCTGAAAGCTCACAAAGGTGCTAGAACCCAGGTGCTGGGAGGGCAGGGGTGGTGAGGCACCACCACCCGGCAGGTGGCTGGGTGGTCATTCACAAGTCCTCGGGAGGAGCCGCTACCCTCACCCCAAGGAAGGGAGGATGCCTGCAGCCCGGAGGGAGAGGCCGTGCTGAGCCGCTCCGTCCCGCCGCACTGGAGAGCTCGGGCCCAGCTCCCTGTCTAGCAGGCCCGGCCTGGCACCGCCTGGGCCCCTCTCAGTGCCTCCTTCTCCCAACCGTAGCCCTTCTGGGGATGGGGCATCCTGCGCGCCAAGCAGCAGGGAGCACTGTCCCATATCCAGGCCCCAGACAAGGTCCTAGGGTGACCTAGGGTGACCAGGAAGGGTGAGAGCAAGTGCCCACCCTTTGGCTTTCTGGGTTGACTCCTGATCCTCGTGTCTCATGACCTCGGGACACCACCCTGCCTCTGGGCCACGCAGCATTCGAAGCAGGAAGAAAGTGGAAGAGGCAGGCCGCTCTCCTGTCACGAGGCCCTTGAGTCTCTACGGTCAGGACCGGGGCACACAGTCACTGCGAGCTCTGAGAGGGCCCAGGCGTCACCTGGATATCCAGCGTCCAAGAGAAGAGGCAGCCGGGAAGGGCGCTTGTCATTGGGCAGACAGCCACCTGGGGGCCGTGGGAGTCACTGAGCTGGTCAGAGAGCAAAGAGGGACCTACCCAGGAATGGCCAGAGCCAGTGTGGCTTGCAAAGAAGGAAGAACCCACTGCCCACCTTGGGCGGGCCTGTCAGGATGCCTCACGGCTGCCTGGGTCCACGCTCTCCTCACAGGACGGAAGCCAGGGTCCTCCAGCCCAAAGCCATGAGGGCCATTCCCAAAGCCCATCAAACAAGTCGCGTTTATTATTCTTAGCGAGGGCGCAGGCACCGTGGAGACCCATGGCCCCTCAGAAGCAGGGCGTTAGGAAGAAGTTGCTCGGGGCCAGGGCTTTGGCTGGGTGGTTTGGGGAAGTGTGGGGGCAGGTCTCTCCGTGGGCATCTCAAGGAACCGGATCTGGAAGGAGAAGAGAACGAGTGTCAGAATTATTGACAATTTATTGAATTTACTGAGTAGCAAATTCACAGGCCACACCGCTGTGCTCAGTGGCTGTTCCCTGATTACGCGTGGGTCCCGGGATGGTCATAAGCCGGGCGGTCACAGGTCCTTTCATTCTTAATTTCTAACATCTGTAACACTCAAGTCACACGTCACACTTTCTGTGATTAGATAAGGGTTACGATAAAGCTAAGAGGGGGCTGAGGCCGCCATGGGGTTCAGGAGGCTGAACTGAGAGCAAAGGCAGAACAGACATGAGTGCGGAGTCACTGTAGGTGGTCAGACAAGAGGAAGAACCAGCAGAACTTGATCAGGGTCAGTGCTGTCCAAGCACAAGGTCATGTCCTGACGGAAGGTAGTCGCACAGTGTCATTTTGGAGTGGGACTTGGTGTTTCATGGTGGGCAGGAGAACCCTCGCCCTGCCAGGACAGAGATTTCGAGGTTCCTCACTGTGGTGATTTTATTGGGCAAGGCTTGTGACCAGGTGATGAGCTCAGGGTGCCATGCCCAGTCTTGGGGTGCCCCTCCTTTGATGGGTCCCGAGTGAGGACTGGCATTATTTGGAGGTGGATGTGTTTGATAAGCTTGTGGGCCTGGGTTTTTCCATAGGAGCTTGATCCACCGGGGCCTCCAGATGCTTCTGACTAACTCAGTAGGTTCACGGGTGGTAATTCTTATCACGATTAATTTGTCAATTTATGCTTTCTGGCTGTGCCAGGCAGATGGTGATTGTTCACTTGTACAAACAAGGTGTGGAAACACTCCACCTCAGCCCTTAGCGCCGGGCAAACGACTGCCTGACAAAATGGAGTAACAGAGGTTTAGGCAGAGCACAGCAGGGTGCATGTACCAAGAGGGACATGTGGGCCCAGGGCCCAGGCATTGACGTGGAAGGACAAGAGTTGATTACAAACATACACACGCGAGGGAATCGGGCATCGTCGGGGAAACCACGGGATTTGAACCAGAGGCTTGGTTCGGGGCCTCCCTCGAGAACTCTTGTGAAATCTCAGGGACGTTAGGAACCTTCGTGGTGGCTCCCTCCGTGTCTCCGGGTGTGACCCTGGATGAGGCGTGCGGAGCCCTCTGGAAGCATGAGCTGCTCTCCTCAGCAGCTGCCAGGACGTTCCTCCTGCTTCCTTGTGTGGACTCTGTCGTCTCCACAGGGCTGCCTCCTCACCTGTGTTATCCTGTCCCTGCCAGGACAAGTGGCCTCTGCCTTGGCCGAGAGCGAGGGCAGAGGGAGCCGGGGAAGGTGACTCAGGTTCTCTAAATAGTAGCCGCAGAGCCCGGGAGACAGCCTCCCTTTAGTCCGCTTGGCCTCCGCTGCCACCCCCGCGGGCAGCTCAGGAGGCCTTTGCCACAGCTGGCTCACATGCCAGCCCCAATTGTCTTCTCCTCCCCTTCAGCCTGGACGCCTGGGGAGCCGCGAGGAGAACCTCTCGGAGCCGCGGCTGCTGGCGCCATGGACCCAGACGCCCGCGAGACCTGCCCAGGTAGTCCCGCTTGCTCCTGCTCGACCCAGGACTGGGGAGGCTCCGCCCAAGCCCACCGGCCTGAGAGGACTCAAGGAGGGAGCTGGGAGAGGAGGGTCCCTGCCCTCTCTCAGGGGCTGGCCACTTCCTCCCCACCCTACCCCACCCCCACCCCACCCCCAGCCACCAACGCAGGTGGTGCGGGGACACAGCTGAGCGGGTGGAGAGCCACCCAGGGGGTCCTGCCCTTTCCTCTCCCAGGCTGGCCGACCTGGGCCTCGCCCTCGAGGGGCTGCGCCCTCCAGCTCTGGTCCTGCACAGCTCTGAGGGCTCAGCACAGAGTGACTCAGAATGCCACTGAACTTGACCCCACTGTGACCCCGAGCTCCTCGCCTGAGCTCACCTATAACCTACGTGGCCTGGGCCAGCGCCTGCCACAAGTAGGCCCTCCCCGACTGTCCCCTCTCCCCCCTCCGCCTGGATCCCGACAGTGGCAGGTGGACCTGCCTGCACAGGATGTGGCTCTGCCTGCACAGCCAGAGAGACGCACCTGCTTGTCTAACCAGGTGCGCCGCCTGGGCGGGGCTGACGCTGGCTGCCTCCAATAAAAGGAAAATCTGACACGAAACCAGGGCAGACCCACCCTCCGCTGTCCACGTCAGCGCTCCCCCTCCCCCATTGCCTGGGCCACCCGGTCAGCACAGATGGCGCTTCAGGACTCTGGAGGGGAGGAGGGTGCAGCTCCCAGGAGGCCTGAGGTCCCTAAGCGGGGCTGCCGCAGGACACCCCCGGCCCCAGGCTCACCCTTGTTACTAAAAGGGCCAGCAGCGTCATCGGGAGCCCAGGCCGGGGAGAAAGCACCAGGATGGGCCAGGGCAGCCCCCCTCCACCCTCCTGAAAATCCCCTCCACAGCCAGTCCCCGAGGGTCCTCCATAAACACGAGAAAGCCTCTGCAGGTAATTTACTCGGTGGCGTGTAGACTTTTTTTTTAAATTTTTCTAAAAAGCCCACAGTTACACTATAGTGTAGGGTGCAGAAATCACAAGATTTTTTCCCCCTCAGTACAAGGAATTGAACTCGGGGCCGCCCCAACCTGAGCCACATCCCCAGCACTTTTGTTTGTTTTCTTGGTACCAGGAACTGAACCCAGGGGCGCCAAACCACTGAGCCACATCCAGCCCTTTTTGTATTTTGTTTAGAGAGGGGGCCTCCCTGAGTTGCTGAGGCTGGCCTTGAACTCGTGATCCTCCTGCCTCATTTCCCTAAGCCGCTGGGATTATAGGCGGGCGCCACTGTGAACCCGCCCCACCCCCTACTTGTTACTTACTGTTTAGAGACAGGGTCTCTAAGTTGCCCAGGTTGCCTGGTTTTGGATCCAGATCCTCAGCTTTCTGGCTGCTGGTGTTGGACAGCCACTTCCTGTCCCCCTTTCTCCTTCTGTGAAACAAGCACAATGCCTGTGGTACACACACAGTAGGAGACACATTCTATGTCGTGTCCCAGCATACACATGCACAGACACACTGGCACTCTGACCTTACCTGCAGGTCCCTGCAAACGACACACTTGTGGGGCAACTCATTTGGACAGTGACCCTGCCCTGAACTGACCAGAGACTATTTACAGTCATTTCTCCCTCTCTTTTTTGATACCAGGGATTGAACCCAGGAGAATTTAACTACTGAGCCACACCCCAGCCCCCCCACCTTTTTTTTGAAACAAGGTCTCACTAAGTTGCTGAGACTGGCTTTGAACTTGCAACCCTCCTGCCTCAGCGTCCTGAGTGGCTAAGATTACAGGTGTGTGGTGAATATTCATTTGGTTCACTATTAAAATATTAATGCATTTGATTGCTAAGACTGGCAAGAAATAACATCATATATGCCCTGCATTACCTTTCTAAAAGATTAAAAATACTATTTAATTACATATTTCAACATAGCTAGTAGAAAGGAGTTTTAATGTTCTCAACATGAATAAGTGACAAATGTTTGTAATAAAGACATAACAAGGGGGCTGGGGATATAGCTTAGCTGGTAGAGTGCTTGCCTTGCATGCACAAGGCTGTAGGTTCAATCCCCAGCACCCCCCCAAAAAAAAGATATAACAAGTACTCTGAAATATCTTACCATACCCTACAAAAACATACAATTATGTGTCAATTAAAAATAAAAATTATTTAAAAGTACTTGTAAAAACATTTAAAATTCTGAATTCTTAAAACATTCTACGTCCCAGGAGTTTAGATAAGATATATATGTGTGTATATGTATATATACACACATGTAGACATATATACACATATATACCCTTATCTATACATATACACATTTTTGTATATATGTATATTGGAATATTTTACAAAATAATACCCTTCCTATGTTTGATTCACTTTTATTACTGATTCCATTTCCTTTTTTAAATGCTGTGGAGCACACCTGTCATCCCAGCAGCTCGGGACTCTGAAGCAGGAGGATATAAGTTCAAAGCCAGCCTCAGCAACTTAGCGAGGCCCTAAGAACTCTCAGGGAGACCCTGTCTAAATAAAATATAAAAAGGTCTGGGGGTGTGACTCAGTGGTTAAGTGTCCCTGAATTCAATCCCTGGCACAAAAGATAAATAAATAAATATTTTGATCCACCCAATATACTTATCTCAGAACCATAGATGGGATAAAACTCCGTTTGAAGACACCGTGAACAGTGTTTGACGGACAACAGGCCCAGGGCAGCTGGAAGCTGCCATTGGAGCGTTCTGCTGTCCCAGCTGAAAGGCTCCCTTCCTGGCTGCCCTGGGCTGAGAACACGTTGTTTCTCTGCAAAGCACCATGCCCTTCCCTGGCACTGAGCCTTCCTGGGCTGCCATCACAAACCACCCCAGGCTGAGCAGCTGAAGCAGAAGATATTCCCCTCTCCCGGCTCTGGAAGCCAAAGGCCATGCTGGGGGTTTCTGGTGAGGCCTGTCTTCCTGGCCTGCAGGGCCCACAAATGACCTTTCCTCTGCGCATGGGGATGGGGGAAGATCTGGTGCCTCCTCCTCTTCTTGTAAGGACACCGGGCCTGTGGATTAGCTCACCCTTGTGAGCTCATTTCATCTTAATTACTTCACTTCCTTAAAGGTCCTATCTCCCGACACAGTCGCTGGGTGAAGGGCTTTAACGTGTAGATATGGGGTCGCAATTCAGCCTATAACACCAGCAGTCCACAGGGGTGCCCCAGGTGGGCTGGGGTGTAGCTCAGTGGTAGAGTGCTTGCCTCGCATGTGCGATGCTCGGTGCGTGATCCCCAGCACTGCAAAAAAAAAGTCCCCCATGTGACAGCAGCCAGGATGCTATTTCCCTCTACCACGCTGTCTCTTAACCATGCTCTCATCCCCACTAGAGAGTGACGAGCGCTTCACTGAGGATGTCATTGAGTATTTGCAGGACACAGTGAGCAGAGAGGATCTGCAACTCCTGCTGAATGAAGAGGCCTGGAAGAGCCTGGTGGCCGAGGCTGATCTGTCCAGGTAGCTGTGGTCGGTGGGGAGCTTCCCCCTCTGCGGCTCGTCCTGTCCTGGTCCCAGCCTATTGGATGGGGCCACCACAATCAGGGCGGGTCTCCCCACTCACGTGCCTGGTGTCTCCAGATAGTGTCACAGACACCCTTACAAGTGTGCTTCACCAATTTTCTAGGCTTTTGTCAATCCAGTCAAGTTAACAACCAAGGTGAGCATTCTCAGGGCCTGACCACGTGCCGCCCTCGTGGCGGACCTGAAGTCGCCGTCCTGGAGGTTTATGGCTTTAGCCTCCAGTTCCTCTGGAGGCCAGAAACAGCACAGAAGCCCCCATCGGATGTTATATTGTTAGGTTAAACATCCTTTAATGCTTGGGGCCAAAAGAGTTTCAGATCCTGAATTGTTTTGTTTTGTTTTGGTTTTGGATTTTGAAATAGTTACAGATACATAATGGGACCCAAGTCTAACTGTGAAATTCATTTGTTTCTTTATACCTAATGTAGGTGTCCTGAAGGTAAATTTATTTTTAGTATGCCTGCATTTTGATAGTGACCTGTCCCATCAGGTCATGTGTTGAACTTTCTACTTGGAGCAATATGATGTGCTCAAAGGGTTTCAGATTTTAGAACATTTCAGATTTAGGATTTTTGGATTAGGGATGCTCACCTGTATGATCTTTTGGCCGGAGTTCCCACACATACAAAGTAGGAGGACTTTCCAGGGGCCAACAGATCACTTCCCAGTAGCTGAGGACAAAGAGAAGCTTTCCCTTGAGCATTAAGTCTTCCCTAGCATTTTCTGAATTAAGGGGTCTTATTTGTTTGCTTGTTTCTCAATTCTCTTTTGTTCAGATACAGAGCTTCTGCTCTACAAATGGTTTGGTACTGATGGCATTGACCTTGAGTGAGGTGCTTTATCAAATGCCTACCACTAACGCGCGTCTTAAGATGACTTTCACACATCCATCGCCTTATTAAGGACCGTGGAGCATTTATGATGCACCCAACATGTTTAGCATCGGAAGAAAAATTCTGTACATCAGAAAAATTCTTTTTCACTTGAGTTATAGTAAAAGCTCTGAGATTCATGCAGGATTGAGCTTACTGAGCCCATTTTGCAGATAAGCAAACTGTCTTTCTTAATCACTTGGTCTTTACTTTTCCAGGGAGGAAGCAGATGCGCTATATGAAGCTCTGCATAAACTTAAAGGAAACACCACCTTGGAGGACAAAGCCACACTCCAAGGACACATGCTGGACAGGGAGAGGTTCTTGGAAGTGTTCCCCCAGGTGAGAGGGGAGCTGGAGGCGCACATAGAGAAACTCCACGCCCTTGCAGACAGGGTGGACAAGGTGCACAAGGACTGCACCATCTCCAACGTAGTGGCCAACTCCACCGGCGCCGTCTCTGGAATCCTCACCATCCTTGGCCTGGCTCTGGCACCTGTGACAGCAGGGGTCAGTCTGGCCCTTGCTGCCACTGGGGTGGGGCTGGGAACAGCAGCCACTGTGACGACAGTCTCCACTATCATCGTGGAGCATTCAAACACTCTGTCAGCCCAAGCAGAAGCCAGCGGCCTGTTGTCCACCAGCTCGGACAGGATGAAGGTGGTTAGAGAGGTCGTGGGCTTCGGTGCGTCCAGAGCCTTTTCCTTAACCAAGAACTTCCTGCAAGTGCTGGAAGACATCGGGAAGCACATCCGGGCCATCAAGCTGGCCAAAACCAACTCCCGCTTACTTGCTAATGCCCAGCGGCTCATGACCACCGGCAGAGTCTCAGTCCGGAGTGCTAAGCAGGTACAGAAAGCCTTCGGAGGCACAGCTCTGGCCATGACCAAAGGGACCCGGCTCATGGGTGCGGCCACCGCAGGTTTCTTCCTTCTGATGGACGTGGTCAGCCTCGTGCAAGACTCAAAGCATCTGCATGAGGGGGCAAAGGCAGAGTCAGCCCAGGAACTGAGGCAGAAGGCGCGGGAGCTGGAGCAGAAGCTTCAGGAGCTCCTACAGACCCACGAGAGGCTGCCCCTGGACCCATCGCCGTGACCTGCCGGGGACTCCTGCCCCGTCCAGCGCGGGTGAGGGAAAGGGTTTCTGTCGAGGCAGGTGCCGGCTGTAGATTAATCACTAAGAAACTTATCTAATTAAATAACCACAGGAGCCCATGATCTTTTTAAATCCAAGGGGGTGTGACGGATTGAGCCATGCCAACACCTGGCCTCTAACTGCATGGAGGAGCCCACCTTCCCTTTATTTAGAGTCGTCAGGGAAAGGGGGACCAGGGTGAGCTGCTTCTGTGAGGAACAGGGTGGGCTGGGGTTAGGGAGGCCATCTGCCATGGCGGGTCCCCCCAGTGGAAGGAGCATCTCCTCAGAGGGGAGCCGCTCTGCAGAGTCCCCTACCCCAGACTGTGGGAAACAGTCTCTTGACCGCCAGTTCCTGGGAGTCAGGCTTCCGTGTCCCATGGCTCAGCCAGGCCTGATTCTGTCAGCCCTGGATGGCTGCCCGCATATTCCCCCTTTCCTAGTTTTTAAATGCAAATGATGGGCAGCAACTTGGAGGTCCCAGATCTTGGTTCCGAGGGTATGGCAACCTATTCTCATGATACAAAAAAGAATTAGTAGCAAACATATCATTTCAACAATATACCATCTAATTTAGGAAGTTTTTGATCAACTAGAGATGCAGGGTCCATGAGATCAATTTTGCTTTTTTGAATATCCTGGATATGCCAAGATCCAGGCTATTATTATTGCTATGTCAAATGTCCATTAGATGATTCTTCATGATCCTAGTCCCATTGGGAAGTATGATATTTAGTTGTAGTAACACAGAAATACTTACAGTCATTGGGCATTTAAGCCTTTGTTTAAATTAGAGAGCAAAAAACTCATTACTTATATTTGTAAAAGTAGCTGTTGAAGCATTTAATTTGATCTCAATCAACTTATTAATACTTAACTTTCAGGGGCCATAGCATCTTGACAGAATGAATTATGCCCCTAGATATAGTGAAGGTGGGAACAGATAGAAACCTAAAAGAATACATTAAAATATATAAGGCCCAAATTATCATCAAATAAGAAATAACTGTTAGAATATAGATGTGAATTATTCATCTTTCTAGTGCAATATCAATCAGTTTGTTGAACTCTAATTCGGTCTTTGTCACATGGTTACCAAAGCAGTGAAACATAATATCCAAGTAACAGGGAATAGTCCAAATTACATGCAGTTTCAAAAATCAGAATGATTGTATATCTGATCTTATTTTATATTCTGAAAATAGTTTTAAATAACTCAATTATTTGCCTAGTTCCTTAGATCTTTCATTGTATTAAAAATTCAGATTAAACATGGTTGCTTGTAAATTCTTTCTAGAAGAAGTCAAAATGAAACACATTTAGTGGCAATGTTGCCACGTTAGGCCTTCCTGGCTTGTCTTTTCCTCAAAGGTTACTTCTAGACAGCCAGAGTCTATCACGGGACCAGCATATAGGTACGATTCCATTGCAGGCAGTATAGTCAAATCCAGTCACACGGATGGGTGTAATGTGAGCATCTGCAAAACCTCCCATCATATGAATGCCATCAATAAATACTTGAATTGGGGACACTCACTGGACAGAGGAATGCGCACATGGAAGCATTTTATGATATGGGAAAGAGTGAAATAAAGTCTCTGGGGCTGGGAGTCAAGGAACTTGGCATTCCTGTGGCTGAGCACAGCAAGAGGGGTTGGGACAGAGAGCAAGTGGGTCAGTAAGAAGGCAGGAACCCAGAGTCTGAAGGAAGGGACAAGAGGGGACAAGAATGTGCAGGGAGCAGGAAGTTTATTTTGGACTGGAAGCCAGGTGTGATGATGTACACCTGTAGCCCCAGCTACTCAGGAGGCTGAGGTGAGAGGATCGCTTGAGCCAGGAGGACAAGGGGGAGGGGGAAGAAAACAGGTGAGGCTGTGAACAGGGAGGCAGGTGGGCAGCGAGAAGCCATGAGGCGGCAGGAAAGCCAGGGCGGAGCCCGGGAGAGCCGGATTGCCGCGGTGGGGGAGGAAACAGCAGCCTCACCACCCAACCTCCTCGTAGTCTCACGTTCCTTCCCCTGGAGGCCTCTGGCCCCGTCCTTCCAGAGTCCATTCACCCTTGGCTTATCTCTGGCAGACAGGGACTTCTTGATAGTGACAGTAGTGATGGTGGTGGTGGTGGTGGTGACAGCAGAGTGGGTGGAGTGCAGGTGGCCAGCCTTCTTTGGGGCCAGGGTGCACTGAGGGACCAGTGAAGTTCCAACAAAGCTCCAAACGCTGTATTGGGATAATGGTCCATCTGGGGGTGAGTGGGTAGTGAAACCAGATTCAAGGAAGGGGTTAAGGACTCTTTGGTATGTAGAGATCAGCCAGTTTGGGGTCAAAAGACACAGCCTCTCTGAGCCTCAGTTTCCATTAGCTTGGGAAGGAGGTGCTGGACAAGGTGACATCTCAGATCCATCTGGCTCTTTCCATTTTGTATTCTATATACTGTGGTTTGACAAACATTATCTGATTGTTCCAGAAATGATGGCCATAGGTAGGAGGTGCCATGAGACCAATGAAAGAGTCAGAAAGATCCAGGATTACAGAATGTGATCTTTTTAGGGGGGTGTATGGAGAGAAGTGCGGTCAAGCAGCAAGACCAGCGGATCCCACAACCTGGGTCGAGGGAAGGGTCATATGGGTCATATATATATATATTACTATATATATATATATATATATATATATTACTATATATATATATATATAGTAATCAGGATACAAGTGACTTCAGCCAAGCCAGAATGTACCTGGTTTTATCTTGTTATGGGGCGCAACTTAGAACAGACCGATCACCACTGAGAAGTCCAGATTTTATTAAGCCAGCTGGCTGACTGTCTCACACATTGCCCCAAAAATGGCTATTGGGAGAACAGCCCCAACTACAGGGTTGTAGGGGTTCTTATACCAAAAATTACATTAATCATAAGTGTCTGTTGCTATGGTTTGAAATTACACATTAACATTATGAGATCATCGACAGGGGGGAAATGGGTCAAAATGACCCTTACCTAGGTACAAACTAAAGAATGGTTACTAACATCCACATCATCACTGTTTCACATGGTACATTGTTTAGGAGCAATAGGGATCAAAAGAGAGCAATGTTTCTTTACATAGGAATTATCATTCTGTGTTGTTAAACATGTCACACTAAGTAACTGATGATGGGTACAGAGGTGGGGTGTTCCCATGGGAGAAGCTTATTTCCTACATAACGTGGAGTCTCAGAGCAAAATGGAGTCTGTTTAGTCATTTCCCTGAGAGTCTGGCCTATAACATTCTCATGGAGTCAGATCTGTCAGCCCATCACAATCTCAAGCCAATGTCAAAGATATCAGATACATTCCCAGCACTGAGGGAACCAGGATCTGGTAGTAAACCCTACATACCGCTCTAAGGGTTTTACCTACAGTGTGCTGGGAAACTATGCAGGGAAACAGGCCAGATTTACTCAGGGAAAATTGTAGCAGTTATAACACAATGGCTGCAAGTCAAGTCAACCTGGGCTCCTACACTGACAGGCTGAACCTGTTAGGTGGACTCATTGCACACCCCCCACCCCCCGGGCACTCACTGTATGCCTGACTTCCTGTTGGGCAGGCCCAAAATGGCTATAGGTAAGACTCCCTTCCTTGGCACGCTGTTTTTAGTGTGTAGCCAAGGTCATGAACACCTTAACTCAGTGTATATACTCAAGATCATAAACATCTGCTTGTGAGCATGCGCTCACTTAGGTTGGCCATGTGCCTTCTTTGTTTGGCCTGCATATATATTTAAAAAAAGGCCTAGGAAGGACTCAGGGGCTAGAGGGGCTGAAGTTGGAGCTGGAGGCTGGGGGCTGCTGTTGCCTCTGAAAAAAGAATGTCCACTATCCCAACTACACTCACATCTCCCTTCACCTACTGGGATCCCACATGTTTCCCAGGGTCTGAGCCTCCATCCAGACACTTCCCCTCCTAATGGACCTTCTCCCAGGGCCTCGGGGGCAAGTCCTCCCACTCATGCACCAGCTCCTACTCTCCTCAGACTCCTGCACCTGCAGGCCCTGCTGGACACCTGGGTGAAGCTCATGCATGTCTGACTCAGGCTGAGCGTAGGTACGTTCTCCACCCAGCATCTGAGTCCCTGGATTGACATGCGGCACATGAGGTTGATCAGGTTCGGAAGGGGCTGTGTGCAGGTGTGCCTAAGGGTCAGTGATCGAGAGACAGCGATAACTAGACAGCAAAGTCCTCATCTGAGCTGTCCTCATGTTTCATCTAGATTCCTGCAAGACCTTCCAGAATGGTTTTCTCCTGGCAGTACCCCAGTCCCTCCAGGGACCAGGGACCAGGTTGGCCATTAAGTCTCTAGGTTTGATTAAAAGCACCTGCTTCCAACTCTTCAATGGCTTCTCAGCACAAAAGTCCCCCAACTTCATGCTGCTTAGAGTAGCCTGTTGTAGCCTGGGGTCCCCCAAAGCAGAGCCAGAGGCAAGGCTCATGCACAGGGGGTTTGTTTAGGAACTAGTCTTGGGATCAGTATGGGGGGTGCTGGGGGAGCAGTGCAGAGAAGGAGAGAAAGAAAATACAATGATTTGGCCACCCCCACGCTTGAGTCAACCTGCCAGGACCTTCTGAGGAGACTTCAAGGAATGTCCTCGCATCATGCTCCCCAGGAAGGAGAGAGGGACACGCCTGTCCTTCATGGGCTTGCCCCACGGGTATCGGTTCTCTGTATTTCCACATAGAGCAGGTAAGTGACCTCACTGAGCCCAGGGCAGGGGCAAGAGACACAGGTGGCGGACCTGTCCCTCCATATCTCCTCCCAAGGGCATCCAGTGCCTAGCGAGTCCTTAGAGGAGTTCTCCGAGTCCCTCTCACCTTCCGTTATGATTTGGATGTGAGGTGTCCCTCAGAAGTTCACGTGTGAGACCCTGCAAGAGGATTCAGAGGAGAGGTGACGGGTTGTGAGAGCCTTAACCCCATCGGTGAGTTAGTCCCCTGCCCGGATTAACTGAGTGGTAACTGGAGGCAGGTGGGTGTGGCTGGGAGAAGAGGTTGATTGGGGGCGTGGCTTGGGGTATATATTTGGTATCTGGAGGGTGGAGTCTCGCTCTGCTTTCTGATCACCATGTGAGCTGCTTCCTTCTGTCTTCTGCCATGATGTCCTGTCCTCAAGCCCCAAGGAATGGAGCCTGCTGTCTATGGACTAAGATTTCTGAAACTGTGAGCCCCCAAATAAACTTTTTCTCCCTTACAATTGTTCTGGTCGGGTCTTTTAGTCACAGCAGAGAAAAAGCTGACTAAAACACCCTCCATCAGCCAGTGTTTCTGAGGCCTTGATTCTTCCATTTCTTCCTGAAGAGGTCACAGCCATGGCCGCCCACTTGCCTTATCGCCTGGACAGTGTGTTTTGCTGCTTCATCAGTTCTTAGAAAATTGAGGTTCCTTCACAGATTTCACCTGAACGGTGAGTCATGGAGTTGTTCAGTAATCCGTCCACCCACTTCCCCGAACCCTGAGAGTTGAAATTCCACTGTGTTAACAGTGAACTTGGTTCCATTCCACCATGATGCTTGTATTGGTTGAGACTCCTGGTTGCGAGCAACCGAGGTGAAAGCTGGCAGACACAAACCAAAACAGAGAATCTCTCGAAAGGGAGATTGAGCAACTCAGAGGAGGAAGAAAAAATGAAAGCTACCCAAGATGGGAACCAGGGCGGGCCCTACCTCAGAAACGTGTGGTCAGCCCTTGGAGATTTGCGTTGGATGGCTTCGGTCCAAACGTCTTGATTTCAAAATCTCAGGAAACAGAGTAGCTTGGGTCAGTGACTGACTAAGCTTGGACCAATCAGGCCAGGGGATCAAGAAGGGAGCACCGAAGTTTGACTGTTTTTGACTCTATATAATAGTTGAGCCTCGGCTCCCAGACATACATAAGCATCCCTCTCATATGACCAAGAATGGCTGTCTTGCCCCACAGATTCCACACTCCCAAGTGCAACAGCAAACACACTCGCCTCTTCTCCCATTTGAGAGGCACCCACTAAGTTCCCCCCTCTACACCCTGAAGTTGCCACAAGCGCAGGGCCTTAGCCTGTCTCCCCCCGGCTCCTAGCTTAATG
Organism: Sciurus vulgaris; assembly: GCF_902686455.1. Classification (NCBI taxonomy): domain Eukaryota; kingdom Metazoa; phylum Chordata; class Mammalia; order Rodentia; family Sciuridae; genus Sciurus; species Sciurus vulgaris. The sequence goes on along the minus strand of NC_136465.1, from coordinate 169,949,323 downwards.
TCTGTGTGAAGGAAAAGACAGAGGCTACAGCACCACTGCCATTGTTACCGCTGCTGAGGTTCCTTTTCCTGGTGATTCCATGGAGTATTCCTCTAAACTATGGACAAACTCATTCTCAGGGGGCCTGAGCGCCTTGAAGGCCTCGCCTCAGGAAGATTCTAGAATTTTCTATGAACTTTTACTACTTGTTATGAGATCCAAAGCTTAAAATAAGTTTTACTTTCCTGCCCTAGAGATGTACTTACAAAGAAAACAAAAGTTAGCAGACAGCTCCCCATCCCCCTCACCACCTGTGCACCAACTTAGCTAAAACCTCTCTCTGTTCTTCTGAGAGCCCACCACAAAGCTTTACCCAGGCAGTTCCTAGGAGGCCCACCACAGTCCAACCACAAGCTCGTATGCACGCAGCTCAGAGGAACTTACACAAGCTACCCGAACCTGCCTACAAAATACCCTGTAGCTAAGCCTGCCTGCCTCGCTTCCTTCTAGTGACGGCCTTTGTCAGACCCTGACTGACAGATGAAGCTTGGCAACCGTGGATCTCTCCGCCTGGTTTCCGGGCTGCTGGTGTGTTTCACTTTCCTTTCACTTGTTTTACTAGTCCAGGAAAGACTCTTACGGGATCCCTGCAGTCCTATGAATACTCCTGCACGCTGCCGGCAACACGCGTCTCTCTTGATAATCAAGACTGATTAACATGTGCAGCACTCAGTGACCTTTTTGTTATTTCCACATGGAGGAGCCTGAAGAGCCAGGTATTGTCAGTTCAGAACCATTTTTCTGGCCCCGAGGGAGGTATCCCGTCTTAGGTACCAAGACCTCTCTAGTCCTGCAGGCCTCAGAATCATGAGTAGTGAAAATGAACTTCTGAAAGTGGCCCCTTGTGTGTAATCACGGAGCTTCGGCCCACGTCCTAACTCCTGAACACCCAGAGGTGCAAACTGGCTGTGGGAGGACACGCACCACCCTGAGCGTGGAGTCAGAGCACGGCACGCCCTCTCACGGTGTCTTCTCCCCGCTGACAGGGGCCGAGGCCCTGTTTTAGTCAGCCTTTGCATCACTGTGACCCAAACCCCTGACAAGAACAACCTAGCAGAGGAAAAGTGGATTTGGGCTCAGGGTTAGAGCTCTTGTCCATAGGTGACCGCCCCCATTGCTCTGGGCTCAAGATGAGGCCGAACATCAGGGCAGGAAGGCCCAGCGGGGAAAGCTGCTCTGCTCCTGGCAGGGTCGGAAAGAGAGTGGGGTGGGGCACAGGAAGAACAGCCCTTCCAGGGCAGCCCCAGCGACCCACCTCCTCCACGCCCCACCGGCCTACAGTTACCACCCAGTCACTCCAACTAGGATGGACCGATGACGTTACAGCTCCCACGGTCTAATCATCTCACCCCTGAATATTCCTGAATTAACAGGAACTTTTGGGTGATTTTACCTCTGAACCATAACAGTCCTCTTCAGGCCATTTCACTTCTGGGGCTGAGAGTCATTAGCTGCCAAGAAGTCAGCTCGACCCAGTCGCCTGGTGTCAGAGCCCATTTGGAAACTGCTAGGCTGTGGGGAAAGCGCAAGTCTTGCGGCCACAGGGCGCTTTACGCCCTTGCTCACTGAGAGTCTCTTGATGGTGGAGACTAACGAGCACACACGGGACAGGAGTGTTTTCTAGCTCTGGCCTCATTCTGAGAGCTCCATCCATATGCCTCTTCCCTAAACATCTTTGCCACCAAGCCTCCATGTCCTTCCAGAACACTGAACTTGCGGCCAAACCTCAGCTGTTCCCCAGGAAACCATGTAGATCCTGGCCTGCGGATGCTCCCGCTGTGGGCAGAACAGACACAGGATGTTCTCTGCTGTCTCGAGGAATGCCTTGGAGCAGTCTACCATTCAGCTCTGGCTGAAGCTGGTGTGTTGAGCAGAACTTCCAGCAAAATCTGAGTACTGAACATTGAGTCTGAGAACTGATGACTGAGTGTGAGCACCTGTCATGGTCTGGATGTGAGGTGCCCCCCAAAAGCACACATGCGAGACAATGCAGGAAGGTTCAGAGGAGAAATGACTGGGTTTTAAGAGTCTTAACCCCATCAGTGAATTAATCCCCAAAGGGATTAACTGAAGTGGTGGGTGTGGCTGGAGGTGGGAATTGGGGCGTGGCTATGGGGTGTATATTTTGTATCTGGAGAGTGGAGTCTCACTCTCTGCTTCCTGATGACGTGAGCTGCTTCCCTCTGCCACACTCTTCCACCATGATGTCCTGCCTCACCTCGAGCCCTGAGGAGTGGAGCTGGCCTTCTATGGACTACGACCTCTGAAACTGTGAGCCCTCACATACCTTTTCTCCTCTACAATTGTGCTGGTTGGGTCCTTTAGTCACAGCAGCAAAAAAGCTGACTAAGACAGCACCTGAATTGGGCCCTTGGGGTCTTTTCGGCCTGGTCAGTCATTTAATTCTCTAGTTAGTCTCTGTGCAAGCCAGAGTTAGGCGCCTGCCTTCTACAGCCAACGGGAACCACCAGGTCTCTGCATGTGATGGACTGTGTCACAGGCGAGGACTGTTCAGCATCCGCTCTCCTCTCCCCAGTTAGTAGAGATGGCCCCGCCTTCCTCGGTGCCACCTGCCCTGGCATCCAGAGCTCTGGCATGAGACCTAGGCTGGCTAAATGGTCGTTCCCACATGGGACCCTGAATCTGAATCTTAGAACCTATTCTTAGTGGCAGCAGCAGGACTGCCCAGAGGCGAGTGGCAATGTCCTTGTCCTGCAGAGCAGGGGTGGAATCTCAGAACCACTGCCATCATGCTTGGCAAAGCCTGATTCTGCGCTCCCTGCCGTTGGCACCACATTGCCGTCTTGTTGTCTGAGGATTTCCTAGCCTGCTCTTCAGCATCCTGCTGGTTCAGGGGACCTTAGATACCATCCCGACAAATTTCCTACTATTATTTGCCATAGGAAACCAGAATTGGTATCTCTGCTTATGATCAGGAAGGCTGGTTGGTACATGCCAAGAGCAGGAATCTGTATTCATTTGCTTTACTAACAAGAGCACCTTAGGAATGACAACCCACGGGAGGTTCAGCCTGGCTTCCAGGACGCACCACTGTTGTGCACTGGTCAAGCTGGAGGGAGAATCAGTGTCCTGGGATCCTCTACCCCTGTCCCTTCAGCACCCACCTCTAGCTCCTCCAAGCACTGATGTTGAATTTGATTGAAATATTTTGGATGCCAGTCTGTAGTGCACATGCTTGCAAGCCCAGCTGCTCGGGAGACTGAGGCAGATAGGATGCAAGTTTAAGGTTAGCCTGGGCAACTTGGTAAGACCCTGTCTCAAAAAGAAAAAAAAAAAAAATACAGAGGGGTTGGGTATATAGCTTAGTGGTAAAGTGTCCCTGGGTTCAATCTCCAGTACTGCAAAAATAAGAAAAATTTTAAAAAGGACTGGGCATGTAGCTCAGTAGTAGAGTGTTTGCCTAGCATGTGTGAGGCCCTGGGTTCCATCCCCCATACCACAAAAGTATGTATATATAAATAAAGAAAATAAAAATAAGATTTTGGTAGAGTTATAAAACCCAAAGGCTTCTACTCTTGGGTTTGGTGAACAATCTGCAACTTTCCAGGACGGCCAGGGAGGGGAGGGTTCCCATAGTTCACATATTCATTTGTTCCTGTCCCCTCTAACCAGCAGACAACAGAGGCACTGGGTCTTTATGGGCCAGGAATTCGTGTAAATTTGGCCAGTATCCAGCAGTCCTAGGTATGTCTGCTTCCTTTGGGAGGCCAGTTACCTATGGTTGCTCCAGACAAGACAATGTTCCCAGGTTGCTCATGGTGTGTGACAGGACTTTTCTCAGTTTCTGTCCTCCTTCAGGGACTCTGGCTCTGTCCTATGACTCAGGTCTCAGAACTGGGTAACAAGCAGGACCATCCAGCATGATGACCTCTTTGGCACATGCTCACTAGACTACTGTCCATGAGCCAGTCCTCTTATGGGGATCTCTTCATGCCAGACCAGCCCTGACCCCTGACACTATGCCCACACTTTCTGTCCTTCTGAATGTCAACTGTGTCCCCAGAGTTGGCCTCTTGGAGTTTCTCCCACCCTAAAGAGGTCAGGGTCCTAGCCCCTTGTGCCGGTCTAGAGAGTTCCCTCAGGTCCAAGGACGGTGAAGTCTCCTGAGGCCCAGCAGGAGGTGCAGTGTGGGCGGAAGTCCCTGGGAGACAAAGATGGCATCCCATCTGCTCGTGTTGATTCCTCCTCTTCCTGTCCCCCTCCCTGCCTCTTCTTTCCCCTCCTCCCATTTCCCTTCCTTCCCGGCCTCTTCTTCCTTCTCTCCTCCTGCTCCCCTCCTTTCCCTCCTACCCCTCCTCTTCCTTTTCTTCTTCATGCCAAGTACTCTCAGGCTTTTGGGGGTCACAGAGAAGCAGTCAGTCTCTAGCCAACCCTTGGCACAGGTGGAATCGCCCTGCGCTGGAGCTGAGGAGGGTCATGGCAATGAATCCAAAGTGACGCTCCCTCCTCTTTGTTGATCGCCCTTGGACTCCACCCCACAAACCGTCTCCAGCTGTCTGGAGCTCTCAGGGTGAGCTGGTGCCCTGGTCTTGGCCCCAGTCCTTCCTAGTCTGCACTCTGGGACTGCACTGACTTGAATCCTGGTGGTCCGGCAGCAGCGCAAGGCACGGGAGCGTGCGGGAGCGGCAGCTTCCTCCACAGCGGCTGCACAGCAGAGGGGCCTGGGACGTGGGACAGAGTTGGAATTCTTCAGATCCCCTCAGCGAGCCCTATTGGGATTTTCCAGATGCAACTTAGGCTGAATAATAGGCTCTAAAAAATGCCCATCGGTGGGCCCACGTCATCCAGAGTTCCTCTTGGAGTGTGGGGGGAAGGAGATGTGGTGACAAAAATGGGAGAAAGAGGAAAGAGGCAGCGAGATCGGGAGGTGCATGCTGCTGATTCTAGGCTGAGAAAGGGCCATAAGCCAAGGAACTCGGGGGACCCTCAAAACCTGGAAAAGACTGGGCGCAGTGGCGCAGTCCTGTAACCCCCGCTTCTTGGGAGTCTGAGGCCAATTTTGAGGCCAGCCCAGACGACTTAGCAAGACCCTGTCTCAATGATGATGGCCATGATGGTGATGGTGAACCTGGAAAAGGCAGGGAATGGATTTTCCCAAGTCACCAGGAGAAAGAGCCCTTCTCACACCTTGAGTTTAGGACTGCTGACCTTGGGAAGTGTAAGGAATTAACTCGTGTTGGTTTAAGCCACTCCAACGGTGCTCCTTTGTTACAGCAACCCTGGGAAACTAAATCCCAGGAGTGCCCTTAAAAATCATTTAAAAGATCTAGGGAGGATCAACTTCATCTCCAAATTCGCTTTTTATAGGAGAAGCTTTCAGTTGAAAACTATAAAAGCCAGAATTTATTTCATGACTTCAGGAACATTTTCAAGATTTTAGCCCTGCCTTTGTCCCAAGTGACTGTCCAGCTCCAGGACCCAGCCTTTCTCGTCCCCTTTACAGGACCAACAGGCAGCACGTGGCTCCGCCCCCTCTCAGCTGGAACACAACCCCCCTGAGGGTCTGTGTTGCAACCCACTCTTAGGTACCAATCCCTGTGCCTGGTAAGATCCTTTTATTGCAAGCGGAACAGCAACAAAGCAAGACAAAAACAAACACGAGCAAAAACAGAAACAAATTAAAAATTTAAATAATCTTCTATGTAATACAAAGCTGCTCCCCCGCCCTTTCCGCTGCAGCCATTTCCCCGCCTCCCAACTCCTGTCAGTCTGTGAACATCCTGGCTGGCTGTTGGCTCATCAGTCAGCTTGCAAGCCTCCTTCTCCGTCCTCGGTCTCCTGTTAGCCCGGCGGGATTCAGTGGCTTCACCGCCAGCTTCTCTCTTGCTTTTCTCTCCCCGACTTGCTTTCTCTCTCCTCCTCACTTTCCACTCTCTCTAGCGCGCGCCCTTTCTCTTTCCTTTCTCCTTTCCTCTCATTTTCTCTCTCACCCTGCAGGGAGACACTTTGCTTAATAAACTCCCTTATGTGATTTCCCGTGTCCGGCATGGTTTTCGAGGGATTCCTTACACTCTAACTCTTGGAATGATCTGGAGAGAAATCTTTCGGGACTAAAGAAATGCACAGGTGAGGGTACACACACACACACACACACACACACACACACACAATTTTTTTTGTCAGGGAGGGTACTGGGGATTGAACCCCGGGGCACTCAACCCCTGAGCCACATCCCCAGCCCTGTTTTGTATTTTGTTTAGAGACAGGGTCTCACTGAGTGGCTTAGCTCCTGGATTTTGCCGAGGCTGGCTTTGAACTCACCATCCTCCTGCCTCAGCCTCCTGAGCCACTGGGATTGCAGGCATGTGCCACCAGGCTGTGGGAAGAGCAGGGACCCAGAAGTGCCGAGGGATCCCAGCGGGGGCCCCTGAGCGTCCCTCTGGGCCCAGCTCTGCAGCCTTGGGCCTCTGCAGGGGCTTCCTTCAGTTTTCCAAGTTCTCTGGGGAGAGATTTCAATTGCCCAAAGGCCTTAGAGCCCTCCTGCAGGGGAAGCAAGGGACTGTGTCTCCAGGGAAAGGGCCTGAGCCCCCTGATCCGGGTCCTTCCGGGAGCTTCCTGCTCACTCTCAGGGAGACTTCTGTCCTCTGCCCCCCTGGCTTACTTACACCGCCTTTAGGGAGGGGGACTGCCCGCTGCCCAGCCAGCCTCTGAGGTGACGGGTGGCCCTGTTCTATTAGTGGGCAGGGTGACCAGGAGTCAAGAGCCACGGCTTCTTTCACTACCCCTTCCCATCCAGGGCTTCCTCCTCCCACCATGGGCTCTGGCCTTCCCCTCCTGTCTCCTAACCTGCCTCTGGCTCTGTTTCTTTGCCAGCATCTGGCATTGGGGTGGGAACTGGTTGAATAACTGACCATGATATGGCTCCAGAGGAAGCTGGGCTGATCCCGAGAGACACAGGGAGAAGCCTCAGCTGGCTCCCAGGACAGGTGACCAGAGGGTCTCTGCACTGGAGTGGATGAAGTTCTTTGGAGCCCCCGCCATTGGAAGCCAACCCTTTGTTTCCTTCCCTGCATCTCTTGCCCTGTGTGCCTGGAGACCACAACAGGAAACCCGGAAGGGAGGAGGGGTGCCCAGCAGAATTCAAGGAACAAAGCCACGCCCAGAACCCCGGCAGGTTGGCACCGATCTTGGGCTAAGAGGAAACGCCCCTCAGGCTAGGGTTTGGGGCCCGAGGGCAACGTGGGGGTTTCAGGGCCCACGGTGGGACTGTAGCAGCCAGCACCGGGGCCCAGGCAGAGAGCTGATGGTCGAGGTCGGGGCTGTCTGTTCTGTCTGGCTCCATGGAGGCTGGCCTGGTGGCAGGCTTCCTAGTCGCAGATGTGAGGGGCGGTTGTGGACTTCCTTAGCTCCCCACCCTGCTCCTTTCTGCATCCAGTTACGAGCCCAGACTGAATTGCAAAAGCTCTTCTGCGTCTCATGACCCTAGGGAGCACTTGGGGGTGATGGTCAGGGCCTCCGGTGGTTAGCAATTGCGGGGGACCTCCCAGATTCTATTCTTTGTCTTTTTCTGAGTGTCTTCCTCCATTCAAGAGAAGTGGGGCCGACCTCTGAGACCGATGACCACACCCCAGGACTTGGGAGCTGCCCTCCCCCATCACATGGTATCCATAGGAATCTGGATGGTTCTTTGTGTTGGCCTTACCCCTGGACAATGGCCCTCGGGGACTGGCAGCTGTGTCAGTGAACAGCCAGGAGACTGGGGCCTGATCATCCAAGCTCAGTGCTGTCCCCATTATCCACAAGCTAGTGAAAAATTTTAGTGGGATTATTAAAATCCAGCAGCTAAGAAGAATTTTAAAGTCCTATATGGAGGAATCTTGTTGCACAGAGGATCAAGGAGAAGCGGGATTGGTTAAAAGTTAGATTTGTTAGAAAGTCTGATGCTGGGACACACTGACTGAGTTAGAGGAACAGGGATTTTCTGGGAAGGTTGAGGCTGCAAACCAGACAGAGCAGACGTAATAGGCTAAAAGCTCTTGAGCGGGATTAGGAAAGACAGGGTGGAATCCCCACTAGATCCAACAGGGGGCAGGATCCAAAGAAGATGAAGGAGTCCATCTAACTCCCACTAAGGAGCTGGGATACAGGAAATGGTCAAGAGGCGCTTTCTAGAGGCAATAGAGAGTAGTTTTATAAGAACCACAGAGGAACAGCTAAGATGTGTGCAGAATCGAGTAGGGAGATCAGAATGCTTCAGAAGTTAATTCGTGGGGTTTGTGGGAATTCAGAGGGAGATGGGGAAGTAGGAAAGGCCCGTACTTTGAGAAGCTTATGTAGGAGGATGGAGGGGTAGGACCCCACAGGAAAGAGGTCCGGAGAAGACTGGACTCACTCAAGAGGCCCCAGTAGGGGAACTCTGGGTGGAACTCAGGACAAAGTTAGATGGGAGGCTGGTGGGAGAAGACCTCCCCTGTGAAGTCACCCCACTCCAGGAACTAACAGGAGCTGGATTTGTTTCCACGGTGGGAGGGTGGCGAACCCTCCCTTGACTTGCTGTCTCAATATGGTGGACCCTGAAAGATGGATTCCAGATATATACATCAGGGAAATTGATGCCTACATCCCAAAGCAAAAAATCACAGACAAGGAGGGAAGGTCCTCTGATCCAGAAACCACGTTTGCCCTGCACGAGGCTGAGAAGGAGGGGGTCCTGCAGTGTGAGCTCAGCCTCTGATGCACAGAGGTTGCAGGAAGGAAGGTTCCGGCTGACATGGAAGCCGCACACATTTCCCAAGACCTGAAAGCTCAAACCAAGGGAAACACTCTTTGGGAAGGAGCAGCCGATGGGGCAACTGGCCTCCCAACTTGAGTTGCACCCCACATCCAGTGTGCTCCACCAAGTTTGAATTCGTCATGGCTGTTGCCCAAGTCTTTCTGGAATTCTCTACATATTCACCTAGCTGCCAGAACCTCAGCTCTTATGAATATTTAAAACGTCCAGTTCAGATCTGCTTCTCTCCCATCAGCATGTCTGACTCCAAGGTTACAACGCTAACGTCTAGCAAATGAAACACAGAACTGAGATAAAGTGTTGCCCCAAGTAGACTCTAAGGTGGGGTGAATGTGAAGGATCACACGTTCAGTCAGCAGACCCCAGGATGGGGCTGGAGAAGTGGCCCACTTTCTTCCCTCATGTCCTGTCTGGAGCTGAGTCAGGTTGGCACACACGTGCACACATGCAAAGTGATACCACCATTTACTGGTGACAAGTTCTGCCTCCTCAGATGTTGAAGTATAACACCAGAGAAGCACCAGAGGCAGGCATATGAAGCAGGGCTTATTTAAAGGTGGTAACAGACTTCTCCCGGGACGGAGGAGGGGCTGTGGCTGGTGTTCTAGAGTCGCAAGAAGTTGAGTGCGCCTGCATCTTTTATAGATCAGGGTCTCCTTTGTTCTCCTGCTCTCTCCCCACTTATCAATCTCTCCTTCCTGCCTACGTGACTAGGCCCAGGAGATGCTGGTGAGATGGCAAAAAGGTGAGCAGCCGATGGCAGGGGGAAGAGCCCAGGGGACATTAGTTAGCAACTCCCTGCCTGCAGCCTTGTGAGAGGGGCAGTTAGGCAGGTAACCTCGGTGACTCAAAGGGCTCTGGAGACACTGACCTGCCACTCTCCCATGGTCTCCAACTTCCCAGACCCTGATGGCCTCCATTCCTCAATTTGACCCGATTCCCTGTTCTACACTAACTGCCTGTCCTCACTTCTGGCTTCAAAAGGACCATGTGGGACTACTGGCTTCCAACTGGGGCTGCTCATGTTCATCCTGTCCCTGTCCCTGCCTCGCGCCTTGCTCCAGCAGCTCTGGCATGCTCAGCTCCCCCTGCTCCCCAGGACGCTCCCTGTCCAGGCACCCTCTGAAGGGTTTTGGAAAACAATAGTCCTATAAGACAGCTCCCCAAGAAAAATGGAGGGATGGTGCGGCTTGGGAGGAGGGAGAGAAGACTGGCCAAACAGTAAGCCTCGCCCAGTGCATTCCTGTTAACAATGGGCCCTAAAGGAAAGGCTCTAAACCTTGACCTTCCCCATGTCAACCTAGTCCTGAGTGACAATGGGCAAGATTTGAGTACTGGCCTCGGGGTCTGGTTTTAACCTGTACAACTGGCCCCTGAGGGTCAAAACGGCTGTGCGAGTGTGTGGTTTCCAGCGATTCCATCGTCCTCATTGTGCCCTATAAAGCCAGAATCCCCTCTCTAACTGGTGGCCATTTTCCCATCTGGAAAAAGAGCCCCAACAGCGCAGCTTCTCTGAATCCGCCAAAGTCCGCCTCCCGTGCTTCTGCGCTCACACCCTCCCCTCTGCCGTCTGGCACCCGGCCCTTCCCTCCCCTGGCCACCTCCTGCCTGCCTTGGCCACTCAGCACAAGTACGCTCCTCCGCGGACCAGCCTGGCCCTGCGGGAGTCCGGCTCCATGACTCCGAGTGCCCCCTTCCGGCGCCCTTCGCTGTCCCTGGAGAGCTGTGCTCTCACCCCTTCGTGTAAGACGCAGAAACTCTGCAGCCACCGGCCCTCCTGTCGCCCCTCCACCATGCCGTTCTGCCCTGTGCGCATTATAAACCCTGAAAGATGGCATTTCACCTTTTGTTTTACAAAGTCACTCGAATTTTAAAAAAATTAAGCAAAAATAGTCTTCAATTATTCCTAATTTTTTGCAGTACTCAGAATTAAACCCAGAGGGCGCTCTACCTCTGCACTTCAACCCGGGCTCTTGCTTTTTGTTTCACGCTTTTTGGTTGTACATTGTTTTCACACAAGGATGAGACTTGTCCCTACCTATACATGCACCTATACATATTGTCATGTAATATGACAATATGATTTGGCCAATATCACTCCCTAGCACTCCCCTCTCCTCCCCACCTCCAACCGGTTCCTTCCTCTACTGACCTCCCTTGGATTTCCATGAGATTCCGACTCCCTTCCCACCCTTCTTTTCCTATTTCCCTTCTAGCTTCCATATATGAGGGACAACATAGGACTCTTGACCCGAGTTTGGCTTATTTCACTTAACGTAATGGTCTCAAGTTCCATCTAATCTATTTTCCTGCAAATGATATAATTTCATTTTTCTTTATGGCTCCATTGTGTATATGTACTGCATTTTCTTTATCCATTCTTCTGCTAATGAACACTAGGCTGGTTCCAGTTTGGTTATTGTAAATCATGATGCTGTAAACATGGATATGCCTGTGTCACTGTAGTATGATGACTTTAATTCTGCAGGATAAATACCAAGGAATGGTATAGCTGGGTCATGTCGGTTCCAAGCCTAGTCTCTTGAGGAGCCTGCATACTGATTTCCATAGTGGTTGTACTAATTTGCAATCCCACCAACTATGTAAAATTGTTCCTTCTTCTCCACATTCTCTCCACCCAGCTCTTAAATTTTGATTCAGGGTCTCACTAAGTTGCGGAGGCTGGCCTTGATCTTGTGATCCTCCTGCCTCAGTCTGCTGAGTTGCTGGGATTACAGGTGTGCACCACCACGTCTGGCCAATTATTGATGATTTCTGATGCTCCTCAGCTGTGTCTGGAGACTTGCTTTTCCCTTTGCAACATTCCTCCTTAGCAGAGGAGCCTGCTTTTTGCAGTCTTTTCATGCATTTCATCACCTACGGAGGCAATGAATTCTTAGGACTCTCCTTTATCAAAAAAAAAAAAAAAAAAAAAGTCATCTCTTCGCTTTCATTTGAAAGATGTTTTGTCTGTCTATAGAATCTGGGGTTGGCAGGGTGTTTTCTAGCCCTTTAATGATGTTGTTTCACTGTCTCCTGGCTTCCCTAGGTTTTGAATGACTCTGAGTTTTTTCCATCAACAAAGGCTGGTGCCTTTTGTCCCACCAGAGCCTCAGACAGAAGAGCACCACAGGGGTCCTCTTGCCTGGGGACCCTTTGGAGTGACCTCACCTCAGGGATTGCATTGAGCATAGCCTCAAGGACAGATTGCAAGTGTAAGTTTAAGAGTCCCTGGTACTTACAGACCCTGTAGGCAGGGGTGGGGCACACTAGCTGGGGCCTCAAGCACAAGGCCAGGGACCCCAGGGCCAGTCCTATTATTGGGTCCAGGGAGTTATCCAAACAGGTTTCCCGTAGGGTATAGTATTGTAACTCGAGTGGAGGATACTGAGGGCTGCTTCCAGCTGAGGGAGTTATGCTCAAATTCAGAAACGGACACCCTGAAGGCCGAGACACCCTGCAGCCACACACTCCACGAGGATGCCACTGTGAAGCTCTTGGTTGTTCCTATCATTGATCCCCATGTGTAGCATGTTCATTTTCTCTGCCTGTTTTCAGGATTTTGTCTTTATTTTGGTTCGGTACGAAGAGCCCAGGTGAAGTTGTGGTAATGTTTCTGTTTGGGGTTCACAGAACTTCTTGGACAAGGAAATTTTTCCTCTTCCACTAAATTTGAAAAGTTTTCAGCCACTCTTTCCTTTTTTATTTTTATTTGTTTTAGTTGCAGATGGACACAATTCCTTTATTTTGTTTATTTATTTTTATGTGGGGCTGAGGATGGAGCCCAGTGCCTCACATGTGCCAGGCAAGCGCTCCACCACTGAGCCAGCACCCCAGCCTTCAGCCACTCTTCACCTCGTCTAAGATTCCACTTCTCCAAATCCCCACCACTCAGAACTTTCAACACTTCCCCACGGATCCCTGAGACTGTTCCTCATTTTTAAATGTCTTTTCTTACATTTCTTCAGATTGGGTAATTTCTAAAGATCTGTTTAAATTCACTTTCCTCTGCACTTCCCTATTATGGACATCTATTCAGATTTCAGATACTGCATATTTCAGTTCCAACATTTTCCTTGGCTGCTTTTTTCTGTTTCTCTGTCAGCGTTCTTAAAATTTCATTCAAGTGTATTTGTCCTGAACTCAACCAGTATAGTTAGAAGAACTGCTTTTAAGTTTTTTGTCTAATTCCGACACCTGAGTCACCTCAGAGTTGGCCTCTGTTGATGGTCTTTTGTTTGGGGCTGGGTTACATTTTGCTTGCTCTTTCCATGTCAGGTAGCTATTATAGTGTGGAGTTATGAATGTTGTGCTGAAGACTATGGATTTTGTTATATTCCTCCCATGATCTGGTTCTTGCGTTGGTTTGGCTAGCCGGAAGTGGCAGTTGCCTCTTGCCTGTGATGCGAGGCAGCCGCGATGTCATTTGAGACTGCTTTTTCTGCTTCCTGCAGGTGCAGCTGAGGATCAGGAGGTCACGGGGTAGACTCTAGACAGATCTTGGAGCATTCCTTCTCTGCCTTTCACTTTTAACCCTTTCTTCTTGCTCTCCAGCAGGAGCGGTTGCCCTGGGCTCTATCTTCCGGCTTCCTGGGGGTAGCAGCTTCCCACTGGCTGCCCTCAACGAGAAGCTGAAACAGTGGAGAACCCATCTTCTGCCCTTTTTTTTTTTTTTTTTTGTACCAGGGATGGAACTCAGGGACGCTTAACCATGGAGCCACTTCCCCAGCCCTTTTTTATATTTATATTTAGAGACAGGGTCTTGCCGAGTTGCTTAGAGCCTCGCTAAGTTGCTGAGGCTGGCTTTGAACTCACAATCCTCCTGCCTCAGCCTCCCAAACTGCTGGGATTGCAGGCGTGTGCCCGTCATTTTCTCCATATTGATACCCCTCAACACCTTCCTGTTCTGATTTGTTCTCCTGAGCCTGGAGGTAGCAGTGTTGTATTTTGTCTGGAGTGTGTGGTGCTATCTCCCGGAGACTCCCTGAACTTGCTTTTGAACCTCACTTCTTTTGTGGACTTTCTGTGTGATCTTTTTTTTTTTTTTTTTAATATATTTATTTTTTATTGTAGATGGACACGATACCTTTATTTTTTTTAATTTATTTTTATGTGGTGCTGAGGATCAAACCCAGTGCCTCACACATGGTAGGCAAGTGCTCTGCCACTGAGCTACAGCCCCAGCTTGCTGTGTGATCTTGAGAACACTACTGTCCGCTCTCTACCTCAGTTTCCCTACCTACACAACAAGATAATTCTGTTCCTTTTCAATGTAAGACTTGGGAGGCTGAGGCAGGAGGATTGAAGTTTGAGGCCAACTTGAGCAAATTAATGAGAGCCTTTCTCAAAATTTAAAAAAAAAAAAAAAATGGGGGCTGGGACTGTGACAAAGCCAGCCTCAGTAAAAGCGAGGTGCTAAGCAACTCAGTGAGACCCTGTCTCTATTGTGTGTGTGGGGGGGGGGTGCTGGGCCTTGTGCATGCTAGGCAAGCACTCTACCCACTGAGCTGTATCCCCAGCCCAAGACCCTGTCTCTAAATAAAATACAAAAAACAGGGCTGGGATGTGGCTCAGTGGTCGAGTGCCCCTGAGTTCAATCCCTAGTAACACCCCCAAAAATAAAGTCTACTGGTGATGTAGCTCAATGGTAAAGCACCCCTGGGTTCAATCCCCAGTACAGAATAAAGTACATCGCAAGTAGTAGTGTGCTCTCTGGATATAATACCACCCATCTTCAATTGGTCCTTCATGGACAAGTAAGGGCCCGGATGTTCCATGGACATTTATCCTAGTGAAAAGGGGAAGGCAGGGCGGGGTCTCTGAATTCCAGCCAGACACCCCCCTATTGTTGTGGTACATTGGGAAAGTTAGGGTCCCTGACCTGGGAGTCAGACCTGGCTTCTGGCTTCTCTCTGCCTTTGAGCCTGAGTTGGTCTGCAGATTGTCCTCTGTGGCAGGTGTGCCCTCCTCCGGAGTTGATGTGAGCGAGGAATACGATGCTCGTGAACATCTCTGCGATCTGCCTCAGCTGGCAGTCACGCTCTTGCCACCATCCCATAGGAAATGGGGTGAACTTTTGCTTCTGGGGTTCCTCTCGGCTGCTGCAATCCCAGCCGGCCACTCCCTGGGCTTCCTCCTTCCAGGAGGAAGGAGGCAGGTCGGGCAGAAGAAAGCTGCTGCAGAGAGCCGGGATTTCTGTAAACAGACTCCACGGTCCTGTGTCCACTCAGGCATTGCTGCCCACTGCCTTGTGTTTCTCGATGGCCATTTCCAATTTAAAAAAAAAAGGCACACAATTCACTTCTGTCTGCTCAGCCTAGGCCTTACACGAGGCACTGGGGACTGAGAAATCTACAGTCCAGTCACCATGGCCTCATGGAGGGCGACAAACCAGGAGAAAGGGCTTGTGGCTAGGTTCAAGGCACGAATCACAGAGCTGGGGACAACTGACTCCACCAGGAAGGATCCGCAGGGCTTCCTGGAAGAGGTTGTGCCTGCTTTGGGCTTTGGATGACCTAGACTCTCTCAGGTAAGGACATCATATACCTGGCTACGCAGGTATGTGGCACTTGATCACCACCAGTTCAGCTGTCTGTGATGTGACACCATCTCTGGGTTCCCGAAGCTTTGTGCTCTGTGAAATTGGGGCTGGGAAAGACCCTAGAGACCTGCAGAACCTCTACAAGACCACTGACCAAAACAGTGATCCCCATGGCACTGGGATGATGCCCCCAGTCGAACCTCCAGCTGCATCTGTACCAAGCGTCTCAGCCAGTTCACTTCGGCCACCTCAAGCCCCAGCCCTGATCCTTCCCTCGAGACGTGGGTCTGGGAGAACTTTTGCTTCTCTCTTGGCAGCACACATGCCAGGCAAGCTCTCTACCCTGAGCCACAGCCCGAGTCCTCTTTACTTTATTTTGAAACAGGGTCTTGCTAAGTTGCCCAGGGTGGCTTCAAATTTGTGATCCTCCTGCCTCAGCCTCTCGGTATTACAGGTGCGTGCCACGGCACCCAGCAAGCTTTTGCTTTTGATAGAGATTATTTTTATCACAATTAAAATCAGAGCAGCGTGGAGCCTTCCTGATTGACCCAGCGCTCAAATACAGCAGGAAATGTCTCTGTGCCCTCCTCACCCACGTCTGACTGAGCGTTCAGTTAGATGAGGTTCCGGGAGCTGCTAAGCCAGCCACGACTTGCAGGGAACAACTGGAATCTATCCAGGACTGCTGGGTGACAGGAGAAAAGAAAGGTAGCCCTGTGGTCTGCAGAGTGTGAATTTTTGCCAAGTCTCCAAATCCAGCAATCCCGCCTTATCCATGGAGGACACATCCCAAGACCCCCAATGGAGGCCTAAAGCTGCCTATAGCACTGAACCCTATATATACTCTTTTTTTTTTTTTTTTTTTTTTTTTTTTTTGCGGTGCTGGGGATTGAACCCAGGGCCTTGTGCTTGCGAGGCAAGCGCTCTACCAATGGAGCTATCTCCCCAGACCCACTATTTTTTTCTTATTGAGAATTTTTCACCCTTTTGCTTAAGGGAAGTACTTTACAGCTACTCTTTGGCATATCTAAGCTGCCAGCATCACTACCCTGTGCTTAGAATCATTATTAAGCAGAATGAGGGTTAGTTGGGGACAAGCACTGTCGTACTGGACAGCTGACCTGGTAGCTGAGATGGCTACTGTGACCGATGGGAGGGAGCATGCACAGCGTGGCTGCCCTGGACAGAAGGATTCACATCCCACGTGGGATGGACAGAATGGCGGGAGAGTCATGCTACTCAGAATACCATACGCTTAGAACTCGTGAATTGCGTGTTTCTGAAAATGTTCCTTTAATCCTTTCAGACTGCAGCTGACCTCCAGTACCCGAGCTCAGAAAGCAAGGCTGCGGGCAAGAGGAGGACTTCTGGACTAAGAAGCTGTTTGTGTCCAAAGTTGTCATATGTACGGTTCAGAACCTTAATGTGCTGCGTGACCTGAATCATACGGACATCATCCTACTCGAGGTATTCATGTCAAAGCAAAACACCTAAAACAGTCACGTGTACGACTCACTGAGTGCAGGTTATATTCCAGGCCACCGCTTAGAGCTGGGCTCCAATCTGGGGTGAGACTGCAGGAGGTGAGCCCAGAAAGGAGCTCAGTCCACACAGGAGGCCACGGAGCCGGTGTGGGAGGGCCCAGCAGGTGCCCAGAAGGATAGGAGACTGGCTGCTAGGGCGTGGCTGAACTTGACCACCCTCTGGGTCAGCCAGCCCAGGGGTGGGGCTGAGGTCGAGGTGGAGCCTAGCTGACATTCCTTGTGTGGCTTTAATGTCCCTTTATGTGCACCTTGCTTTTAGAGGGGGGATCTTCTGGTTGGTGCCCAGAGGTGACAGTAGTCAGAGCTCACCAGGCAGTGATCCCAAGGAGCAGGTGAGACATGCCTCCTCCCACCTCGCCCTGAGAATAATCCTTCAAAGAGAAGATACTGCTCCCATACGGCAGATGGGACTGCCAGCCCCTGAGGGGCGCAGGGGAGGGGCCTCTGGGGAGTGGCAGCTCTGCAGGATGAGTAATGTCTCCTCTCCTGGCCACAAGGAAGGTGTGCGCTGTCTGTGGAACATGGAGAACAGAGGAGGAGACTCTCCGAGCCACGACATCAGCTTACTGGGACAAACAGGATGCCCACAGAGACGTCCTCACCAAGGCCGAGCTGCTGGACAGGCGGGCACCCCTCCTCCCAGGGTCACAACTGGCCATGGGCAGCATCAGTTCTCCCCAGTGTGACAGGCCCAGATTCGGCTCCATGGAAATGTTACAGGCAAGGCTATGTGAGCAATGACTAGACAGACTCCACTGTGCTCTGAGACTCCATGTTACGTAGGAAATGCGTCTCCCATGGGGACACCTCGCCTTTGTACCCATCATCAGCTACTTAGCATGACATGTTTAGCAGTACAAAATGACAGTTCTTACGTGATGAAAAATCATTCTCTTTTGATTCCTATTTCCCCTAAACAATGCCCCACGTGAATGGTGATGTCAACAGTGATCGTGTGGATGCTAGTAACCGGTCTTCAGGTTGCACTTGTAGCACCCAGGATTCCAGAGACAGCGCCAGCTGTTTGGAAATGCTTTTGACCCTGGGCGTCTCTTCTTCCAGATCCTCCATCATTACAGGCTAATCCAACACGCAGGGGACAGACCTCGTGCCGGCGGGGCTGGACACAGGGGAGGAGCGAAGCCAGGCTTCCCTGGGCCGCAGGATGGAGGGGTGTTTCCGCAGCCTGTGCCTCAGAGGCTGGGAGGGCGGCCGAGAGAGACCTGAGGTCCAGAGTGTGAACCAAGGCCAGCAGGGGTCAGCATGGAAAGTGCCGGGCCTGGGCTGACGGAGATCTGGGGCAGCGGACGCTGCACATGGTCAGCACCTCTGCGGGGCCTCGAGGTGGCGCTGTCGCCCAGGCGTCTGAGGTGGGACTGGCCTGCAGGGCTGCTGGGGCTTCCGCTGTCAGCTGTAGCTGGAGGTAGGAAGCCCAGCAGGGAGGGCCGGTGACGGCACCGGGACGGGGTGGCAGAAAACTCAAAGCACACCGGAACAACCTGGGGGCTCCCACAGCCAGCAGAAGAATCGAGGGGTTCTGGGAGCCCACAGCGCGGGAGGGAGGAGCCAGAGAAATAAGCAGAGAACAGGAGAGCCAGGAGACAGGGCTCCCCAAGCTGTCCTGAGACTCCCACCCGGCAGGACGGCTGGCTTGCCTGCAGCACAGAGCAGTCCAGGCCTGTTTGGGTTCAGGTCCAGCCTTCCTCAGGCTTCAGCCTCACACACTGATAGGATGGGCCTCCATCCTGGGCCTCACCTTCCTCTCTGGCGTCTACCTTCGCCCCACGGCCTCACTGAGCCTCCACCCCTCGATCTGAGCTGTGGTTTTCGAGAGCGTTGTTGGTGTCACCAGAGCTACTGGCCATACTCTTCTGGCTCTCCTTTCCAGATGCATGGTGGGATTATTCTTCCTGGTCTCCCTAGGGCTCAGGTGGGTGGGGATGCATAACCAGCCCTGGCCAACGAATTTTGAATGGAAATATCTGTCATTTCTTAGCCATAGCATGCAAAGCTGATAGAAGGCTCTTTTTCTTTCCGGTGACAACTATTGACGTTCCAGACTGCCTGCACCATGTCCTTGGGTCCAGGAGGGAAGATGACAGGACAAGGTGCGCCTGACCCATAACAAACTTGCAGCTCGAGCAAGCAATTATCTCTGTTGCAAACTGCTGAGATTTGGGTTTGTTACTGCAGCATGACCTAGACTCTCCCGGAGGATGGGAGCATCCTCTCTTGGGGACCCTGGGACTATCTGAGGGCAACACATTATCATCTGCCTTCTGATTAAATTGAGTGTGAAAGGTGATTAACAGCCGAACCAGGAGGCTTGCTCCTGAGGGTGATTATTTTGAGATGGACTCTGTCTGTGCTGCCCAGGATCATGTCCAACTCCTGAGCTTGCGAGATCCTCCTGCCTCAGCCTCCCAAATGCGGGGATTACAGGTGAGCCCCACCGCACCTGGCTTGGTGTGGTATTTGGCAAGGGAATCTTTATTCGTTGTTCTCCTCTGATTGGGTGCTCCACCAACAAGTCACAGCAAGCTCCAGTGGTTTAAGAAAAATGTCAAGAGATCATTTTGTCCATCGTTTTTTAATGTATGAACGAGCTGAGAGATTGGAAGAGTGAGGGGTCTCATTGCCTAGATGTGAGCTCCTCTCAGGTCGGAGCTCCTCGTTCTCACTTCTGAGTAAGCATTTCGTTTTGCATTTGTATGAAATAACACTGTTAGGTCCCCTAAACACAGGTGAGGTGTCCCCTGAAAGTTCACGTGTGAGACAGTGCGAGAGGGTTCAGAGGGGAAATGATCAGGTTGTGAGAATCTTAAAACAATCCGTGAATTGATCCCTGATGGGCTGAACTGAGTGGTGGCTGGAGGAGGTGGGTGTGGCTGGAGGAGGTGGGCACAGGGGCGTGGCTATGGGGTATGTATTTGTATCTGGCGAGTGGAGTCTGCTTCCTGATCACCATGTGGGCTGCTTCCCTCTGCCACACTCTTCTGCCATGATGTTCAGCTTCACCTCAAGCCCCAAGGAACGCAGCTGGCCTTCTATGGACTAAGACCTTTGAAACTGTGAGTCCCCAAGTAAACTTTCTTCCTCTACTGTTGTTCTGGCTGGGTCTTTTAGTCACAGCAGCAAAAAAGATGAGAGCAATCTCAGGCACCCTTTTGCCTAACTTCCTTATATTGCCAACATCTTGCAAAAATTGTAAATGTTGACAAATAAATTAAGCATTTAAGGCTGGGAGTGTAGCTCAGTGGCAGAGGTGAGGCCCTGGGTTCCATCTCCAGCACTGAAAAAATAGTAACAATTAATGGCTGTTATTGTTTGGATGTTGAGTGTCTCCCAAAGGTCCATGGGTTAGAGGTTTGCCCCCCACGGTGTCACTATGGGGAGGTGATTGACCCTTTAAGAGGGGTGTACCCTGGAAGGGCATTGTGGGACCTGTGTCTTCTTGGTCCTCCTTTTTGCTCTGTGGGTCATGAGATGACGAGTTTCACTCCACCAGTATGGTCCTGCCATGAATGTGCTGCCTTACCACAGGCCCAGAACAAGGGGACAATTGATCATGGACTGAAGCCTCCAAAACTGTGAGCTAAAATAAACCTTTCCTCTTCGTAAGCCGATTACCTCAGGTATTCCATTATAGTGACACAAAGTTGACTGATGCAACTGCTAACTGTACAAACACATAGATTTGATACACAACTGGCCAGTTTTCCACTTTGGGCTTACAGGCTGAAATCAATATATAATCAATATTTGTACCAAAGGCTGCTTCTTTGACTGCCTTTTTTGTTTTGGTACCAGGGATTGAACCCCAGGAGTACTTAACCACTGAACCATATCCCCAGCCCTTTTTTATATTTTATTTAGAGGCAGGGTCTCATTAAGTTGCTTAGTACCTCGCTGAGTTGCTGAGGCTGACTTGGAACTTGTGATCCTCCTGCCTCAGCCTCAAGAGCCGCTGGGATTACAGGCTTGTGCCACCGTGCCGGGCTTTGACTGCCTCTTCACTGTCGCAGTCAGGATATTGATGCTGATTGATCGAGGGGTGGAACATTTCCATTGCCACAAGGATCCTCGGGCTGTACTCTCACAGACACACCCAGCCTCCCCCACCCCTCAGTATGCCCTGGCCACTGCTGATCTCTTCATTCTGCCCTCCCCGGCTATCAGGAGGGAAAGCATACGACATGGGGCTCTTGGGGACTGCCTGGTCACACTCAGCACAGTCCTCTGGAGGCGTGTGGTCACTGTACACGTCAGCAGTGTTGCAGATGTCCCACCGTGAGTGCCTTTACACAGACGCTTGTGAGCTTGGGTCCTGAAGAGCTGTGCTCGAGTGTGGGCTCTGGAGTTTGAAACTCTAGCACTCACGACCCACGTGAGGTTGAGCCGTTGACTTCACCTCCGTCCGCCTTGGTTTTCCCATCTGCAAAGTAGGAGCGTTGGCAGTGCCGATCCTGAAAATCAGACGCATCCGTCCCAGCTTAGCTCCCAGCCTGGGTTAGAGTAAGACCTCAACGACTTCTTACAAACTATGATAATAATTAATAACGCACAGCCACTGAACTGAATTTTAAAACCTAGAATGAGACATTTAAAACTTGCAAGATGTTCAAATCAGGGGGAGGTGGCACATTAAAAAAGAAATCATTCTTATTTTTTTTTCCAGAGTTCTCACACAAATTCTCTCTGAATAACAAGCTTCCTGAGACTCTTTGAAGCAGGTGAGTTTGGAAACAACCCAGCAGAACCCGGAGGCAGTGCTGCATCCATTCAGATACAGTCTCAGCCTCACGGGACAGTGGTAATTTGATTCTACTGCACCTGGGTCAGAACCTGACTGAGGTGCCAGGGAGGCAGTGGAGAACACAGACCACCCGCCCCCACGGCGGGGAGTGGCGAGGAAGAGGAAGCCTGCTCACAGCAGCCCGCTTGCAAGGAGCTGGATATGTCTCCGGAGGGAGCGGAGGGTCTGCAGGGAGACAGGGAAGCCCGCGCTGGGTGGCCTTGGCGGAGGACAGGGAATCGGGCTGGTCTTCGCAGCATGACCAGGTGTGGGTCCACTTGCAGGCAGGGGATGACCATCTGGTCCTCCATCCCTGGCCCCACACACCCCTCCAGTCCCTCGGGTGTGCTGACGTGACTCCGGGACACGCTGCCCTGTGGTCATGGGGGTAGCCGGGACCTTGGCTCTCAGTGGCTCCTCCTGAAAGCGAGGACTTGCAGGAGCCAGTGCCACACTGGTGGATTGCCACGGGGCCTGCCTGTGCCCGAGTCCAGCCACCAGTGGGGGAGCTGCAGTCCGGCTGCAGAGACAGACTTTCCTCCAGGAGATGCTAACTGGCCCATGACCTTGGCCTCATTAGCTGGGCACCCTCCACCTGAGCTGCCTGGATTGGGGCCAGCCACGGAAATTAGCTCAGGCCCACAGGCCCCTGGGAGAGGTGTCAGGCAAAAATAGATGGGAGGGAGCCAGAGTGACCTCGCGCGGGAGGGCCGCGGCCGTCAGCTGCTCCAGCACCGTCCAGCTGGGCAGATGGAAGCTCAGGCCAGGCAGGCCACGGGGCCTGGCCAAGACTGTGCTGCAGAGCATGCCGAGCTGGGTGGCAGGGTGGTCCCTGACTCCCAAATACACATGCCTTCCTCCCCGAGGCTCCGGCGGGCGTGACCAGGGAGAGATGGAACAACCACTGGGCATCGGGAACCCAGAGGAGGAAACCACTGACAGGCCACTGGTTGATTTTGGTTTTCAAAAAGCATATAAAAATTTTTTTAAATAGCTAATAACACAGAAAACTGTATTTTAAATTAAAAATAATACCTGGAGAGACAGTGTCAGGTGCTGCTGAAACGAGACCCCTGCCCGAGTTTGAATCCCAGCCTCGCTCCTAGAGGGTCCAGTGTCTTCGCGCAGGGCGCTCAACCCTCTGTGCCCGGCTCCCTCGCCTGCAGGATGCGGCCCGGGCGGAGGACCCAGGGCCCTGCAGAGCCGCCTGAGCCGAGTTGGGAGGGCATGTCCGTTCCACAAAATGGAATGTAAAGGAAAAGCAAGGCCCCACGTGCGCACACTGGGATGGTCGTGTGTGCGTGTATGTGTGGGCGTGTGCGTGTGCATGTGTGTGTGTGTGTGTGCGCGCGTACCTGCGCGCGAGGCCCAGGGCGAGGCAGGCACTATCGCTGAGCTGCAGCAGGTGCACACCAACCGCTTTCTAAAGACGGCAGGAGGCTCCCGCGCTACCCAGGCCCTGCCCCTGCCTTCACCCACGGACACCAGGGCGGCCTTCTTACTTCTCTCGTCGGTTCTTTTCAATGGCTGCCTGGCATTCCATCCTGTGGACCTGAACCAGACTCCAGGAGTGGGCGGCTGTGGCAGAAAGGACTGGTTCCTGTACCCGGATGGATGGGGTCCCTTCCACAGGACAGGTCAGGGGGAACTGCCGTGGCCTTGGCCATCAGCTCCGCAGCGTCGGGCAGCGGACACACCTCTTTGCTTTCTGAGCCCCACTTCCTTGGTCTCTTGCCTCAGAGTTTGCAGAGGTGCAGTCAGCCCCCCACCCACCCACACCACTGGCGGGGCGGAGCTGACCGCAACCTAAGCAGTGCGACCAAGAGCCACGTCGCTCCCTCTGTAGGAGGCCGTGGGCCTGGTCATCTCTGCTGGCTCCGCTTGGCCCCCTCTACCCTCCTCTGCTCCTAGCCGCAGCCAACGCAGCAGCCTGTGCTCCAGGATGGGAAGGAGGGGGGCCAAGCAGCCTGGGTGGCCTCAGGCCCAGCACCAGGAGGGGCTTCGGTGAACCCGAGTTTCAGCAAGATCCAGGCAGGGCCCGGCTGGCTCGGGAGCTGGAGGGAGGGAGACATCTCCGGATAGGTGCTCTCCTTGCCCAGCAGTCTTGAGTGTCATGGGACAACCACAGCCTGTGTTTTTTTTTTTTTTTTAATTTGTTCTAATTGGTTCTACATGACAGTAGAATGCATTTTGGCACACTGCACACAAATGGAGCATGACTTCTCCTTCCTCTGGCTGTGCATGGTGCTGAGTCACACCAGTAGTGCAGTCATACATGTATATAGGGTAATACTGTCTCATTCCACCGCCCCTCCCCTCCCCTCACTCCCCTCTGCACAATCCCGAGTTCCTCCATTCTTCCCTCCCTGCCCCCACTGTGGATCAGCATCTGCTTATCAGAGAAAACATTCATCCTTTTTTGGGGGGATTGGCTTACTTAGCATGATACTCTTTAGTTCCATCCATTTATCTGCAAATGCCATGATTTCATTCTTCTTTAAGACTGAGTAATATTCCATTGTGTATATGTACCACATTTTCTTGGTCCCTTCATCTGTTGAAGGGCATCCAGGTTGGTTCCATAGATGAGCTACTGTGAATTGAAACAGCTTGTATTTTTACTTGGACTCATGCTCAGGCCATATTTGAGGTTTGCTAGAAGCCTTTCTTCCTGTCCAGGATCACACATCGTGTTGAGTTTTTGTGTCACTTCTAATCAGCCCCAGGAGACCCCCATTTCTAGGATTATGGAGACCTGGCTGTCTGAGGGGATCCCTCCTGGGCAGGGTGATCCACGAGCCACTGGGAGGAGTCTAAGCACTGGGAGGGGACCCAGGGGACAGGGAGGGAGGGCTTTGCAGGAGTGGCAGCATGGGCCATTTGGGAAGGGGTACTGGTGCTGGGTTTGTCTCCAGGACGCTGCTCATGGTGACTGTGAGACCCACCTTCTCCTCTAGGAGCCCCTCAAGCTGAGAAGCTGCCCCCTCCCAGGGAGCCACCTCATCTGGTCTGTCCTCCATGTACAACAGCCGCAAAGGCTGGTGTCGCAGGAAGTAGAGGTGACCGTCAGGAGAGCCACACTTGAAGGAAGGTGGAGGATCCGTCCCCTCTGTGAATACACCCCCCTCTCAGCCCACAGGTCCTGGAGCCCATGTGCATGACAAAGGCCACCCACCTCCCACCTACACTGACAGCCACACCTTCTGCACAACACGGAACCACGAGGGGCCTAATGCCAGTGTCGGGCAGAATGTGGGATGATGAAGAGTCCCAAGTGCCACTGGAAAGAGTGTAAGTTGACAAGATCACTCTGGAAAATAAGTTGTTATTACCTAAGAGAGTTGAAAGCATACCCTATGACTCATCAATTCCAGTCCTATATCCCCTGGAAAATGCTTTCACATAAACACAAGGAAATATGGGTAAATATGTTTGTACTGTCTCTGTCCACAAGAAAAACTGGAAACCACCCACACAGCAACTAACAACTGAATGGATAAATAGATTAAAAGATATATGTATTCATGAACTAGAATAGTATGCAGCAAGGTAAAAGAATGATTACAGCTAACAGGCATCAATATACATAAGCCGGAAAATCATAACCTCTAGCTGAAACATAATATTATGGAAGAATGCATTCAGTATGGTTCTGGCACATAAAAATCAAGATAGACTAGGTCAAACTTATTATTTGCAGATATATACATAGATAACAATCTAACAAAGGAAGACAAAGAATAGCATAAAATGACAATCAATCAACAAATATATGAAAAAATGTTCAACATTTCTAGCAATTAGAGAAATGCAAATCAAAACTACACTGAGATTCCATCTCCCGCCAGTCAGAATGGCAATTATCAACAATAAATGTTGGCGAGGATGTGAGGAAAAAGGTTCACTCGTACATTGCTGGTGGGAATGCAGATTGGTGCAACCACTCTGGAAAGCAGTGTGAAGATTCCTCAGAAAACTTGGAATGGAACCACCATTTAACCCAGTTATTCCACTCCTAGGTTTATACCCAAAGGACTTCAAATCAGCATACTACAGTGACACAGCCACATCAATGTTTATCGCAGCTCAACTCACGATAGCTAAACTATGGAACCAACGTTGGTGCCCTTCAACAGATGAATGGATAAGGAAACTGGTATATATACACAATGGAATATTACTCAGTCTTAAAGAAGAATGAAATTATGGCATTTGCTGGTAAGTGGATGAAGAATATTATGCTAAGCAAAATAAGCCAATCCCAAAGAACCAAGGCCGAATATTTTCTCTGATACAAGGATGCTAACTTACAATAAGGGGGTGGGGGAAGAATAGAAGTATTTTGGACTAGACAGAGGGGAGTGAAGGGAGGGGAGGGGAAAGGGGGTAACAAGGATGGTAGAATGAGTGGGATGCTATGATGACAGGACCTATGTCTACATCATGCACAACCAGACACAGGAGAAGTCGTACTCCATTTACCCATGATGTGTCAGAAGGCATTCTACTGTCATGTTTAACTAATTCGAATGATTTTTTAAAAAAGAATAATTAGCATAAAATGGAGAGTCATTATCACCTCTGGAGGGAAAAGAGAGTTTATCACAGAAGGTCACATGAAGTGCTTAAACACACTGAAATGTTCCCAGCGGCTCGGGAGGCTGAGACAGGAGGATCGCGAGTTCAAAGTCAGCCTCAGCAAAAGTGAGGTGCTAAGCAACTCAGTGAGACCCTGTCCCTAAATAAAATACAAAATAGGGCTGGAGATGTGGCTCAGTGATTGAGTGCCCTGAGTTTAATCCCTGGTAACTGGAAAAAAAAACAAAGATACTGAAATGTTTTCTTTTGGAAACTAGCACTGTGTATCTTGGAATACATTGTATTAGTCATTAAACTATTTTTATATATTATGTATACATCTTTGTCTACTATGTTGCTAAGAAAATATTTAAGAAAGAGCTTTTGTTAGTAACCCATATTAGGAGAAAACACTTTTTTCTTTTTTCGTACCAGGGATGAACTAGGGGCATTTAACCACTGAGCCACATCTCCAACCCTTATTTTTTTAATATTTTATTCTGGGACAGGGTTTCACCAAGTTGCTTAGGGACTTGCTAAGTTGCTCAGGCTGACTTTGAACTTGCGATCCTTCTGACTCAGCCTCCTGAGCCACTGGGATTATAGGCATGGGCCACTATGGGGTGAAGACAGGTGTCTCTGTTGAGCAGAGGGAAGCTTCCCAGGGACACTCCCAGGCCTGCTCACCCTGCCTGGCAGATCTGCCTGTTGACGCGTGGGAATCCTTCTAAGCACCTGTTCCCTTAACAGGGCCAGGAATAATGGGGACTGGTCACCCCAGCTGGGAGCTGAGGGTGGAGGGGTGCAATATGCAAATGAGCTAGATGCAGCTCTGTGTCAATCACAAACCAGGCCCCGAGCCCGGGGAGAGCGGGCTATGCTGGCCAGGCATGACTCCCAGCCTGGAGCCAGCAACAGAGTCGGGGGCGCTGAACCAAGAGGAATGAGAGGGGAAGGGGGGAAAGGAAGAAAACAAAATAGATGTGGGCTGGGAAAAACAATAACAAGAATGTACACGTGGGCTGTGGCTCAGTGGCAGAGCGCTTGCCTGGCGTATGTGAGGCACTGGGTTCCAGCCTCAGCACCACATAAAAATGAACAAATAAGATAAAGTCATTCTGTTCATTTACAGCTACAAAAAAATTTTTAAAAAAGACTGTACATGTGTGTGCAAGAATGTTCTCCAAGGTCAAGTGACAGAAACCACTGTTGAGATTTGCTGGATCATAAAACCCGCTCTGAGGCTGGGCAGGGCCAGGCAGCCAACCCAAAGGCAAGGGCCTCCTCACAAGGACCTGCTGCTTCTTCTGGGCTCCACCGTCCTCACCACCCTTGCAGGCAGCTTCTGCCCCTCATGTCACAGAAGAGCTGTAGATATTGTCACAAGTACCAGCCGCACACCAACGCCGCGGGCAGAAGAGGGGTCGCTGCCTCTCTTGACCAAGAGGCCTTCCCAAGATCAACCCCCCGCGCGCCGTGGACTCACCTCTGATGGCCGTCATTTGGCTACAGGTCCCGGGCTGGGGCCGCCATCCCGGATCACAGGAGCCTGGTTTTCTGAATCCGTTTAGGAAGGGACTTGACGACTGGATTGGCTCCACTGAAGCTTTGGGATTCCTTGTCTTCAGCAGGTCTCAGCCAAAATCCGCAGCAGAGAGAGGTCAGGGTGGCACAGTTGGGCTTGTCCTGTGGATGGCAGAGGTCAGGGTGGCACAGTTGGGCTTGTCCTGTGGATGGCTGTGAGTCAATTATCTGTTGCTGCGTAACAAACTACCCCACGATCGGTGGCTGTAAACAGCAGCGACTTCCACTCTCTCATCCTCTGATGGCCGGAAGCTCCCGCAGAGCTCCTGGGCACTCAGGCAGCTGTGTCCCTGGAGGTCAGGCCGCTCTGGGTGGCGTCTCCACGGGCCTCCTCCCTGCCTACCACTCATCCTCGGGGCTCCCAGAGGACGCACCTCTCGTCCATGGTGGATAGCTTGGCCTTCTTAGCATCAGGCAGCAGGACTCCCAGAGGACAGAGGCAGACCACCAGGTCCCCCGAGCCTCAGGCCTGCAACTGGCTCAGCAGCGCTATGCTACCTTCGATGGGTCAAGCCCAGGAAAAGGGATCGGAGGGCAGAGGAGAGAGAGGAGCCTCTGGGCGGGAGGAGCAGCAGGCACAGAGGGCGGGAGAGGGTTGGTGGACATCTCTGGAGACCTCGGCCACATCCTCCCTCCCACGTCTCAGGAAGCAGAGGGCGACAGAACACAAATCCAATGGAGCTGGGTGTATCGGTGCACCCCCGTCATCTCAGCGATTCTGGACGCAAGTTCAAGGTCAGTCTGGGAAACTTAGGGAGACTCTATCTCAAAATATAAAATAAAAAGGGCCGAGAGCACGCACACGCCTGTAATCCCAGAGTCTCGGGAGGCTGACCAACCTTGGCAACTTAGCAAGGCCCTAAGGACTCAGTGAGACCCTGTCTCAAAATTAGACAGACAAAAAGGGCTGGGATGAGGCTCAGTGGTTCAGCAACCCTGGGTTCAACCCCGGTACCGGAAATAATAAAAATAAAATAAAATAAAATAAAATAAAGGGCCAGCGTTGTCGCTCAGTGGTAGAGTCCTTGCCTGGCTTGTGCGAGGCCCTGGGTTCAGACTACAAAAGAAGAAAACAGCCACCGCAAAACCAAACCTGA
The DNA here is from genome assembly GCF_902686455.1 of Sciurus vulgaris. Taxonomy (NCBI): domain Eukaryota; kingdom Metazoa; phylum Chordata; class Mammalia; order Rodentia; family Sciuridae; genus Sciurus; species Sciurus vulgaris. The sequence continues at coordinate 169,920,393 of NC_136465.1, read as the reverse complement.
CCCCACAGACCACCAAGACGCTGCTTTCTTCCTGCTACTGGTGACACTGAGATGCCCTGGGGCCTCGTCCTTAACCAGCTTTACTCTTCATCCTACAAAGGAGCACAACACGCTTGTGCGTTCGAGAGGCTGTAGAAGACAGAAACCTCTAAGTCCCTGACTCTGGGAGGCCAGGCAGAGAGGCTGAGAGAAAGCTTTGCTTTTTATTTCTAGGCTTTCACATTTTGTAACATGTCATCTTAAGACTTGGTCATAAATGCCTGCATTATAAATGCACCCTTCCAAGGTCATTCAACACAGAGATGCCAGAGACAACCGAGCCTGGGTCTGCAACCCCGAATCTGAGCTGCTCCCAGCAGGGCGGGAGGTTATGTAAATCCACCATTTAACCCAAATCAATCCACTTGGGCACAGCTGAGACATACAAGTGACAGCTGAAATCAAGGGAAGACACAGACCCACACCTGCAGCACGGAATGACATTGACAGGCACCCGCTGCGATTTGAGCTGCTTTCAAAAGGCAGCAAAATCTATAAGGTCAGAGCCTGCGGAGACTCCTGGGAGAGACTCTGTGAGCAGGTGGGAGGGACACAGTCCCTGGGGCAAAGCCATGCAGGTCCAGGCAACCCTGGCATGACCTCGGCGGGGTCACCCTGCTCCCGACTCTCGATTCCTTCACTGGGAAAATGGAGACGTCCATATTCTCTGTGCTCCAGATCGGCGCTGGAGTTCAGCAGACCCCCCACAGGTGAAGCTGGCAGCTCCCGGGAAGCCTCTGGGCCTCAGGCCTGCTTGCCAAGGGACGGTGGCAGGTGGTGGCTCTCTGCCCCGTGCCAGAACACAAGGGTGGGACTGGGCCCTCGTGATGCTCACGCATGGAAGGGCGCTGACCCCAGGCAGACCTCTCCCCTTCCCCGTCTGTGAGTGAGTGGGCAGGTGGGTGGCCCACGGGTCCCTCCCAACCTGGCACCAGGTGCATTCGGGGCTGGGTGTCACGTTGACGGAGACCCCAGGAGGGCCTGGGGACCGCAGAGCTGGGCGGTAAGGCACAGCCCTCTCCTCCAGCCCCTCGGCCCCCTGCCTTGCCGGCAGAGCTGCGCAGTCGGTGGGCCTGCTGGGGTCTGTCTCAGGAATGTGGGCGGCTAGATTCTCAGCCTGAACCTGGCTCCACAAACTCACCCCCAAGCAGAAAAGTTCCAGGTGGAAGCAGTTTCCCAGCCTGGCAGGAAGCCCCTCACCCGGGCAGAGATGAGAGGGCCATTTGGCTCAGAGGAGTGTCCCCAGGGCCCCAGAGCCCGCTCTCCCTCTGGGCCTGTCCTACCTCCCCTCCCTTCCCTTGCCCCTCCACCTGGTCCCAGCCCCTCTCTGCCCTGCCACCTGGCCCCTCCACCCTTTCCTCTGAGGCCTCAGCCCTGCGTGCCTCCGCCCAAGACCCTGCAGTGAGTGTCCCCGGTCTGTTTTCTGTGGGGCGGGAGGACAGGGCCTGCTGCGCTCTAGGTGGCCGCTCTGCCTTGGGCTACCTCCCCAACCCAGGTGAGTCTTATTAGGTTTCTTTTGTTTTACAGGGAAACTGAGACCTAAAAAAGTCCAATCATTTGTTCAGGTCACAAAACTAGGAGGCTGCTGAATCATGATTTGGTCTCAAACATGACATGTCCCCACGTGACCCTATCAGGTGTGAGAGGCGTGTGTCTCCTTATCAACACCCAGGAACATTCTTCTCTGCCTCCCCAGGTCTCGGCAAGGATTGGGTGCTCAGGAAACGCTGGCCGAGGAACCTTCCAGCACAGTCAGAAGGGACGAGGGGCAGGACGCTGGGGAGGCTGCTGGTGACTGGCTCCAGGCTGGCCCTCCCTGGGGCCATCCTTTGCAGGGTCCTTGCCCATAACCAGGAGGGCACCAGCCAGGGTGCCCTGGGGCTCTTGCCCTCTGGCTCTGGTTTTCCCGCAGCGTCTCTGAACAAACAGGCCTGGTTCGTTGTATTTGGAGACGTCAGGGTGGACGCTCGCCTTGGTCCCTTCCCCAGCCCCTCCTCCCCTGCCAACCGGACTCAGGGAGAGGAAAGAAGATGCAGACTCAAAACTGTGGGCTGAAGTGGGGCCGCCCCAGCCTCCTGCACAGAAAGAAGGCTCCAGGAGGCTCCCCTGCTCCGGCCCTCATCTCCCCTTCTGCCAGGGTCTCTTGGGGGAGGAAATCCTTCCCCTGAGAAACCCTGGCCAAAAACACTATGAGTCCCTTTCCAGAAGGCAAACAAACCATAGGAGTATTAATAGGACCAACGGGTTTGTCACTGCAGAGACCAGTTGCCAGACCTTGCTTAAACCCTGACTGCTTTGTGCCTGCACTCAGCACTTCATGCTCCAGTTACTCAGGCCTGGAGTCAGGTAGCTATAGTGACTGAGTGCCTGCTGTGTGACCTTGAACAAGTTACTTGACCTCTCTGAACTTTTGAGTTATCTGTAAAATGGAAAAAAAAAAAAAATTATTCCTTCTAACCCTCTCTCTTGGTATTGCTCTCAGGACCAGGCAACGTGTAAAATGAGGGCACAGATACACTTTGTAACCCTACAACTACACACGTCAGGTGTTCTGCCGCCATCATGTACCCCCACCTTCCAAACTAACTTTCCTTTGTCTCAATTTGCTCCAATCCTGATTCTCCAATTCTGTCCTCTCTGCTTCCTCTCGAGGGCGCCTCTTGTTCTATTCTCTGGGCCCCACTGGCTGGCAAGGCCTACGAAGAGGGAGGCTTCAGAAAGGCCACAAAGTTAAATGCAAGAGCAAGACTTCTTGGGTTAGAGGCCTGGCTGCACCTCTCACCTGCTGTGAGTCCTCGAGCAAGTTACTTGCCCTCTGTGTGCCTTGGTTTCCCCAAAAGATGGGATGGCTTATGGTCCTTACCGAATAGGCCATCTGTGAAGAGCGGACTCCTTGGTCCACGCAAACAGCTCGGAATGCTGCCTGGCGCAGGGCGAGTTTGGGGCTGAACCCTGCACCTGGGCTCCTGGAAAAGCCACCAAGAGCCTGCACCATGTGTGGGAAGAGACCTGAGGTGGGGGAGGAGGAGCTGAGCTGGAAAGAGCCAGCAGACCCGGCTCTTGAGGGAGAGGCGGGAGCAGCACCGGGCTCTGCTGTAGGAAACCGGGGGACTGGTTCGTAGAGCTCACGAATGTTTGCAGATGATGCACAAGAATCTGGGCACAGGGGCGACACAGCAGCAATGGTGTGGCTGCTCCAACGGCCAGGCCACCTCCAGGCAGCACAGGTCAGAAGGGCAAGTGGCAGAATGGACAATAGGAATTCAGGAGGCTGCCTCTGTGGGGCCCTGTGCTGAGGTGAGGTGGAGGTAAGAGGCTGAGGGCTGGGCTGGGGCTCAGCGGCAGAGCACTCACCTCGCGTGAGGCACTGGGTTCCATCCTCAGCACCACATACAAATAAATAAATAAAAGGTGGCTGGGACTTGGAGCCTGCTTTTTTTTTTTTTTTTTTTTTTTTTTTTTGCCGAGGGCCTCACTAAGTTGCTGAGGCTGACTTTGAACTCACGATCCTCCTGCCTCAGCCTCCCAAGAGGCTGGGATTATCGGTGTGCCCCACCGCATCCACAAGCCCTGCTTTTTGTACCATAAGCCTTATTCTCGGATTCATTTTTCATTTTGACTGAGAGTTCAGCTGTGGGCCCTCACCTGCTTATAAATGTCCCGATTTTCCCCTCGTCAACGGTTTTAGCTAGGTGGGGGATTTTCCGCTCCATCTGCTTCCCACAGAACTTCCAGCAGACTCTCCCGTGGTCTTTAAGCATTCAGAGTGGTTGATGTCATTTCTGACCCTGTCAAAACCCTCGACTCTGTAGGCAGTCTGCTTTCTACCCTAGTGTTCACAGATGCCAACCTTAGGGCCTGTTCTTCACTCGGCCACAAAGACCTGTGAGTCCCTCAGCACCGGGGGAGTTTCTTCTGTGAGTTCTTGGCTGCTACTTCCTCTGAATTCACCGTGTGGACAGATGTGGGAACCTGGATTCATGGTCCGGGTGGCCCTTCCTTTCTGACTTCTGCCTAGCTTGGGGCTCTCTGATAAGGAAATCCTTAAAAACTGTGACTGCAAGAGGCTTATTTGGGGCACATCAGGACCTACCTGTAGGGCAGTGGGGGCCTAAACGGCTGGGAGGCAGCCAGTGGCCCTCAGTGGTGCTCCTGGGACCCTGGAAGCAGGGTGGGCGTTTGCCTCCGTTACTCCACCCAGGGGTGAGGGCTCGGGACATCTGTGCCCAGCTGCCCTCGCTCACTGGTTGCAGGCTGCTCCAGGGGAGGGGTGTTGATCTGGCTGCTCTTCAGGCCACACAGTTGTCACTAAGGCGCTGCAGGCTGAGTGAGGAGGGACCTCAGGGAAAGAAATGCTGGTGCCAGCGGTTAGAATCAGGTCACCATGACCTGAAGCAAGAGGGGCGAGGCGACTGGCGAGGGTCTCCTTCACCATCGCTGCTGTTCCTCTGAGGACACGAGCGACTTCTATTAAACCCCCTCCCTCGCCTTAGGTCAGGGCCTCCTCCCACAGAGCTTGGCGTCTTGCTTCGATGGCTGGGCTGTTGCTGGTTGGGGCGAGGGTGCAGGGATGGCGGCGCGGAGCGGAGGTGCGGGCATGTGTTCTGGAAGCTGCCCCGGGCCGCCCACTGCCCTGGGTGCCCCGCTGCCTGGCGCTGCTCTGTCTCCTGCGTGGCTGTCCCAGGCCCGGGACAACTGCTGTGGTCTGAGGCCGAGGGTCCCGACTCCCCGCAGGTGCAGGTTCCCAAGGGAGGCCCTGCAGGGTGACCCCGAGGCCTCCAGCTCCCGGACACGCCCAGCCTCTGATCTGGGGAACGGCAGGCTCCCCACAGCCCTCCCGTCCTGCACGCTGGTCCCATACGCTTTCTGTCCTTCAGAGAGTCCGGGCCACTCTTTCTTGTGCCATTATTTACTGCGTAAGGTCCTAGCACTGCACACGGTGCCTTAACCGTGAGACATCCCTCGGCCTTTATCCGCGATGCACATCTAACTGGGCAGCCCGCGCTTTATCTGGAAGCCCCACAGGCCTGGCAGGAAGCACAGCCTCCTCCGGCGCAGGGGCCTGTCCCCTGTGAAGGTGGCTCCTCCCAGGAAGGCCCCCAGCAGGCCTCCGCGCGCGCCCGCCCGGGAGCAGCCAGTGTTCAGAGTGCGCCACCTCCAGCCCGCCCGAGGCCACAGAGGTGGACGAGAAGCTGCCCCAGGAGGGGCGTGGGCGGCTCTGGGCGCGGAGGGCTGGAAAGGAGAGGGGCGGGGCTGCGCAGGTGCCAGTCAGGCCCGGAGACGTGCGGGAAGCCTGTGTCCCCTGCCCTAGGTGCAGGCGCGACAGCAGGGGGCGAAACAGGCTCAGAGGAGCCGAGGAAGAAGAGCTGAATTCCAACGAAGGCCGACTTTCTCTAAGTCCTCCCTCCCAAGGCACCTTTAGGGGGCACGCTGCACCCCGCCTCTGGGCGGGGAGAGGCGGACGCGCAGTACGATGGCAGCTGCCCCCTTGTGGAGATGCTTAAAAGACGCCTGGGGGAAACCAGGTGCACTCTGAGCCCTGGCTTTGTTATTGCCATGGCGATGGTGATGGTTGTTATGGTTTGGATCTTAAGTGTCCCCCAAGGCTCAGGCTTAGTCTTAGCTATGGCATTATTGGGAGGTGGTGGAACCTTTAAGAAGCAGGGCCTAGTGGGAGGAATTGGGTCACTGGAAGTGTGCCCTTGAAGGGGACTTGGGGAGCCCAGGGCATTCCTTTCTCTCTTCTCTCCTTGCTTCCCAGCTCCCATAAGGTGAGTAACTCTGCTCCACCACAAACCATGCGCCAAAATAAACCTTTCCTCCCTTTAAGTTGTTTATCTCGGGTATTTTGTTACAGTGATGAAAACTAACACAGTGATGGCAATGAAGAGCTCACCCACTGGGCTCCCACAATGTGTAGGATGTTTACTTCCTATGATATTTCAAGGTAGGTTCCCCATGCTTGCCCCATTTAACAGATAAGAAAATCAAGCCACAGGGAAATCAAGTAACTTGCTCAAGTTCACACAGCTGGAGAGACAAGAATAAATTTAAATCTAGGTGTGTCTGGCCACAAAGCTCATACACAACACCTCCAAATCCAATAATATACAGCCTTGCATTTAAAACAATATAAACAGATCATAATGTGCCATTTGTGATAGGCATCCTTCTCTAGTGGCTCCCACTGATACCTGCCTCATGGTATCTAGGTCTGAGTGAGGTCCCCTCCCCTTCTGTTTGGACTAGACTTGATGACTTGCATCTTATAAATAGAATGCAGTAAGAATGATGTGATTTCTGAGATCTACTTACAAGAGAGATACAACTAATGAGATACAACTTTTCACAACTATTAGGATGACTATCTAAAAAAAAAAAAAAAAAAAACGGAAAATAACAAGAGGGGGCAAGGATGTGAGGATCCCTCTGCACGGCTGGGCGCAGTGGAAAGTGGGGCCGCCGTATGGAGAAAGCACGCAGGTCCTTAAGAAGTTAACGGTAGTATCACCGCGTGTCCAGCCACCTCACTTCTGGGTGGACAGGGGCCCAGAGGGAGGTTTGTAGAGCGAGGTTCAGAGCAGCATTGTCCACAGCCACCTCAAAGGGGAAGCAACCCGAACGTCCACGACAGATGAGTGGACAAATGAAATGAGGCATGCGCCAGACGCGATCCGCCCGGCAGAGAAGATTCCAGCGCGTGCTGCTGCACAGATGACCCGGGACTGAGTGCGCTACCAAGCGAGCTAGTCAGGCACAAGAAGACGCCTGCGCCATTCTGCCTCGGAAGGTCCCTGGAGCAGCCGGACTCTTGGAGAGGCAATGTGACAGGCCACTGGGCCGAGGACTGGAGTAGGAGTCGGGGTTTAATGGGTTCAAGGTTTGGGATACTGAGTAAGTTCCGGAAATGGATGATGGTGCCGTTTGTACAACACAGAATGTGCTTCCGAGCCCTACACTTGAAAATGGTTAGAATGGGTTCGGGTGCCATGGCGCATGCCTGGATCCCAGCAGCTCAGGAGGCTGAGGCCGGAGGATCACGAGTTCAAAGCCAGCCTCAGCAACGTAGGAAAGTCCTAAAGCAACTCGGTGAGACCCTGTCTCTAAATAAAATATTAAAAAGGGCTGGGGATGTGACTCAGTGGTAAAGCATCCCTGGTACCAAAGAAAAAAAGTTAAAATGGCAAGTTTCGTATTATGTGTATTTGGCCACCATGAAAACATCGTTTTCAAGTCCCTGTGACTGGGGTCTTGCTGACACTGGACAACCGGACAGGGCTCCTGCTGCTCCCTTCCATGTAGCCTGAGGCCCTGGGGTGAGGGGCTCTGTGGAGCAGCTCAGACCGCTAGGAACAGAGGGACTGAATTCTGCCACTGGCTGAGCTGGCAGGGCGATCCTGTTCCGGAGGGGACTGTGTGTGCCGCCTTGGAAGAGACCCAGCTGGGGGCCGGCATGCAGTACCGGGGGCGGGCCACGGAAGCCCACGGGCTTGACGGTGGTTGTATGGGGTCGTTTGTTACATACACAGCTTCTGATTTTTATGTATTTTGAGGTCTGCCTGGGGGAGACTGTCCCTCTGGGGCTGGCCAACCCTTAGAGGCTGGAAAGAGCCCGAGAGTGGCTTTGACATGCAGGCTGCTGGGGCCCAGCATCACCCTCTGCAGTCCCTGCGCCAGGCATAGGGGCTGCCCCCTTGGCTGGAGCCATTGATGGCTAGCTGCCTGCTTTGCCTTGACTGAGGAAATGCCAGGAGGGGTGTAGTCTTCCCACGTGCCTGTCCCCTGGCCTCCTGAGCTAGGGGGTGCTTCCCCAGGTGGCCACTGCATCCTGTGAGCATGAATTCACACCACTTTCCGGAGCCTCTCCTGAGTCCCCGGTTGTGGCCACCTCATCCCCCACCAGGTGAAAGAGCACACAGCAGCGCTGGCAGGAGAGTCGCCCCTCTCCTCCTGACAGGCCCCTCACAATCCCCCTAATCACACAGGACGGTGTTCACGGATGTGATCGCGACTGTGAGCATGCTAGAAGGCTAAAGAACAGGGTAGGAAGAAGCCCGGACTTTGGAGCCAGGCTGCCTCTGCTTGTCTTCAGCTCTGCCACTTCCCAGCTGTGTGACTTTGGGCAATGTACTCCATCTCTCTGTGCTTGCTGTGCTCTGTGAAGTGCACATAATGAGCATCTTCCTCACAGAGTCACTCCAAGGATCATGATCACAGTCGGCCCTCGGTAACCGCAGATGCCACCTCGTAGCTTCAGTCAACCCCAGTGGAAAGAAAATGACATCTACTAAACATGTGGACTTTTTTCTTGTTATTATTCCCTAGACAATACGGTAGAGCAATTATTTGCGTAGCATTTACATTGTGTTAGGTATTGTAGCTAATCTAGGGGTGATCTAGAGTAATAGGTCATTTACACAAGGGACAGGAGCATCCACCGATGTTGGCATCTGGGGGTCCTGGCACCCATTGCCCGAGGACCCCGTGGGACCACTCTACCAAAAAACACTAAGAACAATGCCGGGCACGTGACTCCTAATGGCACTATATAAACTTCTTAGTTGTTACTAAAGAATCTATCGTTTTGCTAAATATCACAGTTATAGCTAAAATTATCTAATAGCACCAGGCGTGGTTGCACACACCTAAAATTCCAGCAACGTGGGAGGCCAAAGCAGGAGGATCTCAAGTTCAAGGTCAGTCTGGGCAACTTAGTGAGGCCTTGTCTTGAAATAAAAAATTAAAAGGACTGGGGATGTAGCTCAATGATAAAGCACTTCTCCCAACACACAAAGTGAAATGAAAGGAAAGAAAGTGAAATTTTGTTCTATCACAGTAGCAGTTAAAAGCTGTTAGCTCTTATTCGTGGCTGCTGCTGCGATTAATAAGCCTTAGTTCTGCGGATGCATATGGATCCCCTTGGTTATCAAGGGAACTGCATGTGGGTTCCTGGTGTATTAGAACACTCCCACCTCAAGACACCTCAAGGACAACCTGTCACTTACAGTACTCTGCAGATGCCCCGACCACCTGGGAGGGGGGTCAAGGTTTGCTGGCCCACAGGCGGGAGATGCTGCACAGATGCATGATGCTGGTGGAGGCCCCTCCAGCCTCATCTTTAGATCCCCATAGGAACTGGACATCCCCTCTTTCCCCACTTCTTGGGTCCTGGGGAGGAAGAAACCAAATGCGTCCCATTCCCAGGGAGGGGGACCAGGCAGGCTGGAGCGGACCCAGGTGTTCCAGGGCTCTGGGCACTGGTGGGCAAGGCCTTCTTCTCACCCCCCGCATGACTGCATGAGTCGCTCTCTCCCTGGGCTTCTGACTGGACCCTGTAGAGGGAGGGGACCCAGGCAATCACCCGGGATCTGGGGCCCTTCGGGCAGGGGTGAAGCCTGCAGGCTGAGACCACGTGCATCCGCGGGCTGGGCTGCTTTGACAGGTTTGGGCTGCAATTGTGATGGATGTGCCGCTTTGAGTTTGAATGCCTGTTTCCAATTCTCTGGGACACACATATGTCCACGAGTGGCCTGATGAGCCCGAGGCAAGTCTGTGTTCACCTTTCTCAGGAAGCACCCGCTCTTCTCCCGGCAGTCTGGGCACGTGCAAGCGCCCACTTCTCCACGTCCTCACCAGCACTTGATTTTTGTCTCTTTCTCTTTCTTTTTGCTGCTGTTTTCGATTATAGGCATCCTCGTGGGCACCAGGAGTCCATCTCATTAAGGCTGCGATTTGCATTTCCTTAATGATGGGGGAGGCTGAGCCCCTGTTCGCATTGCCTTTTGGCTACTGAATGACTTGAATAACTTCTCCGGACATTGAAGTGCTTTGTCTATTTTTAAAGTTGTTTTCTTTTTGTTGTAGTCCTAAGAACACTTTCTGTATTCTGGATACAAGGCCCTTGCCAGATAAATGATTCGTGAATGGTTCCTTCCATTCTGTAGATTGCCCTCTCATTTTTGTGATAATATCCTTTGATGCATAAAAGTTTTTAATTCTGATGAAGCCTGGTGTGTCTGTCTGTTTTTTTGTTGCTTGTGTTACCTAACATTTTTCTTTGTTTATTTTTTACCTAGCATTTAAAAATACCTGCTGAGTCAGACAGTGTGTGTGTTGGCAGGAAATGTTTCCTGAGCTTCAGTGTGGTAGGATAATGATTTAAAAAAAAAAAAAAAATGCTTTAAGCTAAGGTGGCAGACCATCAAATTAAGTGGCTTAAATAATAAAAATATTTAATTGCCGCAACTAACAAGAGAGCTGGAAATAGGTAGTTCTAGTGCTGAGCCTCAGTTGCTCTACTATATTATCAAGAACCCAGTTTCTTCTGTCCTTTTACTCTCACTCATGGTTGCAACATAGCTGCTGCTGCTCCGGATATCACATTCTCATACAATTGCTCCCAGAGCCAGGAAGCAGAGGGGCCGTTGAAAGAGCCAAGAGAACTTGCCTTTCTTCCTCTCATTTCTTCATTCTCTCCTTCCCTTCCACCCACTCCATCTATCTCATAGTCCATTTCAACCAGGAAGAAAAATCTTCCCCAGAAGTCTCTCCTTAGGTCACATGGCCACCTGTGACTGTAGGAGGATCTTGGGATTGAGTGCCTCTGTGGTAGGAGGCAAATTTTGCAACCCAGGAAGAGGAGGGAGTGGGGAGACGGCTGGGTAGGACTGTGGGAGTCCCAAGGGCAGCAGTGAGGACCCAGCCTGAGGCAGAGATGCCGAATGACACGGCCTGGGAGCCTCCTGGTGAGTCCTGGGGTGACCCAAGGACATGAGGCAAAAGCCAGGAGCGGTAGAGATCAGTCGTGGCAAATGAGGACCCTCTGTGAGGGTGTCAGGAGTTCCGAGGAACAGGGGGTCTGGGAGAAGAATTCAGAATCCTGCCGCAGCAGCCGCAGGGGTTCAGGGCAGCTTTGGAGGCCAAGAGCTGGGTCTTCAGCCCCGACTCTCGACTCTCACCGGCTGCAGAACCTTGGAGCATTACTCCATCCACCCAGGTCTCGCTTCTCTTTTGTAAACGGGGTTAAAAACCATCCTCCTGGGCTGGGGTTGTGGCTCAGTGGTGGAAAGCTTGTAGGGCAGGTGTAAGGCACTGGTTCAATCCTCAGCAATAAATAAATAAACAAAATGAAAGTATTGTGTCCACCTATGACTAAAGATATATTTTTAAAAAATCCTCATGCAGGGCGTGATGTCACACATCTGTAGTCCCAGCATCTCTGGAGGCTGAGGCAGGAGGATCTCGAGTTCAAAGCCAGCCTCAGCAAATTATCGAGGACCTAAACAACTCCATGAGACTGTCTCTAAATAAAATACAAAACGGGGGGTGGGGCTGGGGATATGGCTCAGTGATTATGTGCCTTAGAGTTCAATCCCTGGTACCAAAAAAAGCCCCAAAAAACAAACAAAAAATCCCACAACCCACCATCCTCCTCACAGGTGCCTGAGAGGATTAAGTTAAATGAGATTGAATAAAGGGAGATGCCTGCCACCTGGTGCCCCTGCTGCAGAGTGGCGTGCTCAGTGCTAATGCTATCTGTCCTTTCCTTGTCCCTAAAGTAGGGTAGGCTATTAAAGTGGCATAGAGGCGTGGATTCAGCCCCAAAGCTCAATGGTGCCAAAATGTCACTTTCTTCATTTTTAATATCTGAATGAAACTTCTTCATTGACTTTTTTTTTAGTTGTATTTTTTTTTTATTTATTTATTTTTATGTGGTGCTGAGGATCGAACCCAGAGCTAGGCAAGCGCTCTTCCACTGAGCTACGCCCCAGCCCTTCACTGACTCTTCATTCCCAACAATGACATACCCTCGGCTGAGAGCTCCCGCCCTCCAGGGTTGCAGCTACCCAGGAGGGACTTGCATGGAACCAAGTCCCAGGGAGGGGTGTCATGGACTACCCTAGGATCTGTCTGGTCAGAGGATCAGTCAGGTTCAACTAGATGAATTAGAGACAAAGAATCAGTAAGACAAACACAGATGACAGAGAGATATAAGTATTATTAGATAAATAGAGAGAGATCCATTCAGCCCTCCCTATCCATGGGTTCCACATCAGCAGAGTCAACTAACCACTGGGAAAAACATCTGGGAAAAAACTGCATCTACAGTGAATAGGTACAGACCTTCTTTCTTGTCACTATTCCCTGAATGATACAGTCTAACAACCATTTACACAGCATTTGCATCCTATTAGGTATTAGATGAAATTCAGACATGTTTATGTTATGGGAGAGGATGTGAGTAGGTTATAAACAAATACTATGCCGTTTTATATGAGGGTCTTGAGCATCCACAGACTGTGATATCTGTGGCAGTCCTGGAACCCATCCCTAAGGACACTGAGCAACCACTGCACATTCGTATGCAGACAGCACTTATTGCAGGAAATTGTTTTATGTGCATGTGGGCATTCGCTGGGCAAGTTCAAAGTCTGGAGGGCAGCTTGTCAGGAAGGCTGATGCTCCTGAGGCAAGGCAAAACCACCATCCTCAGGCAGATTTTCTTCTTCAAAGGGGCTCAGTTCGACTCTTCCCGTCTCTCAACTGATGGAAGGAGATCCACGCAGATTATCTAGGATAATCTCCTTACTTGAAGTAAACTGATCATAAACGAATCACATCCACAGAACGTCTAGATGAAGGAGCAAATGACTACACACTACCGCCCAGCCAGGCAGACACAGGAACAGTCATCCACCTACCATCTCTGCTGTCCTCTTCTGCACGCCCCTGGTCACCTCCAGGAGCAGGCCTCCTCACAGCACAGCAGGGTGTATGGGCCGGGCCTGGGTCACTACAGGTGGCCTGGATTTGAATGGTGCTCTGCCATCACTAGCCTGGGGACACTGGGCCAGTTACTTAACCTCCCTGTACTTCAGTTCCTGACTGTGAAATGGAGATAGAATAATGTCCACCTCATCTGGCTGTCGTGAGGATTAAAGGGACGAGAATGTGTTAAGAGGGCTTAGAATTGTGGACAATACAAGAAGGCCCAGGAGATATTCCCATTCCGTTCCCGCCCTGCGCTGGGGTCCTCCGCTCTCGGATCTGTAACCTTACGCGTGGGGGCGGGGAGGGCGGATTATTTGGCTGCTGGCCACTCACGCACTGCAAGCGGGTGGCCGGGAGGAGACACAATGAAGCACGTGGGCTGCGGACCCCTGAACGGATCCTGGCCGCGCGCACGCGCGCCCCCTGGAAGAAACGGGGGAGCCCACCAGCTATGAAGTTAACATCTGTGATCTTTGGGGACCATGGCATCTTCGCTGTGGGACTTTTTAGCACAAAGGAAAGACGTTTTCTTCTCCCCCTCATTTCAAAAGCTACCCTTAGGAGGTACCTCTGGGCTACCCGCTCCGGAACCGGAGACCGAGGCCTGCCACGTCTCCGCACCCGGAGGAAGGGCCAGCGGGGACCCGCCTCCAGGGGGCGCAACCGAGCTTCTGCAGCAGCCTGCAGGCTGGCAGCGTGGCCCGGCCCAGCACGCCCAGGGCGTTCTTGGAAAACCCTAGCAAAACACTGGACTTCCTGCCACGAAATGGGTGCGGGCCTCGAGCGTTTGCAATCGGGGCATTACTGTGTCTGTGATTCCATTCGTTCTGCCAGCCTGGCGGGGACGCCCGTCACGTGATCCTGTCCTGTGTCCAGGCCGGGCTGAGTTCCCTGGATCCAATCTCCCCCTGCCTCCCTCGCTCGGGTCCCTGAATAAGCAAGCCTTTCGATATAATGGGTCTGTCGCCCTTTTCCCTGCTGAAGCTCTCCTTGGCCTCTGCAGAACCTTCTGCGATGCCGAATTGGAAAGCAGTCCTTGAGAGTACGCAGGCTGATGGTCAGGGGCCTCTGCTAAGGAGGCACAAGATGTGTGACAGTGGTTGACACTGACCCTAGCAGGCTGCAGGGAAAGGAGAGGATGAGGATAAGGGGTCTTGTAAGAGTTCCCCTTTTCTAATTCCCCCGCCCAAGCGTTCTGGACCATGCTGGTGCCCTTGAACTCTGAACCCTACCTGGGTGGACAAGAGGCAGCACCTGTCCCCATCCCTGCAGTGCTGTCAGTAACTTCATCTGGATCTCCTGCAGGTACAGTCCCAAAGGCCCCCTCCTTGCTAGAGGAGAACCAGGCTGGGGGCAGGGAAGGATCTTGAGTGTTGCAAACAAGCAGGTCTAAGACCCTGGTTCTGATCTTGTCCCTACTAATATCTCCACCACCCTGGATGGATTCTGTGAGCCTCAGTTTCCTCATCTATAAAATGGACATCATAATTCCTACATTTCAGGATTAAAGATGTACAGTAATATCTAATCCAGAACCTGACGTGTAGCCAATAAATAAATATTTGTTGGATAAATGCATTAGTGGACTAGTCAGTTAACCAGTATTAGGCATATTATACATAGGTAGAACCTCAAGCTCACAGTCCCACAGAACCAGAACCAGAAGCACCTTAGAGATTGTGGCCCAACCCCTTCAAACTAATGTTTTGAATCTTTCCAGATTCATGATCCAGGCAGAGTGGTTAGGAATGTGGACTGAAGAGCCAAGGGGCTTGATTCAAACTCTCCCTGTGACACTAGAATGTGTGATCTTGGGCAAGCTACTTAATATCCCTTTGCCTCAGTTTCCTCAGTTGTGAAATGGACATAACGGCATTGGCTTCGCAGGTTGCTGGAAAGAGTAATGAGAGAACGCCAGTACACTGTAAAAGTTCAGGAAATATTAGCTATTGTACCATCAGGGATTGTGTCAGACAGAGCAGCTTGCTGAAAGATCAGTGGTTTCTAAACTTTTTTTTTCCCTAAGAAAAATATTTAGATACCTGCTGGGTGGGGTGTAATTCCTGCAACTTGGGAGGCTGAGGTAGGAGGATCCTAAGTCCAAGGGTAGCCTCAGCAACTTAGTGAGACCCTGTTTAAAAAAAAAATGATGGATACCAAGTCATTCATTCATTTATTTGTTCAACAAATAAGTATTGAGTATCTGTTCTGAGCCAGACCTTATTTTAGGTGCTGGAGATAAGACTTCAAGCATCTCTGCTCTGAAAGAGCTCACATGTTACTAGAGGGAAGCATAAAATATGCCCACAGACAAGCAAAAATAAAATCTGTAGTACACCACATGATAATAAGGGTTAAGCAGTAGAGTACAGCAGGAGAAGGGGGTTGCAGACAGATGTAGGGAGAATTTTGAACTTGAACTTGGGGAAGGTCTCTTGTAAGTAAGCAGTGGAGCAGAGACTGAAGCAAGTGGGCTAGTGAGTGGGGTGGGGTGGGGAGCAATTCAGGCAGAGGAAATAACTGCGCAATGACCCCAGGTTGGGAGTGTGCTTAGCACAGTCAAGGATCAAAACAGCAAGCAAGGCTAGGTGCATTGAGGCTTGCCTGTAATCCCAGCAGCTCAAGAGGCTGAGGCAGGAGGATCATGAGTTCAAAGCCAGCCTCAGCAAAAGTGAGATGCTAAGCAACTCATTGAGGCCCTGTCTCTAAATAAAATACAAAATAGGGCTGGGGATGTGGCTCAGTGGTCAAGTGCCCCTGAGTTCAGTCCTGAGTACGCGCCCCCACCAAAAAAAAAGCAAGCAGGACTGGAGGAGAGTGAGGAGGGCAGTAGATGCTGTCCGAGAGCCAGTGGAGGATGGTGAGAAGGGTTTGAATTAGGGAAATACTTTGGAGATGGGGCTGCTGGGTTTCCTGGGCTTAACGCCTTAAGGTTTTGGACCTAAACAGCTGGGAGAACGGAGTTGCTATGTATTTACTTATTAAGATGCAGTAGACTATAAGGAGCAAGTCTGAATTGGGGGAAATCAAGATCCCACTTGGGGACACCTTTAGTCTGATGGCCATGAAACAGGACAGTCAAGACTCCAAGGAATGGGTAGACCCCAAGGGGTGCTCTTGGGGGGCAATGGGAGGTGAGGATGGGCAGACTCAGCAAGTCTTGTCATTTCTTCTTCTCGAGTGTTCCTTGTAAAAATTCTCTCCTTTCTTCTCCCATTCTCTTCTCAGCACACCTGGCTGCCCAAGTGGGTCACCTGTTAGCTGCCTGCCTGTAGAAGGATCTTTCCAAAACAAAATCTCTCCTCTGTTCATATCCACACTGACTCCTTTTTGCTGGTAGCAATGGTTGGTCTTCAAATTTTTGGTTTCCTTACAGTCTTAAAAGTTATTGAGGACCCCAAAGAGCTTTTGTTTATGTGGGTTACATTGATCAAAAGTTACCATCTTAGGTCAGGCGTGGTGGCGCACGCCTGAAATCCCAGCAATTCAGGAGGCTGAGGCAGGAGGTTTTCGAGTTCAAAACCAGCCTCAGCAACTTAGCAAGGCTCTAAGCAACTTAGCGAGACCCTGTCTTTAGATAAAATATAAAAAGGGCTGGGGATGTGGCTCAGAAATTAAGGCCCTTGGGTTCAATCTCTGGTACCAAAAAAAAAAAAAAAAAGTTACCATATTATAAATGAAAATTGACAATATTTTAAAATGTTTATTTATTAATTAAAAATACAATAGTAAACCCATTCCTTATGAATATATTTGTGAAAAATAGCTGACTCTCTCAAGACAAAAATACCTACTGAGCAAAGTGGCATTGTTTTACAGTTTTGCAAACCCTTTGAATGCCTAGCTTTAATAGAAAACAGCTCGATTCTCAACTTTGCTTCTAGTCAGTTCATTGCACTACATCTTTTGGTTGAAGTTTGTGAAAGAAAATCAGACCTCACACAAATATGCACTTAGAAAAATGAGGAATATTTTAATAATCGTTCATGCCATTGTGAATAGTCTTTTTTGATACAACACCAAAACTCGACATGCTGCAGTTTCTTCACCTACTATGTCCCAAGTCTTCAGTTCTGTAAACAAGAAATATTTCAGAGTGACCACAAGTCATATATTTGTTGCTCAATTTAAGTTTTTATAGGTGTTCTGCATCTGGTTGAGGGAACAAAATGGGTCAAAGTTTAGTTGTGATGTGGAATATGGTTTTGATGCCAATGAACTTTTCTTAGTCTGTTACATTAAGATCCATTCGTTTGGTTTTTTGAGTGGATATTTCATTTATGCATGATCTTGAAACATCTTTTGGAAAGTCTTGATCCAAGCTGGGCATGATGGTGCACGCCTATGATCCCAGCAGCTTGGGAGACTGAGGCAGGAGGATTCCAAGTTTGAAGCCAGCCCCAGCAAGTTAGCGAGGCTCTAAGCAAATAAGTCAGAACTTACCTTCAAATTAAAAAAAATTAAAGGGGTGTGGAAAGGGAAAAGATTGGGTCACTGATTCAAGCAGATCTTCCTAATGTTGCTGGATGTTGTTGGATGTTGAAAAATCATTTGTTCACGTTACCACCAATCTCATCGAAAAAGCTCTTAGTATCAGGAAACCATCAAATCCACAGTGCCAAAGTCCCAACATTTTAATTTTGGTTCAAAAGCTCAAATTTTTTCATTGACAGCAAATACTGTCAGCTGTTATTCTTGAAGTGATGGGCTCACTGCGTTTATTCTCAAGAAAATACCCACCTCAAAACTCCACTCTGACTAGCCATACTTGGTCTGGCTGTTGTTCTTTCAGGCAAAAATGGTGTCTGTTAAAAAAAGACTTGCTTCACCTCCGAGCAATTGCACAAAGCTTTTCCGAGCATACCCGAGGGACTTTGGTGGACATGGCGTCTCGTCGTGCACACCTGCCCTTCCCTTCAGAGTATTAGAAAGTTGTGTCCTTAATAATGACTTCCCCATTTTGTTAAGTATGTTCTTGAATAAAGCTTTTTTTCTCACTCAACTTTACATTTGTTCTGTCATGAGAAGGGTCAACAAAGTAAGGTAAATAATGTATTAGCATTATTACAGAAGTCGTTTTGACCTCTCGGACTCTTTTAAAGTGTTTGGAGAACACACTTTGAGAAAAGATGCCAGCCTTCTTGGGGGGCCAGGCGCTGTCCGTGACCTGCGCTGCTGACCTCTGGCATCGTCCTGCCATGAAGTGAAGTTCCAGCTTAAAGCTCAGGCTCACCCTGTGCAGAAGGGGACCTGGCTCTAGAACCCAACCAGGCTGGCTCCAGGTGGACGTCTCCAGGAGCAAGATTGTGTGATGCTCTTCCATGCGGCAGGCCTCCGGGCCCTTGCGCTGGGCCTGGAGCTTCCTTTCCCTTCCCGGGAGCCCCTTCTCAACCTTGAGGTCTAGCTCAGATATCACCTCCCCCATGAGGCCTTCCCCTCCCCCAGTCTACCATGCAAGGGGACTGTCCACCCCGCCCCCAGTGAGGATTCAGCAAGAGAGAGCAGGCTCCCACCAGACATGCATCTGCCAGCATCTTTTTTAAAAAATATTTTTATTAGTTGCTGATGGACCTTTGCTTTTTCTTTACCCCTTTATATGGGGTGCTGAGAATCGAACCCACTGCCTCACACTCGGCAAGTGCTCCACCACTGAGCCACAGCCACAGCATCTTGATCTTGGACTTCCAACTTCCAGAACTGCGGAAAATAAAGTTCTATTGTTTATAAGTCACCCAGTCTAAGCTATCTCCTTGTAGCAGCGAAGGGACTAAAGATGGAGAGATCACAGGCCTTATCAGCTACTCAGAAACCACTAAACTGAAACCTGGACTTGGTTCGTTCACTCATTTGGTTGGACGTCTTGCCCTGAATGGATGAAAGGCTATTTTTAGTATCTTTTAAAACTCTCTTTGGTGTGAATAGCCACGTTTCACAGTACGCATAGGCATGTATTTGGTAGCGAGGTGCCCCGCTCAAGAGACAAGAGAGTAACCGTACATGCCTTATATGACCTTTCTAAAAATCGGATCAGTTCTGAGATTCAAACCCCATTTGACCCCAAGGACTTTGGATGAGGGATGGTGACCCTGCAGTGTTCCCTGGGGCGTGTCCGTCTGTTCTGCTGAAGTGATCTCTGTGGGGATGTGTGCTCACATGTAACAGAGGCTGCAGAACAAGTTGCGTGTACAGATTCTCCATAACTTTGAACCCCCATGCCCAACTTGAAGGAGCAGATTGAATTTCAGCATTTTAGGGTAGAGTTCAGGTTACAACAGATAGAACATATGTATCTAATTTTGCTCTCTCCTGAAACCCCGCTAAAACTTCTGGAAGAGGAATTTAAAAAAAAAAAAAAAAAAAGCATGAACCCACACTGTTGAGAAAAACAGGAGGGAAGCCACAGTCCCGAGAAGAGAAGGACGGTGGTAAGCTGGCAGGCTTGGGAAGGCCAAGTCCCGGCAGCGTGGGAAGGCTGAGCACCCGTGTGATTTACACAGCGGCCTCTGCCAGAGACAAGGAAACTGGCAGCTCTAGGGCCCTCTGCGCATGAAGGGGTGGGGGTGGCACTAAAATAAGGACTGGTGGGGGGAGCTATTTAGGAAGCCATGAGATTCCTAGATTCCCTCTCCTGCCTCACCACCCCGCACTCCCACACTCCAGAAAAATTCAGAAGATTATTTCTCAGGGACAAAACAGCTTCTCTGGATGGGAGGATGCCAGGGACAGTTGAGGACATGGGTGTTGCATAGAAAATGAGGGATGAAGGAACACGTGTATTTTAATAGTGACGATGGAAACAGCACGCCACATCGCCCAGGCCTCAAGCCGTAACTCATTTCCTAGATCGCTGGCAACCAAGCCCTCACCTCCAGGTGGTTATCGGAAGATGACTAGCTTAAGGAAAGACAAAAACACTGGCATCGGGGCTTCCCAGCGCAGAGCCCCCCATCAGCCTGCGGTGAGCCTCCCAGGGGACAAGCTCACAAGTGGTCAGCGCTGACAATTAGTTTCTTAGCACTTCACTGAGAAGAGAGTAAAGGACACCTCACAGCCTCACATTCACAGAAGACCTGAACACAGAACAGAGAGTCCAAACAATAGGGTGACAGCAACCTGGAGGAAATGCACACTAGCAGGGAGCGGGCTTTGTTTTGGATTTCTTGGGACTGTGGATTGAACCCAGGACACTCAACCCCGAGCCACATCCCTAGCCCTTTTTTGTATTTTATTCAAAATCAGGTTTTCTCACTGAGTTGCTTAGCCCCTGGCTTTTTGCTGAGGCTGGCTTTGAACTCGCAGTGCTCCTGCCTCAGCCCCCCTGAGCCTCTGGGATTCCAAGCTTGTGCCACTGTGCCCAGCTTTTTTTTCTTTTTTTTAAAGTATCTTGTCTCCAGAGAGATATGAAAAGATTACTACATCTCTGAAGTGCAACGAAACAGGGTACCATCAGAAAACATTCAAAGGTTTACAAAGAATTCTAAAAATAAACATAGTTGAAACTTTAAGAATCAATAAAAGAATATTGTAAGATCAAGTTAGGCAACATCTGAGGACACTAGAGCTACGTGAAATGGTGGCGCACACCTGAAATCCAGCTCCTCAAGAGGCCAAGGCAGGAGGAACACAAGTTCAAGGCCAGCCTGGGCAACTTAGTGAGACCCTGCCTCAAAATAAAAAATAAAAAGGACTGGGATGTAGTTCATCACTAGAGCATCCCTATGTTCAATCGCCAGTATAGAAATTAAACAAAAAAAAGAGCCAGGCGTGATGGCGCACGCCTGTAATTCCAGCGGGGTGAGGCAGGAGGATCGGGAGTTCAAAGCCAACCTCAGTGAAAAGCGAGACGCTAAGCAACCTGGTGGGACCCTGTCTCTAAATAAAATACAAAATAGGGCTGGGGATGTGGCTCAGTGGTCTGGTCGAGTGCCCCTGAGTTCAATCCCTGGCATCCACCCTACCCCCCCACCAAAAAAAAAAAAAAGAAAGAAAGAAAGAGAAAGAAAGGAAAAGAAAATAGAGCAAAAATGACAAGGAAATAGAAAATAGGAAAGAAGGAAAATAAATGGAAATCCTGTCTGGAAGATCCAGCATCAGAATACCAGGTGCTGTAGAAGAAGGGAGCAGAGGAAACGGGGGGCAGTCACTCATGGTGAATTCAAGTAATCCTGCAGAATGCAGAACTACAGAGTGAGGAGCCAGCAAGGGCAGAGCACGAGGGATGAAAATAGACCAGATCAAGGCATGGCACTGGGAGATTGCAGAACACTGAGAAAAAAAGGAAGATTCTACAAGCTTCCAGAAAGGGGGAGAAACAACCAACCCGCATCAGCGTGGTTTTGGACTTCTCATAGCAACGCGGAGAGCCAGATGACCAGTGCCTTCCAAAGTCCACAGGAAACCACTTGCAATCTAGAATTCTATTCTAGTGCAGTTATCAACCTGGTGTGAGCTCTTCAGAATGTTTGCACAAGGGCTGGGGATGTAGCTCAGTTGGTAGAGTGCTTGCCACACACGCACAAAGCCCCTGGGTTCAATCCCCAGCACCACAAAAAACAAACAAACGAAAATGTTTGCACAAAACCACTGCAGATTTCTAAGACCAGCAGACCCTTCCCCACATAGACTTTCGCAGTGAAAGCAGCTCCACCGAGCGCAAGGCACGCCGCTGGGAGGTGCAGGTTTGGGAAACTGGGTTCTGTTCCCCCACAGAGTGGTGCAGTCCTGCCCCAGGCTGTCCGGAGGCAGGATGAGCAGTTGGCCAGTCCAGAGGGAGACCCGTGACTCAGCAGAAAGGCGTGCGTGTGGCGCTATCACCAGGATCCTAGCTGGAGGAAGATAATTCCTAGATGAGTCAAGCTCTGAGTCTTTTCCAGATCCGCCTGCCCAGGCTGGGTGCTCCAGGATTCCCTGTGACTGCAATGACACCTGCAGTCATTTCAGGTCCACAGGAGTGGTCAGTGCTGGCCGGTGCCCGAGGCCTGGAGACAGGCGACGTGCTGAGGAGCAAAACAAACACACAAAGGGACCAGTTTCCTTTTTTGGTACTGGGAATTGAACCCAGGGGTGCTTAACCACTGAGCCACATCCCCAGTCCTTTTTAATATTTTATTTAGGGACAGGTTCTGAGTTGCTTAGGGCTTTGCTAAGTGGCTGAGGCTAGGCTTGAACTCATGAATCCTCCTGAGGCACTGGGGTTATCCATTATTTAAGAAAAAAAAAAAAACTTTTTTTATGAAAAATTTATTTATTTATTTTTTGCAGTGCTGGGAATCAAACCCCAGGCTTCACACAGACTGGACAAGCACTGGACCATGAGTCACATCCCGAAGCCCGGTGAACTATTTTTGCCAGACCACATTACATGGCTCATCCCACAGCCCTCTCCAATGTCCCAAACCCACTGACATCCCAGAAGGCTCTCAAGCCAGCTGGAGCTAGGCTGTGGTGCCACGCTCTGCCAGCTCCTCTGCCCAGCCTGTTTTCTCCTGGGAGACTCGGTATATTCTAGCAATATTGCACCTTCCCTAAGGCTGCCCGAGCTGGCCTCTTGGTTTTCCAAAATGAAACAATCTATCACTTACAGATACATATGTAGATAGTGACACTACACCCAAGTGGGAGGGGAGGCTGAACTCAGAAATCAGAGAGGAGTTTCCTTTTGTGGAGGAGAGGACGATGTATCTTTGAGGACTTCTCGTGGAGTTTTAAAGTATAGGAAATAATTTTATGACTTGACCAATTCCTTTAAATGGTACACTCATAATGATAGATTCTTACGTATCTATGATTCAATTAACAATAAAAATTTAAACTTAGGACAAATGGGGAAATTTTGTCATCTTTTATTATTTTCTGTTTTATTTTAGCTGACATAATACTTGAACATATGAGAGTTGTTTTTGTTTTTGCCTTTTTTTTTTGGACTAGGGATTGAACCTAGGAACTCACTATCATGAGCTACATCCTTGGCCCTTTTCAAATTTTTTTAATTTAGGGTCTTACTAAGTTGCTAAGGCAGTCCTCAAACTTGTGATCCTCCTGCCGCAGCCTCCCCAGGAGCTGGTATTAGAGTTATGTGCCACTGTGCCCCGCACTTACGAGCTTCTTACATTGTCTAGAATAATGGGGATCTCAAAAGTTTTGCTTCAATTTTTTTTTTTTTTTCGCTCTTAAACATGATTGAAAACTTTAAAGAACTTGTTATGTGGGTGGTACCTATGGATATTTACCATATTTGAAAAGAAACCTTCAAAACACAAGAATCATAACCTGTCAAACATGTCGCCTCTAGAAAGTTCTACTGTGTACTCATGAGAGAATGAAAGTGAAAAAGATAAATAATGTTTAGAACTGTTACGGTTGTGTTTTTGTTTGTTTTACCTTGAGGATCTCCAGAAAGGAACTTTGGAGGCCCCAGGTGCCCCTGGACAACTCTTTGAGAACCATGGTTTAGATCGTGCACAGTGGGCACGATCCTCACACGTGTGTGATGAAAATCCTCTGCCAGGTGCCGTAGGTGATGGTCAAGTAGGAGAGACCAACCCTTAAATCGCAGCTCCTAGATGTCCTTTTTTACTCTGGTGGCAGAATACAATTGACCTTCTGTTCCCACAGTTTCCACATGTGTAGATTCAACCAACAGTGGATCAAAAAGGCTTCCAAGCCAAGTGTGGGAGTGCATGCCTGTAGTCTGAGTGGCTCAGGAGGCTGAGGCAGGAGGATCACAAGTTCAAGACCAGCCTCAGCAACTCAGCGAGGCCCTAAGCAACTTAGAGAGACCCTGTCTCAAAAGAAAAAACAAACCAAAACAAACAAACAAACAAAAACCTTCGAAAAATTGCATCTGTTCCGAACATGTGAAGAATTTTTTTCTTTTTACTAGTCCCTAAATAATACAGCATAATGACTATTTATACAACATTTCCATTGTTTTAAGTACTATCAGTAATGTCGAGATGACTTACAGGTCTATGGAAGGCGCCTGGGGTTGTGGCTCAGTGGTACAGCGCTTGCCTAGCATGTGTGAGGCACTGGGTTTGATTCTCAGCACCGCATATAAATAAATGAATAGGATAAGGGTCTATCAACATCCAAAAACAATTAAAAAAAAATCCTTTGGGAAGGCACCCATGGATTCTATGCAAATACCAGGACATTTTATATGAGGGACTTTAGCATCCTTGGATTTTGGGATTTTGGTATCTGAGGGGAATCCTGGATCCTGGATGTTGAGGGTTGGCTATATTTGTGTTCAACCAAATTCTGTTTCTAGGGAACTCCTTTCAGGGTAGCAGGCCTGGTGTTCGTGTAGAAGGGTCACAGCCAGCACTCGCTGTTAACCCGTTGGAAGGGCTTGCGACCTTGGGTGTTACTTTTTAAAGATTCGTCACTGCCTTTGAAACAGGGAGAGAGGAGCGCACGTGGCTTTCTCCAAGAGAGCCACCGAAGGCGGGAGAAGGAAGAGGGACCACTGGGGCCCAAGAGTCACGTCCTCCAGTGGGTCACCTTCCCAGCCAGTTTTTTCCTCTGCTACCCTGGCTGCGTGACTGGAGTTTAGTCCCTTGGTGACACTAAGTGGGCTTCCAGAGTGAATAATCTATGGTTCTATTAACACCAGCATCGCACTTCTGGATTCTAAGCACTTAGTTGTGAGCTGTTTTCTGATTAGTATCTGAATCCAGCAGAGACCCCTGTGGACATTAGCCTGTTTTGGAGACTTTTGACCTCCTGCCCAGAAAGCCCCAGGGCCACCTGACTCATGTGAGACAGAGAAGCAATAGAGGAAACAGACCGAAACCACCACGATAGCCCACAGAAAGCGAAGCCCACCCTCCACTTTGTTGGGAATCCAATCTCGGCTGAGCCAAGGGATGACAATTTCAGTCGTAGATGGACTTGGTTGAGAAGAGCTGATTTGATTCATTCCGTAAAGTTTAATTTTTCCATTTATTCATTCATTCAACAAATAGTATTGACCACCTATTATCTATCAGTAACTATGGGAGATACGAGAATAGCACTATGAATAAAGTGAGCTACGCTTGGGGCCTGGGACCCATGGTCCATCCCCCAAGGGTCCCTGTGCTTCAAGCTTGGTCTCCAGTGTGATGGTGCCAAGGTGGGGCAATCGGTAAGAGGCAGGTGATTAGGTAAGTGGAAGGTGATGGCTGTTGGGGGGCGCGCCCTCATAAGGAACTAATGCTGTTTTCCCGGAGTGAGCTAGTTCGTAGGAGAATAGGTTGTTCAGAAAAAAAAAAGAAAAAAGAAAACAGAAAAAAACAAGACTACCCCTCCCTGCTCTCTGGCTTCCTGTCTCCTCCGCTGGTGCTCCTCCCACTGTGGTGCCATTTGCCATGATACCGAACAGATGGGGCTGCTTGAACTTGGACTTCCACCTCCAAAACCCTGAGCTCAGAAAACCTCTTTTCTTTATAAAGCATCCAGCCTTAGGTATTTTGTTAGACCACAGAATCCAGATTAATATAAGGGTTTACTTAACTTTCAAAGTAATTGAATTCCTACATTTAAATAGAGATTTCACCTAGAAATCCAACTTTGTGGCCTGACATGGAAATTAGTTGGCAATCGCCCTCCAGTTGCTCTCTCTTACCCCATCATATATGTTCCCTGCCTGGCCTCGTAGGCATCTGAGTTTGCTGCCCCTATGTACAGCTGGAGGGGAAGATGGACATGTTAATAACTAATGACGTTTTAACTACTTCACTGGACTATTGCCAGGTGCTAAGGAAGCATGGACAGGAGGAAGGAAGCGGGTATCAGGAAGATTTCATAGAGCAAGGATGAGTATCAACAGCACCTTTAGGGGGCCCTCGGCCCTGCATTTCTTGACACATGCAGCACATCACCAGTGTCAGAGGGTCAGAGGACTATGAGGGAGGGAGACTCCAGCCCCCACTGTGCCCCCATTCCGGAGCTCTACAAGTGAGGCGGAGAGAGAAAGTAGCATCATGGAAGTGCCTGGCAGTGCCCGGAGTTCGCTACAGTGCTGTAGAAGAGTCACGGAGGCTGGGAGTCCAGGCAGATTCCAGATTCTGGGAAGAGCCAAGAGAGCTTGAGAAGAGAGGGTGGGGCGGATGGAGTGGGGTCCACACTCTGTGTGTTGCCACTTAAAGCACAGAACTAATGTGTGGCCTGTGCTAACGAAGATCTGCCATCTGCAGGAGAGTGTTTTATTATGTTCTTTATTTAGGGTACCGGGGATTGAACTCAGGGGCCCTCGACCACTGAGCCACATCCTCATCCCATTTTGTATTTTATTTAGAGACAGGCTCTCATTGAGTTGCTTAGCGCCTCCCTGTTGCTGAGGCTGGCTTTGAACTCACGAACCTCCTGCCTCAGCCTCTGGAGCCACTGGGAATACAGGTATGCGTCACTGTGCCCGGCGGTGTTTTATTATTAATGCCCTCTTAGCTTTATTTTCTCAAGCCAGCACCCTCTTGGGCCTTCCCATACACTGTTCTTTCTTTGTGGGATGCTCTCCTCCCATATCTTTCCATGGCTAACACCTTTCTGCTACTCAGCTTTTTAGTTCAAAAGTGACCCTCTCGGAGAAGCCTTCTTTGATCTTCCCATCTAAAAAGGTGCCTGCTCCGCACCAACTCCTCACCCTCTTTTTTATTCCCTGGGTAGCACTTATCACCATCCCACATCTTTGAAGCCTGTGTTCCTTCACTCCTCATGAGAATGCAAGCTCTAGGTGAGCAGCGGCCTAATTGGTCTCCTTCGCGGTCATTTCCCCAGCACCTAGAATGATCCTGCCAATTAGGAGCCATTTAACAATTGTTGAACCATGTGAATGAACTGTGCCTGAGACATGATGATAGACACTAAGTCACACTTCAGAGATCCTAAGGGACAGGATGGAATAAAAGAGAGTTCCAAGATGTCTAAGGTGGCATCTGGTGGACACCAGCTGAGATGGCTACATGGTCAGGGTGCCAGGGACCCAGTGTGGATGTTAGAGACTCAATGGTCAGAGAATCAGTGCCTGATGGAGGCTCCTCTCTGAGCCTCAGTTTCCTCGACCAGAAAATGAGAGTCATAATCACACCAACCTTACGTGGTTATTTTCAGTATTAAGTAGTAGCGTTCTGTATATGAAAGTGTTTAGTACATAAATGTTAATTATTGTTTTTTTAAATATTTTTTTAGTTGTCAATGGATGTTTATTTTATTTATTTATATGCAATGCTGAGGCTCAAACCCAGTGCTTCACACATGCTAGGCGAGCGCTCTACCACTGAGCCACAACCCCAGCCCATAATTATTGTTTTAAGGATGATTTCGGACTGTCCTACACATGTGCTGAGCAGGTTCCTGCAGTCAGAGAAAGCCCCCTGGCAGGTGTTGGAGTTAGGAAGCAGGTGACATGTACAGATGTGGGGGACTTCTGCAGAACCCATAGGGGGCTTCCACAGTGAGCGCCAGGAACATGGGAACAAAGCAACGATAGCGCCCGTGGGCTTTGGCAACTGAATGGGAAAAGGGAACCCTGGGTCTGTATTCCTCGTGCCCACTTCGTCTCAGGAGATGGAGTGCAGTAGATTGTGTTGCTGTTCAAGAATATGCACTACCCCACCCCCCGAGAAAGACCAAACACCCCAACTCCACGGAAGGCACGTTTGTCACACAGCTCACTTGGCCAGTGGAATGAGAGAATACCCTTGTGCCCTTCCCTCGTGTGGCCCAGAGTGAAGAGCCCGCAGCCAACCCACAATGGATGTGGGAACGAGAACCTTGTGTGGTTGTAAGCCACTGGGAATGTGGGGCTGTTGATTCCTGCTGCCTTTTTAACCAAAGATGACCGATAAAAGAATTGGTGTATCTAGTGGGGCTTGGTGGTGCACGGGCACAGCTCCAGAGGCTGAGGCAGGAGGATGCAAGTTCAAAGCCAGCCTCAACAACTTAGCGAGGTCCTGTGGAACTTAGCGAGCCCATCTCAAATAAAAAGGATTGGAATGTGGCTCAGTGGTTAAGCACCTCTGGGTTTAATTCCTGGTACCAAAAAAAAAAACAAAACAAAACAGGATCGGACATGGGAAGAAGAAACTGGACATGACTTGGCTTAGTTCCTTGCTGCCACTAACTTCAAATCTGCTTGACTGCTGAGAGGGGCGCCTCTAGTTAATCTTGGGCCATGCAGTAAGGGACCTGCGTCTCGCAGTGTTCCAGTGGGCCAGTGAAGCAGGACTCATGTGTCTCATTCAGGGGTGAAGATATCTAGCACTTCCATTTGGCAGCTGGCCGGGTTTGCTGCATACCTGGACCTGATGCTTAAATGCAAGCCAGACATTTCGATTTCCTCTCTTCATCTTTGGTGCCTGTTTCTAAATTGGTCCCTGGCCTGCTGGGTAGAGAGGTATTATTTAATGGAACCCCTTCAGCACTTTCCCCCACATCTCGATGCACCTTTAATTTCATAGATTTTTCATCAAAGCTGTTAACTTCTGAGTCCCTTTATCTGATATTTTATACATTGATTATGAAAAATACGTAGATATTATTAGTCAAGGTAAGTAATGTAAGCTGCTATAAAACAAACTCACAAAGATCAAACCTCAGTGGCTTAATAAAATCAAGGTTTATTTCTTGCTCACATC
Source organism: Sciurus vulgaris (assembly GCF_902686455.1). NCBI lineage: Eukaryota > Metazoa > Chordata > Mammalia > Rodentia > Sciuridae > Sciurus > Sciurus vulgaris. Next base: position 169,891,963 of record NC_136465.1, on the reverse strand, counting down.
ACGGGGGGGGGGCAGCTTCTTAAGCCGCTCCTTCCAGCTGATGACTAGGGGCCCAGGCTCCCAGCCTCTTGAGCTCCTCCCGCTTCCCCTCCTGGTCTCCCCAGCCACCAAGGGAGGAAGAGCGAGGGTTAGCAGCCGTGGCAGGCATGTTTTTAGAGGCCAGGCTTGGAAGTGGCCTCTATTGCCTTTACCCACATCCCAGGGGTCACAGTGTTGTCACACTCCTCCACCCTGATCTGAGGGGTGCTGGGAACTGTCCCCCTGTGTTCACAGGGGGAGGACAGTGTGGCGCAGAGATGTCTTTGCAGTGTGACCTCAAAAGAGTTCTCCTCCGCTCACTCTCCCAGCTGCCTCTGCTGTTGCCACCCGCCCCTCCTCTCAGTAATAAAACTGCTTCAGTGGAAACTCAAGAGAAAAAAGAGGCAGGACTCAGCTTTTGAATTTCAAAATAGACGTTTGAAATGTATGACTTGAGAGAAAAGTCTCTGGGTTTCCAAAGCCTCAAAGTGGAAACCTTGCCTGACTCTGGCATGAGGCCCATGCCCTACAAAATCCAGAGGTTCCAAAGAATCAGGATGAGCTGGATCATCTGTCACCCCCACCCAGGAGAGATGAATGCAGTGAGGGCAGAGGGGACAGCAGGCGGGCTGGAGAGAACAGTCATGCCAGAGCCTGGTGTGGATCTCTGGAAAATCTGCCTCCTGCGTTCCCCTGAATGGAGCCTCAGGCAGGAGCCAGGAGACAGAGTTCCAGGTCCATCTGGGAGGGTGGAGATCTGTGCGTCCCTGCCCTTTGGAGGCCCTGGAGGCTGTGGCTGTGCACGGTCTGCCCTCCAGGAGGAGGACGCCTCAGTGTCTCCTCCGCAGGGGCCAGAGTCAGCAGTTCAGAGCCCCAAGGCTCCGGGCCGCCGGAGCAGCCAAGGTTTCCTTCGCCCTTGATGGAGGCAATCTGGGTGGATCAAGGACTGGGAATCAGAAGAACAGCTCAGTGGAGGCTGACTGGGTTTGACGGTGATGGTCAGACAGGACCCAGGGGAAGACACCTGAGCAAGGACGACAAGGGTGACCAAAAGCCGGATCCTCAATACAACAAAGGCTAAAGAATTTATGCCCCCATTGAAATGTAGGGCGGAGACACCGAAGTTCTGTTTCTGGGAACAGAAACTCAAGCCTTTTTGTGCCCCCTTCCCTATTGGTTCCTGCCTAAGCTAAAGCACCCCCAACAGTCCTCAGAGACAGGGTGCAGCACTAGAAGGGGTGTGGGGGGACAGGAGGCCCTCTGCCACTAGCCGTCCTGTGTGACCTTGAGCTGGTCTTTCCCCTTCTTGGTTCTCCTCTGTAAGATGGGGTGTAACACGTCCCATGTCATGGGTGTGTGGTGAGAGTTAAATACAAAAAGCATCTAGTTCAGGGACTAGCACCCATCAGGGTCTCGGCAAACACTGAGCCTTCCCTTCCTTTCCTTTCTGAGGTCATTGCCAATATTGAAACACCATAATTCTTTGCAGGAAGCATGGGTACATGGGGCTATGTATAGCAGCGCCTGGAAAAGAAAATAAAATAAAGCTTTCCTCCACTCTGTGAGGAAGCAATAAAACCTAGCACAAGGCACGAAACAGACAATGAGAACACAATTTAAGAGCAGGGTAGGGGCTGGGGGCAGGGCGAGGGCGGCCACCGCACTAAATGAAAAACAACGACTCAATACCCTGCTATCATCCTTCATCAAACTACAGAAATAGAAACCAGACAAACACATTATGTGAAGGGCAGAGGGTTGGCAGGGTCCTGGCCTATAGAAAAAACCCAGGGTCAATAATACCACGAGCAGGGGGAGGTGGGGAAGTGAGGTCAAAGTCAATAGTGGGGTCTGCGACCAGGCTGGTTGTGCAGTCCTAATGAGGCTTAAACATCACACGGTCCTTTTTTGCTGAATTCACTTTCTCATTAGGCTCTATCTGCTCCCAGATCAGCCAGCCACATGGCACGGTTGCTCCTACTTCCTCCAGCCCATGAATTATCAAGGGTATTCTCCGCCTTTCTTTTTTGGGAAAAGAAAGCTTTGACTTAGAAAACGGTCTCTTCCATTTATATCCACTCTTCTCTCTCTGATTAGAGGGAAGATCGATTCTGGGGCTGGACCAGGGCTCTGCGAGCTGTCTGTTTTGAGGAGAGCATGGTTAAGGCAGCATTCTAAGCCCGTCTGCGCTGCTCTAAGTCTTTATCTGTTCTTGAGGCTGAGTTGGGGGATGTTGGGAGAGGCTCTCTTAGTCCTGAAGCTGTTTTTTGATATCTTCAGGATTGTTGGAAGTTCCACATTTTGTGACAAGCTCTCTGCTAGGTGCTAGGGACACAAAAATCAAGAAGAGGATTAAGACAGTGTTTATGATCTCAAATAGCTTATAAATAAAGTGACTTATACTATCAGCTTGGGTATAAGAGCGCTGGGTTACCTAACTGGTATTTGAAGGGATCCTACCTGAGATCAATAATCTCCTGTGGGTCTTGATCTGCCCTGTGGCTAGTCACGCCGGTCCCATTTCCAGATGGGCAGCAAACTTGATTCACTGTCTGTTTATTTGAAGACCACAGTCATCGGTCCTGACCCTGATCCTGGTCTTCTGACTAAACCCTCCTTATCATAGTTTTCTCCGACTAGTAGCCAAGCCCACAGTGCTGAACTTCCCCTGAGGAAAGGAGGACCCAAGAATTTGCAGCCTTTTATCAGAAACCATCTCCTGAGAAACTCCTCCTCATTTTTTAAGGCCCAGGTGGAATGTAACATTCTGGGTGAAACCTGTTCTGTATGCCCCAGGCAGAGAGTATATGTATAGCTTTCGGCACACATGATAATCACATTAATAAGGGTAATGAAAGTAGTAATAGTACTACAAGGTCCATGTCACCACTTATTGAGCGTGTCTATGAACCAGGTGTCCTGCGAAGTGCTTTACATGCATTATTCAATGCTCAAAGAACCCCAGGGGAGACACCCTTATTATCCTCCATTTATAGATTACATCAGTTAGGAGTTGAGTTTAGCTGCAGGATGAAACCTGTCCAGAGTGGCTTAACCAAAGGGGAACTTATATTTCTCAAATAACAGTAAATTAGATGGGCTTGGTGGGTCTGGGGACTCCTCAGTACTGTTCTTAGCACGTGGCTTTGCTGTTGCAGAGACAAGGCATCTCCTGCTTCCTGATCTGTGTTCTAGGCAGGAGGAAGGGTGAAGGACGAAGGGCAAGGGGCCTTTCTTTTTGTGGCATTGTCTTATTAGGTGGGAAGGAATACCACACCCTTCCTACAACTCAGGACCACAACTGTGTTCTGGGTCTACCCTTAGCTGCCAGGGAGCCTAGGGATTATTATTTTTTTTTTTTTCTTTTTTCCTTTTGGGCAGACTGGCTCTGTTAGTAAGGAGTAAGAGAATGCTATTGGGTTGGCAGCCACCACGGAAATGAAGAAATTGGGTCTCAGAGATGTTAATGTTCTTGTCCGGGTCAGGTATAGAGCAGTCGGACTTAAAGCCATGCCTGACACCAGAGTCCCTGTTCAGGGTCACCACGATTGTCATTTTCATTTGTTCCACCCTTCCTCCCTAGATGATGTACTATTTGGTATCAAGAATACATTTTATTCACCTTGGTATTCCTGACGCTTGCTATAATTTGTTAAATGGATAAATGAACAAATCTTAGGCTAGCTTGTTGTAGCTTCTGCAACTAAAAATTCTTTCTAGGAAAATATTCTTTAATGTCCTTTTCCTCTAAAATATTTAATAACTACCTGTTCCCAAATAAGTAGCTGCAGATGTATATAAAAGAAATGCTCTTGGTCTTGGTGCTGCCGGGGCATTTCTACTGTTCATAGGCTTCTGTTCTGTCTCATGCTTGTTTACAGAACACGGTCCAATTCCTCTTTGTTTTGCCGGGTCATTCAAACATTCCTATACTGCATTGCTCTATTTCTTAGGGACTTGAGCGCTACTTGAATAACAATAATTTGAGTCACAGGCAGCTTAGATCCCAAATCTCATTTCTTGCTTGGTCACGGGGCAGCCCAGAAGGATCTAACGTCATTTAGTTTTCAGTATTTTGGCAGGCAGGTTGGGGAGGGAGAAAAATTCTTAAGATACCAGTTCAGTAAGTAAATTTTTCATAAAATCAATTGCTGAAGTGCCCAGATTAAACAAAACAAAACAAAACATTTTTGTTCCATAGGCCACTAGGAAACATCCTGATTTTCCTTGGAAGCCATAATGCTTGGTTGAAGGATCAGGCTCTATCCGGATAGGGCACTGACAACTGAGACCCTTGACTTAGGATGGAGCTAATTCAGCTCAAGAATGAGCTTGCAGGCACTTGGACTTCCACCTTGGAGATGTTAAGAGATGCTGGGTTTCTCCTTCCAGCCCCCGGGGCCTTTGGCCAGTAGCTTACTGCCACTAATCAAATTAGATAATAAATAATTACTGCTTATTGAGCAGTTAGTATGTTAGTCAGTTCAAGTGCTTTGTCTCATTTAATGCTTAGAAGAATGTTGTGACTATTGTTATTGTCATCTAACAAATGAGGAATATAAGCCTGAAATAAATAATTTGCATAACATAGTGGTTACATCAAAGGGTGACTTGAGGAGCTCCTTCCATCTGAATCTTTAGTAGCCCTACCGAAGCCACCTTATATGAAAGGAAATCTCAGTAATAGTGATAACAACATTCTTTGATCTTGACAATGCACATTTTGTTCAATGTCACTTAAAATGTGAATAAAATGACAGTGCTAACATTTAATGAGTGCTTACCATAGGCTATTCTGACCAAAGTTCTTAAGGTGTGATAATTCATTTAAATCTTACAACAACCCTTTCAAGAAGGTATTATTATTTTCAGGTGAAGAAACTGAGGGACAGAGAGGTTAAGTAGCTTTCAAGTGGCATCATGACTTGTAAGTGGCAGAACTAAACAAATATTGTATCACAGCCTAAGGTATTGACTAGGAAAACCCAGCTTCAGGGAAAGTCCTCCAGGGTTTTCCAACCAGTGTGCAAGCTCTTGCACACCTGTGTCAAGGAAACTTTGATCACCACTGGGCCAACATTCTATGGGCAGTAGGTGGTAAAGCCTGGGTTCCTACCTGGATTGGTCTGACTTCTGTCCTCTTCCATCTCTAGCAATCTAACCCCAAGTCCAAAGGACAAGTCAGAGTGGTTGCAAAGGATCTTAAAAATCATCTAACCTAGGGTTTGTCAATCTCTGAACTGTTAACATTCTAGGCGGGATTACTTTCTTATGGGGACTGTTCTGTGCATGCTAGGACATTGAGCAACATTCCTGGCCACTATTCCCTGGATGTCAGCAACCCAATGCAATAGTAAAAAAATGTCTTTAGACATTGACAAATATGGGGGTGGCGGTGTTGGAAGGGCATGAATCTGTATCTGGGTGAAAACCAATGATCTCAAGCATCTCCTCATTTATCAGATGTTGGAGTTGGAGCTCCAAAGAGATAAAGTAACTTGTTTAAGGTAATTAGCAAGGCCAGGACTAGAATCCTGGTCATTCTGGCAACATTATCCCGTGCCTCCCGTACAATGTACAGGGTACAATGTGGAAACCACAGCAAGTAGAGGCAGTTCTTGTCATTTACAGTCTGGCACTGCACACGTTGCACGAAGCTGATAAGCGATCAAGTACGCTGTAGGCAGCAAGGGAGAGAGAAGAATTGTGATCTGGAATCTTAGCAATGGGCCACATAATTTTGCCACAGAACTTAAGCTTTAGGTTCCTCAGTGAAATGGAGATCACGGTCTTCAGCTCCATCAACAACCCCAAAACGGGTCTGTAAACGAATTGTGCAAACTGTAAAGCTCTTACAACATCAGATATTATTAAGATCATCAGGGATACGATAATAATTATGATTAGGGTAAAAGCCCTCAGAACTGGGTGTAGGGGAAGGGTCATTCCCAGATCCTCAATCTTGCGCGGGAGAGAAAGCAAAGACCTCCGCCTCCTGACGACTTTGCCCGCCCGCAACGTGCTCCTGTCCTCGCCGGGAACCTGGGCAATCAGATAGGTGAACTTGGGTCACAACTCCTCACAACTAGTCCTGCAGGCGGGAGCTGCTCCCGGGCCCTTGGGCCTCTCAAGCTCCGCCTGCCCTGGCTACGGCCCCGCCCCGCGAGGAGACGGGACCCGCCCCCTCCGCGCTGGCAGGCACTCCAGTCGCGCCGCGCCTCCTGGACAATCCCGGGCCAGCGCCGGAGATTCCCGAGCTTCCCCGATCTCTTCCCGGCCTCCCTCGGGCGGCAGGGGCGGAGATAGCCGAGGGGCCTGGCCCCGCCCCTCCGCGGGCTCGGCCGCCACCGCCCCCTCGCCACAGCCTCCCGCGCGGGCGAGTCCTACATCCCGGTCCCTCCCTCCTCCTTTCTCTCCCCGCCTTCCCGGTACTGCCACAGTGGCGGGTCTGAGGATCCCGGCCAGTCAGCTCGTCCCGGCCTCGCGCCCCTCCTCCCCCAAATAAACAGCCCTCCCCACGCCTCGGGAGCCGGACCGCCCCCTTCCTCCCTCGGCCGGCGTGTTGTGAGGGAGAGTGTGAGTGAGCGAGCGCGGGCCGGCGGCGACCCCGGAGCGCGAGAGGCGGGGCGCGGCGGGCCGGCCGGGCGGCGCGTGTGCGAGCAGGGGCGCGAGCGAGCGCCCGCGGCGACCGCCAGCGGCCCCGCGCCGACGAGCCGGCGGGCGGGCGTGCGGGCGACGGCGGCGGGCGCGAGCGGCGAGGGCGCCGGGCCCGCGCGCACGCACGCACGCACGCGGGGGGCGGGGCAGGCGCGCGCCCGCCTGTCGCGACAGTCGGGGCCGAGGCCCAGGGGGAGGTGGCCTGTCGCGGGTCGCCCGGCTCCCGGAGGCGAGGGGGGCGCGGGCGGATGGCGGAAGGCGCCCAGCCGCAGCAGCCGCCTCAGCTCGGGCCCGGCGCCGCTGCCCGGGGCATGAAGCGGGAGTCGGAGCTGGAGCTGCCGGTGCCCGGAGCGGGAGGAGACGGAGCCGAGCCCGGCCTGAGCAAGCGGCCGCGCACCGAGGAGGCGGCGGCCGACGGCGGCGGGATGCAGGTGACCGCGCGGGACGCGGCGCCCCGTTACCGCGGGGTGCGGGGCGGGGCCGGGAGGGGCGGCCGGCTCCGCGGCGGGAGAGGGCAGGGCTGCGGGGGTCCCGGCGGGAGGCGGGCGGGAGCGGCGGGCCGGGGCCTGGCTGGAAGCGGGGGCGAGCAGGGCTGGGGCCAGGGGTGCAGGCGGGTCCCGCGCCTGCCGGGGCTCGGGCCGGAGTCCATTTCTTCCAGCCCTACCGTAGTTCCTTGGGAAGCCGGGAAATCCCGGGTCCGTTGCCCACAGGAGAGCGGCCGGGCCGAGCCCAGGACCGGGGGACCCGCTGGGGAGGCTCCCGAGGAGGAGCGCCTTTGGGGCAGCCCCGGCCTCGGTGGGATGGGGAGCGGGAGGGCGTTGGAGGGAGCGGCGTGAAAAGTGAGAACTCCCGAGAGCCGGTGGGGACGTGGCTTAGGTCGTGGGTTCAGGCAGCGACACGGGGGGTGTGTGCGAAGTACACGCAGTTTGGTGGTGGTGTGGGGACACCGAGGTGCTCAGACTCTTTCATTTGGTGGCACATGCAAATAGTCCGAAGAGGGCCACAGGACGTGTAGCTCCTGTACTTTGCCAGTTGCATCCTGCACCGCCAGGACTCTGAGTAGCTCTTTGATGCCTTGGGGTACAAAAGAAAATTTGTAGGGCTCTTAGAAGACTGGATTCCGAGTTGTGGACTCGAGGATAAACTGACTGATTTGGGCAGGGAACGGGACAGGTATTGATAATGTCAGTTACTCTGTAGTTTGAAGGACTTGAAACCTCATAGGTTTTGGGATTTGGTCTCTGCTCAGAGAATACCGTGCTGTAAAATGGTGAGGCTCCCCCAGCAGCAGTTGCTTATAGACATGTACCTGATTCTCTTAGAATCATAGAATGTTAGAGATAGAAGGGACCAAAGGCATCATCATCTTTTCCAGGGGTTCTTAATCTGGGTAGACTTGGAAGAATCTTCTGCAGATTAGTTTATGTGCAGTTTTTGGTGGAAAAGAATCAGTAATTTTCATCTTTTTTTGTGGAGGGATGGATTTAAATCCCATGATATTTTAATCACCTCATTGTATAGATGGGGAATCAAAAGTCCAGAGAAGACTAGTGACTTGCCTAAGGCCACCCAGTTAACTGGTTGTAAAACTGGAGCTCAGAGCCTGGTCTTCTAATTCCTATTCTTGTGCTCTCTCCATTACACCACTCTTGGAAATCTCTGCAGTGCTGAAAGACTTCCTGTGCTCTGCTGCCTGCTTTTCAAGGCTTCGCCTGACTTCCTGTGTTAGAGATGGAGCTGCACTTAAGCCTTGCATGTGTGTTGTGTGCCTCTTGGTCTCCTTTGCAGTGTCCACCCTGTTACTTCAGTTGGTTTGGGTGAAGTGACTCTCTTGGTGTTTATTTTTGGATTCTTTTTGTCTGTTTGTTTTTTGCCTGCTTTTATTCTCCATGAGAACTCTCTCATGTGGTGGGATTGTGAGAAGTAAAAGCTCTGGGCCCTGGAAAAAATATAGAGGGCTACAGCGAGACTTCAGAAGAGCTGGTTAACACTGGGTGGTAAGAAGAGGAGACTGGAAGGAAGTGCTGGTGAGCATGTGCCATTTGATGTGTATGGCATATGCACATATGTATTCATTTATTGTTTCTGTCAATCATAGTTAATAATGATACCCCTTTTCTTTCCCCATTTCTGCCTGTGGCCTGTTACTAGTTGCCTTCAAGTTAGCTCAAGAAATGGAGCAGTGGATAGGAACTGTGCAAAGGAAGGGGTACATTATGTCCTTTGGGTATAATTGAGCAATATAGAACATTCCCACAGATAATTTTTTTTCCTCTGTGTTTTCATTAATGTTTTTCATTTTTTACTTCATACCTTCTCATTATTGTAGTTCCACGACACCATGTTGAACAGGTCTTTAAATCATTGATTTAGCTCCCTGCCTTCAACTAGCTTTATGGTTCTAGGGAAATTCCTTATTTTATTTGTTTATTTTTATGTGGTGCTAAGGATCGAACCCAGTGCCTTGCATGTGCTAGGCAAGCACTCTGCCACTGAGCTACAGCCCCAGCCTGGAAATCCCTTATTTCTAGGCTTCTGTTTTCTTAGTTGTAAAATAAAGTGTTTGTATAAGATCATTTCTAAGTTACCTTCTAAAAAAATATAAGCTAAGTTCACTGTCTTTTTTTTTTTTGGTACTAGAAGTTGAACCACAGGCGCTTTACCATTGACCTACATCCCCAGTCCTTTTTATTTTTTATTTTGGGACAGAGTCTCACTAAATTGCTTAGGGTCTCACTAAGTTGCTGAGGCTGGCCTCAAATATGGTGATCTCCTGCCTCAGTATCCCAAGTCACTGAGATTATGGTGTGTGCCACCATGCACAGCTAAATTCTCTGTTGTTAAGGCTCATGTGATCTAGGTGGAGAGACAAATGGATAAAATGTTTTTAAAAAGTGTGTGAGCTGGTCTGGGTGGCACACACCTGTAATCCCAGTGGCTTGGGAGGCTGAGGCAGGAGGATTGTAAGTTCAAAGCCAGCCTCAGCAATTTAGTGAGACCATAAAAAACTCAGTGAAACCCTGTCTCTTAATAAAATATTTAAAAAAGGCTGGGGATGTGGCTCAGTGGTTAAGTACCTCTGGGCTCAATTCCCAGTACCAAAAAAAAAAAGTTTGTATATGTATATTAAATATTAATTTAACTAATGTTTATAGAGCACCTGCTACATGCCAGTTTCTATTTTAACCATAGGGGATATAGTAGTAAACAAAGAAAGACCCTGCGCTCATGGATCTACTATTCTAATCGGGAGTGGTAGCTAATGAAGACAGTTATTTTTAGTTGGTAATAAGACTTAAGAAGAAAAGCTAAGCAGGGTAAGGAATAGAGAATGATGAAGGTGATAAAGGATGGTGTCTCTGTAGGTGTCTTTGAATAGGGTGAGCAACCAGCCTTTCAGAGTGTGAGGGAACTGGGGATGTAGTTCAGTGCTGAGGTGCCCCTGGTTCCATTCCCAGTACCAAACAAACGTATGAGGGAAGAGGGTTCAGTAATGCTCATAGGCCCTATGTAAGTATCCTCTGTCTTGTCATTATCATTTTTGTTCTTAAACATGTGCTTTTTCTTATATCCTAACCCAGTGGAGTTTTTCCGAAGTCCTAGATCCTTCATTAATAAAATCTTCCCTGACAGCTTAGTTGATGTGTGTTAGGCCTTGCTTTTGTGTCCTGGTATGTCGATGCTTACATATGCATTGTCTTTTATTATCCCTAATGGCTTTATTCTTCTTATTTCCCTAGTAAGAGTGTAAGCTCCCGAAAGACAGAAACTGTATTTCCTTTGTGTTTATCTTCCATAATAACTTGATAGTTTTTGGTACATGGTAAGTGCTCAGTGCTTATTAAATTGAAGTTTAAATCTACCTTTTTCAAATAGTTAAGGGCTTAAAGAGAATCATGAAATTCTGGGGTAAGGGTACCATCACAAAATCTCCCAATCCCTTTGAGTGCCAAAGGATTAACTGCTTTTTACAGAAAAAAGTCATTTACTGGGGTTAGTTTTGCAAGGCTACTTTCTAAATGGAACTGCATCTGTCAGCTTCAGATTCCAAAGCTGAACTCTGTTGGGTTGCATTCTCTGAGCTTTTGGAGTAAATTGTTACTTCTCAGAATGAAGCTCAGGGGACTCCACAGAGAGTCCCTGATGCTTGTTTTATAATCTTTAGACTCAGAAGGAACCTTAGGGAGGAGAAGCAGGGTTGGTGCTTTCAAGGCAGTATATAGAAACTCTGTGGAGGTGGAAGAGGGGTCAGTGTAGCCATGGAAAATAAATCTTGATTTTTTTTGTGGGGAGGGGATACCAGTGATTTAACTTAGGGGTGCTTAACCACTGAGCCACATCCCCAGCCTTTTTTGTATTTTATTTAGAGACAGGGTCTCACTGAGTTGCTTACCTCCTGGATTTTGCTGAGGCTGGCTTTGAACTTGCTATCCTCCTGTCTCAGCTTCCCAAGCCGCTAGGATTACAGGCATGCACCACTGCACCCAGCTCAGCCCTGGAAAGAGAGAAATAGAGAAACCAGAATGATGGAGCAGGAGGGAAGAGACATTAAATGGAAATGTGGTTTGAGAAATGTAGTTGGTTCTTGAAGAGAGTACCTAGAGATAACTTACTCAAACTTGGAAGAAAGTTAAATGAATTATGTGTATAGATGTTAGAGGTTCATTTCATTTTAAGCAAGTCTGATATGTGTGAAACTTAGGTGCCATCAAATATACTGGTAAATGAGTTCTTTTTTGGGGGGGGGTAATGAGGATTGAACTCAGGGTCACTCGACTACTGAGTCACATCCCCAGCCCTATTTTGTATTTTATTTAGAGACAGGGTCTAACTGAATTGCTTAGCATTTTGCCATAGCTGAGGCTGGCTTTGAACTCGCAATCCTCCTGCCTCAGCCTCCTGAGTTGCTGGGATTACAGGCATGCACCACTGCGCCTGGCTGGGGAATGAATTCTTCTGTTCACTTTTCTAGTGATATAAACAATTCAGTTAGCAAAAATTATATTATTCTTCATCTTTCTAGGAACTTGGCTGCTTTATAAGGTAAGATGCATCTAAATGATTGCTTATAGCTTTCAGCAAAATGCTTTATGGCAGTGAAGTGTTGGTGTGATTGTCATCTGGCTCAGTAACTTTCTGACTGTAGTGCCAGTCAATCAGTCTAGCTGTGTGGGGGTACTTGTTCGTGTTAGCAGGTGACTCTAGTAGCACAGAGACTTTCCTCCTGGTCTCAGGGAAAGGGTTCTGGGTAGTGTGTACTTGTTTTGTGGGTTCTGTTATCTGTTAAGTAGTCTGTCCTCCCACTTGCTTATTTCTGGGTTTGTTTCCTTCTAGGAAGCTGACACTGGCTGTCTCTTTGGATCCTCATTTGGGTATTTGGGTCTGATGCTGAGCATGGTGCTGTCTTGAGTAGATTTACACAAAAACATTCATTCCTTACATGTAATTTCATGAGCAATATCTCTCTAAAATTACTGACATTTCATTTCTGCCTTTAAAAATATATATTTTAGTTATAGGTGACACAATACCTTTATTTTAATTTTATGTGCTGCTGAGGATCGAACCCAGGGCTTCATGCGTGCTAGGTGAACAGTCTACCACTGAACCACAACCCTAGCCCCTCCCTGCCTTAGTTTTCTGAGGCTGCTGCATCAAAGTACCGTAGAATTAACTCGATGTTTATTTGTCACAATTCTTGGTTGGGAAGTCCATGATTAAGGTGCTAGCAGACTTGGTGTCTGGTGAGGTCCAGCCTCCTGGCTTGCAGGCAGTGCCTCCTCACTGCTCACGTGTCCTTTGCTCAGTGCATGGTGAGAGAGGTAGAGCAAGTGAAGTGCTTCTGATAAGGGCATGGTGGTTCCACCCTCTCTAATCCTGACTATCGTCTAATCCTGACTATCTTCCAAAGGCCCCATCTCCAAATACTGTCACATTGGGGGTTAGGATTCAACATATGTGTTTTGGGAGGACAGAAGCATTCAGTTCATAACACTATCAGAGTGGTAAGTATATATGGAGAAATCGAGGCACAATCATGTAAAAATTACTAATGTTTTTCAAGCCTTAGTAACTTGTGAATCTAAAACTGAGGTATTTGAGGAGAGAGTAATCTCTGAGGTGGATGTAGAATTATTCTTCAGAGTGACTCTAGAAATTAGCACCAGTTGAATTGGTCTCGACTCCCTCTCCCATCTTCTATCTACCTTGTCATTTTTTCCTCTATTACACTGATGTGTGAATACAGCAGAAGCTAACTGGAGATTTAACTTCCATTTTGTTATAAAGCAGACTGGTGCAGGCAGGCCTCAAAATTACAGGACTATGGAGGAAGAAATTCAGTATACTACTTAGTGTAAACAAGAATGTTGCAAGTGGATCTCTAGTTTGACATCTGTTAGGCCGTCATTTGGATGTTAGGCTTTAATAATTTGCAGAAACAATAAAGACAGCTATTTTAGTGACTGAGATTGTTTGAATTTTAGTTATATGTTTGTAAAGCAACTTTTCTATTCTGGGGTACATGTGTTCTGCCTTCAGAGGCAGGAGGGAAGAGCCACAGAGATGATGGAAAGGAGATGGCAGTAACTGGAGCATGAGCAGACAGATGGAGTGAGGCATGGCGAGTGCATTTGGTGTTTAGGTGGCCTCTAGGAGTATTGAGTTTCTTATTCTCCTCCCCTGCAGCCCCAGTGTGAGCAGGCAGCTTACATGGCTAAGGTTTCATTATCTAATCCATCACAGATCAGCTTGAGTAAACCCATTGGCTGGCGCTGATCTAGTTAGGAGGGTAGTGCAAAGCTGCTTGAGCCAGGATTGGGACAAATCGGATCAGGACTGCCATGTGAATCCCAGACATATTTCTGTAATTTGGGCTGGTAAAGTAGTTGGGAAATCACTCAAGAGTGAGTGAGCAAGCAGTTAGCCCCGAGTTTTTTTTCAAACGTTATCTTGGGGACTTGGGAAAGTATGGAGGATGTATTATAGCCAGGTTGCTTTGATTATTTGAGCCCAAACGTTTTTGATCACTAATGCCCAGGAGTGACTGTTTTAGTAGCATTTGGAGATTGTATCACTCATTTGTCACAGACCTTTCCGAATAAGTTGAAATCACTCAGTTGTCACTGACCTATCTGAGACTCTAACATAGGGATTCTCTCTTTGTTTTTAAAGGGTAGATATTGTTACTATTATGCCACCCAGCCTTAATTTTTAAACGGATTTGTGATCCATATGTACTTTACATATTGTATAGGATAGAAACAGATCATTTAGAATTTCTCATACATGGATTTGAGTCCTCACTTCTACAACTTAACAACTGGATGGCTTTTGGCAAGACATTGAACATCTGAGTTCTTGTTCTCACATCTGTGAACTGCGAAAATTAATACATACTCTTATGTGCTACTACAGTGAGTAACTGGGATTATTTGAAGTGCCTATCCTGGAACCCGGCCCTACATGTTTATCTTTTGCTTTTCTTATATCCCGCTGTGTAGCACTCAGTAAGTTTCTGCTTGCTGCTTGATCAGCATGGAGAGGTAATGTGCTTCCGATTGATTAAGTGCCAGAGTTGGAAACTGTTAGAGATGAGCAGTGTGTTAAACTGGGAAACCTTATTTGCTCGTGTGGTTGGGAGAGAAGTGGAATGGACTTGGTCATTGAGGTGTCTGTTAGAGGAAGGGGAGACATTTCATTTTTTGCCAAGGAGTGGAAAGACTACTGAAGTACCAGCCTTCCTGTACTGGGGAATGCAGCTGGGAACCCAGGTGAAAATGTTGCATTTCAAAATTTTAAGGTATGTTGGTTAAATTTGTTGCATCAAGTAAATGGCACCTTTTTGTCTTGTTTGTTTGGTTTTGTTTTCTGCAGTGCTAGGGATTGAACCCAGGGTCTCATACATGCTAGGTGAATGCTGTACCACTGAGCTACATCTCCATCCCTAGAAAATGGCATCTTTTGTTCCCATTTTGGCTTATGGAAACAGCAGGGATGCCTGTGTGTTGTCTCTTCATCTCTTCATACCCACTCTCCAGACTGCTAACAGAGGGATCTATTTCAAAGAGTGAATCTGTTACTCCTTGCTTAAAATATTTTTTTATATATCTTTAAATATTTTTTTAGTTGTCAGTGGATCTCTTATTTTATTTATTTATATGTGGTGCTGAGAATCGAACCCAGGGCCTCGAACATGCTAGGCAAGTGCTCTACCACTGAGCCACAACCTCAGCCCCTGCTTAAAATATTTTTAAAATTTATGTTGATCTCAGGATGAAGTCCATTCTCTCCTTGAGCCTACCAGGCCTTTCTGACCTGACATCTGCCTATTTTTGTAGCCCCATCTCTTTATACTATTCACCTCCAAGTGAGCATGATGTGCCATTCAGGTAATTCACTTTTGTTTCTGTGCCTTTTAACTAACATTCTATTTTCTCTTTCTCCTTCTGCCCCACTGCCCACCATTTGTAAAACAAGAATCAGTTTAGATATTTTCTCCTGGGTGCCTTTTATGACTCCCATCCTGCCCATACTCCTGTTTTCCAAAATACCCTGTCTGTAGTTCTGTTATAGAACTTTTTAGATTACCATTTGATCAAATGTTTGCCCCTCCACCCCTGCCCAGACTGTGAAATCCTAAGGGATCTTTAGGGATCCATAGGATTTAGCACTATGCCTGAGTACAAATAGTGAAGAAACTAGTATTTTTGTCAAATTGATCCTTGTCTTCCTGCTTCTCATTTGGGGCCTGCAGACGTCTTTAATTGTTTTTCCAGATTTTCCCTGAGGGGTCTGGTCTGGCCCCTGTTCTGCTTTCCAGCTCATGTGAAGACTAGGTGTTGGTTGATATTGTGAATGTCACTTGATCTTTCCACTGGCATCAGGGTTAAAGGTGAGAGAGGGCTTTCTGAAGACAGAAGCTGGGGTGGAATTTAACTGCTGAATGTGTTGGGTGGGCAGGGCAACCTGATATTTAGTTTCCTGTGCTCAGATATTAATTGAGTACACGTGTGTATGTGTAAAAAGCTCCTTTGTGACAGCCTGGTTAAGGAAAAAGGAGGAACCATGCAAGTGAGGGGGACATTTAGAGCTAATGTGTTCCAGTTCATTGGAGCAGACTGCTGGTCTGCCTTTTCACAGCACTGCCAAGGTTCTGGGGTATCCCAGTTCAGATATGTTAATACTATTTGGGAACGGAATCACTTGGACCTCAACCTTCCCCTTCCTGACCAGCGAATTTCATCTGATATTATTGCTTGTTTTTATGTATCCAGGAAAAATATTGAGACACTTCACAAAATACATAGTTTTTCAGATAACTCCTATTGGATGTATTTGAAAAAGAACAAGTTTGATACAATTCCTTTACATCTCAGCTTTAGGGGTAGATTTATAGAAGTATTTTACAAGAACTCTGCTCTCAGGCTGTTCTCCGTTCCCCCTTCACTTTCAGCTTCTGGTTTTGGCTCCTGAAGAATTCTGGACTGTTCTTCAGCTTAGAGATTTCCCTTGTTAGTGTGGTTTGGGCCTTCATAGGGCGAGTGGTTATATTTTATAGTGCCTCTGACTTTTTAGATTTTGAATGAATAAACAAGTTCAAAGAAGGGAAAGGAGAGAGAGAACTGCCCTCCTCCTTATGTATTCTGCACTGTATGGCATCTAGAAATTTCACCTGAGGATTCATGATAAATACCTTTTATGAAGTAGATGGCAATCATGAATCATCAGATGATAATGACTGAATAACTTCTTAAAAACCTATTTTCCCAGGGCTGGGGAGATAGCTCAGTTGGTAGAGTGCTTGCCTTGTAAGCACAAGGCCCTGGGTTCGATCCCCAGCACCCCCCCAAAAAAAAAAACAAAAACAAAAACAAAAACCTATTTTCCCAAGGGAGGAAACTGAGCCTTTGAGGTTTAGACTTCCACATGGGTGTGTTTAACCATAATACTTGGGTTTTTAAGGGACCTAAGTCCCCAGATAAAACCCTGCTATGTAGGATTTTTTCCCATGTAGGGTCTGGTTTCTTGGTTTTTCCTTTGTTGAGGCAAAGAGATTTTTGCACTGGGTATTAAATATTTTATTCCAGGCATGTGGTTTTGGAGGAGGCATACTGTTTATTTTCTTTCTGGCTGCATTGATTTTGTCAGATCCTAATTGGAAATACCATAAGCAAAGCATGATTTATCCTGAGGGATGGGTGGGTGACTGTGGGACTCTTCTAGCTCTGGGGGTTGGGAAGAGGGCAGAGGCAATACTAGCAGAACTAGAGGAACTGCAGGCAGGGCCTGTGGGGTCCCAGGGTGGCCTCCAGCTACTGCTGGAGTTGGAAGCTCAGGGAACAGAGACTCAAGGGAAGTTCTTCCAGTTACTTTATTTTGAGCAGCTTTTCCTCTGCAGATTGGCAGCTGTTTGGAGGAGGGGATATTGATTGCTGACAACCAGGATATTTTCTAAAGCAGACCTATGTGGATTTTTTTAGGGATTAATTTCAGGGGTGTGTGGTTTGTCCTGAGACAAGAGGATTTTGATTCCATTTCCCTGGAGGTTGGTGGGTCTTCTTGATGGGCCTGCTCTATTTATCTTGAGGACTCTTAGGCAAGTAGAAAAGCAGCTGCATAGTTAGCCCTTGTTGCATGGAGCTTAGTTTCATAGGTCATCCTCTCCTGGGGATTTTTTTACAGTCATACTTACAGCCTTAAGTTTGTTTTTCTTTTTTTTTTTCCTTCTGCAATTCAGTGCTTCACAGAAATTCTTGGGAGGATGAGTAATAATTTTGGGTAGAAGGCAGGATCTTTGTTTGACTTTTCCCCCTTTTTATCCCTTTCCCTTGGCAAAAGCATCTGCAAATGAGGTTCCTTTATCCCCTAATCAGACTGGCTTGTCCCCTAATCAGTCTGAATATCTGACTTTTTGACAGCTTTCACCTGCTGTTTCTTGGTTTCTAGGGGATGGGTTGTGTGATTTCAAAGCAAAACTGGAAAATTGGAAGACATTTTGTGGTGGCTCACAGGACCTAACTCATTGGTTTGCACCTTATACAAGCTTGCAGAACACTGTCACTGTCAGTGACTGGCACAGTGGGTTTGAGGACTTCGTTGGAATTTCAGGAAGTCTCTACAATGGCTGCCGCTCAGCAGTGGGAGCTTTAGCAAAGCTTTTAGGGAGTTAATAGTACTTGTTTTGAAAGTATGAGCCAGGTTTATGCTGTACGTGTGTCTGTGTGAGACACAGAAACAGCTTGTTGTAAGAGTAAAAAGTAATGCTAGGCCGCTGTCCCTCTAGCAGTTCATTTCATATATACATACCTGTGCTGCTTGTACTCCAATACAGATTTTACTGCATACTTTATATATATAAAATCAGAGTCGTAGTCTGATTTACAACTCCTAATAAGCTGATTTGACTAGTATTAATATCATCTAGGACTTTGAGGTAGTTCTGGTCAGATTCAAAATTTCTCTCTGGCTTTAAATATTTCTGTTGGCCATTTCTCTTCATTCCCAGATGCTGCCCATTGCTCATTGTCCCCTTGGTTTGTGTGTAGGTCTTTGGCTGCTTGTGTTACTGACCAGATCCTCCTGCTGCAGTAGTCTGGCTTTGAGCTGGCTGGGTTTACAGTGTTGGAGAGCGGTTGGTTTACTTGGCGTTACCTGCCTCCAGACATTAGCATTAAAACACGTTACTGCATGCAGCAGCAGCCTTTCAGAAAGATGCTTATCAGGGGCCATCAGTGATTTTTGTCAACTGTATAAAAATGCTGTGATTAATAGATAACTGTGTGTGTGTGCGCGCGATTTCCCTTTATGCTTACTTTGCATTTTTCGAAGTGTAGTTGGAGTGTTACCCTGTAGGCTTTGTTTTTCAGTGCTGGGAAGCCTGTTTTAAGAATTCCTTATTTGATGTTCTTGGGCTTGCTGGAGGGTCATTTATCCTTTTTTGATTTTAGCTTCACTGTGAATTATTTGGTTTAACAGTGTCCCAGGGCTTGAATAAACCTAAAAAATTTGGTCAAAAATTGTGTTTTAAGCAAGGAAATTAATTTTATTTGGAATATCCCAAGTCGTATTCCATTGGTTTTGTGCGCGTGTATCCGCATTGCTGGGGGCTTTGCTTGTGCTAGGCAAGTGCGCTTTGTCTGAGCTACATCCCCAGCTTTTTAAATTTTGAGTCAGGGTCTTGCTAAATTGCCTAGGCAGGCTTCAAATGTGCTTTCTCCTGCTTCTCTCTCCTGAGTAGTGTGTGTCACCAGGCTAACCCCTTGCTTGCTTGCTCCTTGAGAAATAATAGGTGTCATTCTGCCAAAAAAAAAAAAAAAAGTCGAATAACTTTGGAAATTAGAACTACATTTTTAAAAAAACTATCACTTTGTGCTTTTGTAAGCAGATGTTGTGACTGAGGTTTTATGAAACATTTTCCAAACTGACTTTAAAAAAAAAACTGACTTAACCAAATCAGGATTTCCGCCCAAATTTCCTACTTCTAAGTTAATTCCTAAGTTTAAATTCATAAAAATATATTTAGTAAAATCCTCCCTCTCATCACTGATTGTTCTCTTGTTCCTCTTCACCAAACAAGTAGCCACTGTTACTTGTTTGTATTATTCTTCCCCCTTTCTTTTTTACAAACAGTAGCATACTTTATATGTCCCTTGCTCTTTTCATTAACTATATCAGGGGTTAGTTTTTTTGTGTGTAATAGTAAAAGTTTTCATTAATGGTTTGTTTTGCGTGTGTGTGGTGCAGAAAAGCTTTACCCTCTCCAAGGTTAGAAGAATAGAATGGCATTGCAGTCAGTCAGCCCTGAGTTAAGTTTGAGCTTTTCCACTTCACAGCTGTGTAATTTTGGTTGTGCTTACCCTAAGCATCAGCTTCTTTTGCAAAATACAGGATTAGTAAGGATTAAGAGATAATATATGTAATGTGCTCAGTTCAGGGCCCGACACATAGTAGGCATTCCATATATAATAGTTGTTTTTATTAATATTACCTATTTTCTTGCACCCCAGTGCTGTTTAAATTCTTTATAGGCAGAACGTTTTGTATTCTTGACCCTTTCATCAGTGCCAGGGATATAAAATAAGAATTCAGTAAATAAGAACTTAATAAAAACATTTGATTAAAAAAAAAAATCAACCTTGGGCTGGGACTGTGGCTCAGTGGTGGAGTGCTTGTCTAGCATGTATGAGGCTCTGGGTTCGATCCTCAGCACCACATAGAAATAAATAAATAAAATAAAGGTGTTCTTTCCATCCACAACTAAAAAAGAAGTCTACCTTTATATAGTTCTAAAACATTCCTTAATAATTTTTGTTGCTTTTTCTGTAATCACGTAACTATATTTGAAGCATGGTGACTAAAATTGCACATAATACGCAATATTTAAATTCATGTTGTCTTTTTATTTATTTGTTTATTTTGGTACCAGGGTTTGAACTCAGGGGCACTTGACCACTGAGCCACATCCCCAGCCCTATTTTGTATTTTATTTAGAGACAGGGTCTTGATGAGTTGCTTAGCGCCTCAATTTTGCTGAGGCTATCTTTGAACTCATGATCCTCCTGCCTCAGCCTCCTGAGTTGCTGGGATTACAGGTGTGTCCCACTGCGCTCTGTTTCATGGTAAATCTTGTAGTTTATAAAAGGCTTTCCCATTGGTTCTTATTTATTCCCTACAACAGTCCTGAACGATAGATGATTCTTCTTCCTGTTTATCAGCTGGTGAAAATACACCTTTAAGCCTCGTGACTAGAAAGTGACAAAGCTGATGCTCCTCCCCTGATCTTGTGGCTTTTTTTAAAAAAGATTTAAATATATATATATATTTAAATATATATAAATAAATATATATAATTATATTATATAAATATAATACTATAAATATAATATATATAATATATATATATACCAACACACACATATATATATATTTTGGATGTTGATGGACCTTTATTTTATTCATTTATTTATATGTGTTGCTGAGATCCAACCCAGTGCCTCACACATGCTAGGCAAGTGCTCTAACACTGAGCCACAACCCCAGCCCAGATCTTGTGGCTCTTTATCCAAAGCCTTCTTGTGGCCCCTGAGAGTGGAAGGGTGTGACTGATGAGGAATGGAGCAAATAGGTACTTCATTGTCCTTGCGTGCCACATGTTTAATATTGAAAACATTTTACATATTATTTGATGGTTGTTTCCCATAGAACTTAGAGTTAACACTGACCCCCAGTTTCTTTCTTTAATACTTTGGATCAAGCCAGTGTTTTGAATTGGGATTTTGCTAAAATTTATTGCATACTTCCAAGTGCCAGCCATTTTATTAGGGGTTTTATGTGCTTATTTCACCTTCCGATGGTTCATATTTAAGGAAAGTTAAATGAGATAATTGGTTATGGATGTAACACGATTTATTGTTGTTTGTTGCTTTCTTTTTGGTCTCAAAATGATTCCATCTTGCCAGGGACAGTGGTACATGCCTATAATCCCAGTGGCTTGGTAGGTAGGCTGAGGCAGGATTGCAGGCTCAACGCCAGCCTCAGCAATTTAGGCCCTAAGCAGCTTAGCAAGATCATGTCTTGAAATAAAATATTAAAAAAGGGCTGTGGCTGTGGCTCAGTGGTTAAGTGCCCCAGGGTTCAATCCCTGGTACAAAAAAAAAAAATATCCCATCTTGAAATTTATTTATTTGAGTTATAAAGAAAATATTAAGATTCTGGTCCATGGTTGAGGGGCCATATCTGGTGATAGCCTTCTTGCTGGCAGAATCCTGAGAAGCACAGGGCATCACATGGCAAGAGATGGCGTGTGGGTGTCACATTGCGGGGAATGCCAAGCTCGCTTATGAGTCTGCTTTCTCCAGTATTGGTCTGGTCCCCCAGAGCTAGAACCTCGCAGGACAGCATTAATGCATTCATAAGGGTGGTTCCTCTCTAATTGTATTTTTGTTCAAATAATGGATCAATGATGCATCAATCAATAGATTGATTCTGGTGGGTTGTATGAAATCATCTGAGTCAAAGGCATGTAGAAGTTATCTGGTCCAACCTGCTTTAGTTAGGGAAAATGGTGTACTCATTTTTCTGAATAAGAGCACAGGCTCAGAATGTGACAACAAGTAATAAGCTCAAATATTTGGCTTTAGCACCTTGTGTTTCTTAATCTTTCTTACTACTTAGTGTGATTTCACTGAGTTTCTTGTATGAAGTTCTTTTTTTTTCTTCCTCTTACATTTTTAAGCATATAATATATTCACGAGTTTAATGACTTAAAACATGCATTAAAGAGTAAAAAGTCCTCTGCCTTTCCCCAGCTACCTGTTTTCTCTCCTTGTAGAGAACCAGTGTGGTTAGTTATTTGACTGTCCTTCCAGAGATAGTTCCTACATAGTATTTCTCCCACCTTTTGGAACATTCAGATGATAGTATTAATACATGTACTCTTCTGTACTTTGGTTTTCCCTCTGTTGGAGATCATATCAGTTTGATTTTTTAATTTTATTTTTGTTAGCTTTCTGGAGTTAAGATCATTCTGGTCTGGTCTACTGAGATGACTGACTGGATTGTCTCTGATATAGCTGACCTATTAGTACAGGACCTCATATAGTATGATCCTTTGTTTTTATGGAATTATGGAATCACAAGGTCAGAGACCCAACTTGTGTCTCTGTTTTCGCATAAATACCCTGCAAATCCCTGACTCATGATATCTTCTAGGAATGTCTTAGTAAAAGATAGGTATGCTCAGTTTTCCAACTCCCAGTCAGCTGCTCCTGGTTGGTTTTTGACTAGTGGGCACATCATGGGTCAGATATCCGATTTGATATTGAGTTACTAATGATACTCAGAATCTGCCTTGAGTCGTTGCACATGGAATCTAACTACAGTGTGATTTTATTCATTGTGACATCTTGACATATCCCAAGTATCCAGCTTTATCCTGATTGAATGTCGCTGCCATCAGAAGGCTGTTCAGTGAACCAAGCTTGGTGTTGAATTGTAAGAGAGTTGAGTTCCTAATAGGTGTTGCTCTCAGTAGCCATAAATTGCCATTAGCTGCACTTGATGCTTGTGTTTGTGGAAAGCCCAGGATTTGAGTGAATTCTTTTCTTTCTCTGCATATGCTTCTCTCTGGCTAAGGCTTGAGGGATAAGTAGATATGGTTTAACAAACAGGGAATTTAGTTTTAGTTTTTTTTTTTTTTTTTCCTGTTTCTTGGACAGAATGGATTCTGATTCAGACAAAGAATTAGATTTCAAGACAAAGAATTAGATTTTAATTCTTGATTCTACCTCAGTTAACCTTTACAGACTTCTGCATTCAAAGATATGAAATAAACGTGCTTTTCAGAGTTGGCTTCTGCAGTAACCTTTGTTTCCACGAGTATATTATAGAGGAGGCAGCGTTCCAGCTGCTTGGAGAGTGTTTTGGGCATGAGAACAAAAGTGGGTGCAATATGCCTCACAGTCTAGATGGACGCTGTTCTCCCCTCAGTCTAGTTTCTCCATATGGTCTTTGAGGTGACAAGGCTCTGTAGTGGGTGAATTAGGCCTTCTTGGTCTCTGTGGCCTGAATCATACAGGTTAGTGCTCCTACTCCAAGCAGTGAATGGAAGCAGGCAAGGCCCCAGATGCTGTGTTGTGTCACTTATTGCTTTTTCCTTCACACCCAGTATAAGGTTTCCAGGCATTTGTGCAACGTGATAGCAGAAAGCGCCTGTCGTAGCAGCTGAGAGATGGGTTGTCAGGTGGCTCAAGTTACTCCATAATCCTGATAAGAGCTATCTATCCGGGCTAGTGGCTGCTGGGGCCACTGGGAGCCATACTGCTAGTGCTGTACTCAGCAGGAGTGGTGGTATGGGCCACTGCAGTGTTTCAGGACCCCAGGAACATCCCCCAGGCAGCCTGAGAGGTCTGGACAGCATCTCTAGGGAAATAGCACATGTATGAGATGTAGATCTTGCTTTTGAGGAGATAGGTCTTAGGAATTGGTGGCACACAGGAGCTGGGAAAGTACCAACATAGGGAATGTGAGATGCAGACCTTAGGAATAGAAATGATGTTTTCTCATTCTCTAAACCTAAAACCCAGTTGAAGAATTAATTGAGTTCTGTAGTGCTATACATGGTGACTTGCGTTTGCAGTGGGGCATGGATGTGTACAAAGATAATTTTATTATTATGTCATAATTACTCTGAGAGAGGTATTCACAGAGTATATGTTAAAGTGAGTGCTTTGGTGATATATACTTTGTGCATTATTTTATCAGAGAAGTTATCATACTGTAGTGAAATACTGGGTTAAAAGGATCCATTCTGATATCAGATTGTCTACGTTCAGATTCTTTCTCTATACCTACTTAGATGTGTGTTCTCTAGGCAATTTACTTAACTCCTCTGTGCATAAGTATTTCATTTGTAGGATTGAGTTAGTGGTAGTTTCTATCTCATAAGGTTGTAGGTGAGTTAATACCATGGATGTAATTTGCTTGCTCCATAGCAAGTGCTATTTAAGTGTTATCTTTTTGTTGGTGGTGGTATTTTTGTTTTTGGTACTGGGGATGGAACCCAGGGCACTCAACCTCTGAGCCACATCCCCAGCCCTTTTTTGTATTTTATTTAGAGACAGGATCTCACTAAGTTGCTTAGAGCCTCGCTTTTGCTAAGGCTGGCTTTGAACTCAAAGATCTTCCTGTCCCAGCCTCCCAAGCCTGGATTATAGGCATGCGCCACCGTGCCTGGCAGTTAACTGTTGTTATGTTGGTTGTTATAGCACAAAACAGGTCTGCAGAGACCATGGCAATGCATGCTGACTAGAGGTATGGGGAATTTAGTATTTATTGTACTTACTGCAATATTTTTAGCATTATCTATGCCAGGTATTATACAAAGCATGTGAGTGATGACTGTGTACAATACACAGTGAAAGTCCACGTTTTGAAAGCTGTGTAAAAAGAATATTGGCCAGGCACAGCGGCACACACCTCTAATCTCAGTGGCTCAGGAGGCTGAGGCAGGAGGATCTCAAGTTCGAGTTCAAAGCCAGTCTCAGCAATTTAATGAGGCACTTAGTAACTCAGTGAGACCCTGTCTAATAAAATATAAAAAAGGGCTGGAGATGTGACTCAGTGGTTCACCCTGGGTTCAATCCCCAGTACCAAAAAAAAAAAAAAAAAATTGATGTGAGAAGCTTTGGTATTTTGTCAGGGTTTTCAGAGGAGGAATCTTACTGTTCCTTTGAAGGTGACATTGGAGGCCCTTCAGCTTTCTTGGCATATTGAAGATAGATTGAATACTTTAAGGTAGGATACTACTTAACTATTTCAGACAGGTATGAATCGTTACTTTTTAAAATTTAAACCCCTAGGAGAAACCATTTTATATCATAATCAATTCATTTATTCTTCTTTTTTCCTTCCATCTTTTCTTCTCTAAAGGAGAAAAATTGCTAATATTTTAAGCACTTTCATTGTTCTTTATATTAGAAGTAAACTTCTTATATTGTTTGGAAGGCTTCCTTCTTGATCATTCATTTAGTCATCTGACATTTGAATGCTTGTTTAGATGCTAAATACTGTTAAATAACTCCCTGGTTAGAGAGTTAAAGGAATGTTCTTGTGGAACTTGAGGCTTATTGGAGGAGGTTTAGGAAATAAGTATACATTAGAATAAAAATTTGGTAACAATATATCACTAAGGGTGTAAGTGGAGAAGTAGGTACTCATATTGCTTGGGTGAAAAGTCACATAAAGACTATTTAGCAATATCTATTAAAATATGAAATGTTCAGGTTCTTTGACCCAGCAGTTCCATCTCTAGGGATTTACTGTCTAGATATGCTTGCATCTGTGTGGAAGAATATACACTATCCCATTATTTTAAATAGAAGGTTGAAAAAAATGCTGTTTGACAGGAACTCTGAATAGACACAGAACACTCTAAATATATCAAGTCTAAAAGTCACAGTGTGGAAAAGTAGATAGTTTGCTATTCTTTGTGATTTTTTTTTTGCCAAGATACACAGGACTCGGATAGCAGTAGTTGCTTCTGGAATGGGCCCCTGAGTGTTGGAGAAATGCTGCAGGTGAAGACTTAATGCTTATTGTATACCTTTTATGTCTTTTATATTATAGTGGTCCTCTCTTGTCCAAGAGAGTATGTTCCAAGGCCCTCCGTGGATGCTTGAAACTGTGTATAATAGGATAATACTAAACCCTATATATACTATGTTTTTTCCTGTATATACATACCTATGATAGTTTAATTTGTAAATTAAGCACAGTAAGAGATTAATGATAACTAATAATAAATTTGAACAATTATAAGAGTTTATTGTAATAAAATTGCCAGCATCACTCCTCTTGTGCTATGGGACCATTTTTACATAAGATAAGGGATAATTGAACACGACACTGCAGTTCTGTAACAGTTGCTCTGATAACCAGGATGGCTATTGACTGCCCAGGGGTAGCATATACAGCATGGATAATGCTGGACAAAGGGATGGTTGAGGTCTCAGGTGGGACAGAGCAGAATGGTGCACAATTTAAAACTTACAAATGATTTCTAGAATTTTCTATTTAATATTTTCAGACTGGTTGACTGTGATTAACTGAAACTGCATGAAAGTAAAATTGTGGATGGGTGGAGTACTGTGCATGCATGTATTGCTTAAGAATAAAATGATTTATCAAAGTTACACAGTCATTAGTACAGGGTTTAAGTTCCTTAAACTTGCCAGTTTTCATAGAAATAAGTAAAGTTACTTGTTGGAGCAGAAGTGTGCCAGTTTTGCTTACCAGAAACAAAAAATGGCACCAGTGGTGACCCATGGTCATTTAAATTTTGGCTGTCACATTATTTGTAGGTAAAAAGAGTGTTTCCTATGCTTATATTTAATATCTTTATGTGTTTGTATTGTGTATTGTATATTATATATTTTTATTATATATTATTAGCTGTGTCTTAGTACATTTATTAACTGAAAATGCTTATATGAAGTAGTGAATAGATGTAGACATGATTAAAAATGGAAAGTAATGTTTGAAAATTATAAATATTGAATGTGCCCACAGGATGACTTATTCAACAGTATAATTATAAAGGGTCAAGTACAAATCATGAAGTAGGTTGAGAAGTAACAGAGTGAGTCAGAGCTACGACCATAAGCCTCTGCAGGTTTCTAAAGAAATATCTGCTAGGGAACTCCGGTGGTGCAATTGGTTAGTGTATGGTACTTAAACAGAAATGTCCTCTAACTACATGCACACCCATGGGTTACTTGGATTTTTTCATATTTTAATTTTATGAACAGATGGACTTGGGAGTGACCTTTCATTCCTGAACATAACCTGATGGCAAATAGAGGAGTATTCGCTCCTGATAGGAGTGAGCCTGTGTTTCTGTGGGAGCAGAGCAGGTGAGCTTCTTAGCCCGCACAGAGCATTCTGCTGGAGTGCTTGCTGAGAGCAGTGAGTTGAGCAAAGGCTAGGCAGACCAGGGAGAGGAAGAGGCAGGGCATTTCAGACCAGAGCACAGCATGTGCAGGGATAGGGTCTGAGGGCAACTGCAAGTGGGACAGGGAGTGGGGGCGGGGGGGGTTGGGACAGTGGCCCGAGGGCAGGGGATTTTCCTGGAGTGTCTTTGGTAGATAGTCCATCCTGACTGCCACCTCCTTGCATCATATACCACTCTTTACAAAGCTGACTGGATGTGTGGTTGGATTATCCTGCCACTCAAGGAGCATGTTCTCACATAACCCTGTCCATTAAGAAAGAGAAAGCGGGAGAGAACAAAGAAACCTATACTTGGTTATGCTGGACAGATGTACTTAAGCTGCCATCCAGCAGAATTGCTCATTTTCTTATTTTTTCCCAGCTATCTTCATTCGAGAAGAACCTTTCCCTCTACTTGGAATCACAGTTTGAGTGCTGCATGGAAACTACTTGAACACTATGTTCTGTTTTATTATATTTGAATTTATGTGAAGCACTTTCTGCTATGTGGGCATGTATTTTGCTCTTCATAGCATGAACTGCTGTAACAACATTTTATCCTTCAGGCTTTCAAAAAGCTTTGAATATTTAAGTGCTTAATCGCTGCAGTATACTGAGTAGGTGGCAGGTAGGCAAGTGTTGTTTTTCATATATCCTGTATATAGCACATTCTGTTTGTTCTGTCTCTTAAAGAGAAAGCTTCTCCTATGAAGCTGAAGTGTTCTATGCTTTGAATCCACTCAGACAGACCGTTCTGGAAAGCTTGAACTAAACCTGGTCAGATGCTTCTGAGTTATGAGAGAGGGATTGAAATAAACTTTTTCAGCTAAAAATAATTTTGCTCACATGTTACCAAAAATGGCTGACTGGAAATGCTTTTAAGATACTTGTCTAAGCTATCATAAGCTAAAGGTCAAGAAAAAAGTTTAGAACACACTTTGAAAAACATTTGGCTCTCTTTACTGAGCTTTTGCCAGGCTGCTTATTCCATAATTACCTCTTGAGAACGAAGTTGGTGAAAAGTGCCGTGCCATAGATCAGTGGGGCCAATTGGTTCTTTTAATGGAGCACACACAGTGCCTCTCTTGTGGTGGTAGACTAGAACCTGTGAAGGCACTCGGGTAGGTGAAAATGGGACATGGACTTCTAAAGCTATTGTTCAGCTGCCAATACCAGTTCAATGTTGAAGTCCCTAACTCCTGTTTTTTTTTTTTTTTTTTGGGTGCTGGGGATCGAACCCAGGGCCTTGTGCTTACAAGGAAAGCACTCTACCAACTGAGCTATCTCCCCAGCCCCCCCCCAACTCCTGTTACAGCCAGGATTACCCTTAGTGAATATTTGTGAGCCTCTGTGGAGTACTAGGTGATGAGACTTCAGCAGTCAAGACTCATTCTGTTAAATTCTCCTCTCTTCTCATTGATTGGTGGAATTAATCACTCACATTTTAATTTGAGTTTTTCAGTTGTCATTGGAGTTTGTTTCTTCTAAAACCTCAGTGTGCTTTAATGGTTATTCAGAGGGGCCCTCTGTGCTAGCAGTGCAGCCTTGTTAGTGGTAGCCTTAAGAGACTGGAGAGGCATGTTGCTTGGGATTGTAGAATAAAATCTTGAGTTAGGGTGAAATTTAGAGCTATTTTTTTCCCTCATAAAAATCATTCTTTTAAATACAGCTAATATTAAGCCATGGTGTTTTTTTCTTCCTAAAGTTGACAAACTTTACCAAGTGCCTAATAAATAAGGTGTATGAGGCTATGAGAAGTGGAGTAGAATGTTGGAGGAATTCAGTAATTCTTCAGTTAAAGAATGTGGTGGCCAAGGTCGTGGTGACCCCTGGAGGAGAGTAGAGAAGTTTTAGAATTAACTGCTCTTCCCGTTTAACAGGATTCATGAAGTGGAATAAAAGGATTGCTGTGTCTCACTTAAGCACCAGCTTAGATTGAGATAGGTCTGGTGGTTTCTTAAACTTATCAAACAGTACTTAGAAGTCCACAAGTATAGCCTAGGTGCACTGTCCAGGGCCAGGCATTGTTTTATTGGGATAAACAGGCTCAGGTAGGAAAAGGGTAGTAGAAGAAAAGGACCAGAGCTTGTGATACGAGTTTGAATCACGACATTACCATGTTTTGGGTAGTGATAGTGCCAAAGGATCCCGTGGATGATTGTGGTAGAAATAGCGTCCCCTCAAAGGAAGTAGGCAGAAGACTTGGCATCTGGATTTTAGATGTTATTTTTTCCCCTGTACTTGGATTCAAAACCTGGGCCTTCCACATGCTAAGCAAGTGCTTTGCTATTGAGCACCACGCCCAACCTGTGTTCTCTTCTTGAGTGTTGAAATAATCAAGGATTGAGATTTGAAAGTTATGGAGACTGAGGTGCTGAAGAGGATGATGGATAAGCCTTAACTCAGTCATTCTTAATGGGGATGCTTTTGTAATATGTGGAGACACTAATGATTTTTATAATTGTGGAGCTGCTACTAATTTCTAATGGGTTGAGTTCAGGGTGCTGCTTTAACATACTAAAATGCACAGTCTCAATATCATAGTAAACAAATATCTAGCCCAAAATTTCAGTTGTACTGAGACTGAGAAACTGTTGACTTTAAAGAATAGGTATTAAGTAAAGGCAGTCATTTATTGAGTATGCTTGCTTCTCTCTTCCAGTCTGCTTAGATCTCTGCACATCCATGTGCTTTTTCACTTATTGACCATTTATGGAGCTTCATTCATGTGTCAGGCACCATGCTTAGATAGGCATTAGGAGGATAAGGATTAACTAAACATCACCTCTTTCTTTTTTTATTTTTTTCTCTTTTGTCTTTTTTTTTTTAGTCGTAGACGGCATAACACCTTTATTTATATATTTATCTGTTCTTACCTACTTATTTATTGTGGTGCTGAGGACCAAACCCACTGCCTTACATGTGCTAGGCAAGTGTTCTACCATTAAACCACAACCCCAGTCCCCATCACCTCTTTCTTAAAGTTTAATTTTATTTGTTTTTTAAATATTTTTTTCTTTGTATTTTTTATTGGGGCATCATAATTGTATGTAATAGTGAGATTCATTGTTGCATATTCACACGTACAAAGTATACCAATGTAATTTGGCCAGTATCATCCCACAGTATTTCCCTTTTATCTCCCCTCTGAAGTTTAATTACGAGAAGGCATGGTTCAAATGTATTCTCACAGATAGAAAACTCAAAACTCAAATATGTAAAACTAGGGGCCACATTTACCATAACCTCAGATCTCTCTTCCTTCTCTGGAGCTACCCAGTGCTATTGGTTTGCTTTGTGTAGCTGAACATTTGAATCTGTCTCCCTGTATCATTATTTTCCCCTCTCTTACATGACATGCTCAGAAGTTTAATTTTGAAAATTTTTCCTGGGCTGTAAGTTTTTTTGTGTGAGGTGTGAGGTTTTTCTTTTTGACTTCTGATTATAATACATGGTATACAATTGTTACTCAATAAATGTTTGCTGAGTAGTCAATGAAATAAATCAATAGAAGAGCAATAATGGGGAGCACAAAGAAAGCCAACTCCTAGTAACTGCTTTTAGGTTTTGCAAGGATGTGAGGTAAGTTTATGGGAAGAAGGAGTTAATGTCAGGATGTGGAAGAAGTTTTAACGTATGGAGATAAACTCAAAAGTTGTTGGTGTGTAGAAGGGCAGTTGGTGGGCCTAGCTGATGGGCTGGGAGAAAGGCAAACTAAAAATGAGTTCTTCGTTGTATAGGGTTCTTCATTGTATAGGGTTCAAGAGATCAAGGAGAGTCTTTTGAAGAGGCTATGGCCCTTAGCAGTCAAAACTTGGGAACATAGGAGGTTTTAGGACCTGAAGGGTCCAAAAATGTTCCTGTTGGGGTGTTGGAACCTATATAGTTTATGTTCTGGAGAAATTTGGAGCAAGTGTATACACACATATTCTCTTTATATCCCTAAAACCTTTGTATTATATTTCAGTGAGCATAACATCTTGGGGAACATTTTGGTTTTGTTTATGCAGATCAATCTCATTCTTTAAATGACCACAGTAGTTTAATATTCAATAGTGAGTTTTTTTTTTTTTTTTTTTTGTTTATTTGCTTTTAAAATCATGACTTACTGAAGCATTCCCTGTTACTGAGCATGTAGGTTGTTTTCAGTGTTTTTATTCTTAATATTAATGGGCTGTTGGTGTATGCTTCTGTACACACAGAATAAGTACAAGGGGACAGGTACTGAAAAGGGAGGTTATTGAGTGTGCACGTTTACACTTCTGATTACTGTGGCCAAGCAGCCTCCAAAATCATACACGGTAGGAACAGTGAATTTGAGTGACTTTTTTTCTGTTACCATATTTTGATTTGATGTTTTAATTCGTATTTCATTAATAAAAGGGAATTAAAAAACACCTCTGAGAATGATTTATTGTTAACTCAGGTTTGAAAGAACTCTTTTTTTTTTTTTTTGCTACCAGGATTGAACCCAGGGTCGCTTAACCACTGAGCTACATCCCTAACCCTTTTTGTTTTTTATTTTCAGACAGATTCTCATTGAGTTACTTAGGGCCTTGCTAAGTTGCTGAGTCTGGCTTTGAACTTGTGATGGTCTGGCCTCAGCCTCCTGAGGAGCTGGGTTTACAGGTGTGCACCACCATGCCTGGCTAAGAACTGTTTTAAAATTAAGGAAATTAACCCTTGTCATTTGTGTTTCAAGGTTGACCATTTATCTTGTCATCTGTCTTTTGAATTTGCTTGTCTGTGTGTTTGTACACACAGGTATACATATATGTGTGTGAGTGTATGTGTACTAGACAACATTTTAATCAGATACAGAAGGTATTTTTTAAGCTTGTAGATCTTGTTTTTTTGTGAGAAAGATCTTTACTCTGAGATTTAAAAATAACTTTCTGTGCTTTCTTTGGTGCTTTAGTGGGAAAACTAACTTGGCTTTTGGTTTCAATTTTATCTTTTTTTTTTTTTTTTTAAAGCTTTGTGACTGGGCCATTTGCCCCTCTGGTCTCTCAGAAATCACTTCCTAAACTGACAGGGTTAGAGGGATGGATGATCTGTAACATTGTAACAAACTCCTGTTCTAAATTTCCTGGCCTTCCAGTAAGATTTACTTTTGTGCTGTGGGGAGATGTGGAGTTGTAGACCATAAGGAAAAGATGTCCAGAGGCAGTCTGGACATGGAAGCAAGACAAAGGTGCAAAGGAAGATGGAGAGAGGAATCAGACTGTTCTCTCTCTCTCCTTCTCCCTCTCCCTCTCTGGCTCTTTCCCTCTCTCTCTCCCTCTTTCTCAGGGCGGCTAGAGGAAAAATGAAACAAAACAGACAGCTTATTTCACAGGACAGCAGATGAACATTTTGGGTACCTTGTTTGTTCACTCCTGTCCTTGCCCTATTCCCCTTGTCTCTCTTTCTTCTATTCTTCCCCTATTCCTTTCTTAAAATAGAGTTAAGTATAGAAAAGTTATGAATGAATACTAATAATAAAATGAAGAAGTTAGAGCTTCAGAGTCTTTCTCACATTGCTTACCTGTGTATTTAAAGCTAAGTGCTCTGAACTCCTTGGATATTGTGTGATAGGATTCTGTTATATTGATTTGTGGTCTGGCAGTCCCTTCCATCTCTAAAATTTTGTGTTTAAATACAGGGTGTTTTAGCATTATCGCAAGAACTAGAATTTTTGTGTTTCTTCCTTTTATATATTGAATGTGTAAAATTAATAATGGATTTCTATATGTTTTATATTTTATGTCTAAGACATAAGTTCTCCCCTAAAATTATGCCTTTAAGAAATCTTGTTTCTTTTTGGATTCCTGTCCTCTGTGAAACTGTGAGGTGGGATGTTTAGAGCTTCTGTTGCTGAGAAAACAATAGTGTCTACCTAGCATGTGGTTAACTAAAATCCTCATATGATAGGCTCCTCTGAAATGTAATTCACAATTATTTTTATCATTGATTTAATTTTTAATTTTTGTTTTTTGGTACCAGGAATCAAATCCAGGGTCACTTAACCTCTGAGCCACATTCCCAGCCCTTTTAATTTTAATTTTTAATTTTTATTTTGAGACAGGGTTGTGCCAAGTTGCTTATGGCCTCACTAAATTGCTGAGGCTGACTGTGAACTTGCTATCCTCCTGCCTCAGCCTCCCAAGCTTCTGGGGTTATAGGCATGTGTCACCACACCTGGCAGTCATTTAAAAAAATTAAAAAAATATTTTTAGTTATAGATGGACATAATATCTTTATTTTTAAAAAAATATGGTTCTGAGAATTGAACTCAGTGCATAACACGTGTTAGGCAAACATCTATCACTGAGCCACAACCCCAGCCCCTGGGATTTTTAAAAAAATTGTTTGTTCTATTTAGTTACACATGACAGCAGAATGCATTTGATTCATTGTACACAAATGGAGTACAACTTTTCATTTCCCTAAAATTTTTTGATAAGACCTTTTTATACAGTAACAAAACAATTTGACTATAGAAATTAGGAAGTTTAAATTTTTAAAATTAAAGTTTTTTGTTGTTATAGATGAACATAATACCTTTATCTTATTTATTTATTTTTATGTGGTGTGGAGAATCGAACCCAGTGCCTCACATGTGCTAGGCAAGTGCTCTGCCATTGAGCCACAACCCAGCCCAGGAAGTTTAAATTTTATTCCTAATGCTTTTGCTGGAAAATTTCCCATAGATACACATTAAAATAATTAAAAATCCCAATCTGATTTTTCTATCAGATTTGTAAGATAAAAAGCAATCACTTATTCTATATAAATAATGCCAAATACAATTTTTTAATGCTGAAATGAATTCCAAACACCATTCATAAGGAAATTCATTTCCTATCCCCGTAATCTAAATGTCACATGTTTATTATTATTATTATTGAATTTTTTATAGTTGTAGATGGGCAGAATGCCTTTATTTTATTTATTTTATGTGGTGCTAAGGATTGAACCCAGTGCCTCACACGTGCTAGGCAAGCACTCCACCACTGAGCTATAACCCCAGCCCCACACAACCTATATTATAATCTGTGGAGATAGAGTTAGGCTGAGTACATGAACAACTGGGCCTATCCAGTTCTCTCAACTGCCTCTCAGTGATTTTTAAAAAGTCATCTTTAAAAAGTCAGTTTGTACTTTGCCTTACATCCTTTCTCAATTACTTTTTCTTGTTGGTTGAAAAGTAACAAACCTTAAAAAAGAAATCCTGTGTTACTGCCACCTGCATATTTGAGTTGAATACACACTGACCTTTTAGCTTCTGGTGATTTCACCTCACAAACCCCTTTTCACCCTTTCAACCTCAAGGATACCCAGAGTTGGTTTAGGATGTTCTCATTTGTTGGCTTCCTCAAGTTGCCCTTGAAAACAGATGACTAGAGGTATTGAAATCATTTCTGGTTGCCATGGCAATAGCTGTTGCTGTCTAATTGGAAAGGAAGTTTCTGTGGTCATCAGAAATGCATACTGAAGAAGGGGATGAAAGTGCAAGTGACTTCAACTGCTTGGCTCTTACTGTCATAGGAGATGCAGAGACTCCCAGATGCCATCTGCTCATAAGATTTGTTCAAAAGCTTTCTCCTCCCTCACTGCTGGAGTGCAACTCACCTCTGGTGAGTCCCCATTTTGTGCATTATAAATCTGATCTCTCCCCTCACTCCTGCGCTCAAGAGGTATTATTTGAGGTTCTGCTTTGTGCTGAGGTAGTGTGGACAAGAGGTGTAAGATCCAGGGGTGTTCTGTAAGGGCTTTGGATCTAGTTGGTGGATAATATAGCTGTCCAGCCAGAATTAACCAGCAGTTTATGTTGATGATGTGAAATATGGTATATGGTCTTGCTTTGCTATTTTGTTGGTGAGAAAGATAAAACTAATAAAATTGTACCAGAATTTGTTATAGAATTCTAGATTTGCTATATACTTGGAAAGGAGAAATACAAAGGGAAAAGGAATGCAGAATGTCACCTAAGGCAGTTGAAAAGCTTTTATGACATTTAGATTCTTTAGTGAGGCTGTCATCAATTATTTTGCTCTTAATCCTGGGCAGTGCAGAGAAATCTCTCTGGCCCTCAAAGCAGACACTTGCCTCTACACTTCGTCCCATCTTAGTTCTGCCTGCTACTTATAGGATCTCCAGTGGCTGCCTTTAGAAATTAGTTGCAGGAGGTCTTAAGAAGTCATGTAATAGTAAATAGTATTTGTGGAAGAAATAAATAAAAGTCTGTAATGAAAAGCCAGCATTCAGGAGAAGGGACTATATAGAGGTATTTGGAATCTTTGTATTTTACTTTAGGAATAGTGTTACTGTTGGGAGGTGGGCAGCCGGGAGATTGCATTGATTGATTGTGGTGGTGAGGTTGAAACCTGGGGCCTCATGTGTGCTAGGCATGCGTTCTACCTCTGCACTATACCCTCACTCCTTCATACTGGAGATGGAACTCAGGTGCTCTGCCGCTGAGCTATGCATCTCCAGCCCTCCCTGTCTTATTTTTTTTTTGTGACTGGGTTTGGCCTTGAACTTGTGGTGCTCTTGCCTCAGCCTTCCAAGTTGCTGGGATTATAGGTGTGTGCCACCATGCCCCCACTTTTTATTGGCATTTAGTGGTCTCTCTAGATCTCTTCTGAAGGCAGCAGTTCTTCTGTCCTTTCAGATGGTCTGACTGGTGAATTTGAAGGGTGAAGATTACTTCTATTGTGTGAATGTCTGATGACTTAAAAATTTAAGACTGACCACCCAGGAGCATGTGTTGCTCAAAATCATTTGAGTTATATGCTCAGGGATTTGAAGGATGGGTGTCTGGGTGTAGTAAGACTGGGTAGAAAAGAATGCGCCTGAGTTCTCTAGGTCTCACATTACCAGAGCCCATTAAATCGTATTAGTTTGCACCAGATGTCAGGAAGTCCCTATTGTTCCCTCACCTGTCAGATACTGAACTCTCGTGCGGGAATGGTACTGTGTTCTCTGTTGTACTGCTCTTCATTTCAGTGCAGGGTCTGGACTTGCGCTCAGCCACCTTCCCTTCAGGACTTCAGGGGTTGCTGGGTGTAGAGCTGCACCCATCTGGACAGTAGGAAAGTGGATTAGAAGTCAAGAAGCTGGTGGACTTCAGTTGTGCAGAGACATTCCTCTGCCATTTATTCCTTA
The DNA here is from genome assembly GCF_902686455.1 of Sciurus vulgaris. Lineage (NCBI taxonomy): Eukaryota > Metazoa > Chordata > Mammalia > Rodentia > Sciuridae > Sciurus > Sciurus vulgaris. The sequence goes on along the minus strand of NC_136465.1, from coordinate 169,855,651 downwards.
ATCAGCAGTTTTTCTCTGGGGCTGTTTCTGTTAGGTTTTAGCAATCATATTTCCTGGCGACTTTTTCTTTTTCTTTTTTAAAAAATTTTCTTTGTTCGTTTCAGTTATACATGTAGAGTGTATTTTGACATCTTGTAAATACTTGGAATATAACTTACTCTAATTAGGATTCCATTCTTATGGTCGTACACAATATGGAGTTACACTGGTCGTGTATTCACATATAACATAGGAAAGTTCTCTCTGATTCATTCTGTTGTCTTTCCTATTCCCTCCACCCTCCCTTCCCTCATTCCCTTTTGTCTAATCCATTGTACTTCTAGTCTTTCCTCTTCCCTTATTGTGTGTTAGCATCTGCATATCAGAGAGAACATTTGGCCTTTGGTTTTTTGGGACTGACTTATTTCACTTAGCATGATAGTCTCCAGTTCCACTCATTTACCTGGTGACTTTTTCATTTAAGAGTTTTCTTCAAGTCAAAGTGTCTTATCTTTACAGCTAGTTTTTAGTAATTTTCCCTCACCTGTTGGTTCTGGTTTACCCTGTGTTGTGGGAGATACTTGGTGGGAGTGGTATATAGTTTTAGGAAGTGGTAATAGTTTTAGGAAGTCTTTAATGGTGAATCAATTATTGCTTCCTTCATTTGGAGAAGAATCTTAAGGAAGAAGGGATGGGAAATTTTTTGTTTGGGAGAGACAATCAAAATCAGCTTTTCTTAGGCCACAATGGGATCATGTGTAATAAACTGTGAATTCATCCTCTTTTTCTTCCTTTCCTGTTGCAGTTGATCTCACAACAGCTGTTTCCAGCTGTCCTCTGGATTTTGCCCAGTCCCTTGGGATGGCTGCAGTGACTCACACAGCTGGGCTTTCTTCCCAAGTGGTCTGAATCTAGCTCCTCAGGCAGTAGGAGCAGAAGAAGGAATTGGGTAGTGTGGCTACACTGGAGTGGATTTTCTTGTTGGGATTGCTGTCCTCTGACGGGCTTTAGATTTGTCCTGTCACCTTTAGAGCAGTGATCCTATTGGCTGGGATTTGGCTCAGCGATAGGTGCTTGCCTAGCATGTGGGGGCCTTGGATTCCATTCCCCACCCTCTAAAAAATAAAGTAAGCAGTGGTCCTAGAATGTAACATTGCCAGGGGAGGGGAGAGAAATGTGTTAACTAGAGAAAGTGTTTTTGGAAAAAAACTAAATGTTCTTTCACTCTCCTCCCCCACTTCATTTCCTTTGAAATCTGCCACTTCAGAGTAAACTGCAGCTTTCCTTTTGGGATAGACATCGGAGTGTGCAGTGGACGGATGAGTGAGGGCTGAGGGAAACACCAGTTAATAAAAATGTGGGTGACGTTCCCTGTGTTCTGCTTTTAGGCTTCTAAGTTTCGTAGGAAGAATTAATATTTTTTAGCTTTTCAAAGTGGTCTCTCCTCTTCCTGACAGAAAGCGCTTCCCTTCTCCCCAGAAGGCCAGCCCTTCCCAGCTTGGGAACTGTACAAACTTGAGAGCTAGTAAAAAAAAAAGTTCCTTTAGGTATTTAAAAAATTCTTTACTTAAACCTGCCTGGGCTCTCCACCCATGCTTTTGAAAGGGTGACAGGCTGCAGAAAAAATATTAGACCTTTTCTGTGAGAACCTTTTGCCACTAGCCATGTGCGACTTTTGGAAGACATAAAGTATAGCTAGTCTGCATTGAGATGTGCTCTAAGTGTAAAATATATGCTAGGTTTTGATAAAGAATGTAAAATATTTCATTGAGATTTAAAAAATACTGACCATGTTGTTGACATGTTGAAATGCCAATATTTTAGGTATATTGAATTCAACAAAATATATTAGTAAATTAATTTCATGTGTGTGTTTTTTTTTAAATTTAATGTGTCTACTAGAAAAGTTTGAATTACATTAACTGTGCCATATTTCTGGCTCTCAGTATATTTCTGTGAGATGGTTTGCTTTAAGTAGAAGAGGAAGTCGCTGCAATACTGATGTGCTCCCCTCTGGTGAGGTACTGCAACATAACCCTCTATATTAGTGCTCTACTGTTGCATAACAGATAGCCCCTAGGCTTTCTGGCTTAAAACAGCAAGCATTTTCTGTGGGTCAGGAACTTGGGAGCAGCTCAGCCTGTGTGGTTCCAGTTCAGGATCTCTCATGAAGGTTCAGTCAGGACACTGGCTGGGCAGCAGTCTCTGAAGGCTTGGCTGGGGTTGGAGGATCTGCTTAAATTTCTGTTCTATGTTTTCTATTGGAAACCTGTCTAGTCCCTAAAGGTGGAGAATTAGGCTCCACCTTTTGAATGGGGTAGTTATTAATGAATTTGTGGCCATACATTAAAGCCACTACACTTACCTACTTTTGTCTCCTGTTCTCCACTGTTAGCATGCCTGTATTTTGCTGACTGTCTCTGAAGATGATCAGGGTACAGTGGCTGAAGTATGTTTAATCTCTACTGCCAGCTCAGCAGTATTACTTGCAATAATTGTGTTTATTTTGAGGATTCACACTCTGATCTATAATCAAAATCGTCCTTTTTAGGGGAACAAAGATGACTTGAAATTTGGGCTTTAAACACTGGCATGTGCATATTTAAACTCTGTCTTACATGTGTGCTTTAGTTGATTCTTAGTGGAATAAAGTTGTTTGAACTTGGCAAATGTGTTAGAACCAGTAGTATATTATGTATTTGGGCTTCATTTTTCTCTTAAGATTCAAAGCACTTAAGAACCATTCTGTATCTCAACCTAGACCTGAAATATTTGAAAGAAAACGAAGTATACTGTTTCCTGTTCTGCAAGTAGAAAAATGGATGTACGGTGTTGTGAGGGATATAAAGATCCATAAGACAGAAACACAGATATATCCAAAGGTGGGGTCATCTGTGCCCTACCTCATGCTAGATCTTTTGTTTTGGTCTCAAAACAAAAACTTTCTGAAGTTTACACTGAGGCAAGAGGACAGACTTACAGGAAAAATAGCCCACGGGATGAAATAACTGAAGGTGAATTTCAGTCCATGCTGGGTGAAAATGGGGATTTAGTATGAGAAAACTCTGTGTATTGAGGAAAGTGGCTGGGTTAGGACGTGACTCAAGATTCAGAACATCAAGTATTCAATTCAAGCCATTTGACTTCATTTTTTTCCTGCAGTCTTAGTATGTTTTAATCAGATACTTCCTAAGGAATTTAACATTATCTTGTTAATTTGAGAAGTCTAAAAGTTTAGATGAATCGCTTGTTAGAAAGTTTGTTACCTTGGATGGAGAATTAAAGATCTGATGAATCTAGGTGTCTTCTAAATCCTCATTATCTTTCCTTGCTTCGATACTTGGATGTAGTTTTGAATTATTACTTTCCCCTTTGTGTGTGTGTGTGTGTGTGTGTGTGTGTGTGTGTGTGTGTGTGTGTGTGTGTATGTGTGATTATCTCTCATCTCTCTCATCTCTCTTTAACTTTCTTGAAGACTGTGCTTTTTATTTCTTGTTTTATCCCTTATAAAAATTACATTTTGAGTTGTATATTTAAGAGGATATGTACTTTAACTGCATTGGCAGCATCCCTGGTATGGTCAGGCAGAGTTGAGTGGTTAAGAATTTGAGGTTTAGAGTTCTTCTGGCTTCACTGTTTAATAGAGCATAACCTTGGGAAGTTCCTGAGTTTCTCTGAGGCTCAGTGTCTGTAAAATGTTGATAGGAGTTTCCATCTCATGGAGTTGTGAGAACTAATGCTCTATTGCAAGTAAAGCACTCAGCACAGGAGCAGTTACATATGTTATCTTTGTGAAAAATGAATTATTTTTATTTTTGATTAGAGGCATCAGAATTCTTGAATCTTGAGGCTCTTATTTGTTTGATATTATTTATTGGTTGATCATTCATTATTACTGGAGGTACCAGAAGCCTGAACCTTGTGCCTGTTCTTGTCAATCTGATTGATCCAGAACATAACTGACTCCACTCAGAGTTTTTGTGTCTACTCTGGCAAAATAGATGTTCTAAGCCCTGGTTTCCTCCTTAGAGTCTCAGGGTGTCACCTCTCTCTGAGGCCATAGGTTGCCCTTGTTTCTGATGTGTGGTAGGTCTTGTGGCTTTCACATAACCCTGTTGTATCTGTCTGTTCCTAGGCTGTGGCTCCTGGAAGCTCACTTAAGCCTGGCCAATGTTGACACCTACCAAAGGCTCACTCAAGTCATCCTGCCCCATCTGGTTTTCTATTAAGGAATCTTTAGAACTAATTTAAAATATTTTTTTAAAGAAACCTTGTAGGGGCCAAACAGATAATTCAGCTCTGCCCTCCTTGGTCAGCATCCAGGAGGTGAGCACCCATGCCTGCCTGTCGTTTCTGTGTTCTCGGGCCTGACTTAGTTTGTATTTTTTCTCCTCTGACCTGATCTTCCAGTGACTCCTTCCCTCATGAACTGTCCATTTTTCCTGCGGTATGGTGGATAGACTTCCTGCTTCCTCATCCTCTTTGCTGCACGATGTTTCTGCCTTCTTTCTGAGGTCATCATATCCCCCTTCAAGTGGGTGTGTTTTGGTCTCCTGTATTAGGGAGATCGATCCTGTTGCCCTCTCCTTTCCCTCTTCAGCTCATGCCTGACCCTCTACCCTGGGGTGAAATTCCCTGCTCTTCAATCCCAGGTATTCTTCTTACTTTGTGCTGTCATTCTGTCATTTATTGTCTGTCTTGTCTTTCCCCCTTATTTAAAAAATAAACAGAAACTTCTGGCCCTGGAAATGTTTGAGTTTTTTTTTTTTTTTCTTTTAAGTATTGCCTTTATTTTAGGAGACTTGCTTATACCGCCCCCTACCCCCCCCCCCAGGTCATTGAGGAATCCAGGGCATTAACCTCCATGTGCTCTGTTAACTGGCAAGCCTTGGGTCTTGGTTTCCCTTTCTGTCTTGTTTAGAATTCATGATCCTTCACTTAAAACAGCTTTTTTTCAGTATCCTTTCTTTATTTTCATTTTGTTTTACCTGCCTTGCAGAACTCAGGTTCAGATCAATATAGCTGCCTTCCTTCATGGTTTCTAGCCTCTCCTGGGCTCTTGGCTCCTGTCTGGCAGTCTTTCTGTTTTCAGGTGACCTATTGGGATATGCCACAGTGGCTCTTTCAGGTGTTCTCATTGTCCTACATTCACTTTCCCTTCACTTACAGCAAGAAATCTTGTCTCTTAATTTATTGATGGAGAAGAAACCATATGATTAGAACTCTTTTTCTGTGACCAAATGTATTTTCTTTCCTACCTTTTGTGGCACCTTTCCTTTCTATAGTGAATCCTGTTTGATCTCTAAGATTTTTTTTTTCTTGGTAGGCCTGGGGATTGAACCCGGGGTACTCTGCTGCTAAGCCACATCACAGCCATTTTTATTTTATTTTGAGATAGGGTCTCACTAAATCGTTTGAACTGGCCTTGAACTTGTGATCCTTCTGCCTCAGCCTCTTAAGTAACTGAGATTACAAGAATGCACTACCATGCCTGGCTCTTTCTTAGATTTAAAATCTGCCCTTCTATGCCATTTCTCATCAACTCTATACAAAACAGATAAAATCTAACACATTTAGTCTTCTAACCTTGACCTCTAGCTCCTTTTTACTTTTCTCCCTTCTGCAGATCAACTTACCAAAATAATTGTTCACACCCTTTGAACTCATTACAGTTTTTTCCCCTTAACTACAACTCTGAAACTGTTTTCTTCAGTGTCACCACTTACCCTATGTGACTGAGCTCAGAGAAGGTCCCTTTCTGTCTTCTTTGTCCTTACAATCTCCTCCCCTGGCTTCTCTGGCACCATTCTTCTTAAAATATTTTCCTGTCTTTTGCCAGTGCATTTTTATAGTCATTTCCTCAGAAAAGGATTCTGCTATAGGCCTTTTGCTTTGATTTATTATATGTGCACTCCTTGGGCAAGTTTGTCTATTTCTAAGGCTTTATCATCTCTATAATAACAACTTCCACATTGCCATCTCTTGCCTCGACCTCTTCCCTGTACTTTAGGTGTCTGTGTTCACCTGCTTGGTGTGTGTCTGTACTTGGTTACTTCATAGTCACTGCAAACCCAGCCTTTCTACAACTGATGATGCCTCATCTGCTCTTTTGGCAAAACACTACTCTTATTGTGTAACTCAGTGATTGGGGCCACCCTTGACCCAGTTGCTGAAGCTATTGCTATAGCCTCCTAAATGAACCTTTTACTTTTAGTTTTGTCATTCCCATCCCACATCACTGCATCGCAGTGATCTGTCTTAGAGTGATCCTTTGAAAAACAACTATGATTGTATCACTGGCCCTTAGTGCCATTCAGTGACTTTTATGATCTGCTTTCTGCCTCATCTTGATCCACTCATATATATACCATGCAGCTCTGCTTTAAGTTACCTCTTAAACAATTCTTTCACCTTTTATGGCACTACCTCATCTTTGAGATCTCAGTTTGTGGGTCAGTTTTCTTTGATCCTCTCCCTGATTATCTAAGAAAGGGTTATGAATTTATACTTTTCCCTATATAGTATTTATGTTAGTATATTAGCTTCCCATTAGTGTAACAGAATGCCTGAGATAATCAGCTTAAAAGAAGGAAAAATTTACTTTGGCTCTTGGTTTCTGCCCATGGTTGCTTGGACGTATTGCTTCGGCCCCGTGGCAGCACAGCACAGGGTGGCGGGAGTTTGCTTTATGGTAGCTAAGAAACAGAATAACCTGCTGGGATCCCTATGTCCTCTTCAAGAGCACACCCCCAATGACCTAACTTATGCCAAAGGGCCCACCTTTTTTTTTTTTTTTTTTTGTACCAGGGATTGAACTCAGGGGTACTTGACCACTGAGCTGCATCCCCAGCCCTATTTTGTATTTTATTTAGAGACAGGGTCTCACTGCGTTGCTTAACGCCCCACTTTTTGGGGGGGCTGACTTTGAACTCATGATCCTCCTGTCTCAGCCTCTGGAGCCACTGGGATTACAGGTGCTGAGAGGTGCCTGACTAAGCCCACTTCTTAAAGGTTACTACCTCTCAGTAACACCACAGGCTTGGGTTCAAGCCTTTAACACATGGTCCTTTGGGGGACAATCAAGGTTCACACTATAGCAGACTTTTTTTTTTTTTTGTGGTGCTGGGGATCGAACCCAGGGCCCTGTGCTTGCAAGGGCCCTGTGCTTGCAAGGCAAGCACTTTACCAACTGAGCTATCTCCCCAGCCCTAGCAGACTGTTTTATAAAAGCCTATACTTTGATCTCCTACTAAACTAAATTCCTTGAGGGTATAAATTCCTTGAGGTTTGATTTTTTTTTTTTTTAATTCCTAGTACCTAGCAATAGTACTTGATGTATAATATACCCAAAATTTATTAGATGGGTGCATAGATTATAGGATTGAAGAAACTTGAAGAACCATATCTGTGTAGTATCCATGTTCTAGGTTTTCAGGGTGAATGATCATCATGTGGTATTTGGTTCTTTGGCTAAAGATAATAATTTCAAACAAGTCATATTTATTTTGTAATTTTTCTCAAGTTCAGTAGTTAAGTATTCTGAGCTAGTATGTCTCAAGGCATAGGTAGATAGCATTTCTCCTCCTTTTGTTTTTGTTTTTGTTTTGGTACTGGAATTGAACCTGGGGTACTTAACCACTGAGCCACATCCCTCGCCCCCTTTATTTCCCCTCATTTTTTAATTGGTGCATTGTAGTTGTACATATTGATGGGATTTCTTGTTACATATTCATACATGCACACAGTGTAACAATGTAATTTGACCAATATCACTCCTCAGCATTCCCCACTCCCTCCCTGTCTCTTACCCCTTGGTGCCTTACCTCTGCTGATTTCTCTTTGAATTTTAAGAGATCCACTCCGACCTTCATTTTCCTTTTTTCTCTCTAGTTTATGCCTGAGAGAAAACATACGACCCTTCACCTTCTGAGTTTCACTTATTTTGCTTAATTAACGTGATGGTCTCTAGTTCCATCCATTTTCCTGCATGTGCCATAATTTCATTTTTCTTTATGGCCAAATAAAACTCCACTATGTATATACACCACATTTTCTGTGTCCATTCATCCGTTGCTGGGCACCTAGGCTGGTTCCATACTGTGGCTATTGTGAATTGTGCTGCTGTAAACATGGTGTGCATGGATCACTGTAGTAAGATGCCTTTCACTATTCAGGGTAGATGCTGAGAAGCAGTATGGCTGGGTCATATGGTGGCTCCATGCCTAATCTTTTAAGGAAGCTCCCATACTGGTTTCCCTAGTGGTCGTACTAATCGACAGCCCCACCAGCAGTGTAAGAGTGTTCCTTTTTCTCCACATCCTCTCCAGGATTTATTATTATTTGTATTTTAATGACTGCCATTCTGACTGGTGTGAGATGAAACCTCAGTATAGTTTTAATTTGTATTTCCCTAATTACTAATGATATTGAACATTTTTTTCATGTATTTTTGGCCATTTATATTTCTTCTTTTGAGAAGTGTCTGTTAAGTTCATTTGTCCGTTTATTAATTGGGTTATTAGGTTTTTGGTGTGAAGTTTTTTGAGCTTTTATATATTTAGATACTAATCCTCTGTCAGAAGAGTAGCTAGCAAGGATTTTCTCCCATTCAGTGAGTTATCTCTTCACATTCCTAATTGTTTATTTTGCTGTGCTCCCCAGCCCTTTTTATTTTATTTATTTTGAGACAGGGTCTTGCTAAGTTGCTGAGGCTGACCTTGAACTTCTGACCCTCCTATTTCAGCCTCCTGAGCCTCGAGGATTACAGGCATGCACCAGAGCACCTGGACTGTTTTTCCTTTATGATTACCCATTAACATTATCTGGGGAGCTATTAAAAAAATATTGTCGGCTCAGTGTCACCAAATAAATTACAAATAATTTTTTTCTTCCCCCCAGTACTGGGGACTGAACCCAGGGGCATGCTGCCACAGAACCACACCCTCCAGCCCTTTTTAATTTGAGACAGGGTCTCACTAAGTTCCCAAGGCTGGCCTCTGACTTAAATCCTCCTGCCTCTGCCTCTTGATTAAATATTATTTTTGTTCTAGGAAGGTCGTCATCTGTTTTCCAACCTGTTAAAATTGATTAGTAGTGACCTTATCGTTCCTGGACAAAAGAAAAGGCAGGTAAAATGATATAATCTCATTTCTAGATGCCCCAGTCATTAAGCATTAGGGAATTAGGGGCCCTTTTCTATCTGGGACCCTTTGGAGCTCCCTTTGTGAATCCTCAGTTCATGATCTGTAGTACAGAATTTGAGCAGCAAGTTTCTGTCTGAAGTAGGAGCTCTCTCCTCTAATAGGATCTGGGGCTGAGTCACCATTCGTCTCACAGACCTTTAATATCATGGACTGACAGATTGATTCCCTAGAGGCTGGCCTGATATAAATAGAAAAATTTGGTTATTTTCTTCATAAGGAGCAGGTTGTTATTTAATTACTTTCATTTTAATGCTGTTTCTTCTTTGGTTCTAGAGTTGAAACGTCTCTCAGTCACCCATTTGATTTTGCATTGTTTGTTGCTTTTGGTAACTTTGAGGAATCAGGTTAATTTAAAAACATTTTTTAAAAGTCTGAGTTCACACTGAGTGCATTTTTTTGTAGTAGTAATTGCTTGGTAAAGTCAGTTTTCTACTACTTCCTAACCAGCGTAGTGTGTACGATCTGGTCATTGCATTAGAACTTCTTTATCTTTGGAGCCTTAGAAGGGTTTGAGTGTCCCCAATTTGTTATTTTCCCTTGGTTTTTGTAACAACAGGAGTTGGGTTCTGTGGCATTTAGAAGTTAAGACAGTTTTCGTGTATTGTTCACAAGTAACATTTCACAGATGCAAGTCTGGAAGGAATCATTTGTTTCAGTGAATATCATAGCTTTGAGATTTCAGTGCTTGAATGATTGTGACCATTTTACTCTTGCGATTAACAAATGGAAGATAAAATGCCAGACCTAACATGGAGACATATGAAAGTTGGACCTTTACCTTTCTTCTTCCTTAGGTCATTTTTGTAGCAGTAACAATTGTTGTTGTTATTGTCGTTTTTAAATCTTTATGCAAAATTATTTTCCAGCAGACTGGAAAACTGTGGTGACTAGTGAATGCTCAGGAGAGATCTGGATCTATTTGCAGAAGAGTCCTGTATCTAGAAATCATGTGGTGTTTGGGTTAAGCAACTGATGAACCGTCTGAAAGTCGATAGCCATTATTTCTAGGTGAAGATGGTGACTGTTGGTGACTTTAAGCCTGGGTTGGGGTGGCAGGACTGGAAGATGTTCTATGCTTTCAGCTGTTTTCCTGGTGCTTCTCTCTTTGGCATTGCCCAGTATCTTGTTTACTTTGGACTTGATAGTCTCACCCAAGCCTTCTTAAAGAGAGTGGGCATAAATAAAATATGCACACTTTTTTCCTCTGCTGATGACAGTATGAAGACATCATTGGCTTTCATGGTTGGTCTTTTATGATGAATTGGCTATCAGAAAATAACTACTTATTCTAGGTGCAAGTTTTTCAGTTCTTGTGTCTCCCACCTTCACAGCAGGCACAGCTGGCTCTCAGTTCAGACAGTGAGCCTGCTTGCTTTTGAACGGAGGAAGCTCAGCCCACAGACCATGGGTTTCCACTTGTGCTTGACAGGACTTTGTTAAGCGAATCAGGGTCTCTGAATTATTCATTGTCCTTCCTCATCCTGCTGTTCATATCAAATTCCTGCTGTGTCTTTGGGGCATCTTGCCAGTCTTCAGCATAATTGATTTCCTTGCTCTGTAGTGTGAGGTGTGTGTGTGTGTGTGTGTGTGTGTGTGTGTGTGTGTGTGTGTTTACATGACTTGTGCCCCTGTTTAGAACTCTTGATTGCCTAGGATAAGGACTTTTACTAAGCACATGTGGGCAAAAGCTCAACAGTTGAGGTCACTAAAAATATAGTGGACTAACTGCTTTTATAATATGAAGGAGAAGTTAAAATTGATCTTTTTTATTGTCCAGGATGCAGCATTTTCTTTTCAGGTAACAAGGATTTGCTGCCTAATGAAATATGAGAAAGACTGATCTATGATATGATTGGACACTCGAAGAGGAGACTGTTCTTTTCTCTTTTTGTTCTCTAGTCCTGTTATCTCCTCTTAAGTGTTTTTCTTTGAGAAGATATTCATTTAGAGCTGTGAACTCTTAGAACCTGGAAGGATTTAGGGATGATCTGGGCCAAAAGTGGCAAAATGTAGGTCAGTGGTCTGATACCTATACATGGTGGTGTGTTGGCTAACACCATATTTTAAAGACATTTGGATTTCACATTTAAACACTGGGAGTGCTCCATGAAATTCAGATTTCTGGCTTCTCTCAGCATCACTGGGCCCACATCCTGCATGGTGGCAGTCTGCAGAAGCTAGTAGTGGTTGTTCCCTTTGGAGTGGCCTGATTGCCTCAGTGCTACACAGTCCCCATCCGTTTACTTCACTCACTCTTTATGTTAAGTTTGGCGAGCATTCCCATCCCAGTCTAATCAGTCTGCCTAGTTCACAGAGGGGAAGGGGTACCCAAAATTTAGGAAAACCTCAAGGTTGTTGTCTTTTGACTTTTAGTTCATTATGTCTATTGTTAGTTTCTGCCATTTAACAAATCCTTATGTTTTTTATTCATTCCAAGTATTCATTGTGTATGTGCCAGGAATGTGAAAAGTAGCTTTATAAAGACCTCTATTCTTGACCTGCAGTGAAGAACCAAATGAATCTGTCTCTTGAAAAGGTCACCACCACCATTACTCTCCTGTTAATGTTGTCCTGTTTTTCTCTTGTCATCAAACCATCATCCAGTTATCTCGTCTCCTTGTTTACTGTCAGGCTTCCCAAGTAGAGGAGGCACTGTGAGATCAGTGGCTCTGTCTTATTCAGTGTTGTATTTTCAGTGCCTAGAACAATGCCTGTCACTTAGTAGATTCTCAGTGTTTGTTGCATGAATGACCAAAGGATGCATTGGAGGTGGAGGCATTCTTCTGTTTTTTTCTCTTCTGTACTTTTTTTTAGCAGGATGCTGGCCATTCATTGTCATTAAAGAATATGGAGTTTTACTGACATATTTATCTAGGTATTATTTCATGGCAGGTATGAAACAAGGGTATGGTTCTAATGTGCCTTCTATCTAGCAGCACACTGTGCCTTGGTGCAGAGTAGTCTAAGATTTTGCAAACCCAGAACAATTGGCAGTTGTTATTTTCAGAGTATTTAGTGGACCAGGCTGTGAATTTCTGAGTGAGTAGGGTAGAAGTTCTCAACCCTAGCTGTACCTTACAATCTTCTGGGGGAGCTTTTAAAAATTTCATTGCTTGGGTCTGTCATACCCAGACCAGTTAGTTCATGAATACTGGGGTTGGGGCCTAGGAATCAGTATTTTTAAAAAGTTCCTTAGATGATTCCAGTGTTGTGAAGGTTGAGAACCATTGACCTAGGATGACACAGACAAGGAAAGGGAGACAGGCTTTTGCAGGTTATTGCACAATTGTTGAGTTTAAGGAGGGATCCAGAGAGGACAGTTATTAAGATCACTTAATTAAAGAGAATTATTAAGAGTATCTGAGGAGAAGAGGAGGGACTCCAATTTAGGAAATCAGCTTAGAAGTTTTGATTTTGAGAGCAGTTGGAAATCTTGTAGGTGGTGCTGGAGATAAGTGTACCTGGTTATTGACCCCAGGGGCAGGGGAGGGGGTCTTGGATTCAACCCTATCTACCATCTACAGGCTGTGGCTTTCTAGTTAGTGTTACGCAGCACTGTGCTCGCAGTAAAATCTTACGTGACAGAGTTCGAGGTTTCCCTCCCATTAGTTGGGTTCGCCTCCTTTAGTTCACCAACCGTTTGTCAAGTGCTGGATACTGTTGGATCTGGTGACAAATTAGATACATCTCTCTTATTTATTTATTTAAAAAATATTTTTCTAGTTGTCAGTGGATCTTTTTTTTTTTTTTTAATTATTTTATTTATATGTGTTGCTGAGAATTGAAGCCAGTGCCTCACACATGCAAGGCAAGTGCTCTACCACTAAACGATAACCCTAGTCTATCTCTTATTGTTCAGGATTCGACAGTGTAGGAAATTCCTTTGTGTAATGGTCCTTGACAGTTCTTAAATTCTCTGGGATTTCCTCCGTCTCTAAAATGTGGGGATATGATGAGGCTATACTTTCAAGGTCTGACACCTTATTGCAGTGATTCCAAGTAAATCTAGTATATAGCAACTCTCCAAAGTAATTATTGTATTTTTTTTCAGTAGGAAAAATAAAATCCAAGAAAAAGTAACACTACAGGTATAAATTGAAACAATCCCAAGATTCATGTGTGTGTGTGTGTATGTGTATGTGTGGGAAATTGAGCCCAGTGGTGCTTTACCATTGAGTCATATCCCCAACCTTTTATTTTTATTTTGAGACAGGATCTTACTAAGTTGCCTAGGGCCTTGATAAGCTGCTGAGGCTGGCCTTGAATTTATGATCCTCATGCCTCAACCTCCCAGAGCTGCTGGGATTACAGAAGTATGCCACTGTGCCCAACTAATCCCAAAATCTTTTTAACTTCCTTCCTTGTCTTTCTGTTTTATCAGGTTGTTATGATTTTAACACGTGAGGTTAGTAGGGAAGATTCAAGAGTAGATGTCCCTGATTGCAAGGAGAGGGGAGGTTGGTGGGTTAGAGCAAAAGAAACTGTGGTAGAGCTGAAGGCCATGGGTCAGGTGTGCCGCTCAAGTAGGTGTTTGAGATCTTGCACTGCTGAAGGGTTGCCAGCTATGTTCATCCCCCAGATGAAGCCGACTGCAATTGGGAACAGATCTCGTATTTTGCCAGCAGCCCTCAGGATAACCTTAGGATTGGGGCTGTTTCTTTTTGTCAGTGGACCTTTATTTTATTTATATGCAGCACCGAGAATCGAACCTAGTACCTCACACATGCCAGGCAAGTGCTCAGCCACCAAGCTACACCCCCAACCCAGATGTGTCTTTCTGAGGATACTTGAGTATTGTGCATTCATTGTTTTCTTGTGTGCCCATGGGGCTGGGGAAAAGAGGGTAAGGGGAAAGAGGAGCCCAGGCAAGCTGTTGTTGCTGGAAACTAGAGCTGGGTGGGGAGGGTGATGAGCTTTTTGTAGGCTGTACGGTCGTTGTTGGTTTACTCTTGAGGATGTAAGTGACGCTCTTAGCTGCTGCTTTTGTTCTAAAGCTATTAGAAACTATCAAAGGCTCTTTTTTCTTATGTAAATATTGCTTTTACCATATTGTTCCAGTGTGGAGACTAACATGGTTTCTATGCAGACAGCCTATATCTTCAGACCTCAGGTTACTGTCCAACCATATCCTTCCCCACTGCCGCTTCCCTGTTCATTCAGCAGTCTTTGCATTCACAGCCCATCCTTCGTGCCTGTGTGCTCGCACCAGGCTGGTGATTGAGGGTGTGGAGGAAGGCAGAGAGAGGGAAACAGTCAGTCCCTGCCCTCAGTTCTCCCACTATAGTGGTGAAACTGCTTCTAGCTGTGCTGCAGTGGAGTTGAGTTGCTGAGGAGATGGGAAGGGAGGGTAAGTAGACCAGATGGGGTAGGGGTGATATCAAGGAGAGGGACTTAGGGGATGTAAATGGAGCTACTTTTCTGTGAGTTCTAGAAAGTAGAAAGAACAGGGAAGTACTGGCTCAATGGGTAGAACACAGTGTTGGGGAATTAGGACCTTTCCTGTTTGGTCTTTTGTGTTCAGAAGTACAGTAGTTTTCTTTGCTTCCTGTGCCTGGTACCAGATTTTCTATTCCTCTGAAATTATGTGGGCCTGAAAAGAACGGAGAGGAATTGGCCCACCTGCATGGAGGGAGAGGGCAGCATTAGAGATGTGGGTGTTTAAAAGCTCTTGGCATGACTGGCTGTAAGTACAGATGGCTGTTTGTGTTACCCATTATTGTAGCTGTTATGCCTACATTCCCTTTGGTATGCCTCTCTACAGGGATAATTGTGGGGTCCTAACTTATATCTCTTCCTACTGCCAGATAAAATAGATGCTGATGTGTTGTGCATTACAGAGTACACAGGGAATTCTATGTGGGCTCTATTTTTCCAGCTGCCTTAATCTTTTAGGGCCTCTGGAATGTAAAGAAAAAAAAAATTTGTATGTAGATCTACATTAGTGAAAACATAAAAAAATGTAACGGATTTTATTGAGGGATTGACCCCCAAATGGACCTAAATTAACTTTGATGAATGTTTGAAAGTATTAAATACCAAGAACTGATACCCAGGGAGAATCTAAGGAACTGATTATGTTCCATGTACAGCTTTGAGGCATTAGAGCAGGAGGATGGGCCATTTATTTTTTCATTTCAGATGGGCCTTGTTCAGTCTACCTGGTCCCACTTCTCATTAGTGAAGTGAAGCTAATGACAGCTACCGTGAAGTTGCAGTGGTGACCAAGTGTTCTTTCCTCTGTTAAAAATCCTTCCTAGGCTTCTTTCTTAGACTTTATTTCACAGCAAAATGAAATCTCTATTTTTTCTCCTCTTTGTCTTTGTGTGTTTTTTCTTATGTTGCTTTTTACCTGTCTGCTCAGAAAATTCTCCACAAAATAAAGCATAAAACACTGGCAAATTCAGGTTAACATTCTCCTGTTCTTTAAATCTCAGTTAAATGATGGTTCCTGACCCTGATCTCATTCCAGTCTGGAAGATGTCTGTATTAGCTTTGCATCACTGTGGTGAAAATACATGACATGGGTACCTATGAAGTAAGGAGAGATTTATTTTGACTCATGGTTCTGTAGGTTCAAGTTCAAGATCTGGCTGCCCCATTGGTTTGGGCTTCTGGCAAGTGTGGAGATCTCAGTGGGAACACCTGTTAGAGCAAGCACTCACATCTTGAGGCAGAAAGCAGAGAAAGAAGAGGAGACTGGCATTCCATAAGCACACCTCCAGTGGCCTCATATGAGGCTCCTCATCCTAAAGGCACATAGCCTCTTCTCGTAGCACCACCCTGGAGACCAAGAGTTTAACTTACGGACTTTCGGGGGATACTACCCAAATTCAAACCTTCGCAGTATCCTTTCTAGATGATTCCATGGCACTTTTTAAGAATTCTCTCTTCTGCTAAATGGTCAGTTCTCTGAGGGCAACTAGTGGGTTTTTTATTTTAATTTTTGTTGTTGTAAATGGACACAATACCTTTATTTTTATGTGGTGCTGAGGATTGATCCCAGTGCCTCACACATGCCAGGCAAGTGCTGAGCCACAAACCAGCCCAGCCAGTGTTCCTTATTGTGCTTTCCTGTTTCCGTTTATAGTATAGTACCCACTCTGGCTCACTTGATTTATAACCAGAATAAAATCACTTCACTTGCACATAATTGATGGCCCAGTCTGCTTTCTTTGGGAGTTACTTGGCTTTCAAATTTTCTCGGTGCTTTGGTAGAAATTTCTTTTGCTCTCTTTTATATGCAAGAGTTGTTCTTTTGCTCTGAGTAGAAAACTATAAAGCCAGGGTAGGACTTCTGGCAGTAATTGGGCCAAACATTTCTAATCTTACCACATCTGCTATTTTTTGAAAAAATGATTGCTTTCAACAAAACAGAACACCTTGGGATTCTTCCCCTCTTAGTTTGAGACCTATCAAATATACTTATAGTCTCCCTTCCCTGCTTTTTTTCTTTATAGTTATTCAGACCCTAGAGAGGAGTGAGTGAGTGAGTTTGTGTGTGTGTGTGTGTGTGTGTTGGTCAGTCAGATAGGGTTCTTTCACTTACATGACCTAAGGATATCCTCATGTGGCTGTTCATCTGTTGTTTTATATGTCTTATAAATGTCATCTTCCACCTTCTAGAGGCCCTACTGAACCTGTGGTGAATGAGGGACTCGCATTCCCTGTATTAGTGAAGGGCAATCATAGCACTGGTGACACATTATTGCTTTATAAGTAAAGGTTGTCTCGGTTCTATTGAATTGCTTAAGGGCGTGGGTGGTCTGGCTAATTTTTTTATATCCTCAGTGATTAGTACAGATGTTGGCACATACTTCATTACATGATGATTTCCTATTGGATGAATGAGGCAGCATAGTGCAATAGAACATTGAAGGCTCTAGAGTTTGACAGACCTGAGGTGGGATGGTTTTGGTACTTGTTGGTTGCAGAACATTAGACCAGGTTTTAACTTTTCTGAGCTTTAGGCTGAGCTTTTGTGGGGGAGTCAAAGACATTGTGCCCTCACAATTCCTGACAGTGGATGGCTGTTATTTTTTCTCCTCAATAATTTATTTTGAAGTAATTTTCAAGTTAGAGAAAAGTTACTAGAGCACCTGAAAAAGCCACCACCAAAGTCCTGTATTCCTTTATTCCTAACAATTTCCCAGTAGTTAATATTTTATCGTATTTGCTTCATTGTCCAATGTGTGTGTGCATTAGCATATTGTTTTGTGACCAAAATACCTGACAAGAACAACTTAGAGTAAAAGGAAAGCTGCTCACCTCATAGAAGGTGGGAAGCAGAGAAAGAAAGCAGGAGCAAGGGACAAGATATAACCAATCCCAGGGACACCTTCCCTGTGACCTATTTCCTCTCCTAGTGACCTGTTTCCTCTAAGCATGCTGTGCCTGCTTACAGTTACTATCTACCAGTCCGTTCAGATTATTAATCCATCAAATGGGTTAATCCACTGATGAGGTCCCAGCTGTCGTGATAGCCTAAAAGCCCCAGCTTTGCACTTTGCTGCATTGGGGACCATATTTCCAACAAACGAGCTATTTGGAGGACATTTGTAGATCCAAATCATGACAGTATGCACACAGACCCTTTATTATTATTTCTTTTCTGAACTTTTTTGAGAACAAACTGCAGATGTGAAGTATCTTCACCCCTGAACACTCAAGTGTGTAATCCTCCCAAAAGAACTTCCTACATAACTGGTGTATAGCTGTACAAATCAGGAAATCAATGTTGGTACACTGACAGTATTATTGCCAGCTACTCAGTAATGCCTCTTTCCTTTTTGGTCTGGGATCATAGGGTGTGTGTTGCATTTATTCGCATGTCTCTTTGGACTCCTTCAGCCTGGAGCAGTTTTTCAGCGTTTGTCTTTCGTTTGTGTTCTTGATATGCATAGATTTGGTCTTTTCCTCATGGCAGCAATCATTCAGTTTTTTCAGGAACACCACAGAAATGATACTGTGCCTTTCTCAGTACATCAGATCTGGAGGCAAATGATATTCACCTGTCCCATCATCAGTAGTAACATTAACCTTGATCACCTGGTTAAGTTGATGTCTGCCACATTTCTCCACCTTAAATTCACCATTTTCCCTTTTATAATTGGCTATTACCTTATGGGAAGGTACTGTGCGATTTATACCACTCCTGTTCCACAACAGACCTCTGCCTAATGGCCTTAGCACTTTTGGCAGCTCCTTCCTGAAACATTCACTTCGGTGATAGTTATTAGATGATGATCCTATATTTCTGTCAATCTATCTGTATTTATCAGGTATCTTTCTACTATATGAAATAATTTTCTCATTTTTTTAAAAAATATTTTTTAGATGTTGATGGACCTTTATTTTATTCATTTATTTATATGTAGTGCTGAGAATCACACCCAGTGCCTCATGCATGCTAGGTAAGTGTTCTATCAATGAACCACAACTCCAGCCCCCTAATTTGTTTATTTCTATCAATATATTTTATTAAATGGACTGTAATTTATTTCTGTACTTCTGCTTCTCAAGCTGTCCCCAGTTTGGCCAGTGGGACATGCCTTGTGCTGTCTTCTTTGCCCTTTTGACCTGTCCCCATCATTCATGAGACATTTCCTTACTTTCTGGCATAGGAAGATTTTCTAAGTTTATTTTGCTCTTTTCTTGATAGTGCTCTGGAACCAACTGATTCCAAGGAGACCTGAATCTTTTAAATGGAGGATGATAGTTAGAAACCAAGATTGAGGGCTGGGGATATAGCTCAGTTGGTTGAGTGCTTGCGGCTCAAGCACAAGGCCCTGGGTTCAAATCCCCCGCCCAAAAAAAAAAAACAAAAAACCAAAACAAAACAAAAAAAAAACCAAGATTGGGTGCTGGGTATGAATGTTGATACTGGGGTATCACTGCCTCTAGGCTTCTAGCAGACAGAACTGGAAAATATGTTGTGTGTGTGTGTCACATATATACATCTGTATTTCTGTATCTCTGTGTTATATGTGTACTTATATATATCTGATGTTTTTTTTGTGTGTGTATGTATATATATGTATATATATATTTTTTTTTAAAGTTTAAAACCACATATCTTATTTTATAAAACCATCAGTTTATACTGGTAACTCCATCTTAAATCTGATCTATTCCTTTCCATTTTTGTAAATATATTCTCTGGTACTGAGAATTATCCTCAATATGTCCTCAGTATATTTACTTATTTCCTTAGTATGACCAGTTTTCTAATTAGTGACTGTCTCCTCTACTTCTGTGCCTGGAATCCTCAGGTCAGTGGCCCATTTGGCCCATTTCTCCATGTGGGCTCCCAGCCTCCCTGTGGTTTCCCAGCTTTATACATAGCCTCTCCAGCTCCCCGCTGCACCCAGATCTTGGCTTCTGGATCTGCTGGTCTGGGCATCCTTATGATTCCTCAGTTCCCCACTTCACATGTATCCTAAGCTAGTTGTTGTACTACTCTGTGATGGAAGGGAAAGGGGGGGCTTTACTATTTTTGGAGGGTGAATATCTTTTTTTTGTGTGGTGCTGGAGATTGAACCCAGGCAGGGCCTTGTGCATGTGAGGCAAGCATTCTATCAACTGAGCTATGTCCCAGCCCTGGAGGGTGAATATGTATACGTAAATAAACAAATAAATATAAACATGCAAATATATATGTAACATGAATATATGTATATATGTAAATATGCAAATATATGCACATATAAATAAAATTTGTTTATTCGGGTATAATTTACGTGCAGTGAAATTCATCCTTTTAAGGTTACATTTTTATGAATTTTGACAAACATAATACAAATATCTAATCATTGCTATCACCAAAATACAAAATATTTACCATATCCCCCAAAAGTTCTCTTAGTTTCCTTTGAAATCTCTTCCCTCTTCTTGTCCCTGCCATTGCTGATTTGACTATTGTTCCTATGGTTTTGCCATTTCTAAAACTTTATAGGTATAGAATCCTATACTATATAGTTTT
This sequence comes from Sciurus vulgaris, assembly GCF_902686455.1. Taxonomy (NCBI): domain Eukaryota; kingdom Metazoa; phylum Chordata; class Mammalia; order Rodentia; family Sciuridae; genus Sciurus; species Sciurus vulgaris. The sequence continues at coordinate 169,835,491 of NC_136465.1, read as the reverse complement.
TTGAATCTGGCTTCCTTAATACAGTATAATTCTTTTGAGATTCATCTCTGCTGTTTTATATACTACTAGCATTAACTCCTTTTTTGTTGTTGAGTAGTTATTCATTCATGTACCACAGTTTATTTATCCATCTACCAGTTAACGAACATTTGGGTTGTTTCCAGCTTTTGACAATTATTAATAAAGCTACCATAAACATTTGTGTGTAGGCTTTTATGTAGACTAATGTTTTCATTTCTTTTGGGTAAATACTAGGGATGGAATTGCTGAACCTTATGGTTAAGTATATGCTTAACTTTATGAGAAATTCCCAAACTGTTTCCCATAGTGGTTGTACCATTTTGGAGTCATCCATGAGCAATGGATGTATCCATATTCTTTTTACTATCTTTTTTTTTTTTTTTTTTAATAGTTTTTTAAGATGTTGATAGGCCTTTTTTTTTTTTTTTTTTTTTATTTTTATGTGGTGCTGAGAAGCGAACTCAGGGCCTCACACATGCTAGGCAAGTGCTCTGCCACTGAGCCACAACCCCAGCCCTATCTGGTATTGTTGATTTAAAAAGTCAGAATCATTCTAGTAGGTATGAAGAGGTATATTGTTGTGGTGTTAATTTGTATTCCCCTAAATACTGATGATATGAAACATCTTTTCATTTGCGTATTTGTCATTCATATGTCTTTGACATGAGTCTGTTCAAATCTTTTTCTCTCTCTCTCTGTGTATCTGTGTGTGTGTGTGTGTGCGCTACAGGGAATTGAACCCAGGGCCTCATGCATACTAGGCAAGAGCTACACTTCAGTCCTCATTTTTTAAAATGGGTTTTTTGTTTTCATGAACCCCTTTTCAGATAATGCTTTTGCAAATATTTTTCCCATTATGTTTTTAATTTTAAATTATAAATGTAGATCTTTTAGTATATAAAAATGTTGGATTGAATTCTTTGGGATTGAATTCCATGTAGCCTTTATGCTGTGATTTTCGAAAGCAAATAGTTTTGAGAGTAGGAGTCTTTACTGCAGGGAGGTAGGGATCTTGGAGGATCAGGCAGAATTGCCATTCCCTGTTATGAGGGCACTTGTTGGGTAAAGGAAGGAAGGAGGAAGGGAGAAAAACAAGAGTCTTGGGCTGGGGATATAGCTCAGTTGGTAGAGTGCCTGCCTTGCATGCACAAGGCCCTGGGTTCTAGTCCCCAGCGCCAAAAAGAAAAACAACAACAACAACAAAAAAACAAGAGTCTTTGATGGGAGGATTTAATGTGCCAAATTCAGGGGTGGGAGAGTGGCTGCTAGAATTGTCCAGCACAGAAAAGTAGGGAACATGGGAGGAGAAGGGGTGTAACATGGAGTGTCAGAAGTATTGAGCCTGGGCGCAGTCACACAGCGGCTGTTAAGGAATGTTACCGCCATGTTGTTCAACCTCTGCCCTTGACAGGTAAGAGGTGGCTTTAGGTGGTGTGTCTTATTGAGGATACTGTGTGTCGTGAAGTGGCAGTTAGACTTAAGAATCTCATCTTTAAGGATAACAGTGAAGGAGGGCTCAGCAGCATGTGACGAGATGGGGACAGAGAGCAAACTAGAATCCTAATTTTGTATAATTTTGTTATTTATATCTTTCACATAATTTTATAAATATTCTTGTATTTACTCAATATTTAGTGAAATAGCAATAATTTTTAAAACCAGAAACGATATCAGAATTAATGATTGTCTAGAAATAAAATCAGAATATATCTTGGATCAAAGAGAAACCACTAGAAATCAAATGGGAATTTATTTTTGGCGAGCAAGGAAGTTTGGTTCTTTCTGAGAGCAGAAGGGAACAGATACAAAAGAGAACAAAAAATCGTAGATTGAGACATTGCTAGTTACAATTAGCCATGAAAATTCAGACTTGCTAAATTAGGACTTGCTGCAATTGGAATTGCCTTTGGATTAACGTAGGATGATCACAGGAAATTCTTGACGATAATTATTATTTTATTGGATTCTTAGTCTAAATCAGGCTCTGTGCTGGGCTTCTTGCCTTTATATTTTCCTAATCCTTCCATAATCATGCAAAATATTTGGTGACATTACATTCCTGTTTATAAATTCAGAAATTGAGTTTCAGAGAAATTAAACAGTGTGCCCCAGGGTGTGTGACTAGGGCGGGACTGAGCGGGGCTTGCCCCTGGGATTGTGTGATGCTGCAGCTTGTTTCCTTTTCGCTGCACCCGTGCTAATTAGAGTGTCATTTGTGGATTGGCCTTATTCCACTCACTGTTTATTACCAATTCATACAAAATAGGTACAGAAATTGAAAGCACTGAGAAACTTCTATAATAGTCTCACAGTAACTTTATGAGTGTGGAATCTAGTACTAAGAAGTTTGAGCTTGTATTTTGTATGTCTTCGATTTTTTTTTTAAAATTTCACTTTTCTAGTAATTCATTTTTTTGCATTTTACAGACACACCATTCCCTGATGGATAAGAAACTTAGAAAAATTTGATCCTCACAGTCAGTTTGAGGCCGCCTCCCTGCTCCTGCCCAACTTTGGTGCTACTTGTGTTAGCATGCAGTTCTCCTCAGTGCTTTGGCTGCTGGGGCACTGAATGACTGGGGGTGAGGGTCAGAGAAGGGGAACAGGCGGGAGGAGGTGAGGATCAGGGAAGAGTCTTGGGGAGAACGTTGTCCTCCTGCGGTTGCAATGAAGTGTGTGCGGACGGGTGCCCTGCCTCCCTTGGTTCAGCGCAGTGTTCGGATCCTGACTGCCTTTCTGCAGAACCTGAACTTACTTTTCATTACCCACAGTGGCAGTGCTGGTGTTGTAGAGGAGAACAAAAATGGGAAGGGGAATTGATAGAAATAAAGTTAACTGAAGGTAGGAGTTCAGAAAAGTTAAAATCTCCTTCCCTCTCTTCCCACAGGCACACCCAAGAGCACGCACCTTGAGGTGTTTTCCCTTTAAGGAAAAGGCTGCAGTTCCTTGGCAGGGCCAAAACCTTTGATTGGCCCCTTCTCCTCCTGATTGCCAGGAAGAATCCTGAGTAGCCCAGTTCTGTTAGAGCTGGTTTGGGAGTCAGCCAGCTGCCAGGTTCTCTGGACCTAATTGGAAGTGTACTGACACTTCAGGAGTGGGCCAGACCCCTCAAATGCATGCTCTATAGCTCAGCTCTCCATGTTCCACCAGGAGAGACCCTGCTATTTCTGGAACCCCACCTCATAGATTCTTACTTTACTGAGACTTGGTTCAAAGCCTTGCCAGTATAGGGGGGAGGAGGTTTACCTCACTGAGGGAAATATGTTTCTGGGAGCAAATTATCTAGAGTTGGGGGTGTTCTATGCAGTGCCCAAGAAAAAGAAGTCAACTTCTCCAGGTTACTTAGGACATGAGATTAAGGAAAATGATCTCAGCCTCCAAAGGATTAATATTCTCTACTTCACTTGTGAGATGGTCAGACAGGCCTGCTGAGAACCAGTCTTAGTTGTGAGGAAACACTGGTCACGTTGGCTGGAGGTGAGGGAGGTACTGCATGCGTGGGTCTCTGGCAGCAACCTGACGTGTGGTCTGCAGCAGTTCCTGCCATTGAGGTTGTGTCTTGAGAGCACGACTGCCACACATGACAGTCCTAATTTCAAATCTTTCTCTTGCTTGACTGGTCTTAATCCCTCGAACCTGAAGGTCGAGATTGGTTCCTGGTTGCCATGGTATAACTGTGGTGCCCCTGTTGAGACGGCAGTCTAAGTGCTGTACTCTGCCTTTGGGCGGTTTATGTAGGTCTGTCCCTCTTTCTATGGATATGAACTATTTTTTAAATATTCATTGACCCCTACAATAATTTTAGGCAGTTTATAGTACTAGTCTTTATTTATTTTTAATAGTTTTTAATTGTCAGTGGATCTTTATTTACTTATTCATATGCGGTGCTGAGGATCAGACCCAGGGCCTTACACATGCCAGGCAAGTGCTCTACCACTGAGCCACTACTCCAGTGCTTATAGTGCCAGTCTTTAAATTCCATAGTGAAACATAATTCTCAGATTTATTAAACCCTCTTAATAGTTGAACAGAGGGAAGAAGGTAAGTACAAGCACTCTAAAAAGGTGTCCACCCTCTAGGAAGGCTTTGGAGGAGGTATCAGCCATGGGACACCAACAAGACTGTGTAATTACACCATAACAAGTTGTCTCTTGACATCTAAGGAGGATTGGTTCTAGGACCCCCTGTGGATACCAGACTCCAGATGCCCAGCTCCCTTATATGAAGTGGCATTGTATTTGTTATAATGTCTGCTGCATCCTCTCACATGCTTTCTGTCATCTCTAGATTGCTTATGATACCTCATGCATTGTAAGTGCTGCATAACCAGTTGTCATACTATATTGTTTGAAGAACAAGAGAAAAATTTGTACATGTTTATACACAGATACAACTTTTTTCCCTCAAATATTTTCATTCTGTGGTTAATTAAATGCATGTGCAGAACCTGTGGATAAGGGGACTGACTTTACTCATCAATATCAAGTCTTGAACTAAAATTACCTTTGTATATCTCTGTTTCTCCTGTCCTGAGGAGAGGGAGGTTTCTTATCCTTTTTTATATTCCTCAGAGAATCTGACTTTCTTGATAAATTCAGTAAATATTGAATCAGTTGCATAAATGAGAAGCTTTTAAACAGAGTACAAAGAGCAGAGTAGCTTTTCAGTAGCTTGTGAATTTAATTTTCCTGATCTTGGTGCTTCTCTTCTCTGATCAGGTTGCTGGGCCCAGATGACTAAGCCTAGCATGCTTCCTAAACATTTTACCTGCCTGCTTTGGCTATTGGTCTCTAAGCAATATGAGGACAAGAACTATAGCCTATAGAAGAGCTTTACTAACTAACTGGCAGGCTCTGTCCCCACCCCCCCACTCCCCTGAACTCCTTTTTCTGTAGTCTTTGGGAGCAAAAGAAGTTACTTAAAAATGATGATTGTTGGATGAGGCTAGAGGCTGGTATTGTATATAATCTTGTATTTTGTTAAGTATGTGGAACCTGAGGGTTAGGTGCTGGAAAGAATCTGCCAATGTAGAGGCCCAGGAAGCTTAGGTAATAGCTCATTTATGGCCAAAGAGACTATTGTCCAGGTCTCCTGATTCTAAGTCTGGAGCATTTACTACACTTCCAGGAAGTCTAATTTTTAATAGAAAGCTTCAGTAAAAATCGATTTCCTGCAGAAACAAATGTTGGCAGTTTAACTTAGGATTTGGAGTGGAAAAATATTTTTCCTCTGAATGTTAGAACTATGCCAGAGGGGTTTTTTTTTTTTTTTTTTCCCCCTACTTTTTGCATGATTTGGAAGATAGGACAAAACAGAAAAGTTTCATAAAGAATATGCTTCCTTTAGATCCTTGTAGAAGAAAGTAGGCCACTTTATTTCTAAAAATAGCATTTAAAAACAAAAGGCTCTAATTGTGAAAAAAGGGATTTTAGTTGCATAAATGGTGGGGGTTCCTGGGTCCAGTGAGGATGCTAGCTGTCTGCACGCTTTGTGTTCTTATGTGACTTTTTTGATTGTGGTGACCCCAGGAGGAGAGATGGGGAAATATACTCTAAAGGGTGACTTGTGGGGAAGGTATGAGAAGTTGCAGGCAGGAAAATTGAGTTTTGTAGTTTTAGAGTCTCACTCTCTCTCTCATGTAGGAAAGAGGAGCCTGGTTCTAACCAATTCCAGATGGTCCTATTAAGTACAGAGGCTTTCAGTGTGTTGGGCCGGGACTGACCAAGAGGCCCCTGAGCACTTCCTGTGCAGCTCTGCAGTCTACTCACCTAATGGGAAACAGCCCTGGCTGCTGGAGCTCCAGAGCAGCTGCCTCGTGTTCTTTTTGTGCCTCCTCTGTGAACCGCCCTTTTCTCCTGCCTGGTTTACCTTCCCTGCCAGTCTCCTTTCTTCTCCAGTCTCTTCTCCTTTTCTTTTCAGGAAACTTTAAAACATATTCTATATGTGTATTTATACTTACTCATGCATGTGCGTGCATGCACACACACATTTCTTCTGGGATGGCAGTGGAGAAGGAGGAAGGGATGACCAAATAAAGGCAGATGCTGAATATTTAGGAAAGTTTTTTTCCTCCTGCTCTGGACCTGAGATGCGTTGGCTGGAATGGCTATGGCAAATGTGAGAACGAAGCAAACTTGAAAAACCAAGCTACTGTTTTTAATTCAAAAAAATCCTGGCACCCCTTCTGAATGGTTCAGGATATTGTGCACGGATGGTTTATGTACATAGTAAACTGATATCACCAGCTCTGTCTGGCTGTGGTATCTGCTAAAGGGTGAGTCTGACAGTGACTTTAAACCTAGTGAAAGTAGCAAGGGGTTTTGCACCCAGATCCCAGACAGCAGTGTTGCCAAGAGAGCATGTCTGTTGCAGTCTCATGTGGGCTTGAATTTGGCTGTCTAATGACTAAAGTACATCTCAGACACTACTCTCTGCTTAAAAGAGGTTTGTGGTGACACTTAACTACAGGCACTATGAAGAGTTCTTTGGGGCCTTCTAGATTTACCAGGGATGTAGCTCATGTATACACTTGATTTTCTATTTTGATTCAGATGCCTGTTACACTTGGGGTATGCTTAACTTCAGTGTGCTGGATCTAGTTGATGATTGCAGACACTGTGCCATCCTGGGGGTTCATCAGGGTCTTTGCAATTTCAGTCCAATCCTTTTATTGATGTTGTTACATAACTGAATTTACTGGGATAGACGGTGTCAAAACATACTTATGTAGGCGTATTTATGTAGCCATTGCTTTGTTTTCAGATCTGACCTTAATTTTAGTATCCCTGTTGACCTCTTATAAATATGATCACATTTTTTCTTGAGTCATACATGAAGTATGTTGTATTATGAAAAATTTTACAGTGTTTATAGGTAGCGAGGTTGTCTGGGAGATATATTTTGGAAGCTGAAATACTCGAGTTTCTGGAATGTTTCAATGTTAGTAGAAATAATGGGTCTGGGTATTTGAAATTGGGATGGCTTAAGATTTGTCACATGGTTTCCCCTCTTGTGAGTCTTAGCATCGGAGCATTGTAGCTGAAGGAGAATTATTTGTTTTTATAACTGTCAGCTCTTTGAAGTAACGGTCTCAGTTTACCAGTAGGATCTTTCTCACTCTTATATTTTAAAATTCCTTTTTGAGTAGGTGTGGAGAAAAGAAGGCAGCTGTTTTTTGTCCGTATCATTTTTGAGTAGTGCTTTTTGCCAGATACCAGTCTATATTATCTCATTTAATTCAATAGAAATCTAGGATAGATGATCTCATTTCCATTTGTAGATAAGAAAGCTGTCCTTGCCCAGTATCATATAGCTAGTATGTATAACACAGGTTCAACCTATTATATTCTGTGTCTGAAGATGATACATACTCTTTCACACTTGGAGTTACATATAGGTCCCAAACCTTTCTCAGAAAAAATTGTTTTCTAAAGGGAATATATGGTCATTAAAATGATTAAAAAATAATTTCAGGGCTGGGGAGATAGCTCAGTTGGTAGGGTGCTCGCCTCGCAAGCACTAAGGCTCTGAGTTCAATCCCCAGCACCGCAAAAAAAAAAAAAATTTCAAATTCATTTTTACTGTCATCCTCTTCATTTGCTTCCTGCCTCTGATATATAAAAAGCTGATACTGGAGAGGGGAAGAAGGCAAAACCATTTAACCACTATTTATACAGAGACTTCAAGGCCCTAAAAGATGCTTTTTTTTTTTTTTTTTTTTTTTTCGTTGAATTTTTTATTGGGAGTAATTGCAGGTTCACATGTACTTGTACATTTTTAAATATCAGGAAGGCAGAGTTTCTGGTCTAGAGGCAGACAGATACCCTTCAAAGTGCAGTGTGGGAGGAGACTATATAAGGGTCTCTTGAGACCCCACTTCACTTTACAGCTTTTGGCTACCTTTGGGATGCACTTTTGTCAAATACTCAGAAGTGCTGTGTGCAAGAGGCACCCAATTTGCAGTTCCAGATTCAGTCTGCATCCTAAATCTTGCTGATTTGCTTGAGCAAAGACAGCATTCAGAATGTGGGGTACAGTTTAGGGGTAGAGACTGTAGTAGACTCTGGAAAAAAATGTTGGAATTGACCAGGGTGAGTCAGCCAAATGTCTTTGGTTGGGATTACTCTGAATATGCCTTTTTTTTTTTTTTTTTTTTTTTTTTAATATTTTTTTTAGTTGTAGATGGCACAATACCTTTTTAAAATTTATTTTTATGTGGTGCTGAGGTTCAAACCCAGTGTCTCATGCGTGCTAGGCAAGTGCTTTACCACCGAGCTACAACCCCCACCCACTCTGAAGACTCTTTACATTGTTTTTTCTTTAATGCTTAGCATGATTTTTAACTATTTATTTATTTACCTGGTGTAATTTTTTCCCCATGACTAAACTTCATCCAGGCACACTATGTCTATTTTGCATGTTGTGTTTTTGTGATGGTTTATTAGGTCCTATCCAAACTTTTATCAGTTATTTTGGGCCTCAGGATTGAGTTTGAAAATTTTCCTGAAACAATAGTTTTAATTCTGTAGACTTTTATTTTTCTTCTTTACTACATTAGGTTGAGGTCTTTTCTTAAGTTCCTCTGATGGATTCTTGGTTTATTTCATAAAATATGCTTAAGTTCTGGAAGTTCAAGCTGTTGAATCATCTGGTTCATCTTGACCTCTGAAATTAGCAAACTTGTTATTTCCCCACTTTTGTGCTTCTTTAGAAGAGGCGTACAATTCTGTTTTGAGGCTGATTGTAAAATAAGAAAATAAAGAAAACTCAGTGGCTGCTTTAGACATTCTCTAATCCTTTAAATTGGTTTAGTGACTTTTCCTTCCTTTAACCCCTTTCAACTTTTTATTTTTAATTGACTTTCCCTAAATTTGTCTTTTATAAAAAGGATCACATATATATTTGATCTCCTTAACTCACTGGGACCTTTTCTTAAGCTTGACTTTTTAAAAAAACAGACCTTTCTCCCTAAGACCAGGAACAAAAGGGGTAAGGAATTATGGACAAGAAAATGGGAGATCATTTAGGAAAAAGTGTGGTTTGTGTGGGTGTATGAAAGCATGTGTGTATACATATACATGTTTTCCCTTCCCTTCTCTCTTCTAGCTTGCATGACCTAGATTTTTTATTGGGAAAAATTGCACAATTTCTGAATTCTGTTATTTCTTTTTAGTTGGGCTAGAAAATAATGGATTTGTAGCTTACCTTTTTAAGATCTTTTTTGTGTTCTTAAAAGTGCTAAGTGATATGGTTTTTAGATGGGCATATTAAAGATACAGTAGCAGTAATGCCTTTGCCCTGGTATCTTTTGTTGAAGTAGAAATTTACTTGCATAACTGAGAATGGTGGAGGGTTATATATTATTTGGGGTCTCTAATGTCAGAATCTTTAGTTTTACTTAAATGCTCAATACAACTAATATTTGAGTGTCATGCTCTCACAGCAAAGGTTAATGTACTGCTTTTCACTCCTATAATGAAATACCTGAGGCTGGATACTAATAAAGAAAACAGGTTTATTTAGCTCATTTTTATGGAGGCTGAAAGTCCAAACAGCATAGCACTGACTGGCAAGGACCCCGATGACTGCATCACTTCTTGGTGGATGGCACTATGCTGGTGGGAATGCATGTGGAAAGAAAGATTCCATCTAAACAAGGCCAGATACTGATTCAGAAGATGAGCTTACTCTTGTACCAGTTTACCCTTGAGGGAAACCATCTCAGGGTCTCATGAGAACTACCTTCATCCCCTCTACAGGTGTACCCCCAGTGACCTACTGACCTTCCACTAGGCCCTTGGCACTACTACACTGAGGATACACACTCGAACCTTATCCAAACCATGCAGCGGATATTCTCTTAGGTTAGGGAGCATCTCAACCATCACCTCTTTTGTCATCTAACACAGTCCTGGCACATAACAGGTACTTGGTACAAGTTTGGTTAATTTAATTTAGTGTGATCTTGCTTACTCACAGATTGAACTGTTTGACCTGTTTGGGAAGCTTCACAATGTGCCTGAGAATCTTAAAAATATACATTGAAGTGCTCCATTATTAAAGTTTCTAGAAGAAACAGAGGAAAATATAGTAATGATATTCTTTACTTGAACAGGACACAACCACTAACTATAAAGGAAAAATGGTAAACTGACTACATCAAATTTAGGAATGTCTGCCTGTTAAGAGATGGTATCAAGAATGTAAAAAGACAAACCATAGATAGGAGAATATACTTACAGTATATAAATCTGGTTGGTATTCAGAATATGTAACTGCTACAAATCAGTATATAAAAGAAATCCTATAAATCAAAACTTTGAACAACCCATTTGTAAAATGGACAAAATACCTGGTAGGTCCTTTACAAGAGGTGATGTCCAGGTGCCCAAAAAGTGCTTACTATCATTGATCATCAGAGTAATGCAGGTGACTACAGTGAGATGATATGCTACCTCCAGACTGACTGAAATGAAAAAGGCAGTCATCACCAAGCATTGACCAGGGTATTCGGTAGTCAGAACCCTCATGTACTGCTGAGTTGGTGTTGGGGGAAGTAAATTGGTACAACTTTGGAAAACTGGTAGTACCTATCAAAGCTCACCAGGAGTGTACCATGAAACTAGCAATTCCACTCCTAGCTGTCCCCAACAGAATTGTGTACGTGTCCCCCAAAAGTTGCAAATAAGAATGTGTACAGCAATGACACTGGGTTGTGGCTCAGTGGTAGAGCACTTGCCTAGAACGTGTGAGGCACTGGGTTCCATCCCCAGGGCCACATAGAAAAACTAAACAAACAAAATAAAGGTACTGTGTCCATCTACAACTAAATATATATAAAGAATGTGTTTAGCAACTTTTTTATAACAGTCCCAAGCTAGAAATAGCACACATGCCTTCCAGCATTTCTGAGATGACTTTCAGTAAATCAAGATAATATACAAAATATAATACCCTCAATAAATGGATCAGTTTCACAAGTATAATGTGGTGTGGAAAAAGCCAGTACAAGAAAATACTTAATACATTATTCTATAAAGTTAGTTGAAAAGCAGTCAGAGTGAATCTGTGGAAGTAATCGGTGTAGGATGGTGGGAGTGACCTTGCAAGGTGCGCTCTGTGATTCCGGAGTGCTGGTGATGCTCTGCTTTTGACCTCAGTGTGCTGGTTATTTAGGTTGACTCACTTTGTGAGAATTCCTTGAATTCTCAATCAACTTATGATTGTTGCCCATTTCTATATGTAACTGCTTTATTAAAAGTTTCCTTAAAACATTCTTTTGTTCTATGACTGCTACACTTGATAAATGGTCTCCCGCACCCTGACACATGTACTTTGTCAAGTTGTTAGGATGTGTGTGCACATACTTGTGTGTGTGTGTGTGTGTGTGTGTGTATTGGGGTGTGGTAGGGAGGTAGAGTGCTTTTTAAAAATTAATCTAAATTTGCTTGTCAAATATTCAAATACTAACAGGACTTTCCCCCCCCAATACTGGGGATTTAACCCAGGAGTGCTATACTGAGCTAAATCCCTTGTCAATTTATTTATTATTTTTGAGACAGGATCTGACTAAGTTGCTGACAGTGGCCTTGAACTTGTGATCCTCCTGCCTCAGCCTCCTGAGTAGCTGGGATTACAGGTGTGCGTCACAGCGCCTGACTTCAACATAACCACAATTTTCAACAACCATGGGAAAAGAGAATTGAGGAATAAATTCCCTTGATTGCTTTTTATACTAAATCTCTGAGAACAATAACAAAAGATTGACTGTACCTCATAGGGCTGCAGATCTTGATTTTGTTCTCCAGGAACATCTTCATTGAGCCTTTTTAGCCCCTTGAGCCTTCATTTTCAGAATATACCTCATTTCAGCTCTTATCATGGAGATTATAAAGAGGAGAAATCTTCACATGGTATTAAAATTTTTTGATTCTTTATGGAAGTTTAACTCAAATTTTAAAGCAGTTTAGGGAAATTGAATCTGATGATGGAAAAAAATCTAAAAGATGTTGCCTTGCCTTTTCATCAAGCAGTTGTTTTTCAATTTGCAGCCTAACCTTTGTAAAGTACTTGAAATGCTTTAGGTCTGCCATGTTCTTATGACCATACCTTTGTAGATCTGCATTTTCCTTCCCCTCCCCATGCCCTTACCTTCCTCATTTCCTTAGTCATGCCTTGCTCATTCTCCGTGCCCTTTGCAGAGTTAGCCATTCGTCTTGGTCACTCTCTCCACACTCTTATCTTTGCTGTGTATCACATAGCTGTACTTGTGTGTGCTAACCTTCAGAGACTGTCAGCTAGCTGGTAGGTGTTCAATAAATATTGAAAGGTTGTATGAATGATTGGGTATTATTTTCTGAAAAACAGTAGCCATTTTCTAAAGAATAAAAACATAATATTTGACATAGGTAGAACATGTTTTAGATTTTTTTCCAGAAGTAGTAATAAGTTACATTAATTTCTTAGTAAAAGCAAGGGTGTATGTTTACACTGCAGGGGGCATAGCAGAGAGTACAATTAATGGTTCATGTGGGTATCAGACACATGACCTTGGCCTCTTTAGCATGGTCCTCTACTCAGCTGATTTAATTTTAGTGGAACCCCTAGAGAAATGCTCTGGTTCTTTATGTAGAATGCAGAAATCATAAATCTAATATATAGATCCTGACTGTATTAGGATTTCTGGATTAAAACCAACAGATGAGGGGCTATAAATGTAGCACAGTGATAGAGCTTATGCTTAGCTTGTGGGAGACCCTGGTTCAATTCCCAGTAAAAAAAGATAAACAACCAAACAAAAAACATAGATGAGACTGCAGAGACATTATGACATTGTGGCTGGACTAATACAGGCATTATGACTGATTTTTTATCTCAAGTATTATAAAATTAAATTTCTTAATATGTTGTCTGAAGTTTTGTCATTTCACTTCAGCATGCAATATTTCAAGCTGATTTTAATTTAAAAGATCTGAGTAGAATCATTTGTTTGTCCAGACGTGTAGAATAATAGGATTAGAATAATAAATTAATAAGTAATAATAAAATTAATAATAATTAATAATTAATGAGTGCCTGCTTAGTATTTAATACTAATAAGCAGTACATAAAAACTGTGACTTTGACCTTGATGTCAAATAACCTTAGATTTTATTGATGAGAACATTGATTTCTGGTTGTTTCTTTCTAACCCTGACTATCTATAAATGGGAGGCCAAGTAAAACTGCATAGACTTTGGAGTTCTGAGCTAGGTCATGACTTTTTTTTTTTTTAACTAAATGATAAGTTAATGTAACCTTGATCACATTGATATCTGTGGAACTCTTTTTGTTTTCAAAGTGGAGATAAGAATATGTACAAGTTGCTATTTTTAGTTTTGAGAAATTTGACAACCTATATAAAACCTCTGACAGGGCTGGGGATATAGGTCAGTTGGTAGAGTGCTTGCCTTGCAAGTACAAGGCCCTGGGTTCAATCCCCAGCACCGCCAAAACAAAAACAAACAAAAAAACTTGACATACAACAAATGTACTTCATATGTGTCTGAATGAAAGAGTTGATGAATAGAACTTTAATTAAGACAGCAGCCCACTCAGTCCAGACCATTGTTGATAGATCTGATAACAGTGACTACTTCAGTCTTCGCATCTAAGGGGAGGTGACTGTCTCATCCTTTAGAGTAGTGCCCACTGAGGCAGCCTGTGGAGTCTTCTGACCAGTCGTGTTCACAGGAATGGTTTCGCAAGGACTTGTTAGGAGTCAGCAAGGGTTGAAATCAGGAAGCACATGTCTAAGTGATGGTCTGGTCACACCCTGCCTCCCAATATGCGTGTCACTCATTTATCGGCACAGACCGCCACCCTTTGTGTTTTCCAAGGCAACTGTGCAGCTTATTCTAGATGCCTGTATGTTATCTAGTGGAACATTTTAACTTTGCTAACTGCTCCAAATTGTTTACATTCCGTCTGCAGCAGAGGACTATTTCTTATCATACTAAATTATTTTTCTTTCATGTCTTTTTTTTTTTTTTTTGGAGGTTAGTGCTTTAGAGATGAGTCTCTGCTCTGCAAACTGAAAATACAATTTTCCTGGGTGTGTCTTATTTTTATCCATTCCCTTTCCTACTACAAGGCCCTGACCTGCTTGGAGCCTTTCCTACTTGGTCACAATTGATGCTTTGTCCTTCAGAGTCATATAGGTCATAGTCACTGGTTTGATTCAGTGTTCAGCAATCAACTATGGCTCCGAGAAAGGATTACTTTCCTACAATGGGAAGTGGGCAACTGAACTGGAAAATAAAGCCGTGGCCATATTCAGACATTGTTTCGGGAAAGTGAATAGCAGTTTCATAATTAGAGTTTGGATTAATAAAAGAAAAAGTAGGGCCAGCTACAAAATTGAGTACTAGTTCAAATTGGCTAGTGTTTTGACATGAGTATTGCTGGATTTTGCCAGAATTGGACATCTTTGTAAGAACTGTCTATGGTTCAAGAATTTATACACATTTTGCTGGGTGTGGTGGCACATGCTTGTAATTCTGACGACTGGGGAGGCTGAAGCAAAAGGATCACAAGTTCAAAGCCAGCCTCAGCAACTTAGCGAGTCCTCTCTCAAAATGAAAAAAGGGCCAGAGATGTGATTCAGTGGTTAAGGGCCCTTGGGTTCAAGTGATCCTTGGTACAAAAAAAAAAAAAAAAAAAAAAGCAGCATGTTTTATAGAAGTTCATATTCCTTCTATGAGGATTTTAAATTTCCAGTTATATTCATAGGAATTTTCTTAATAATGATATCAATTTATTCTACTTATTAGGTCCCTTTGACTCAGGGACCTAAACTACTTTACATTAATTTTGTCAGTAACTCTCATATCATCTCTGTGCAAAGCTACTTTTGAGTTGAGGTATGTGAGAACTTGCTCCAGTTTACATAGTAGGTCAGGCCCTGGGATGACAAATTGGACCCAGAATTTGTGGTTCCCGGTTTAGAAGCGTATGGTCTTTCTGTCTCACTTCTCTCCCATTCTTTTTCTTCCTGTAATGGAAGAAATCAGATCACACAAATAGCAAGAAAATTTGGTCTTCTAAGAGGGGAGACCGCTTTGCCTTTAGGCATGGTGTTCCTGCTCCTTGACTCCGGATGGAAAGAAGCAGCAGAAGGCTCAACCGTATTTGTGTACTTTTCTTTTTGTGTATTCATTCTCCCTTTCTATCTGCGCCCCCCCGCCCCCCTTAGGAGGAGGTGAGTGTGATAATTTTCTCTGTGCCAAGCTTATATGTGGGGCAGGCAGTCCAGTTGTTTTTAAGACAGTCGCCCCTTATCTTTTCGAGGAGGGGGTCAAAGAGAAGGAGGTAAAGCAGCCACTTTGGGGTGGGGTTGAATGAACGGAGAGTGTAGGAAGGAGGATATTTCTCTGTGTTTTCTTAGTCATAGGACTCTGAATCCCAAGTAGCTAAATTTAGCCCAGGTTCCTGTTGAAAGCATCATTTTTTGAGGGGGGGGGCAGGCACTGGGGGGAGAACGGAAAACCTTTTTGTGTATCCTGCTCCATGAAGCCAATAGGGAAGCAGGAGGAGGTGAGGTTGCCATGGAGATAGTAGCTGTGTGCGAGGGGAGAGCAGCAGGGTTTAGAATTCCAGGAAGGAAGAGAGAATGATGTCATCAGATTCCATGGACCAGCCCAGGAACCCCTGTGAGGTTGGTGGGGAGTTGGGTGTGTGTGGGGGGTGGCGGAGTGGGAGTTTGTGCAGGGGAACTGTGGCTTCAGTAAGGTGTGGGGAGTCCAGTTCAAGCAGAGAGGTTGGTTATATGAATTGTGCTGATCTGCATTAATGCCTGATTTTAAAAAAAAATCTGTAAATCATTCTGAATTTGCAAAATATTTTCTTTGTTGAAAAAGGATGTATTTATTTAACAAAGGAGCACATCAGATATAATAATGTGCTATCTTCTTGTACCTATATCCCTGTAGTATTTGTGTGTGCCTTTATCCCTTGTATGTGAGGGTATTTTTGTGCATATTTGGGATATATAGTTGCCTTTGTATGATGCCTTTTATGGTACTTCATGCAGTTAAGTGCTTCATTAATGCCTGATTATGCTATTTATTTTCATATGGATGATGTGTGTAAGCAGAACACCTTTTATAAAAAGAAAACTGTAAAGAAAAAGTAGCTGCTTTTGTAGCAGCAAAGAATACTGAGTATATGTATGTTTGTATTAATCGTGAAGGGCAAATGTGTTCTTTAGGTATGACTAAAAGGCTGACTTACAAAAAAAAAAAAAAAACAAAAAACCTGTGCATTCAAATAACTATTGCCCTTCAAAATAGTCACCTTGGCCTTGGCTCTGGTGATATAACCATTGCGCAAAACATAAAGAACTCTAATTTGGAATCGGCTTCAGAAATATCTGAGTAATGGGGAAACCATTTTCAATACCTAACACTAATTTTTTTTTTTTTTATTAAAAAAATGCCTAACTTGATCAGGCACTAGGTTTCTTTGAATTAGATTTTTCTGATTTTGTGGTATTGTCAGAAAATTAAGCCTGTGCCCAAATGCTGAGGGAAGATATTTAAAGTCTTAGGTTTGAGGGCATTTCACTTTCAGATCAAGAGCTCTTGGGTTATATAGTTTAGCAGTGATGTTTGAACAATGGTAGCATTTGAGGAATAAGAGTGTAGCCTTCCCAGTGCGACATCTTCTGAGGTGACCCATTTGTATTTATTTGTGCAAGTGTGCCTGTTAAAATCTGTGCCGTTAGCATTGGGCAATATGGGAAACTGTGGTAGGTGGTGTGTCTGAGAGCAGTGACTCTCTGGAGTCAGATGGTTCAAGTTTAACCCCCTGTTGTGCCACTCACTAGTTGACCTTGGACAAGCAATGTCTCTGGTGCATTGGTTTCCTTATAGATAAAATGGGAATGATAGTGCTGTATTGGCTTTACAGTATAGCTTGAGGATTCAGTGAGCTATTACATAAAACATTTTTACACTTGATGTGTTCTTAATAAGTGCTCACTGATTATTATGACTAATAATTGTTTATCTCTTGCAATTGCAGAATTATGAGATAGAAGGTGCCTGGAAATAGTCTAGTGGTTCCAGGTCTGTATTAGGCCCAGTCCAGGCTTTGTTCCAGATATCATGGAATCTAGGAGAGGAGGGACTCAGGAATCTATAGTTTTTACATTAAATCATCTGAGATGATTCAGATGATCAGTTAGGATTGAGAACTCCATATAATCTGTTTGGAGGATGGCCTAATCCCCGAAGCTTCATCATCTCCTGGGAGATGCAAGAATCTCAGATGCCACACAGACATCTGAGGTGAATCTGAGTCAGAATCTGCATTTTAACATGGTACCAGTGACCTGTCTTTATATATAAGAAGTATAAGAACCACTGTTTTCTTCTATCATTGGAAATAATGGGGTGATAACTATAGTCTAAGGACAAGTTTTCTCAATTATTTCCATTGCTGGAGAGAAGCCGTCTGGCTAAACTAGTGTGTAGTTGAGTAGGTACTCAGCTTCCCTACTCTTAGGCCTAGGAATAAAGGCTTTTCTGGACTAAGTCACTGTGTACCATGTGCTGGAAAGAACAGAGTTCTGACTCTACCATTTACGGGCTATTTGGCCTTGGTCCAGTTAACTTCTCTGAGTCTTACTCTTTCTGCTTGATAGTGGAGAAGAGTCCCAGATCACAACATAATGTATCTAAAGTATCTAGCACATTGCAGTGTCTCTATAAGTTAGTGCCTTTCGCTTCTCCTCTCCTTCAGCCTTCATTGGTAAATCTCTGTGGTAGCTCTGTTCATTCAGATGGGGCCACTGCTTAAGTTCCAATACATCCCATCTCTGTAGGCTCCTTGCCTCTTACCCATCTCTCAGTGTCTTAGGTACTTAATTGTACTCCAAGAAAACTGTATAGTTTCCTCTGTCTCCCTTTCCCTGCAAAATACCTTTCATTGAATGGAGATGATTACCAAAGAGGGTTAAAAGAAGTCAGGTGATCTGATTATTGGTAGAGGCACCTGTTTTATGAATTCCTAATCCTTGACCATATGTTTAAAAAGGTGAAGTTTGTGTTTAAAACTTGGTCTCAAGAAAAAAAGAAAAATCTGTAAAACTCTCAGATGGTTTTGCTTGAAGTTTTTCTTTTTCTTTTTTAAGTCTTTTAGATTGGTTCCAAGCAAGCATGAGCTTGGTACTTATCAGCAGTTTATAAGTAATGAGTTTTGTTTTCTTTTTACCAGGGAATCAGTATAAGAAAAGGAAGTTCAGGGACTTGCTCTGGGGACACCAGAAGTAGATGGCAGAGTTTAGGTCTGAGAGTTGACAGTTGTGGCCTGTAGGGCATTAGAGCAGGAGTATCATGTTCTTACCATAGTCATAGATTTCTAGTTGTGTTTTTATTCAGCCTTTCAGATCTTAGGAAACTGGAAGGTAAACTTAGGACTGTGAACTCAAAGCGGTATAATTAAACAATTGTTATAATAATGACTTTTCTCTGCGGGATAAGTACACTTCTAAGTGCCTTGTACACATTATGCCCACTCTTAACATCCTTGGAAAAATGTAAGCATAATCATATATATTTTACAGAGATGAAAAATTGAGGCCCAGAAAGATTGAGTAATATCTTAAGTTACTCTATAATAAGCACCAGAGTTGGTTTGACATCATGTTCAATAGCAGTGTGAGTGAAGAGACTGTTATAAAATATAAATTGAAATAGCTAGTAGCGTATAGCAATTAAAATAAAATTTATTATTTTGTTTACATTGACTTTTTGGGCAGAATTCTTAATTTAAATTTAAAGTATGATATTCAACATGTTAGCTTATCTAAAAGGGATTCTTCGAGGATTGTAGAATGATCCTCTGGAATATAGTTACTTTATACATTGAGGCAAATTAAGAGTTATCTTTTTTTAAATGCCAAAACTTGTGAAGTCTTCAGTTCAGTGAAACACCAGTTTGAATTGAATATCACAACACAAACTAATTTGTTAGAAGTTATCAGTTGGTGAATTTAGTCATAATAAGTTTTCAGGTAGTCATGTCTGCAGTTCCATTCAGATCCATTATGCAGATAATTATCAATGATTGTGAAAAGTAGATTTCTTATTCTTAAATCTCTAAGTTCCAGTTGGAAGAACCACAAATTCGCAATTAGAAGTCTTGGGTTCCAGGCCCTTTTTTGTTATTTACTGCCTGTGAAGCCTTGGACATGTCATTTAACCTCAATGAATCTGAACATGAGTTTCTCCTATCAATCAAAAGGGAATATACTTGTTTCCTAATTTCTGTGGGTATTGGACTCCAGCGCTCCCTCAGATTCCAGAGTCCACTCAAGTGGCATGTATTTGTATGTAATCTATGCACGTCCTCCCATATACACTTTAAATCATCTCTAGGTTAATTTATGACTTAATATAAATGCTTTGTAAATAGTTGCTTTGCCATATTGTTTAGGAAGTAATACATGGAAAAAAGTCTGTATGTGTTCAGTACAGCCATAATTTTCCTCCTGATTTTTCATCTGCGGCCAGTTGACTCCACAGATGCTGAATTTGATATGGAGGACTAATTGTAATGTTATCTAACAGGTTTATTATGAATAGAAAGATGTGTTTGACACTGCAAACACATCTTTTCTGTGTTCTGCCTCTTCCTAGCTCTGCAACTATGGGGAAGACATTTAAAATCTTATGCTACTTGGCTTTCTCATCCATAAGGTGAACCTGTGTATGTCAGTGTGCTACAGGGTAAGGAGGGTGCGTGGCAAATAGTTGTAGTAGAATTGCTGATTTGCATGGTCCTCTCAGTCTGTGACCCTCTGCTTGTCAGATCTGCTTATGTTTTGCACATGTTAAAGTTTTACAAGTAAGGCATTGCTTCTCATTGGCATTACTGTTCTTTAGCAGGGCTACCCCATTAAGGAACAGGCCCTGTGAAAGTCTCTTCACATATTTTACCTCAGTCCTTGCAAAAACCCTGTGAGGTGTAGGTACTGTTCTCATTTAAAAGGTGAAGAATTTGAGGCTGAGAGATGAACTTTCCAGAGTCATGGAGCTAATATGTTACCAGAGGCAAATTTCAGTTTGCTGTGAGTGTAAGGACTGTATTCCCCCTCCCCCCATCCTTCACTGTACAAGGAACTGTGACATGCCAAACTAGGCCATGGGCCTGTTAAGCCACAAACTGTCTGTACTAAAATAAGGTAATAATGATCCAGTAATTACATGTTTTTACCACCGCACACCTGTAGTTAAAGGGAAGAAACTGGTTTCACTTTTGAATGCTTCTTGGCATAGCAATAAAAATGATTACCAATATCAATTCTCTATCCTTGATTATGCATCTTTTTAATATTTTGTATGACAAAACAAATGCACTTAGAGCACTCCTGCTGCGTCCTGAGGAGGATGTCACCTCAAGGAGAAATGCCCTTGTGATCATTGGAGTTGCCAGCTCAACTAGCCACTTTTTTCATGAATGTCATGTTTTATTTGAAAGAATAACGGACAGACTGATTATTCAGACTTGAATATTTGGCAGACTCTTTATTAAAATGAATGAAATGAGCCTGTAATGTCAGGGAGAACAGTGACAATATTTGTTTCCAATGATAAAATTTGAGTTTTTAAACAAAAATTAGAATTTTGGAAGACATGTATCCTGGACTACGAACTTGATAGTTTCAGCACCTGAAGACTTTTCTGATGAGATTGATGGTCATATTGGTGAATGTGACCTTTTTGATATTAAATAATGAAATGTGTCACTGTTTAGAAGATCTTTTACTGAATCTGTATTTCATTCTGTTTTGTTTTTTGAGGCAAGGTCTTGCTACATTGCCCATGCTGACCTCTATCTTCTGAGCTCAAGTGATCCTCCTGCCTTAGTGTATAGTCATGCACTACTTCACCTCATGAACCTACATTGTATACCTGAACAGTATTTAATGTTATTAAATCATGCTTAGGCAAAAAATCCAGGAAAGGACATGACAGACCAATAGACTTTAATATGACAGAGTCTGGAAAAATTTACTGATGTGATTTTAGGTGCCATATTACAACTAACCTTTCAGAAACTGTCACTTTTCAAGTTTTCATTAAGAAAAGAAGAAAGCCAAAGGTGGATGAAGAAAATTATTAAAACTCCCTCCTTTTCCAAATGTGTATCAGTAGAATGGCAGATCTTCATGTGATTCAAGCAGAGTAACACATTGAAACAAACTGAATGGAGAAGTAGGTATGAACATCAGCTGTCTTCTAAATTGGATATTAAAGGCACAGTCACGTGCTGCTTGATGGCATTTCAGTCAGTGATGGATGTACCACATAGACTAGGTGTGTGGTCAGCAGTACCATCTAGGTGTGTGTATACTTGATGATGTTCTTCCAAACAGTGGAGGGCCATTAGCACTGCAGTGACCATGAGTAGGTTTTGGGTAGTTAACTCTGGCCCTGGCAAGAAAACTGGGGGGAGGTAGAGGGAAGCTTCTGGAGCAGCGAGACTGTCGTTACAGTAATTTAGGCATGAAACGACCCCGGCCTAAATTAAGGTAGCTGCTTTTGCTATAGCTAATGAGATATTTAAGCTGAAGAATATGATAATATAGTAATATTCCTGCTGTGTAACATTCACTGTGTATTTTTAATACGCTGAATACTGTGTTAAGGACTCTATGTATATTATCTCATTTAATCTTCATATTATCCTGGAGGTAGGTCAGACTGATATTATCTCTGCTTTTTGATACTTAAGTGAAAATAATACAAGTTCATTTTTGAAAGATTGTTGAAAATACAGCTAGGAACCCACCCAGCCCCCAAATATAAAAACAAGCTTATCAGTCATCAAGGCATAGAATTACCGTAAACAATTTGGGATAAACCCTTTCAGACTTAAAAAAGGATGCATATGTGTTGTATGGGAAATGCTGAATGGAGGCTTCACACTGTTTTTTCTTTGAAAGATGGGCTGCTTGAAAGATTTGAGCTTTAGGGAGATTGATGAAATAGGCAAATGTCTACTTAAAATATCAATTTGTTTATGTATTCTTATTAAACATTACATACATACAAAAAGAGGTAATTTAGAAATATTTTACCTTTTGGTTTTTGAAAGAAAAGTTGATGTACTCTACTGCACCAGGATCTGTAAAATTTCTTGGACTCATTTTGAATCTTCAGTTTTCTAGGACAAATGTTGAGATATAGAACATTTTTGAATCAGTATGTGTTGTAGTCACGGATGATTTTTTTCCCAACCTGCAATTGTCATTCAGATAATATTAGTAAGGTTAGTTTTCTTCATTTGTGCCATTTGTATGGTGCATTGCTTTTCCAAAAGTTTTTGAGATGACATTCATGTAACAGAATTAACCTTTTTAAAGTGAACAATTTGGTATCATCTGATGCATTCACAGTGTAGTCCAAACATTTTTTATCACCCTCAAGAGAGCCCCCAAACCCATTGGTTAATCACCCTCTATTTCCCCTTCACTCTAGCCCTTGACAACTACTAGTCTGCTTTGTTTCTATGAATTAACTTGTTGAGGATGTTCCATATACATGGAGTCATCTTCTGGGTGTCCTTTTGGTCTGACTTTTACTTAGTGCAGTGTACTGGTACATGCTGCAGCATGGACAGAACTTGAAAACCTTTTTATAACTGAATAATATTCTTTTATGTGTGTGAAGAATAAACCACAGTTTGTTTCTATATCTATCTGTTGGTAGACATTTGGGTTGTTTTTACCTTTCAGCCATTGTGAATAGTGCTGCTGTGAGTGTGTGTACAGGTTTTGAGTTCCCACTCTTCTGGTCTTTTGGGTATGTATCTAGGAGTAAAACTGCTGGGTCATATGGTAGCTCTTTATTTAATGTTTTGAGGAACTGCCAAACTATTTTCCATAGCAGCTGCTCAATTTTACCTTTCTACCAGCAATGTACAAGGGTTTGTCAATTTATTTTTAATGAGGAACACAATAAGATGGGGAAGGTAGAGAGAAAATATGTGTGGCCTTTGAGTTTATTAGAGCCTCTGTATCTCAGATTTTGCCTGATGGACTTATTAAATATTTATTTAGCATCACTTCAGCTCCAAGAATGAAATTTAGCTCAGGGAAATGTATCTAATCTATTTTAAGTGGTGAACAGACTAAGAAGTGAAGATCAGAGAAGTGAAAGAAGGGAATTTAAATAGACTATAAAGTTCCTCACGGACATAGGCCCTGGTCCTCTGTGTGCTCTAAGTATTTAATAAAGTACTCAGCATGTCATAAGTTGTTCTGGGGGTTCCAGAGACTACCCCCATCTAGTGATTCACTAAGGCTCACAGAACTCAGTACAAAGTTGTATTTATGGCCATGCTTTGTGATGGTGAGAGGATACAATAAGCAAAATTAGCTAAGGCAAAGGGGCAGAGGCAGTGTTCAGGGGAAACCCAACTTAAGCTTCCAAGAGTTCTCTCCCATATTTAGTTCCTCTAGCAGTGAGTTTTGACAGTGTTCTTTGCCATGGAAGCTTATAGAGACTTTAAGCTGAAATGGTGGGGATGTAGGGCTATTGATATAGACAGCCTACTCCTAGTACATACTAGAATTCCCGACTCTGAGTAGCAGCACAGGTATTGACTGATAAAGCCACTCTTACCAGTTCTGATAGTGCCCTTCTCAAATTTTAGGTTCTTAGTACCTGGCCTAGTTCCTTGGCCAAACTTGTAGGTTGCACTTTCTAGGGATAGCACTCAGTTCTGCTCTGTTCTTTTCTGTACATAGATGTTTAGTTGTTGCTAGGTACTGTGAAGAAAAATATCATAGTAGAGAGCCAGCAGGGACTTTAGCGCCAGACAGACTTGGATTTGTAATATCATGGGAAAATGGTGTAGTTCTTCTGAGCCTCAGTTTCTTTACTATAGAATGATAAAGTGTTCCAGTGAGAATTAAAAGTGATAATGTGCATAAAACACTAATATTTGTCCTGTATATTAAGTGACTGTTAACATTTCATTTCAGCTCACATGTGTCAGTCTTGAGTCTAGTCAGGAGGGAGAGACTACATAGTAATTTAAATAGGGAATTTAATATAAGAGATTATTTACCCTAAGAGGAGAGTGAAGCAATGAGGAATAGGCTTATAGGAAGTAAAAAGAAATCCAGAGAACAGCACATGTAATATAATTGCAGATACAACTGGGCACAGTGGCACATGCTTGTAATCCCAGGGACTTGGGAGGCTGAGGCAGGAGGATCACAAGTTCAAGGACAGCCTTAGCATCTTAGCAAAATCTTCTGCTACTTAGTGAGACCCTGTCTCAAAATAAGACATAAAAAGGACTGGGGATGTAACTCAGTGCTAATGTGCCCTGTGTTCAAAAAGAAAACTCACCAAACCCCACCAAAACCCAGATATAATAATATACTAATATGATCGATATATGATTAAATATAATTAATTTAACTTAATACAATTTCAGGTACCCTGAGATAAAATACTCAAAGAAGAGCTGTCTCCCTCAGCCTCCCCACCCTGACCTAGAAGCTAAGAGCTAGACCCTTTTGGAGAGGGCATGACTGAATGGTAGAGAAGAAAGTTCCTGTGACCTCATAACAGCAGAACTTGCTGGATATCTGTCTTTTAGAAGTTGCTAGAAATTCACCTTTTAGGTCACTGGGCAAGCAGTTTAAAAGAAGTTGTCTCTCCAGAGTCACTCTACCATATAACAGCTGGAAGAGAGCTGTTGGGGAAGCTGCTAGCTGTTGGCTACTGTGAGCTGCAGGACCTTACAGGGAAAGAAACAGAGTATTCTTTAAAAGGGCGCTGCTGAGTAAGCACTCTGGAACCTGGAAGCAAAACCTTTCTTCCTACACTCCTGTGCCCTCTACCGACACTCCTGTGCCCTCTACTGACATGCATACTGGCACCAGAGAAATATTTAAAGGGCCCAGGTCCATTTTAACAGAGCAGGCAAAAAGGGTAATTTGGAGCTGAAAGTCAACTGATAACCAGCAGATGTGTGAAATGAATATTTAATTCCAGATCCTCAGAAACCAGGAAAAAAGCGATAAAATGGAGATATAAGAAACCTCAAAAATAAGACGTATTTAAAAACTTGAAGTTGGATCCTTACCTTACACCATATACAAAAGGGAATTCAAGACAGACCAAAGAGAGAACATAAGAGCTGAAATCTTAAAATTTTTAGAAGAAAACTTACGGTTAAAATCTTTATGACCTTGTATTCGACAGTGGATTCTTGGATATGTCATCAAAAACACAGGCAACAAAAGAAAAAAAATAGATAAATTGGAGTTTATCAAATTAAAAACTTTTATGCCCCTAAGGACACTATCAACAGAGTGAAAAGGCAACCCACAGTGGAAGAAAATCTTTGCAAATGCTCAGGTCTTTGCTCTACTCAGGGATTAATATATGAGGTAAATAAATCCAGCAACATAATACGACATATATAATTCAACAACAGTAAAAACCAAATAGCTTAATTTAAAAATGGGCAGAAGACTTGAATAGACATTTGCACAAAAAAGATATGCAAATGACCATTAAATACATGAAAAGATGCGTAGTGTCATTAATCATAAGAGAAAACAAATTAAAGCCACAGTGGGATAACATATGCCCATTAGGATAGCTGTTCTTAACCAGAACACTAGTGTTGGGCAAGGATGCCAAGAAGTTGGAATCCCGTGCGTTGCTGGTGGGAATAAAATTGTGTAATTGCTATGGAAAAATGATATAGTAGTTCTTCAAAAAATTAAGAGTCAGAGCAATCCCACTTCTGGGTATATACTCCAAAGTATTAAAAGTAGGGCTTAGCTGGTATTTGTATACCATATGCTTAGCAGGTTTATTCACAGTAGGCAAAAAGTAGAAACAACCCAAGTATCATTGCATATGATGAATGATAAGCAAAATGTTATATTCATATACAATGGTGTATTATTAAGGCTTAAAAAGAAATTGACACATGCCACAATGTGGATAAATTGGGATCATGGTATGTGACATAAGCCAATCACAAAAGTACAGATGCTGTGATTCCACTCATGAAGTGTCTAGAGTAGTCAGATTTGTGGCAACACAGTAGAGCAGTGTTTGCCCGGGAGTGGAATGAGGAGGGGAGTTGGTGTTATTGTTGAGGGACACAGAGTTCTGCAGGTGGGTGGCAGTGTGCACAATGATGTGAGTGTACCTGATGCCACAGAGTGCATACTAAAAACCTGCAAAAATGGTAAATTTCATTAAAAAAAAAAAAGAACCTGCTGAAGAACATTTATAGTAGGTTGAGTATCCCTTATCTAAAATGTCCCCTACCAGAAGTGTTTTGGACTTGATGTTTCCTTTTGTAATTTGGACTATTTGCATATATATAACAAGATATCTTGGGAATAGGACCCAAGTCTAAATGGGAAAATCATTTATGTCTCAGGTATGCCTTATACACATAGCCTGGAGGTAATTCAGTATAATATTTTTAATAATTTTGTGCATGAAACAGTGGTCCATTGTTTGGAACTTTCCATTTGTGGTATTATGTTGTGCTTAAAAAAAAAAGTTGAATTTAGAGCATTTTAATTTTGGATTAGGGATATAGTATGATCTTAAACCTTAAATGGAAAGGGTAAATTAAGGGTGAATTTTATTTCTTATTTATCTATTTTGTGACTTATCATTATTGAATTTTAATTAAGATAACAAAAGCAAGAACAGAATGGATTTGTACAGGAAATTTAAAAACAGCATTGAGGCAGTCACGGTGGTGCATGCTTGTAATCTCAGCAACTCAGGAGGCTGAGGCAGGAGGATCACAAGTTTGAGACCAGCCTCAGCAAATTAGCGAGGCCCTTAGCAACTCAGTGAGACTCTGTCTCAAAACATAAAAAGGACTAGGGATGTGACTCAGTGTTAAAGCAACCCTGGGTTAAGACCCCAGTACCAAAAAACCATCCCCAAGTTGGGAGGGAAGAACAGAAGTTCAGTGGATTAGACAAAGGGGAATGAAGGGAAGGGGGGAGGGGTATGGGTATTGGAAAAACTGTGGAATGAATTGGACATAACTTCCCTGTGTTCATATAAGAATACACCACCAGTGAAACTGCATATCTACATCATGTACATCCATCCATGAGAATGGGATCCTAATTAGAGTAAGTTATACTCCATGTATGTCAAAGTACACTCTACTGTCATGTATATCTAAAAAGAACAAATAAAAAATATTAGCAGCAATAAAGTTAAAAAAAAAAAATCCACTCCCAAGACAGAAAGTATTAGCCACGCAGGGATTGATTCCTGAAGAGTGGACTGCAAACTGTATGAAGCGTGTATATGTTACAAAAGGCAGAGTTGCTGTGGTTATCCTAGTGATAATCTCTTTCTGTCCTCAAATACTAGAATTGATTTACATCTTGTTGTTGTTTGTTTGTTTTGTTTTTTAAATTTTTAACACAGCTTTGTTGTTCTTGAACTTTTGAACTCAGGCTATCCTCCCGTCTCAGCCTTCAAATAACTGGGGCTTTGGGCATGTTCCAGCATGCTTGGCTTTAATATCAGTAATTTTTATCCAGTGTTTGAGCATCTTTAATAGGGTCAGTTGGCCATTTGGCATATATTCCTAAGTAACTGATATTGGAATAAGCTAAGAAAAAAATAAGGATTGGCTAATTGGAAATGTGCTTTGTTGTAGGATTTAGACCCATAGACTTTATAATTTCTTAAGTCATTTGCAGCTAGTAGACAAGGGAGTGGGGAAGGAATTTTTTTTTTTTTAATTCTTTTTTAGATATACATGACAATAGACTGTATTTTGATATATTATACATACATGAAGTGTAACATTCTAATTAGCAAGGAATTCTCTTTGAGCTTCTCTTGTATGTTGAATACTGTTAGGTAAGCTTCACCTGAATTATTTCATTTAACCATCAGACTTAATGAGGTGAAAATTATCGCATAGTAGAGAATTAAAATTGAGACTCAGGTTGCTTGAGCAGAATGGCTTAGTTAGAAAGTGATGCGTTCTACCCAGTGTTTGACTCTGCATCTGACTCCCGGAGGTTGGAGGTTGTGATTTCCTTACTGCATCAGGAGCGGGATTGTATGTCTGAGGCCAGTAGTTGATGTGAATGGAAAGCAAGGAGGTCTGAGTTCCAGGACCTCTTTTATGTCTGTTTAAAGAATTGAAAAGGGCACTTCTCCTAAGTCTTAGCTGCCTCACTTGTAAAGAAAGGGGTTAGATTGGTTCTCTCTTCGATCCTTGAAACTCTTATTGAAAAGAGGACATTGTAGTGTGTTCCAAAGGTGGGCTGCGAGGACCCATTAAATCCTCACGTCATGTTTTAATATTAAACATACTGTTTATACCAGGGCATATTTTAATTAAAAAACAAAAACAAAACCCCAGGGTATTGGGGCTGGGAATGATGAATGTAATGAAGAACTTAGGTTATTTGCCTCCATGCGGACAGGGGTTGGGGCTGGAGAAACTAATTTGTTGCAAACAAGGTAGTAAAATAGCCTGAAGTATTGGGTTTTTTCTCACCCCGTTCCCTGTCAGGCCATGTGGTCTGAATCAGTCTTTCTTTCCATTATTAAATATGTACAAGGTAATATGAAAGTCATTTGACCAGGTAGTAAGTCACTGAAAAATCCAAGCTTGTCCATTTGCTCAAGTTGTTTGTAGAGGACAGCATTAGTTTTTTTTTTTTTTTTTTTTTTTTTTTTTTTTGCTGTGCTAGGGATTTGAACCCAGGGCCTTGTGCTTGTGAGGCAAGCACTCTACCAACTGAGCTGTATCCCCCGCCCAGGACAGCATCATTTCTTACCTTCCTTTGCTTCCTTTGACTTTCCTCACCTAAAATTGTGTAGTGGCATGAATTTATTTTTTTCTGTTTTTAGTATTCTACTTCCCCTTCCACTTTGTGATACTGCTTTTATTTTTTTTTTTTAATTTTTTTTAGTTGTAGACAGACAATACCTTTATTGTTATTTATTTATTTATACGTGGTGCTTAGGATCAGACCCAGTGCCTCACAACATACTAGGCAAGTGCTCTACCACTGAGGTACAACCTAGCCTTGTTTTTTTTTTATCTATGAAAATGAAAGACAACAGGTGTCCTTTTGGATTTGTTTTTAATTGTTTAGTTTATCTTTGTTGTGCATTTCCAGTTTTTTATACTCTGCTCCTGTTTAACCTTCGTGAGTGATACTGGCCTGTAAGAAAAACTAGTGTAATAAATCTCTGATGCTCAGCATATGATCTGTTAAGCAGGTAAAGCCAGGGAAGATTGGCAGGGTGGAGTCTTCCTGGTGCTTCATTTCAGTTAGTATTTTATTGATCTCTGCTTAGGATTTATGGCTAGCATATTATATCACAACATAACTATAGTTGTATATAACAAGGCTTTTTGAGCTTTGGGATTAAGTCCTCTTAGCATCCCTCTTAACCTGTATTTTAAAAGTGCTTAAGAAAATGGTATCTTTTTCCTCCTCCTATATGCAATGTTCTGGGTAATTTTACCAGTATTCTTTGCAAATGTATTAGCTAATCATTCAGAAATAATAAGGTAATTTTCAGAAAACATTTAGAAAATAGGTTTATCTTGTAATTATTAAGAATAAGCTCCTTAATGGCAAGGGCGCTGGCACTTTGCTTGGCAAAAAGCAAAACAACACAGTCCACTCTACTGATGAATCAAGGGTTCCTCTGCTTAAATGATTTTTCCAAACCTCTGTGCATGTGTGTGGAGCTTCTGAGGAGTCATTGAAGAATATGAAAGTCAGGTGGTTTTCTTGTGTCACTTCTCTCAGCACCCACTTACACATGTATGATCCATTGTAGTTGCTGTACTTGACAGTTACTTAGGGATCCTTGGTTTCACTTTTGCTTGTCCACTGACCAGAAGCTCCTTAACAGGTTTCATTGCTGACTTCTGTAGCTATTAAGGATACCTGATATCTATGGTTGATGGATCCATCCTCCCTCCTTCCTTCCCCCTTTAGCTCCTTCCTTCGTCAAACCCAGGACCTTGGCATACTAGGTAAGCACTCTGTCACTGAGCCTTTTATTTTGAGACAGGGTCTTGTTAAGTTGCTGAGGCTAGCCTCCATTGTGATCCTTCTGCCTCAGTTACCTGAGTATCTGGGATTACAGGTGTGTGCCACTGTGTCCAGCCAGTTCCTTTATTTTATTTTATTTTATTTTATTTATTTAAAAATTTTTTTTTGTGCCCTCTGCTTAGGCAGAGTCAGTTTCTAAGCCTTCAGTCTTACTGAGCCAGTAGTGCTTGCTTATAGGTACATAACTACTAAGCTGTATCTGTCTTTGGAGTTTAGCACATATGATTTTCTATCCTATCTGTTCTCTTAGCTTTCTTTATAATTCTGTCTTGCTTTCAGTATTAGTTATATGTTTTACTAGACCTGCAGATCTTTGGACCATCATAAATATCAGAGTCTGGATCTGAGAATTTTTTTTTTTTTTTAAACTAGTTGTTAGAAGTTGTGGAAGTATTGGGTATAGAATTGAGACCTAAGTCTGAAGGCAGCTCAACCACTCGCATTAGGTATTTATTTGACTTTGAGCAAATCATTTAAACTTTTGGAAATTTAAGTTTTCTTGTCTGTAAAATGAGGTCGATAAAACACGTTTCATGCATTGTGAAGACTAAATGAGATTATGTAAATTTGATTTTATGTGTTATACTGAAATATTGGCAATACGCTAATATTAGCAATAAGCTGTTATGTATCATGCATTTTACATTTTGTAAAATTCAAACAATTCACACCTTCCACAAATCCTGTATTTCTAAAAATTTTATTTTTTATTTTTAATGCATTATAGTTATACATAATGGTGGGGGTCATTTTGACATATTCATAAGTTCATGTATCAGTTTCATGTTCAGTCCCCAGCACATCCTCTTTTCCTTTCCCTCCTCCCTCCCCTTGATCTCATTCCTCTACTTTGTTGTACTTCTGTTTTCTGTTTATTTTTTAATTGGTGCATTATAGTTATGTATAAAATTGGAATGTATTGTGATATATGTATGCATATAGCATAATGGTCAGCTTCATTTCCCAGTTCTTCCATTTTTCCCTATCTTCCTCTCTCCCCACCTGGTACTCTACTTCATTTTACTGATCTTCCTTCTATTTTCAAATCCTATTGTTTTTGCCTGATGTAACCAATGTTAGAAGTTTGTGTGTTTATCCTTCAAGGTCTTTCCTATGCATTTCTTTACTTTTTTTTAACATGCATGTAGAAATAATAATTCTTGTACTGTGATTTTGAAAGCTGTTTTGCTGTCATTAATGTGATATCATTTATAGGAATTTTTCTTTATTTTTAAAAATATACTTGGGATATTGAAATTTTATAATACTTGATAACTATTTCCTTATTAATGGAAATTGAAGTTCTTTTTTTTTTTTGAAAAGAAAATTATTATATTGATGAATAAAGTTGTAGAAACCCAACTATTACCCAAATAGTGTAAAGTAGAGGTTGAGATATGTAGGTGCTTCAACGTACTTCTTTTTTTTTTTTTTTTTATTGTAAACAAATGGGATACATGTTGTTTCTCTGTTTGTACATGGCGTAAAGGCATACCATTTGTGTAATCATAAATTTACATAGAGTAATGTTGTTTGATTCATTCTGTTATTTTTTCCCTTCCCCCCACCCCTCCCACCCCTCTTTACCCTCTATACAGTACTTCCTTCCTCCATACTTGCCCCCCTCCCTAACCCTAACTCTAACCCTAACACTAACCCTTCCCTCCCCACCATTATGTGTCATCCTCCACTTATTAGCGATATCATTCGTCCTTTGGTTTTTTGAGATTGACTTATCTCACTTAGCATGATATTCTCCAATTTCATCCATTTGCCTGCAAATGCCATAATTTTATCATTCTTTATGGCTGAGTAATATTCCATTGTATATATATACCACAGTTTCTTTATCCACTCATCAATTGAAGGGCATCTAGGTTGGTTCCATAGTCTGGCTATTGTGAATTGAGCAGCTATGAACATTGATGTGGCGGTATCTCTGTAGTATGCTGATTTTAAGTCCTTTGGGTATAGGCCAAGGAGTGGGATAGCTGGGTCAAATGGAGGGTCCATTCCAAGTTTTCTAAGGAATCTCCACACTGCTTTCCAGAGTGGCTGCACTAATTTGCAGCCCCACCAGCAATGTATGAGTGTATCTTTCTCCCCACATCCTCGCCAACACCTGTTGTTGCTCGTATTCTTGATAATCGCCATTCTAATTGGGGTGAGATGGAATTTTAGGGTGGTTTTGATTTGCATTTCTCTTATTACTAGAGATGTTGAACATTTTTCCATATGTTTGTTGATTGCTTGTAGATCTTCTTCTGTGAAGTGTCTATTCATTTCCTTAGCCCATTTGTCGACTGGATTATTTGACTTCTTGGAGTAGAGTTTTTTGAGTTCTTTATAGATTCTGGAGATTAGTGCTCTATCTGAAGTATGATTGGCAAAGATATTCTCCCACTCTGTAGGCTCTTTCTTTGCATTGCTGATAGTTTCCTTTGCTGAGAGAAAGCTTTTTAGTTTGAATC
This sequence comes from Sciurus vulgaris, assembly GCF_902686455.1. NCBI lineage: Eukaryota > Metazoa > Chordata > Mammalia > Rodentia > Sciuridae > Sciurus > Sciurus vulgaris. The sequence goes on along the minus strand of NC_136465.1, from coordinate 169,802,842 downwards.
TATCCCAGTGGTTGATTCTAGCTTTTATTTCTTGTGCTATGGGAGTCCTGTTAAGGAAGTCTGATCCTAGACCTACAAGGTGAAGATTTGGACCTACTTTTTCTTCTATAATCTGCAGGGTCTCTGGTCTGATTCCGAGGTCCTTAATCCATTTTGAGTTGAGTTTTGTGCATGGTGAGAGATATGGGTTTAGTTTCATTCTGTTGCATATGGATTTCCAATTCTCCCAGCACCATTTGTTGAAGAGGCTATCTTTTCTCCATTGCATATTTTTGGCACCTTTGTCTAGTATGAGAAAATTGTATTTATTTGGGTTTATGTCTGTGTCCTCTATTCTGTACCATTGATCTACCTTTCTATTTTGGTACCAATACCATGCCGTTTTTGTTACTATTGCTTTGTAGTAGAGTTGAAGATCTGGTATTGCAGTACCCCCTGTTTCACTCTTCCTGCTAAGGATTGCTTTAGCTATTCTTGGTTTCTTATTCTTCCAGATGAATTTCATAATTGCTTGCTCTATTTCTGCAAGGTACGTCATTGGGATTTTAATTGGAATTGCATTGAATTTGTATAGCACTTTAGGTAGTGAAGTTCTTTCTAGTTTTTCACTGTTACTGACAGCACTGTACTGAAAATCTTTGTACATGCTTCTTGGAATATGTGCAAACAATTCTCTAGAGTAGATAGATGTGAAATTATGAGAAGGTATGTGCATTTAATATTTTTGTTAAATTGCTTTTCAAACTGGTGATCCCCAAATACTTGCATTTCTGTTAGATATGAAGGTACCAGTTATGTACTTTCTTGCCAGTGTGAGATATTTTCATTTTGATTTTTGCAGATCTCATGAGTGGAAAATGTATCTCAAATCTAAAAGAATGTTCACAGGCAGCATGGCTTGTGAGCACAAACAGTATAACTGGGAAGAATTTAATTATTCATTAATAGGAAAAATAGTACAGAAATAAAATTTGACATATTTATAAGAAAATACTAAACAGCAGTCAAAATTACTGGGGCATAATGGTATTCATTCATGAAGATGAGTCTCACATAGGATTGAGCAAAAAAGAAAAAAAGCAAATTACTGGAGAATATACACAGTAAGACCCATGTCTGTAAAATTCAGAATTATTTGCAAAATTAATGCATTTGTAAGAGATAGGTATGTACAAGGAACATAAAAAAAAGGAAAGTGAGTCATTTTCTTAAAGTTATAGGCCAGTGAGAGGTGCAGGGAGTTTCTGAGGCCCAGAGAGTTACCAGTAGTCTTACCTGAGAGGCAGAAATACAGAACACAAAGCTTTGCCAGGACAGATCGGAGAGTAGATCCATTTCCTCCAACACATCTCTGTGCAACCTGTTACATCCATCTTCACTATTAAAGTTTTTGACAACATTGGCTTGTAGAAAAGTGATCTTTTTATAGTTTTCTGCATTGAAGATGTTGTGGAATATTGTTTATATGTAGGATGGTCTCTGGAAGTGATGAATAATAAGTTTTTGGAGTTTTCAATTATTTTCTTAATCATAAATTCCTTTCTGAAAGAATCTTGAAATAATTACTGTGAAGGGATAATATAGAATGGTTTGTTAGGAGGAGAGTTTGGCAAAATAGAGAAAGGATGAGTCAGCAGTTTGTTTTTCTTTTTTAATATCTGTGTTATTGAGTCAATTGCTTACTATCTCTGACTCAATTTCCCTAATGGTAGGAAACACATTCTTATGTATCCCTGTATTACCTCCTTCTCTTTACTACTTTTTCTTCCCCTTCCCTTTCTCCTGGAACCATGCAGCTCAGTTGTTCCATATCTGCTGGTCATCATCTCTGTCATTAGCATCGTTGGGGAATGGTATTGAAGTAAATTTACTTGTTGCTATCAGGGACCTTGTTCTTTTTTTGTAGTCTAAGCTGTATATATCTCCCCTTAAAAATCATGTGAACCTAGGTGAGGTGGTGCACCCATGTAATCCCAGAAACTCAGAAAGGTGAGGCAGGAGTGAGAGACCTTGTCTCAAAATACAAAGTAAACAGGGTAGAGTAGCTCAGTGGAAAAGCACCCCTGGGTTAAATCCCCAGTAACCCAATTCCTCTTGCTTCCCCCGTGTGAAAATAGCCAACATGGCTTAACTGTTATTATTTTTAAATAGCAGGTTTAATGAGATTTAATTCAGAGATCTTTAATCTCACCTTTGAGATGTATTTTTAATATTTTTAGTGTGATCATAGAGTTGTGTATATATCACCAGTGTCCAGTTCTAGAATATTTCCATCATCCTCCCAAAAAAACCCCATTATCTGTTAGCAGCCACTGCTTATTTCCACCCTCTGATCTCTGGAACCACTAATCTGTTTTCTGTCACTATGAATTTGCCTAGTTGGACATTTCCTATAAATAGAATCATGTAATTTGTTGTCTTTTTGGGTCTGGCCCTTTTCACTTAGCAGGATGTTTTCAGATCATCCATGTTGTATCAATAGTCCATTCCTTTTTAACTGATAAATAGTATTCAGTTATGGATGTTCTGTATTTTGTTTATCAATTGGTAGACATTTGGGTTGTTTTTGCATTTTGATTATTATGAAATAATGCTGCTATGAACTTTCATGCTCAAGGTTTTGTATGGACATATGTTTTTGTTGTTCTTGGTTATATACCTTAGTGTGGAATTGTTGGGTGATATAGTAATTCTCTGGGACTACCCAACTGTTTCCAAAGCAGCTGTACCATTTTACATTCCCAGCCAGCAATGTTATAAGAATTCCTGTTTTTCTATATCCTTGCCATGGATTGTTATTGTCAGACTTTTTGATTGTAATTTTGTGTGTGTGTGTGTCTCTGTGTGTGAGTGATGTGGTTTAAAATTTTTTTAAATAGTTGTATATATGGTTTAAAAATTTTTTCAATAGTTGTATATGGACAGAATGCCTTTATTTTATTTATTTTTATGCGGTACTAAGGATTGAACCCAGTGCCTCATATGTGCTAGGCAAATGTTCTGCCTCTCAGCTACAGCCCCAGCCCTCAATATGGTTTTGATTTGCATAATGGCTAATGGTGTTTAGCATCTTTTCATGTGCTTACTGGCCATTTGCTTATCTGTTTTGGAGAACTGCCTGTTTAAATCCTTTTTTTTCTTTTTGTGTGTGGTGCTAGGGATTGAACCCAGGACCTCACTAGGCAAGTACTCTACCATGAACTACCTTCCTAGCCCTCTTTTCTCATATTTAAGTTGAATTATTTTTATTGTTTTTTAAAAATATTTTTATTAGTTGTTGATGGACCTTTTTTATTTACTTATTTATATGTGGTGCTGACATTTGAACCCAGTGCCTCACACATGCTAGCCAAGTGCTCTACCCCTGAGCCACAACCTGGCCCTCTTTTTATTGTTGAGTCACAAGAGTTCTTTATATAGTCTGGGTATGCATCCTTTATGAGACATAATTTGCAAATATTTTCTCCCATTCTGTCTTTTCACTTAATGGTGTCCTTTGAAGCACAGAAGTTTTAAATTTTAATGACATCTAATTTGTCCCTTTTGCTTTGTCACTTGTGCTTTTGGTATCATATTGAAGAAACTGTTGCCTAGCCAAAGGCTTAGGGTTTAAGAGTTTTATAGTTCTGGGTATGATCTACTTTGAGTTAATTCTGTATATGTTGTGGGGTAGGATTCCAACTTCATTTTTTTACATGTGGATATCCAGTGGTCACAGCACTATTTGTTGAAAAGACCACTCTATTGACTTTCTTGGCACCCTTTTGAAAAATTAGTTGACCATAACGGTAAGGTTTTTTTCCTGGACTTTGAACTCTAGTCCATTGGCCCATATGTCTGTCCTTGGGCCAGTATCACACTATCTTTTTTGTGGTGCTGGGGATTGAACCAGGGCTTCCCACATGCTAGGCAAGTGCTCTGCTACTAAGCTACATCCCCAGTACTTTTTAATTTTTTGATGCAGGGTCTCACTAAGTTGTCCAGGCTGGTCTTGCATATGTGATCCTTCTGCCTCAGCCTGGGATTACAGGTGTGGACCACTGTGTCCAGCTCATACTATCTTGAGTGTTGTAGCTTTTTAGTAAACAAAAATCAAACTATGAGTCTGTCAACATTTTTTTTTCTTACTCATGACTGTTTGGGTACTCATAATTTTTTTTAAGGCAGGTAGCTTCAAAGTGTCCAAAATAGAGAATTAGGACTTGGCTTTCCTTTGATTGAATCAGTGACTAAATCCCTAAGTCATTTCTGGTTCTGTAACTCCATTTATTTACTTACACATGCTTTTGGGTGTCTACTATGTATAGACATTGACTCGATTTTGGGGAAACCATGATAAACACAACACAGGGACTCTGTAGTGAGTTTAAAAATTGACTCTTGGCACTCTTGTTTTTGAAGGGAGTGTAGAGTTTCAACTGTCAAAGAAATGAAGATAATCCTGTCTTGATACAGCCACCATTAGGTGCAAGGGTTATTCTCTTGGCATATTTGAAAGTCCTATCAGCACATATTCCTCTTAAATACTTGTTATGCTAGGAATGAAAGTACAAAAGATGGGAGCAGGATGAATGACTTTAAGAAGGTGTGTTGAACACTTTGGCAATGACAAAAGCACCAGCATGTGAACATGTATCTCTTGCCTTTTCTTTGCAGCTCCCTTGTGGGCCAGGGCTTTGTTTCATTCCTTTTTCATATTCCTTCATTTCTCTAACAATGCTCAGGAGATTTCACTATTCAGTATATGTTGATGGAATGATTGAATGGGTCAAGTAAGCCATCAATTAGTGCTTGTGTTGTGTGACTTTACACTAAATTAGTGTTTGCATAGTTTTTATTGACTAGAATCCTTACCTTCAAGGATCTTTATTTAATGGTTTAATGTGAGGTTGAGACAGGCACTTAATATACCTTTAAAAATAAGGTTACCATCATAAAGTAAGCTGCACAAATAACCTAAGTAAATATTGACATATATACATGCTTGAATCACTTGAGTCCATAAAATGATACAGGTTGGTAGAAAAAGTCTTAAGGTAGAATTTCATCTAGATTTAAAAGAACTGAGGAAAAACAAATTGATGGGGAGGAGGTGCTAAAGTTTTGCAGGTCAAGGGGCAGTTCTCAGCAGGGTGCTATTCTTCCCCTTTCTGACCAGGGGACACATGGAAATTTGTGGAAGTTTTTGATTTTTCTAGTGTGTAGGAGTGCTACTGATTTTCAGTGACTAGGGGATGAGTTCTTAAAGTCCCACGGTATGAAGTTAGAAATTGTTCTGCCCCACCTCTCACTGGCACCCTGCTGGACATAGACTGAGAAGGAAACAGATTTAGCTGCACTGGAGGAAAATAGTGTGTATGAATAGTGTTCCTAAGCAGATATTGTTTTTCTGTTTTTGCTTGTGCCATTGTAGAGGCTCAGCTGGGATGGATAGATATAGTTGGGTAGGATGGAATACAGCAAAGGAACATTTAAGGAACTGAGAAAGGCATATATTTTGATAAGTTTGGGACAATTTGATTATTCTGAACATTTTGTTTGCTCTTACAGTTTGATTTTTTCCCCCTTTTCTTTCTTATAGAACGAGCCTCTAACCCCAGGTTATCATGGATTCCCAGCGCGGGACAGCCAGGTTGGTTTCTGTTGTTTGTAATGTAGATGGGTGTGTGTGCGCGTGAGCGCGTGTGTGTTTTATCAAAGGATGTTGTAGTAGTCATTCCTGAAATTACTTATTTTAGAGGGTAACACAGCTTGTTTCAGCAGTGAATTTGCTTTTAGGGATACAAAATATATTTCTTAATTCTACAAGTATTACAATCATGTTATTAAAGTTACAGATATTATGGGAAAATAATCACTCAAGTGCAATAATGATTGCTTTTGTTTTTTCTTCTCTCTGCTGTATAATTATTTTTTGGTGGGGGTAGGGTACCAGGGATTGAACTCAGGGTCACTTGACCACTGAGCCACAACCCCAGCCCTGTTTTGTATTTTATTTAGAGACAGGGTCTCACTGAGTTGCTTGGTGCCTCGCCATTGCTGAGGCTGGCTTTGAACGCTTGATCCGTCCATCTCAGCCTCATGAGCTGCTGGGATTACAGGCATGTGCCACCACACCTGGCTATATAATAATTTTTTAACCTGGTCTTCTTGCTGCCTTATAATTCTAAATGCTGGACTTGTCTTTTTATTTTCTGTCATTTAGTCTCTGTCTGCACAGATTTTTTGAGTCTTTGTAATAATCTGCAACAAAAAATTCCATTCTCTTCCTTGGGTTTGGGGGCGGAGTTTTCAGCCTTATGGTTTTAATAGAGAGAGCCGACTTTCTATTGCCTTTCTTTGTTAGATGAGGAAGAATGGAAAAAGCTGGGCACAACTGCTTCCTCTGAGGCAAGTTTGTAAAATGTCTTCCGACTCTTCTTGCTATTTGAAGTCTTGAGCAGATGAGGCCAAAACAGAGTTAAGGCAGAGGAACAAATAAGGCGGAGAAATGGTATGGCTTAAGTCAACCAGGTTCTTGATGAATTATATCTCCGTGCTGTTTGGGGATATTGACATTCTTGAGGAGATTTGAAAGGGTGGCTCTTTGAAATATCTTTGAATGTCTATCCATGTTTCCTTATAGGATCGTCCAAAAACGCCACTGCTGTTAGGTGTGTGCAAAGGAACATGAATCATTATAGTGCTAAACAAAGGGATTAACACAGTTTCTCTTCCCAGAAGTTAATTGAATCTCATGAATTTCTGAAGCTAATCTTAAAATCTAACATAATCAATAGTCACCTATTTGGACGCCTTCCAGATTTGAGAATATTTACCCAGTTCTTACATTTTTAGTGCTAGGTTGGCATTAAACTTAACCCCACGAAGGCTATGAAGAAAGGGAAGAGAATACATCTTATTGTTCATCTCCCAGTGGGATCGTCACTACTGAGATTGAAGATGGAAAGCTTTAGGTGAAAAATATGGTCATTTATTCCAAGTTACGGAGAATATGGAAGTTTTGCTTGTTTGGTTTTCTTTCTGCTTTGGGTCTGTCCCAGAGCTTCTGTAAGCTGTGAAACTTATTCCTTTTGATAGTAGTTCTATATCCTGGCATATATCAGAAAAATTATTGATGCCTGGAGCTCCAGCCTCCAGAGGGTTGGACTGAGTTAGGCCTAAGATTGAGCTTAGCCATTCACATATTTAGAAACCCCTACAGGCGATTACGCTGTGCAGCAGAGGCTAAGAACTACAGTCCTAGTGACTGCTTTGAAGCAGTGACATTTCCTCTGATCCTGTGCTCTTCACTTAGGACATGTGATATATTAGTTCATGGCCAGCCTCTTAATCTAATTTACATGTAATGCAATTATTTCATTGTTTATAAAATTTTACTTATTTGGAGTAAGAAAGTAAAGCATAAAGTGTGGAAATAAACTTCAACTGACTTTAAAAGAATCTGAAAGGATACGAAGGCTGTGTTCTTCCTATGGGAATTACAGATCACTGAGGAGCTGAGCAAGAGAAGTTAATAGGAATTTGTGGAAACACAGAAAGTAGTCTCTTTGCTTGGAACTACTTTATTTTTCTTTTCTTTTGCAGCAGGGGCCTCCTCCTGTAACCTGCACATTCATTACTTATGCTATCTCTGCTGTAGGCCTGTGCAGACCCTTTGCCATGATTTAAAACTGCTAATTTACTTTGAGGCACTTTCTGATGGTGACAAGTTTATTTTAGTTTATTTTATTGGTCTTTATTTTGTACTCTGGATCTTTGAATTAGAGATTGTAGAGTTGTGCAAATAGGCAAATATTGAATAGCTGCTTGTTGTATTTGATGAATACAGAATCCAAATGAGTACTGTTAATTAATGCGCCTAACCTTGTGAACTCTCATTTTGTGCTTTGAGATTTGGGAGGCATTTATCAGTGTGAAACACTGGTCACTGAACAGCCTGAGCTGGGCAGGAACTGAACTTGTGATCTTTACATCTCCCTAGTGTGGTCTTGGCCCACCAAATCCAAGAGTCAGGGAATGGGATGAAGGTGAATTTTAATTGGACTGTATTTGCTTTCCTTATTCTTTTGCTATTCCTTTCTAAATAGATAAGAACCATCTTCAGACAGGATTTAAAAAAAAAAAAACAGCATTGGATGGTGATTGTTTAAACATTATTTTTTATAACTTTATTTGTTTTATTTATTTTTATATGGTACTGAGGATTGAACCCAGTGCCTCACGCATGCTAGGCAAGCACTCTACCACTGAGCCACGACCCCAGCCCCTTGATGGTGATTGTAAAAGATAAAAACTACAATCTTTTGATTGTTGCAAAACTCTTTGATCAATATTTTCTCATCTCATTCTTCCAATTACCTTTTGAAATAGACAAGGCAGTGTTCTCTTTGGAAGGACAAGGAAATTAAGGCACACAGGTAGAGTGACTTATCTAAGCTGACAGTTCAAGTTAGTACCTTCTGTTTGAGGCCTGTTCCTCCCTCCTGGAGATTGACTCGCCCAGGGGACATATGGTCACTTGAGAGTGTGTTTGCTGACTCACATTATTTTACCATTTGGGGGCTTTAAACCTCCTGAAGTTCAGTCATAAATCTGGGAGTTGACGATTACTAGATAAAAATCATTGCATGTTCATGTTAAATTCGCCAGCAGTAAGTGGACCAAGTGTCTCACTGTTCTAGTAACTCTTCCCTTACAAACGCCCCTAGTAACACATTTGAATTAAAAACTTATGAAGAAAGGGAAAAAAGGCCCATCTTCCACCTTGTAGAGGTTTTGCTTTTTTATGCAAGGTCACCTCAGCCTTCTTTCCTGAGCAGTTAACAAGCTTTCTGGGCTGGCCATCCGCTGTTTTTACAAAGCACTCCATGTGCTTCTATGCTGGCTGCTGTGCTCTCTCTGTAAGTGGAGGAGACAAATCTCCTTCCAGTTTTACAGAAATAGAAACCAGCTCAGAAAAGTTGTAAACATTTAAAGCCATGCAGAATTTTTAAGTTGATGTGCTTAGATTCCTAGTTGTTTCTTTGTGATTTATTTGCATGTGCTTATGCGTCTTCCCAAGTGTTGATTAAGGCTAGACTATTTTGAGGGTTGGAATTATTTTTTAAATGGAAGAACATTTGTGTGCATCAGCTTAGGAGTTTTTATATAGGAAAGGTTTAGGAATAGCAGTCTGATTAGAATAGGGTTTAGTTCTGCAGAACAAACTTAATTATTTAGAATGGGCTTTTAGAAAACAGTGAGGGTCCTAATGTTGACTTCTTGTCACTTTGATACTATAACTTTATATCTTTTATTATTAAGGTGACCATATGAACTTATCATTCAAGTTGGGGCACGAGTAGTTAGTTGAAACAGTCCCAGGCCAGCTGGAATATATGGAGTGAATGGCCACCCATAGCTATAATTAAAGAAATAATAATCAGTATTCTCTTAGCTGATGCAATCAAGACTGGTAGGTCACAAGGATTAATCTAAACAATTGGGAAAATAATTTAAAACTTTTATTTTAACTTAGAGCATTTTATTTTAATATCAACAACTATGTTTACTCTTTAATAATTAGGAGGTCAAGGCCTTTTTTTTAATTGTAAACACATGGGATACATGTTGTTTCTCTGTACATGGAGTAAAGGCATACCATTTGTGTAATCATAAATTTACGTAGGGTAATTTTGTTTGATTCATTCTGTTATTTTTTCCCTTACCCCTCACTCCTCCCACCCCTCTTTTCCCTCTATACAGTTCTTCCTTCTTCCATTCTTGCCACCCTCCCTAACCCTAACCCTAAACGTAACCCTAACCCTAACCGCTCCCACTCCCCATTAAGGGTCATCATCCGCTTATCAGCGAGATCATTCTTCCTTGTTTTTTTGAGATTGGCTTATCTCACTTAGCATGATATTCTCCAGTTTCATCCATTTGCCTGCAAATGCCATAATTTTATCATTCTTTATGGCGGAGTAATATTCCATTGTATATATATACCACAGTTTCTTTATCCATTCATCAATTGAGGGACATCTAGGTTGGTTCCCAATCTGGCTATTGTGAATTGAGCAGCTGTGAACATTGATGTGGCTGTATCACTGTAGTATGCTGATTTTAAGTCCTTTGGGTGTAGGCCGAGGAGTGGGATAACTGGGTCAAATGGTGGTTCCATTCCGAGCTTTCTGAGGAATCTCCATACTACTTTCCAGAGTGGCTGCACTAATTTGCAACCCCACCAGCAATGTATGAGTGTACCTTTTCCCCATGTCCTCGCCAACACCTGTTGTTGCTTGTGTTCTTGATAATCGCCATTCTAATTGGGGTGAGATAGAATCTTAGAGTAGTTTTGTTTTGCATTTCTTTTATTACTAGAGATGTTGAACATTTTTTCATATATCTGTTGATTGCTTGTAGATCTTCTTCTGTGAGGTGTGTGTTCATTTCCTTAGCCCATTTGTTGATTGGGTTATTTGTATTCTTGGTGTAGAGTTTTTTGAGTTCTTTATATATTCTGGAAATTAGTGCTCTATCTGAAGTATGAGTGGCAAAGATTTTCTCCCACTCTGTAGGCTCTCTCTTTGCATTACTGATAGTTTCCTTTGCTGAGAGAAAGCTATTTAGTTTGAATCTATCCCAGTTGTTGATTCTTGCTTTTATTTCTTATGCTATGGGAGTTCCGTTAAGGAAGTCTGATCCTAGGCCGACATGTGGAAGATTTGGACCTACTTTTTTTCTTCTATAAGATGGAAGGTCTCTGGTCTGATCCCAAGGTCCTTGATCCATTTTGAGTTGAGTTTTGTGCAGGGTGAGAGATAGGGGTTTAGTTTCATTCTGTTGCATATGGATTTCCAGTTTTCCCAGCACCATTTGTTGAAGAGGCTATGTTTTCTCCATTGCATATTTTTGGCCCCTTTGTCTAATATGAGAAAATTGTATTTATTTGGGTTTATGTCCTTGTCCTCTATTCTGTACCATTGATCTACCTGTCTATTTTGGTACCAATACCATAAGGCCTTTTATATGCTTATAAATGTACTGATTGAAATACTACTAGATTAAAAAATCCTTTTTTTTTTTTTTTTTGGTGTTGGGGAATATCCTTACAAAGTATCATCTGTGAATTCTAGTGCTTTTTGTTTGCTGGTTTGTGTTTAAAAAGAGGAACAAAGCCTTAATGGCATTCAAAGCAGTCTGGGTGAAACTGTATGTTTTATATATGCCCCTTCTTCTTCTTCCTCTTCTTCTTCTTTTTTTTTTTTTTTTTTTTTTTTAACTGAGAATTGAACCCAGGGGCACTTCCACTGAGCTAATCCCCAGCCTTTTTTATATTTTTATTTTGAGACAGGGTCTCACTAAGTTGCTTAGGGCTTTGCCAAGTTGCTGAGGCTGGCTTTGAACTTGGGATCCTCCTGCCTCATTCTCCAGAGTCACTGGAATTACCAGTGTGCACTACCACACCCAGTTTATATTTGCACCTTCTATCAAGTCTTTTGCAGTTGTCTTGCCCACATTTGATTTGACTGAGCAAAAAATTTCAATGTCTTGATTTATTAAGTGTTCACAAAGCATTCAAATCTGAGTTTTTTTCAAGGAAACTTTTCCATTTTGTGGATTATATGACATTCAGTTGTGTAATTTAAAAGTTTACAACTTGTATAAACAGGTTGGTGAATAAACAAGTGATTCTCACTTCTCAGCTACTGGGAGAAGAGTGCTTGGGGCGGGTATGATAGAATTAGTAACTAGTTCTAGCAATAAGAACACCAGAGGCATCACTCAGCATATTTGACTTGGGAAATGGAGAATTCTATTTAACAAAGTTAGTTGACTGAAAGTACTTATACTATAATCACCTGTAGGGAGCAATTACTTTTATTGTCAGTAACTTTGTATCTCAGTAGTGGCTACTTGATTGAATTTTATTTAAAATCAATTTAATTTGAGGGAATGGGTGGGGAGGAGGATTAGATCAGATAAATACAAATTAGAGATACTGTAATTTGCTTTTTTTCAATTAAGAGATGTTCAGGAGTGAGATATCTGCAAAACTAAGTGTCAGAAGTAATGTTGCAGTACCCTCAATGTCATCTTTTTTTCTAGAAACTTAAAGTTATGGTGCATTCCCTTGTCTAACAAACTATATGAGAAGGAAATGTTACTGTTAACATTTGAGATGAGCATAGTACAACCTCTTGCTTAGGTTCAGGTGAATCAGCTGTGTAACTGGGAATCTTAGTAAATTACAAAAATTAACATTTGAGCCTGGTGCAGTGGTGCACGCCTGTGCTCTCAGGTACTCAGATTGAGGTGGAAGAATTGCAAGTTTGAGGCCAGCCTGGGCAACATAATGAGATCCTGTCTCAAAAGAGAATAGAACAGACTAATGTTTGTAAAGCATTTTACAGAGTACTTCTGTGTATGTCTAGTGTTTAAAAAAATTTTTTTTGTTGTTGTACATGAACACAATACCTTTATTTTAGTTAGTTTTATGTGGTGCTAAGGATCAAACTCAGTGCCCTCACGCATGCTAGGCAAGCACTCTACCCCTGAACCACAGTTGCAGTTCCATTATGTTTAGTTTTGATCTTCACAGTAGCTCTACCAAATAGGTTGTGCCTTATCCTAACTTTACACATGAGAAAACCAAAGCACAAAGGTTTTTGAATGAATTTCACAATATAACAGAGGTGGTAAGTGCAGAGTTTGACTTGAACCCCAGATTTTTCAACCTCTGTCTGGGATTTCCCTCCTGTATTTTTCTATTGGTGTCTCTTTGGATACAGCTGTTGTCTTGGCTAGTATGACAAGATGAGATGGTATGGACTCCGGAGAACATATCAGCATGAACCCAAAGGCCCCTTGAATAACTTATTTCTTATCAAGTTTTCTTCCTGTCTTGCTTGTTACAATAGCTTCACGATTTATCTTTTTGTGTTTTAAAACATAAAAAAAAATCAATGTGTTGCCAGGCTCTTTATTGGATTTTTAAAATGCTTGTCAGTGACTCCTCAAAGATTTTTTTCCTTTGGTTTTCTAAAATTCTGTTTAAAGCCATTATAGGATATGTTTTAGTTTTTCACAGAAATAACTGAGAGTATCAAAGGGACTGTTTAAGTTGACAGATGCAACTGAAACAATTATAGGTTTAAATTTGGAGTGGAAACCTTAACTCTTAATAGGAGAAAAAATGGTTTTTGTCTTACTAAGTATTTTCTTTCCTTTCAATAATTTTTTTTCCACATTTTTAGTTCTTGCTTTTATCTCTAGAATAGACTTTATTTTAGTCCAGTTTTTACAAATGCATTTTCAGGGCTTTTAGTTATTTTTCTTGGGAGCTATGGACAGTAGCAAATGCGTCTTCTGTCATTCTCATTTGGTGTGGTGGCAGAGAAATGACGACTACTTTTCCTCCCTGGGGGAAAGTTGGTAGGATGGAGGACATGGTGTGGATGCTGTGCTTTTGAGTTTAAAAACTATTTCAGACTGAGTAAGAAATTACTTTATGTATTCTGACCTCACATATACACATATGGGTATATGTGGGAATATAACTTAGAATTAGTCTTACCAAATAATACTTACTCTTGCTATGTTCTCAGTATTGTAGCATTTTCCATTCAAAATTTGTTGATAGAGACCAACAATTCCTGGACCCACTAATAGATTGTAGTCTGTAATTTTGAAAAATTAGAATAATTGCTGTCCTTAAAAATGTAGCCTTAAGAACTGGGGGTGGAGCTTAGTAGTAGAGCACGTGCTTAGTTAGCATGTATGAGGCCCTAGGTTTGAGCCCCAGCACCAAACCCTCTCCCCACAGCAAACAAACAGCTGGCATGGTGGCGTACACCTGTAATCCCAGCAGCTCAAGATGCTAAGACAGTTCAAAGCCAGCCTCAGCAATGGGGAGGCGCTAAGCAACTCAGTGAGTCCCTGTCTCTAAATAAAATACAAAATAGGGCTGGGGATGTGGCTCAGTGGTTGAGTGCCTTGAGTTCAATCCCCAATAATCCTTCTCCCCCCAAAAAAAGAAAAACAAACAAACCCCCATAACCTCAAACCCAATGCCTTTCAGCAGTCACTCCCCTGATCCATCTAAGCCCTAACCACTCTTGCCCCTGTGCTGGAGACTTGATTAAATTGACTGGATCAAAAGTAAAATGTTACCTCTTCTGTATCTCATAATCTGTAATATTCTTTCTGGTCCTTTTAAAACTAGACATCTGGCTGGGGAGGTAGCTCAGTCGGTAGAGTGCTTGCCTTGTAAGTACAAGGCCCTGGGTTCGATCCCCAGCACGCCCCTCCCCCAAAACAAACAAACAAACAAACAAAAAAACTAGACATCTTTCTGCTTCTCTGTTAAATTACAGGAAGCATAGAGTCATTTTCTTTTCTTCCTATTAGGTTGCGGAGGTCCTGTTTTCAGCCTTTGTGCAAGGCATTTTGCAAATGTTGCTTTTCCTCAACAGCTGTCCTCAGGTGGTCTGTGAGTGATTTAGGTCCTTCTGTGGTGTTGTCTTTACACCCTGTAGTGGATGAAGGGCCAGCAAGTGGGACAGTACCTGGTGTTCTTGTAGAACTTTCTGAGACCATGTGGTCAGTTGCAGGCTTTGGCATTGCGTTTCAGATCATTTTATTCCATGAATGGTTCATAGGAAAGAGCTTTTTATTTCTTCTGTTGCTTACTGCTGTGCATCTAAATAGCATGCATATTGTATTACTTCTTGATTTATCAATTTTTGGCATTATTTTTGGCTGTCGAATATGAGGAATTAGCAATTTTATAGACTCACTCTTCTTCCAGCAATGCCATTTTCACTAAATCAGTATTCATAATTGCTTTATGATTACATAATACCTTAGTGGGATGATAAATATTTCTTATAGAATATACTTTCTATATATACTTGTTTCTCAACAAATTTACTTATTCATGTATATATGAGATAAATATGTATAAATGCGCACACACACACACACACACACACACATATGCATATATATATTTGGCAGTTGCTTTTTTAGAAGCTCTATTGAGACCCAATTTCCAGACTGTAAAATTCATCCAGTGTTGGGCTGGGTTGTAGCTCAGTGGTAGAATGCTTGCCTAGCATGTGTTGAGACCCTGAGTTTGATCTTCAGCACTATGTAAAGATAAATGAAATAAAGGTATTGTGTCCATCTACAACTAAAAAAAATTTTAAAAATTTATCCAATCTGTTTTTTTTTCTGTTTTTTTTTTTTTTTTATTGTAAACAAATGGGATACATGTTGTTTCTCTGTTTGTACATGGCATAAAGGCATACCATTTGTGTAATCATAAATTTACATAGAGTAATGTTGTTTGATTCATTCTGTTATTTTTTCCCTTCCCCGCTAAGTGTTCTTATTCAGTGATTTTGAGTAAATTTATGGAGTTTTGCCACCTTCACTACACTGCAGTTTTTATTTCTATCATCCCCCAAATTCTCTCGGGGTCTTTTATAAAAAGTCCCTGATCCCACTCCAGCCCTCTTCAGACAATTTCTGATATACTTTCTGGCTAAAATTTCCTCTTCCTGGACATTTCATATTAGTGGAATCATATGTATATATCATCTTTTGTGTCATCTTTCACTTAGCATGTTTCTGAGGCTCATCCAGGTTGTGTTATGTATCTCTACGTAGTTATTTTTTAATCACTAGATGGTATTTTATTGAATGTAGATACCTTATTTTATCTGCTTACCAGTTTGGTTATTATGAATAATTTGTTATGAACATTCACATTCATGTGGACGTATGTTTTTAAATTTCTTTTGGGTAGATTCCTAGGAGTGGAATTACTGAGGTTATGGTAAGTTCTTCCTTAACTTTTAAACAAACTAACTGTTTTCCAAAGTGGCTTGTTTTATCCCCCCTTTTTATTATAACAAATATATTGTGGTTTTAATTGGCATTACTCTAATGATTAACAATGTAGGATCTATTTCATGTGCTTATTATTATCCTTGTTTGGTGTGATGTCTGTTCAAGTCTTTCATCCCCCCTCCCTCACCTTTGTTTGGTTTGTCTTACTGAATTTTAAGAATTCTGTATATATTCTAGATACAAGTTCTTTGTCAGATTTATAATTGGCAAATATTTCTTGTCAAGAGATTGAATAGAATAAATCTTTTCCCTCCCCCCAATAAAAGAAAACAAAACTGTTTTCATACTTATTTGCCTACTTTAGATAGGCTCCTAATAATTATTTTATGAAAGAGACTATGAAAACATAGCATAGCATATGCCTGTCTCTGCTTAGGCCTGGTGGTTGCTCCAAGAAAGATTGGCAGGGTGAGAGTGGCTGTTTGCTTGGCTAACTTAGCCTTCTCCAGATCCTTAGTTGCAGACAAGTTTGGGCAAGAGAACTTGTCCTGTAGCGAAGAGAAGTTATGCTGCTTTCTGTATCCCTTCAGGGATTTGGCTTGTTAGAGGATCAGCTGGGTTCATTGGTTTTTTGTTTTTTTGCTTTTTTTTTTCTCCCCAAACCAAGACGCTGTAGCTTTTATATAAGGCTATTTCATGGAAATTCCTCTGAGAACACACACACACCCTATTACACCCTTGGCTTTGAGTTTTAAATCATTTCTGCTGTTGCAGGTTGTATGACTTAGGCAAGTTTTTTCCTTCTGAGTCTCCATTCCTGTATCTATGAAATAGAAATAACTACTCTGAAAGGTTGTTATAGGATTAGAAATCACATATGTAAATTTGCTGGTGTGTAATAGGGTCAGTAAGTCATTTTTCTAATTTATTCTATGGAAAAAGGACCTCAGGAAAGCTTTACAAGGAAATGATTAGTGCCCACTCTCTGATTTAAGTCTGTTTTCTTATTATCCTTTCAATTCTTAGTTATTTGCTATGTAAAGTGAATTATATCTAAGATTTGATATTTCTAGCTCAGGAATATAGCCATGTCATATCTCTAAGAAAAACAGGTCTTTGTGACGGAAGTGAAATCTATTAAGTTTATTTACCTAATTCATACATGTCTTGGCAGTATCAGTAGACAGGGGGAGTCATTTTTGACAGTTTGGTAACTTGAACAGAATTGAGTCCAAAACTAAGGCAGATATTCAAGGTGCTCCATGATTAGATCCTAGCTTCTTCTACTGTCTCCCATGGTTGCCTCTCCACATAACTGCTCTGTGTCTCTCCGCAGTCCTTCAGTTATTTCCTTGGGCATTCATTCCTTCCTAGTGCCTTTAATTTGAAGTGTTTCTCCTTTTCCCAGCAGAATCCTCAGTATCTTCCAAGATCCCTGGTCACAGCTGAGGAAATGAGAACTCATTTAACATGTCTACATGAGCATCTCAATAAAGTCAGATGCAGTGAGTTTGGGAAATAATGTGAGGATTATGAGCAAAGCACTTAACTTCATTAAGACTCGATTTTCTCATTAGCAAGTCTGGATACTCTAGGGTCGTTGGAAGACTTACACTTTAAGAATTTCCTAGGACAAGAGTGACTCATTGGTTGTGAAACGAGGTTCTGCTTACCTACATTTAGCCTTCTAGGTAATCTGGAAAGTGTCTTGTTATCTCAGGCCCGCGTTTCTTCTTTTTCCTTTAAGGGCTGTTTGAATCCAGTGGGTTTGATTTTTTGGTTTTGGGGAGTGGCTTTTGGTATTTTTTATTTTTGTGGAAATAATGGGAGCTTTGATCCTCAGGACTGTGATGGATCTGTGGATAGATGAGTGACTCTCCCCATGTAGCTGGCTTTTATTCTCATCCCTCTTCTGTACCTGTTCCCCCCAACCCCTTGGGCCATGGGGGACATCTTGCATTTTATGCCAGTTTGACTTATTCCCTCAACTTGGTCTCATTTTACTTAGTGTAGTTTTTTCTTTTCTTTTTTTTTTTTTTTTAAATGTGACTGTTGGTTGACTCTTGTTTCAGTTGCTTAGTAAGTATTTTGTAAATGGATGGATCATAGTTTCACTGCTTGGCTTTTCACTAAATTGATGTAATACTTTGTACATAGTTGATCTGCATTATAATGCAAGTTTTAATGTGGTCATCAGAAAGAATTATCTGACTAAAGATTATTAATTGCTAGAACCATTTACAAAGGAAAATTAAAGAATTTCCCTTACTAGCAATTTTCAAATTTGGGACCCCTCTGTCTAGTGTTGCTTGGGGGTGGCCAAGTAATGAGGAGGCGTACTCTGGCCCAGATGATGAGTGCCATCAGGCAGTGGTTGGTCTTCTCACCACCAACCCTGGCTCCCATTTTGTGAGTCTTAAGGAGCCTCTATCCTTTGTTCTTCAATCATCTGGCAGATGATTTAGAATGAAATCAGCTAGGTAAATGTAAGGTAAGGCAAAAGGCTTCATAGTTATTAGGCAACATTGTCATTTCAGTAATAGATTAGCGTTTTTATTTTGACTAGAGAGGCAGGGGAATTACAACATTTAACCTAACTTGTGTTAGAAATTTGGTGCCACTGGAAAATAATTTCTGTGTACAAATTCGTTTAAATAAAAGCACAGCTCTGATCTCATAGGAGTCTTATCACTGTTTGTTTCTGCTGAATACTCTAGTATTTTAGGCCTTCCATGGCCTGGCTTCAGAGTTTTCTCTTATTTCATGAAGGGTACTTTGTGTTCCAGTCATACTGTGGAGCAGAGTAATATAGCTTTGGAATCATAAATGGGTTTGGAGTCTATTGTCTTTACTGAGGATATTCCCATGTTTAAATTCTGTCCATTTTTAAGTCCCTTCTAGATTCTCCTTCCTCCATGAAGTCTCGTTGGACGTTCTTGCTCCGCTCTTGCCTTGGAGCAGACTCTCCACTTGGTTCACTGCACTCCACGGCATGTGCTTTCCACCTTCTAGTGGCACTTTGTCACTGCCTTTTAGGGCATGGTGAAAAGTTTGTTGTCCCTACAGGCTGTGAGACTAAGGACCTTGACATACTTCTTGGTATACCTTGCACAAAATAAGTGCCCTGTGGAATTTTGGTTAAGGTTAAATTACCAAGCTCATTATTAGCCTTCGTGAAATAACAGAGAGTACTTGTTGAGATTTTCCCCCCTGTGGACAAAGGAGGAAAAAAAAATCCTTAGCCAAAATTTGCTAGGTTTCATTGCCTTTGCCTTGTCAGAGTGATACAAAAAATTAATACTTAAGAAGCCAGATATCTGATCTTCAGCGAGAGAATTCCTCTTACAAGTTTAATGAGTTTGGTCAAGTGGATAGTAAGTGTAAATCTGTCATCTTATGGAGCCATAGAAGGCCCTTAAAACACTCTGTTGAATTAGAACTTTCCCTGTGTGTCTCCCATTATTAGGATCTTCCGTTGTTCCTTTAGAGCACCTTCAGCCTGTGCGAGAATCAGAAGTATCTTGATGTCACGTGGATCATAATATTATTTAAGATATACAGCTGCTTCTAGCTCTTCGGTTCTGTTTTGTTGCTTCAAGGAACTCGGATGTTGATGCTAGCAGATGAGTCTTAGCTTTAGATTGACAAGTGGCAGGGTAAGTAGTGAGCTAAAGAAGAGACCTAATGTGTGTTGAACTGTGTAAGGCCTTCAGCGAACGTTGTAAGTTTACAGGATTTCTACTGGGCATGTGCCTTGTACTTGGTCCCCCTGCCCCCCCTTTTGCTTGGTGTCTTTGATTTTCTTTAGTTAGCAGTGATTGTTCTTTTCTCTGTTTGTGTCCCATCACGGGCATGGTAATTCTCTATTTTAGTTCTGTAGTCCTGTATAATTTACATATCACTTTCATATCCATTCTGCTTTGTTCTTGTTGAGACCCCTGTGAGTCTGTGTTCAAGGGGGCAGTGGCAGGGTTTTGATCTTCATTGACAGATGAGGAAGTTGAGATTCCTGGTTTTGTGAGAGATTGACCAAGGGTGGTAAGAAAGTATAGGATTGACTTTTGCTTTGGTGAGTGCATTGACTTTCAGACTTGGATAAAAGGTTAAAAAAATGTTTTTTAGCTGACAGTTTTCCTTTTCATACTGTTCCATATGGTGAAAACAAGGATGATTTCATGAATCCCATAGTTCATTGCCTTATGAAGAGATTTTCCCCCCTTAGCTTCATAATGCTTTTTTTTTTTTTTTTTTTTTGCAGTACTGGGGATTGAACTCAGGGCCTTGTGCGTGCAAGGCAAGCACTCTACTAGCTGAGCTATCTCCCCAGCCCCTCACAATGCTTTAAGAGGGGGAGAAAAATGTGAACACCCCTCTTAGGGAAGACGCTCAATTGGCATTGAGCACATAGGGGAGTGAGTTCCAAAATCAAGCCAGTCTAGTGGCTCAGCTGGGAGGGAAACAGGCCTGTGTGGGAAGGGAAGCCTACTCACAATTGGAGGTGTGTCTTCACATGAGCAGTTCTTAGAAACTGGCTTGACCACAACAGTGAAGGTCCATGATGATGTGCAAGTTCCTGGATGCTAGAGGGGTGAGCTGTGTGGGCAGGCGATGTTAATAGCTCTGAGCTAGCATGGTATTGCCCAGTTGCAGTCTGAGCTCTGAGTTCAGAGAAGTGACTGACAGAGTGAGCCAGAGTGGCAGGGCTGCACTCTCAAAGTATCAGTCACACTCTTGAGTTCCATGTGTATTTTGAAACCCTGTAGTTGAAGTCAGTAACTCACATATGGGGAAGTCCTGATAAGGTTTTGAGGTAACATTCTCAAGGGGACGGGTGTTCATTCTTAGCTCTCACATGTGGGAGTCTGATAAAATGCCCTGCCCTGGAAGTGGAAGTGACAGGGGAATGTAAACTCCATGTAGCAAACTGTGTAAGTGCTTGGAGTTGTTTCCCAGCTACATAACCTAAATTGCATAGATATAATTTATTAAAAAAGGTAAGTGGAGTGGTCCTAGGAGTAAAAATAGAGAAGCTTGGAGCCACCATCTGGGTTTCCTTTTGCCTATGAGCTCCCTTGACTGACTAGGACAGTTTGAATACCACTCAAGAATGACGGAAGAACTTTGTCAAACTTGAGTTCAAATTCTAGTTTGGACCTGATATTTAATTTCTCTGAGTCTTGATTCCTCATTTGTAAAATGGAGTGCTTTCTTTCGTAGGATTGCTAAGAAATATTAGCTAGACGTGTCAGAAGTCTAAGCCTCAGATTCTTTGGAGGCAAGATCAGTCTGTGGGGAGCGTAGGCCAGTTGTTCCCCCTGGGCGGGGCTTGTGCTACATGGTGTGGCGCTTACTCCTGAGGCCGGGCCTCCATCGGACTTACAGCTCAGCACTTTGCACTTGAACGAAGGCTCAGGCATTGCATTTATCAGTATTGAGAACAGGAATGGGTACGCTGTTTTTGTCAAATAGGGAAGAGTAAATACGTCAGCCTTTTGCAGCCGTATTCCGCCTTTGTGGCAGCTCCTCAGTTCTGTCACTACAGACTGCAGACGAATGCGGCCATAGACAATGCGTGAATGAGTGCGTGTGGCTGTGTTCTAACACAACTTTATTTGTGGGCACTAAATTGAATTTTCATTTATCACAAAATAGACTGTTTTGATTTTTCTTTTTACTCGTTAAAAATATAAAACCCATCTTAGTTCGTGGTTGGTATGAGGGTTGTACAGAAGCAAGTGTGGACTGGATTTGGCACACAGATCATAGATTCCACACTCCTGATTTAGACATTTCTTGTTGATAGCCATGTAATTTTTGACTCTGTGAAAAATAATTTTGATAGCTATTAAGGAAGTATTGGTATTAGAAAAGGATTAATTTTGACAATAGTAAAAGGAAGAATCTCCCCACCCCATGAACCATGACATGTTCATTAGTTTCTCACCCCCCGCTCTTTTTTTTTTTTTTTTTTTTTTTAAATTGAGAAGAATCTCTTTGATTCTTTTTGAGCTACTGGGGACAGAACACAGGGCCATGCTTGCTGGGAAAGTCCTCTATTCCTGAGCTGCTCCCCAGCGGTTTCTTTTCCCTCTTATGGAAGTGGTCAAAACGTGGTGGTCTTGTCTTTGGTAATGGCCAAACGAGAGAAGTTTTCTGAACAGTGGAAAGATTGTGAGTCATAAGGAAGGAAACTTGGGTTGATCATGGATTTTTTGGCCTTCTGTGTGTCTGTCACTTTACTTCCTTGGGCCCTTTGGTTTTCTCATATAAATGTGCTCTAAAAGTCCATTCTGCCGTCACTTGTTCTAGTTATAACGGTTTTGTTAAACTGTTTTCATCTGTAGAAATTCCCAAGGTCTTCATGGGTGGTATTTTTAATTCCAGCAGGTTTCACATTGTACTAGACACTATTCACAATAGCATTTCATTCCCCTGTGCCAACGCTAGCCATTTCTGAAGGGACATGCCGTTGTGACTGAAATTCCACACACCAATACATCCAGTGCTGATCATTTCTTGCTCTGCATTACTGAACTAATTCTGTTAACCTGTTTGGAGCTAAGCTGCAGATCCCAGCACACAAAGAAGGGGACTAGGAAAGCTGCAAGAAGAAAAAATCAGTTCTGCCTATTCTGGGCTGAGAATAATTTCACAACTGGAAGTCTTTCTGCAAATCTGAGTCACACTGCAGGACTCTTGGCTTCTTTGGGGTGGGAGGAGAAAGAGAGGGAAGGAAAGCAGGAAGTAGCTATGTTGGTTTTTGTCAACAGAGGGCACCCAGAGCAAACCTAGTGCTCTGTGACATACCAGAATCTACCCTTCTACCCCGATGAAGAACCAAGGAACTCAACAGTGTGGATTCACAGTGTCTTCTCTTG
This sequence comes from Sciurus vulgaris, assembly GCF_902686455.1. Lineage (NCBI taxonomy): Eukaryota > Metazoa > Chordata > Mammalia > Rodentia > Sciuridae > Sciurus > Sciurus vulgaris. The sequence goes on along the minus strand of NC_136465.1, from coordinate 169,780,124 downwards.
CATTTCATTTGGTCTGTGCCCAACATTTTCAGACGTTTTCTCCCGTGCTGGAATCAAAATATTCTAAATGCAATACTAATAATTGTTCTTTGCTGACCACTTTAAGTAAAAGATCAGTTTCCTCAGTGTCCTGGGGTGAATTATTCCTTGTAAAGTTGGGCTTTTGGGGGAGTTTGCAGTATTAGGCTGTAGTTTAATTCAGTTTCCAGTGAGCAAGTATTCTTGAAATAGTACAACTGATCTGAAAAGGCACTTATTATTTGGGTAGCATATTGTCATAAGGTTTTGTTGTTACCTAGAGCAGTGGTCCTCAGAACGTGACTTCTGGACCAGCATCAGCACCACCTGGGAACTTATGCAAATTCATGGTCTTCCCTTCTTCCCAGACTTACTGAATTGGACACTCAGGGAATGGGGTCAGCAGTTTGTTTGGGTGCACTCCAGGCAGTTCTGATGCACACTCCAATGGAGTGAGACCTACTATCAGAGAGTAAAGGAGTGGAAGAGAAGGGACACTGGTACTTACTGCAGATCACATGCCAACTACTCAGGAGTTTCATCTTTGTTTTCTTGAAGAGTAAACCAAGTTCATGTTTTGCCAAACTACCCATATAGTAAGTGGTATAACAGGAGTTCAAACCCTGGTCTTTCTGACTCCAGAGCCATGCTGTGGTTTCTACTAATAAAATGCTCTGAGGCATTGTATTGTTTGAATTAATTTCCCTTTTTAGGGCTGGGGTTGTGGCTCAGTGGTAGAGCGCTTGCCTGGTATGTGAGAGGCATGGGTTTGATCCTCAGTACCACATATAAATGAATGAAATAAAGGTCTATCAACAACTTAAAAAAATTTTAAAAATTTCCCCTTTTAGGTTCTTAAAATATTTTAAGGTAAAGATAGAACTCATTCATCAAAGGAAATTTATAATATATAGCAGACAAAAAGAATAAAATTGTTTTCATACATTTAACTTTATCTTTCTGTTGTTTGTTATTCTAGTCTTGTTTCTGTACAGCTGTGTTTGCATACATACACTTTTAAAATCCTTAAGGATGTTAATCATATTGCACAAACTTTAGTAATAGGCATCCAGATCAGTCCAGATCTGCTGTAGATGTCTTTTCATGCCATTATGCCATGCTGTTTCTACAGCATTGTTGCATGACTGCTTAGTGTTCCATTGAAGGGTGTGAGGTTCCATCACAGTTCTTTCTAGAGTTTGTCTTAAGTTGTTTTCATTTTATGATGTGCTTTTGGGAAGACTAGAATACTGAGTGATGTGCCACTCTGGGTAAACAGTTTATCCAGAGTGGCTTAAAATATCATGATTAAGGTGATACGTGCAGATCATGTTTGAAAGAACATGGAACTAGAAAGGCAGCCCTAAGCACGTTTGAAGTTAAAGCGAATACAGAAGTAGGAAAACAAATTGAAGCAAAAAAGCCAGGAATAGCAGGCATGGACTGAGGACCAGTGAATGAAATGGGTTAGAACAAATAGGAAGACAGTTATGACCAGATTTAAGGTGCCAATAACCTGCTTTTTATTGTTGGCCTTTTGACATGGAGGCTGACTTGCTTGCTGAATGACAGCCTGAGAAAAACTGGATACACCGTTTCTATAAAAAGCATTATAATTAATTGTGTACTTTCAGGTGCTAGGCATTAATCATTTACATAGATTTTCTTGTTTAATTTTTTTTTAAACAGCCACATGCATTAGATGCATTAGGTGGTGTTTCCCCCATTTTATAGAAGTGGAAACTGAGAGTGAGGCTTAAAGTAACTTGGCCAAACGCCTTGATTAGAATCCAGATTTGTTGACACTCCCAGACCTGCCTTTTTATTCTATCATTTATCTTCATTCCTGTCCTTGGTATGGCAGGTGATCTGCTTGTGTGTGTAGGAGTGATTTCACTACCTCTGATGGACACAGGGAAACTTGATGTGTAAGTTTCATGATAGAGGACAGATGCTTTAAGACCAGCAACTCCTGCCCGCCCAGCTGTCATCTTGGGAAGAATGTACACCTGAGTTGGATACCGTGGTGGAGCAGAGAATGGAGTAGCAAACGGAATAGTTGCTAGGAAGGAGTGAGGGCAGGCGAAGGAGGAACTGCTAGAAGGATCTAATCTCCCCCATTAAATTGCCTTTCCTAAAGAAGGTTGTAATCTCCTTAGGACATCTTAAAACATTTTTATTAGGGTTATAATCCACATATTACCCTATTTGCTCACTTAAAGTATATAATTCAGAGGCTTTTAGTGTGTTCACAGGGTTGTTCAATGATCCCATAATCACTTTAGGACATTTTCATCACACCACATGAAACCTCATCTGCCTTAGTCATTGCTTCCCAATTCTCTTTACTTCCTACTCCCCAGACCCTGGCAACCACTGATCCACCTTCTGTCTCACCAGGTTTGCTTGCTTAGTATATGGTTCATGTAGATGGATGTAATACAGTGTGCTGTCCTTCGCGTCTAGTGTCTTTCCTCTAGTGTGATGGTTTCATGGTTCCTCCATGTTGTAGCAGGCATCAGGACTTCATTTTTCTGTTGCTGAATCATGTTCCATGTACAGCGACACCACATCTGTGTGTGTGTGTTTTACCATTGGGAAAGCATGTTTTTTATGTTAAGAAGAGAAAGTTGCAAGGAATGGAATAAATAGGAATTCTTAATTCAACATGGGAGAAATAAGGAAATACTGTGACTGTCAGGCCCCCTTGAGAACTGCATCTGAAGGCACAGGTAGTGGGCCTGTGTGCTGCTTCGTGGGTCACCTGTGGCAGAGAAGCAGCTCTTCTGACCTGGACATGTGCCACATTCAGTGAGCTCACTGTTTAGACCCTGTGTGTCAACCACTGCCATTGCCCTACAATACACTCACATGGAACTGGAGAGGCCTTTGCTGATCTAATCTGGATATGTTTCCCTCGGTTCCTGCAGCTTGGGGTCCCCAGAGAGTCCTCCTTAAAGAGCTGCCAGTTTGTTGACTGCTGGCTTTTGTAAGATTATTTTTGACCACGTGATTTGCCTAGTGCAGATTATAGCCATCTTTCAGGTCCCAATCCATTGGTCAGAAACAGTAACCATAGTTCCTGTGTTTTTGGAATTCCTGCCAACTCTAAAGCCTGCATGTCTTCTTACCTGGAGTGTTTAGAGAGCTCCTTTAGCAAGCAAACCTTCTGTTCTTCCCGGTGCTGGGTGACTTTGCTGTTGTCCCATCACTTCTCATTGCTTGTTTTCTTGGTTTAGTATCTAAGGATCAGGGAGTACTGACTTTCACAAAATGAAAGGTTTAGTTTGGTAAATTGTAAAACCTTTTACTTTGTACTCCAGAAATGTTTTGACTTGCCTTCCACTGTGCCTGAACTTTGTCTAGTTTAGAGAGTGAATAGTAATCACTTGTTTTAATACCTTGGCGCTTTAATGACATGTTTATCCCAACACAGAGACAGAAACCCAGGCTAAAATTCAGCCTGGTCCTCAGGTCCTAAATCATCAAATATCAGCTGGATTTAGTGACATCACTCTTGTTTGTAGATGGGGAAACTGAGTTTCAGGGAGGTTTAGAGGATTTCCTGAAGTCTATAGCCGCCTTTTGTTTGTACAGCTCTGCTAGTGGCACAGCTGGGGCTGTGAGATGCAGCCTTTGTTCTCAGTGCAGTGCTTTCCCCCAGTGTACTGCTGTTTCCTGATGGACATGCACAGTCATGACCAAGGAGTGGCCCAGCCCTACTCTACTGAATTGATGCTGCAGGCTTTAGGTCTGAGAGAGAGAATGTGACGTATTGGAAGTGCGGTGATGAAAATTGTCAAGCGAGGAAGAGAGCAAGAGTACGGGTTTGTGAGAGTGAAGAGCTGTGGCTCACAGAACCAACGCCCCTACCCTCATCCCCATCACTGTGTCCAGTTAGGATATTTGGTTTTGATTATGACTGTAATTCCTTGAGAGCCTCCGGTCTGTTGGCTGAAAAATACATGTGTGGTGCACTAACCTGGCAAGCAGTCATCTTGTAGCACCTGCCTGATAGTGTTTGGTCATGGGCGTCAGCACTGTGCCCAGTGTGGTTTCCCGGGTATAATGTGAAGAGACCAAACGCCTTCTACAGTGCCCATCCCCTGACCCCTCCTGTCATTCTTTGTGTATGGAACTCCAGAATGTCCCCCTTGCCTTCCAGCATTCCCCTGCCCTGTGATCCTCAGCTCTATTCAGTGTGACTGTTGTTGCAGGGGTAGATTTAGGTGCAGCCTCTTCCCAATATGATGCTTACACGGAGCCAATCCCAAAACCCTCTTCAGTAACCCCTGTCATGCCTGCCTTTCGTGGTGTCCTCCATCATGAGCTTCTTCATGGGAAGAGTCCCCATCTTTAATATCTTCATCTAGTAGTCGTTGGTGTTCTCGTGCTGCTTGCCACTCTGTGGTGGCATGAGGAAGGCTCAGGAGTGCTGACAGGCTGTCACCTGGCAGTGTTGTTCCTTTACAGAAGTTGTTATTAGTCCTCAATTATGATTTATAGCAACAGCTACTATTTATTGAATACTTACTGTGCATTAAGTGTGTGCGTACCCTGTCATACACACCCTCAACTCCTCGTCATCTTAACGACCACTCTCCTGTAAGGGGGATGGGTAGAAGCTGTACTTCACAGGAGAGACTGAGATTTAGAGGCTTAAGGAGTGGAGTTCCAAAGTGGTGGAACAGGTATTTAAACCAGACCTCCCTGATACCGAAGTCAGTGCTTTCCATAGCTGTGCCAAGCCTCCTTGAATACTTAATTTCTTTCTTTTTTTTTTTTAATTTATTTTTATTGTAAACAAATGGAATACATGTTGTTTCTGTTTGTACATGGAGTAACAGCATACCATTTGTGTAATCACACATTTACATAGGGTAATGGTGTTTGATTCATTCTGTTATTTTCCCCCCCACCCCTCCCACCCCTCTTTTCCCTCTATACAGTTCCTCTTTCCTCCATTCTTGCCCCCCTCCCACCCCCCCCATTATGTATCATCATCCACTTATCAGCGAGATCATTCGTCCTTTGGTTTTTTGAGATTGGCTTATCTCACTTAGCATGATATTCTCCAATTTCATCCATTTGCCTGCAAATGCCATAATTTTATTATTCTTTATAGCTGAGTAATATTCCATTGTATATATATACCACAGTTTCTTTATCCATTCATCAATTGAAGGACATCTAGGTTGGTTCCACAGTCTGGCTATTGTGAATTGAGCAGCTGTGAACACTGATGTGGCTGTATCACTGTAGTATGCTGATTTTAAGTCCTTTGGGTATAGGCCGAGGAGTGGGATAGCTGGGTCAAATGGTGGGTCCATTCCAAGTTTTCTAAGGAATCTCCACACTGCTTTCCAGAGTGGCTGCACTAATTTGCAACCCCACCAGCAATGTATGAGTGTGCTTTTTCCCCCACATCCTCTCCAATACCTGTTGTTGCTTGTATTCTTGATAATCGCCATTCTAATTGGGGCGAGATGGAATCTTAGTGTAGTTTTGATTTGCATTTCTCTTATTACTAGAGATGTTGAACATTTTTTCATATATCTGTTGATTGCTTGTAGATCTTCTTCTGTGAAGTGTCTGTTCATTTCCTTAGCCCATTTGTTGATTGGGTTATTTGTATTCTTGGTGTAGAGTTTTTTGAGTTCTTTATATATTCTGGAAATTAGTGCTCTATCTGAAGTATGAGTGGCAAAGATTTTCTCCCACTCTGTAGGTTCTCTTTTTACATTGCTGATAGTTTCCTTTGCTGAGAGAAAGCTTTTTAGTATGGCTCTATCCCAGTTATTGATTCTTGCTTTTATTTCTTGTGCTACGGGAGTCCTGTTTGAATACTTAATTTCTGATCGTTCCTGTGTAAGACGGCTGAATCACTGATGTTTCCTGGGATTTATAAATGTGACATCTGTGTTAACAAAAGGCATTAGCAGCATAGTTCAGATTAAACTTGACTTTGGGATTATAGAGTGAGGACACAGGGAGCCACTGCCACTTATTTCCTGGAGCTGCTTAGTTCTTGGCCCAGTGCTGAGGAATCTTTGCCCTTTGGGTCTAGAGTGGTTTCAGGTCAGTCATGGAGACTCCATGGTTCCACAGATGGGTCTTTCCAGCAATTCCAGATTGTTTAGGATGAGCCTGGGGAGGGTTAGGCTCAGTTCTGGTTCTGGGGCACTGACGTGGGGCATTAAAGGTGCCCAGGCTTTAACCTCTCAGCAGGAAGCTTTCTCTGCCACTTTGGCCCCACCCTCATGTGCATTATGGGGGTCTTTGTGGCTGTGAGAACAAAGGTAATGCAGTTTTCATGTCTCCTTGCTGACTAGTCCTGTGGATCCCCTGTGGGTCCCCTGTGGCCTTCTGGGGCCGAATGGCTGCCTCTCATTCCTTGCACAGAACTGATTTTTGTGTGAAGCCTTGAAATGGGAGAAATTGCTGAGCAAAAAAGAGTTGTTGGGAGTAATAAGATTTTGAGGGAAGGCACCCATTCTGTACCCACCCCCTAGGGACAGAGAGCATTGCCAGGACTGAAGGCTTGCCTCAGCTACTTCAGTTAAGTGGCCCTGTCCTGGATCAATAATCAGTTGACCTCCCAGTGGACTTGGCCAGGTATTGGGTTTCTCCCTACAAACCAAGCCCGCCTTTCCCCTTGTTTTGCACATGTGTGCTAACATAATTACAGAAGAGTTACATCTTGAAACAAGACCCCTCCCCCCCTTAAAGGAAAGGGCCCCTCTTAAAGAGGGTGGAGAAAAATTCAGGGGGAATGTGATTGAATAGTTCCATCTTTTCCGAAACAGCAGAGTTTGAAAAAGTGGGAGAGTAGAAGCCAGTAGGCTGGGTTCTCTTTGTAATGCCAAGAGGAAGAGTGTGGCGGAGGTGGGGATATCTAGCACCCAGGGTGCAAGCATTGGGTACTCATTTTGTGCTGGAGAAACCAGCATGAGTTACTAAGAATCTTAAAGAACAAGGGTTCTCTTTTTGATGCGGGTTAGAAGTTACCATCTTTCAAGATTGGTGGTCAGGTATTCAGAAATATTTCACAAATTTAGTTGAAAATCAGAGCAGATGCTCCTGCTGTTGTTTACCCATGGGGATCCGGTGACATTCTTCTCCCTCTTCCTCTTCCCACCCCTTTGAGAGCCAACCAATCACGTGGAAGAATGGATTTCAGTGCCTTTCTGGCCTCCTCCCATACAGCTCTCTGGGCCTAGTGAGGCTGAGCGTTTAACTCTCGGGTGTCTGAATCACAGGCCTGGTTATGATGCAGTGAGCCTTTTTAATCTGTGTTGACTCTGAGTCATCCCCAAGGGGATGTGCCTCATGGGGCAAGATGCAGTGCATCGAGCCTGAAGGAACCCATTTTCAGTCTTAATTCTGCCAGTAACCAGCAGGATAACCTTGGGAAAACTACTTTCCCTTCTTGGGCCTTGATCTCCTTTCTGCAGAATGAAAGGGAAAGGAAAGGGAAAGAATGAGTGTTGATGATGTATCTCTGTGTGTGCCACCAGCATTTTGTGCATTGCTAGGACCTGAGATTTGGGGAACAGCATTTGACCTGTATTGAAGGTCTACTCTGAAGCAGTTTGCTTTTTATTTGTCAGCTTACTAAATTCTCACAACTCGGCAGGGCAAATGCTGCTCACCCAGTTTTATAGACGAGACAAGTGAAGGCTGGAGAGGCTGTCCAACTGGCCCAAGGTCACTTAGCTGGGGAGGCCCATCTGGCTCTTCCATTCCACTGCACTGGTGAAAAAGCCCTTAAAGGCCTGCCAGCGTTTTTGCTCTAATATTCCGAAAGCTTTAACTCCATAACAGCTCTGAGTCCTGACCCACAGAAGGACCAGACAGCCTTGCTACTTGAGAAGCAGATGGCTTAGATATTCTTTCATCACTTGAAAGCATCAAAAAGAAGATAGCGTAGCAATCAATTTTCTCCTTCCTCCATGGAGTTTGCATCCTGTGCAGCAGCTCCATCCACCCTCACCACCCGCCTTTCCTCATGCAGATGCAGATATTTCCTTTTCTCTTTGCTTTGTATTTGTAATTGCCAACTGAGCATCTCTTACTTAGTGGGTAGAATTTGGAGGAAGATAGCTTTTCTATGACACACATATAGCAAAGCAATGTTGGATTTATCCTTACTTGTAACCTGTGTACACACATACATAACCTGTTATAAGCTTCCCATTTTGAGCTTTGTTTTTTGCTTATCCTATCTGTTCAATTTAATAGGGGCACCTTGCCCTCTAGAACACTTGTGTTTCTTTTTCTGTAAATTTTTCTTTTCAATTCAGAGAGCCGGGTATGGTAGTGTGTCCTTGTAGTCCCATCTACCGTGGAGACTGACATAGGAGGATTGCTCAAGCCCAGGAGTTCAAGGCCAGCTTGGGCAAAATAGCAAGACCTGTCTCCAAAAAAGAAAAGAAAAGAAAAGAAAAGAAAAAAAAAAAAATAGGAGGGAGAAGCACAGAGAAAATAACTTTTTTTTAGGTGAATTCTTATCCATACTTTATTGTTACCAATCTAAAAAAATACAGAAGTCATTTTCTGTCTTATTGTAGACTAGGAAAATGATAGGCAAATGTTAACAGTTGTAATATACCAATTGAGGCATTGGCCTAGGTGTTGTATTTACATTACATTTCTTATTTTCATCATAACTGCATTCATAGATAAGGAAACAGAGACTAAAGAGGGTAAAATTTTTGCTCAAGGTCATAGCTGGTGAGTGGTGATTCAGCAGTTCGATTCCAGGTCTGTTTTGCTTCCAGACCTAATTGTTTTCTTTGTTGCCATACTACTTCTGGAAAATGATCTTAAGAGTTCATTTGATCATCTGGACCCATACCTCAGCTCTGATCACCTCACAAAACCCATATTGTTTCTTTGAAAAGAGGAAATACTAGTTTATGTGATAAACTCCACAACTGAGAAAAAAAATTAAGGGAAGTATTTTCTGGTGTTTTAACCACTGTGCTCAGGAGCAGGACTGGGAGGCACTGGGTTCTATTCTCAGCACCGCATACAGATAAATAAAATAAAGGTCCATTGTCAACTAAAAAAATATTAAAAACAAGAAAACCTCAGGAACACTTTACCATTGAGCTACATCCCTAGTCCCCTTTCGCTTTTATTTTTATTTTGAGACTGCATCTCACCAACTTATTGGTGTTGGCCTTGAATTTATCATCGTCTTGCCTCAGCCTTCCAAGTTGCTGGGATTGCATGCATGCACCACCACACCCAGTTTACTGATGTTCAGTTTGACTTACATTTACTGAAATTTAAATCTATCCCTTCTTAGAAGTGAAAATGCTACAAAAGTAGTTACTCCCCATCAAATACTGTACTGTTAGGAGATTTCAGTGTGATTCAGGGTGGATAGGAAGAGGTAGGCCTTAAAAAGATGAGTAGTATGTGGTTAGAGGAAAGCAGGGAGTGTTTTCTTGGGTTAAGGAAATGTTATTGTTTGTCCTATCACCTGATACATCCTGCGTTCATCATTTCCCTGAGCACCTGAGAATGACGATCGGAATCTAGTACTTAAGCCAGGTACGGTGGTACACACCTGCAGTCTCAGCGGCTCAGGAAGCTGAAGCAGGGGGATCACAAGTTCAAAGCCAGCCTCAGAAAAATTGAGGTGCTCAGCAATTCAGTGAGACCCTGTCTCTAAATAAAATACAAAAGATAGGTCTGGAGATGTGGCTTAGTGGTGGAGTGCCCTGAGCTCAATCTCTGGTTCCCCCCACCCCCCAAAGAACTAGGGGGGAAAGAATTCAGTACTCCATGCCCATGTACTTTTCCCTGCCTGTCTTTAGGAATTCCTTGTGATTAAACTCTGCTGTCTTTATATTGAGCTTTCCCAGTCATGTGCTATGGAAGATTCATGTAGGAGAAGCATTCTTATTCAACAATGAATTATTTCCACAGTTCTACATTTGTACAGTGTTTACTGTGTGTCTATGATATACACTTGGCATGACACTCTTGGTATGGAGATGAATAAGATAAGGCCATTTCCTTTAGGTACATACAATTGAGTGAAATTTTTAGTCTCATTCAGGACACAAGACCTACAAACATGGGAATTAATAATAAGAAGCAAGGTATACTTAAGAATATAAATAAAATAAGTGAGTCAAAGACAGCAAAGAGATCAAAAGGGTTAGAATTTGCCAGAGAAGTAAAAACAGTTAATTTAAAGTTTCATCCAGAGTATAGAGTAGGTCAGGGTTGGGGTGAGATGGGGTGTGGGTCATGGCAGAGTGGCAGAGGTAATGAAGGGACACAGTAAAAATGGCTCACTGGATTAGAGCCAGGTACTCGCTCTTCATGCCTTGTGGAATTGTTGATGGAGTCTTTGCCGGAGACTGGGGTGGGGCGGGGGTGGGGATCCCATCAATTAGCATTTTAAGTGGAGAATATATAATGCCAGCAGCTAATGTAAAAAATAAACAATGATGACAACTCAATCCCTGAGATTATAGTTTTTAGGAAAAATTTAATTTCTTATGTTGATCTTTTGGTTTCTTTGCTTAGCTTCTTCCTCTTTATTAGAGGATACAGTATTCTCTGTATTAAAACACATGGGCATTTATTCTTGGTGGATTTTTGAAACTTGGAAAACTTAAACCTAAATCAAACACTGTTTAAGACTAACTCAAAGACTCTTGCCATCTCATTTGCCCTGCGCAGGATTTTCTCTTAGCCTTATTCTAGATGATTGTTGAATCTACACATTCCTTCCCCCAAACCCACCAAATGAAGATTCCTCTCTTTTCCTTCATAAGTTCCTAAAACTTTCTTGGAGTTGGTGGTTTAGGAAAGGGGGATTCTTTTCTCACCTCACCCCTTAGTAGCTTGATTTAAGTACCCTATGGAGATAAAGGTAAATATGGGAAATTTCAGGATGAAAGGAACATTAGAGACCAGAGAAGTCAGGGGAGGTCATATCAGGCCTAAAGTGGAAACTATGCTACACCCTAAGCAAGGCGCAACTGATAGGTCTGTAAATAGGATTTTATCTCCTCAGAAAATTTCTGGCGTGGTTGTGTTGGGGACTATAATATTTGCTAAAAATAAACTGTGTTTCAGAAATAATTAAGCCCCCCTGAATTCATTTATGTTATTAAAAGTATAGTCACAACCTGAAAATAAGTTGAACATGTATTAATTTTTAGAAACAGGTGGCTATTAAAACCATTGGTGAGCTCCAGGATAGAGTGGTCTAGTACATTGTAGCATGGATTAGATAGATTACCTTCTCAGAGAGTAATATTATTTCCATTTTTCCTGCTAGTTCAGAAGACCCTCAACCCCCTTTTCGTGCATTCAGAGTCCTACGCTGGCATTGGAGCATAGCGGTTCATCTAAGCAGGCAGGTAGGGCAGTTCTGTTCTCCAGGAAGCTCTCAGTGAAGCTGCTCAGATGCGCCTGTTCAGATAAGAGCTAAGTCGGCAGCAGCTGTCTCAGTCTGTGTCTCACATTCCTCCTATCCTGATTGTAGCCCTTTAAATTGTGCAGCAAATTCTTGGCTTCTGTCTGCCTGTCAGCTAATCACTGTCACCCCTGAATAGCCTGTTTTCCTCCAGTAAGTATTTGTAAAAAGCATCTATTAATTTTAGTATTCTCTTGAAAGGTTATGAAATTCTGAAATTGAACAAATAGTAAAATTGCTTAAAACATGTTTCTTAAGATTATTTGACCATGAAACACTTTTCAAAATATAATGTAGCACTGGTGTGACTCATGTACAGTGCGTGTGTGGTTTAAAATAGCCACAGCAGCAGGTCTCAGAAATGAGTTAATGGCTACAAGAAATGAACCCATTTGCTTTTTTCCAAACTTTAAAAAATATTTTGGAAAAGCTAAATTATTTTTAAGTACAAAATTTAAAGAAATTAGACCATCTTAAAAGCATGATCCTACAACATTATTAAAATTAAATAAATCCTAACAATTCGATTATCAGTCATTAAAAACTGTATGTACAGGACTGGGGTCATGGCTCAGTGGTAGAGCACTTACCTAGCACGTGTGAGGCACTGGGTTTGATCCTCATAAAAATAAGGAAATAAAATAAACGTACTGTGTCCCATCTACAACTGAAAAAAAAAAATTAAAAACCAAAACAGCTATATACACAATGGCTTTAGTGCACAGGTTAAATAAACATGGCCTTTCTGCCTCGGAGCACTTTTAAATGATAGGTTGTTGCATACTAAGAAGCAGCTGTATATTTGTTTAGTATTTTTCTTTTGAATGAATAAATTGTTTTTGAGTGAAGAAAACTGAAGTTAACATCAATTTAAAAATTGGTAGAGTACCTATTGACAACTCGTAAAATGCTAAAGCAGGGTTGTATATTTCAAATGCATTGTACCCCTGATTGTTTTAAGCCTTTTACTACTTTTGTTCTTATTTTCCCCTTTTAACCACTCACCTCCCTTCTTTTCCCCAGTGCTTTAAAGAAGGGAAATGACGTTCACAATACAGTATTTTCTGAAGAAATGAGAAAGTAAGAAATAGGCTTGACAAGTTCACAGAATTGTTTGGGCCCCAAACCTAAGTATCTGCCTATTTATTTGCTTCTATGTAATATTTTTTGTTTTGTGCTCATTTACCATTTGTCTGTTAATAGTGTAATGGTGGGGCTAGGGAGATAGCTCAGTCGGTAGAGTGCTCGCCTTGCAAGCACAAGGCCCTAGGTTCAATCCCCAGCACCACAAAAACAAAACAAAACAAAAATGCAGTGGCACTCATAGCATAAACACATAATGGCTTAACATACTCTGATGGGTCTGACAGCATTCCTGTCATGTAGGCATTGCCACTCCCATTTTTCAGATGGAGAAAATGAGAGTATGTATTTGACCATTTCTCATTACTAGAATTCAGGGATGATTATGTTAAAATTTTATTTCAGTCATTTTGGTGCAGAATGTTTAGGGGCAGTAGGTTAGGGTGATAGGCTGATTGACTTCTTGGTCTAGACTTCCTATTTGACTGTTAACTTTCTGTCACTGAGACAAAACACCTGAGATGATCAACATAAAAGGAAGCTTATAAGTTCAGAGGTTTCAGTTCCTGCTTATTTGGCTCCATAGTGTGTGGGCCTGTGGTGAGATAGAGCATTATGACAGGGAGTATGTGATGTAGGAAAGCTTCTCACCTTGTGGCAGCCAGGAAATAGAGAGAGAGAAAGAAAAGAAAAGAAAAGAAAAGAAGAGAGAAGAGAGAGAAGAGAAGAGAAGAGGGGAGGGGAGAGAGGAGAGAGAGGAGAAAGGAGAAGAGAAAAGAAAAGAAGAAAAGAAAAAAGAAAAGGAAAGAAAAGAAAAGAAGAGAAAAGAAAGAAAAGAAAAAGAAAAAAAAAAAAGAAAAGAAGGACTCCGGTCTCAGTGTCCCCTTCAGGGGCCTACCAGCAGTGACCTAACTTCCTTCCATTAGACCCTACCTCCTAAAGGTTCCATCACCTCCCAATAATGTGGGCCTTTGGGGAACATTTAAGATCCAAAACCATAACATTGACATTTTAGGATTCTCTGACAATCTTTTGGTCATTAAATTTGCACACTATTGATGCAAGTAGAGTTTCTGTTGTTTCAAATGAAATTGAATTTTAATTTGTAGACTAAATAGTTTATTTTTGAAAACATTATTTAGAATTAAGTTCCACTGGATTTAACAGAAACACCTCCACCCCAAAAGGGGATTAGCTGAAGGTGGAGCGGAAGGGAGAGAGGAAAGGGATTGTTTTTCATAAAAAAAAAAAAAAAGCTAGAAATAGGTAGTCCTGGGTGCTGAGGGGTGCACCATGGTTACTAGAGCTCCAGCCATCATTTCCCCATTTCTTTGAAGCAGTTTGACAGGAGGAAAAAGGGGTATCTCCTCTCCTGTTTAAGAAAAAACTCGCAGGAAGTTCTAGATAAGTTTGTACTTGTATCTCATTGGCTATACCTAACTGTAATGGAGGTTAGGAGACAGAGTTCTTTTTTTTTGAGAAGTGTGTCACTAGAGTGACAGCTGGTTTTATTACTAAGGAAGAAGATTCTTAAGAAAGAATATTGGAAAACTATTAGGATTTTCAGCCTCAGGGCCTATCAGAGTGACCTGATCTTGCTCCCACCTGGTGTAAAAGACCATTTTGTACCTTCCCTGGGAGACTTTCAACCAGTCTTTGCCATATTATCCAGGAAGGTAATTTTTTCTCTTAAATTTATACATCTTTTTGCAAAGTTTTTTAAGTTAAATAATATGAAATAATAAGGATCATTGCAGTTTCCATTTAAGTTCAACTTTTGAGTTTTTTGAAATCTGTTAGATTATTGGGAGTTCAAGTATGAGACTTCAGTGATAATAAATATAAAGGTAAAATATTTAAGAATCTGATCATAGGTAAAGGAAAAATTGTTGAAACTTGGATAAGCATTAAGTTATACATTTTGGGAGGATTGAGAACTTGCTTTTTCAAAATTAGAGAATATTTAGTTTTTTAAAAAAATAAACATTTATATGAGTAAAATTTTCAAAAGGTAAATAATGGTCATATGGTGAATAGTCGCTCCTTCTTCTTCCCCTCAGAGGCATTGGTGTTGTAGCCTTCTTTTGTATAATTCTTGCCTTTTATTTTTCTGTTTTAAACTGTTGATGCTGTGCTATGCATAGTTCATAACCTTTCTTCTTTCTCTTAATAATATATATTAGACTATTTCTTAACTGTATTTTAAGGGCTTACTCATCTCCCCCCCACTCCCCAAAGACTCTGTAGTGTGATTGAATGATAATTTGTGAACCAGAATGATCTTGTCTTGTTCATATTAATTAAACTGAAGTCTTGACTTGAATTTATGAGGCTATTAGGAATGACCTCTTTATGGTGGTTGAATATCTTCCCTTTTTTTAAGGACCAAGATGTTTAAGATTTAGTCATTTTGGAAAGAAATTCTTTTAAAACATGTTATATAATTTATTTTTTTCTCAACAGTAAAATGGTGTGTACTTTTTAATAGTTTTAACAGTTGTCAGCATCCATTATTGTTCAGGAGTTTCAAAGAGTAGTATTTCAGGAGCCTTGCTAGTTTACCTTACTAAATGGTGCAATTTATCATCTGTGTTTTTGAAAATACCTGCTTTAAAACTTTTTTCCTCTGGGTCTCCTTTGTTCCTGATGTGACTACTTCTAACATAGTATTCCTCTTTCCTCTGTTTTCTAGTTTCTGTTCCTGTTTGCCTTTTGAATTTTTGGTGGGCAGTTAGCTAGAGAGCAGGGCAGAAATATT
Source organism: Sciurus vulgaris (assembly GCF_902686455.1). Taxonomy (NCBI): domain Eukaryota; kingdom Metazoa; phylum Chordata; class Mammalia; order Rodentia; family Sciuridae; genus Sciurus; species Sciurus vulgaris. Next base: position 169,764,819 of record NC_136465.1, on the reverse strand, counting down.
CCTAAAATAAAAATAAATTCAGAAAGAAGTTCTGTTGGGACTTTCCTGCTGATGAAGGCACCTGCACATATTGATATTCTGGATGGGCCTTTTTTGCTTTCTGGTTATTACCATGGTCTAGAACAACTCCTGTTCAATAGAACATTCTGTGGTAACGGAAATGTTTTATGTTTGCCCTGTCTGTTATGATAGTCATTAGCACTTGATAATGTGGCTAGTGTGACTGAAGAACTGAAATTTTAATTTTAATTAAGTTAAATTTAAATAGCCACACACGACTAGACTCTAGTTAATTAACTTATCTACATCAAGCTTGATTAGAGTGGAGCTTGAATTGGGATACCATTTTTTTATTGTGCAGAGAAGAATAAATGTGTAGCATTAGAGGAGAGGCGATTTGGAATGTTGATGTTTGAATTAGCTTAAAGTACGTGATTCCGTTGGAACTTTTTTGTATTACATTATGATTATTTCAAACCATAACATTCTGAAGCCATTATGCCATCATGTATTTATGGTTGTAGCTATGGCAAAGCTGTAAGTCCTTTTGGTAACTAGGGCAAAATTAGTAGCACTCCAACTTTATTTATAGAACTTGGTTAGACAGTTGCCTGAGTGCCAGAAACGCCTACAAATAACTTTGACCTTCCGTAAGAAAAAGTCAGGGGATAAAATGTTCCATAGTAGAAGTTTTCAGTTATAGCTGATATATATAAAACACTACTTTCTTTTGGAGAAATATATAACAAAATAAATGTATACATAATTAGAGATGTTAATAACTGTTAGGAAGAACATAAACAGGCCTCAGTAATTGAAAATAAGGGATTGAGGAGAAGGACCTCCAACTAGATGGTCTGGAACACTTTATTAGAGGAAGTGATATTTAAGCTCTGCCCAGCCTTGCAAAGAATGAAAGGGTAACAAGGGAGGATTTCAAGAAGAGGAAATAAAGGGGCTAAACGGGTCTTGGGGGAGAAGGATGGACCTGCTATAGGTTGGGAGATCAGCGTATTTAGAACAGTAGTTGAACAAATACAATGGTATGAAATATGGCCATCTCCATGTCACATAGGACCTTAAGAGCCATTATAAGGAGTTTGGATAGAAAAACAATGTAAGTGTTATGTGGATGCTGTAGAAATTAGGGGAATGATATGATCTGAGTTTTGTTTTAAGAAGTTCTCTGGGGCCAGGCCTAGTGGCACATACCTATAATCCCAGCTACGTGGAGGTAGAGGCAGGTGTTTCACAAGTTCCCAGTCTAGGCCCTGCAATTTAGTGGGATCCTGTCTCAGAATAAAAAATAAAAAGGGCTGGGGATGTAGCTTAGAGGTAGTGGTAGTGCTGCTGAGTTTAGTCCCTAGGACTGCAAACAAACAAACAAACAAAATCCTTCCCCAAACAGAAGCAAACAAAACAAAAACCAGAAAAATGCCCCAGAGTCTGGTGTGGGATGGATGTTTTGAAGGGAAGCAACAATGGACGTGAGTGTGGTGTTCAGGAAAGAGAGGATGATAGCTTGAGTCGAGGTGATGGCAGTTCCAGAGAAATCATGCACAGGCCTTGCTATGGGTTGGACACGAGGGATGAGGGATAGGGCAGGGTCCTCTGGCTTTCATAATTGTAGGTAGTGACTTCCTGAGGTAAGCAGGGCCATGGGAATACTAGATTTCAAAGGTGAAGGTGGTGGGGATTTAAGGTTTCAGCTTTGGGCCTGTGTGTTTGACATTCCTGTGTGACAGTCGTGTAGTTGTATTGGAGCATGCAGGAGGGTTAGCCTGGGAGCATAACTTGATAATATTAGCATGAATCAAAATGATGGAAATGGGTGAGGCAGCCCAGAGAGAGGGAAGAGAATGACCCAGGATCAAATGCCTAGGGATATCTTCTTTTAAAAGATTTGTGGAGGGACAAGCCAGAAAAAGAGACTTGAGAAAGAATAACCAGTGATACGATAAAACCAAAAACCAGATTGTAGTAAGTACCATAGGAGCTGGAAGAAGAAGAGGATGTTTTAAGAGGACTGCCAACTTCTTTTGACTCCTGCTGAGAAGCCAGCCAAGTTGAGGATAGCAAAATGTCCATTGGATTAAGTAATATGGAATTAGTAAACATTGGTAAGTTGATTTAAAGGGCTGAAGGGCTTGGAAACTTTATTTTGAGCAGATAAAAGAAGAAATAAGAGGTGAAGGAGAAAAGACAGCTCTAGACAACTTTTTGAAGCTTTTCTGTGAAGCGATGAGCAAAGAAATGGTAGGCAGCTGGAGTGAGGCAAGGGGGCAAAGAGAACATTTTGAAATCTTGGCTCATTTGGTCATTTACCTGCTAGTGGACACCTGCGCCTTCAATGTCCTGCTTTGCTCTTACAGGTCACTGCAGTGAACTTCCTTCTACATTGGTGGGGATTTTCTAAGGTAGGCCACTTGGAGGTGGAATTGCTACGCCATAGGCTGTGCGTATTGCAAAAATTAATGGGTACTGCCACCCTGACCTCCAAGGTAGTGGGGCCACTTTATACTTTGCCCATCAGCATGTGAGAGCACAGGGTAGGTTTTCTGAAGATGGGACATGTATCTGTTCAGGCGTGACCATGATGAGTGAAAAGGGCAAGAGAATGGGTGACTGACCAGCAGCCAGGTCTCACTAGGGGATGCTAGGGGATGGCCTGCAGGCACAGGCAGAGAGGCAGGCAGTAGGGGGAGAAGCACCTCCTTCATTGTGCTCACTGAGCAGGAGGAGGTGCACGCATTTCTAAGTAGCATCATCAACTTGTGGTGAGAAGGTACTGTATGGATGCTTCTCTGTGAAATGACATACTTGGATAGATCAGCCAAGGGTTGGTGGTGGGGAGAGGATGAGACAGGAGGAGAAGGCAAGGAATAGTCGCTTTCAAGAGCAGGAAGTTTCCAGGGACAGCTTTGGTGGGATTGCTTGGCACTCACCAGTGCCCATTGAGATCTGTGACCATGAACGTGCAGTGAAGTCCATCACCTTAGTTGTGTGATTTTCCTCCAGCAGGGTTGAGCTGTTGGGACACAGGTGCAGAGAAGGCAGAAACTTGCATTCAGCCACATTTGGAGTTCTGCCGGGTGGCAGTGATGAGAGGACAAATGGTGGAGGGCATTTGCAAGGCAGGGATTATAATTATGGACTGTGGAATCAAAGTGGAACAGAGGAGGGAGTGGATGAGAGAAGTGGACTGGGTAGATGATGAAAAGTGGCAGAGTTAAAAACTCCATGGGATCCCAAAGTGTGGTGGAGGGGACACCAGAGCATCAGTCGGGACTCGGGGAGACTCTTTGAGAGAGTAACGGAGACAGGGAAGCAGGGCTTTTAAGATCACTTGTTTACTGTTTAGGGATGGCAGTCCTGAGTTCCCTAAAATTGGAATAAGAGTTCTAAAAAATTACCTCTCTGCCCTTTCCAAGAGGCCAGATTCAAGATGACCCTTCCTGCCATGTGTATGAGCAGAGCTTGCTTTAGACATGCTAGGAGGTGATTGCAGTTCACAGGAGTTTTCAGGACCATTCTGTTCATGCTGGCACTAGTGCAGCAGTGCTCCGGCCAGTGCCACATAACCTGTGTCTAAGTCCCACACCTTTCTCTGGTGTTGCAGTGTAACTCTTGGGATCACGGCAGGGGTGGAGTACAGGATTCTACCAGGGTAAAATCTCCAGTGATTTTGCCAGTCTCCATCAGATTTTATCAGTGAATAAGTTTGGTGTAGAAATGGTCTTGGAGTCTTGAAAACTTGTGTTTAGCTTTGGGCACCTTTAATTCCCAACTGTGAAACCATGATACATATTATTTAAGTGCTTTGAGCCTCAGGTTCGTTTGACGTGTGGAAGAGATGATAGGGTCTCAGTGACGTTATTGTGAAGACGCAGTGCGAATGCCTGCAGAGCTGTTGCATGCAGCATGCTCCTGGTTGATAGACGCTGGCGGGGGCAGCCATATTGACAGTCAGATCAGCAAACAGGTGTGGAAGACTCCCTAGCTTGTCTTCCAGAGTGCCTTGGATCTGACTGGAAAATGCAAAAACCATAACTACCCCTATCCTCCCTGTGTCTACCTAGATGAACTTCTCAGGCTTCAGTGTGCAGTGTGCATAGATGTTCCTGGGGCTTCAGGTATAACGTTGATTTTGATTCTGTAAGTCTAGAGTGAGGCCTGAGATTCTTCATTTCTGAGAAGCTTCTAGTTGATGCTGATCCAGAATTTTTTTTTTTTTTTTTTTTTTTTTTTCCAGTGCTGGGATTTGAACCCAGGGCCTTATGCTTGCAAGGCAAGCACTCTACCTACTGAGCTATATCCCCAGCCCTAGAAGGCGTACTTGGAGTAGCAAAGTTCTATTAGAGAACTGCCCTGTGGGAATTCTTGCTATTTTAAACTGAGAGAAAATGAGCTATAGGAACCTTATTCTTTCAACCTTTTTTTTCTTTAAAGTCATTCAGTGGACTTGACGTGTCCCACTTCTGTGGTCCATAAGGTGGTGAGGTTCTGTTGTCTCTCCCAGTCCTCAAAATGAAAGGAATATAAATTATGTAGAGGGTCCTGTTGGATTTCGTTTGAAAAATTTCAGTGCCTGATTTCTCAGGTATATTTTTCAAGAATCATACTGGCTCCCCACATGCACACACTTTCCTCTGCATGCCTCACAGTCACAGAGAAACTTGTAAAACAAGTGGTCTCTTGAATTATTAGATTTTGAAACAGAATCTCAAATGTGGCTCCAAACCCTCTCTACCCACCAGACTTTATGTTGTAAAACCCAGGACTTTCAAAAGCAGGGATTCAAATGCATTATAAGGCTAGAATTATTGGCAGCCCCCTTAATGCTATCCCAGATTATCTGATTTTTCTTTCTCCAAGTCCAGCATGCCAGAGACTTCCTCTGCCTAGAAGAATTTCTTCTCCAGTGCTCAAATTGACACGTCCTCACCTCTGAGCTAATCTGGATGCTGATAGCTTCAGAGTGCAGTCTGATAAAATGTCCTCCTGGTGGAATGCAGTGTGTGTGCATCTCAATCTCTGAAGACTGAGATCCTCCCCAGAGTCATTGTGTGCAATCCTGAGGCCCTTCTTTACCTTTTAATGAGAATCCTACATAGCTGTTAAACACAGGCTTCCTTATTTTAATGATTAAAGAGAATTTGTTTTTTCTCCTTTCTCTTTGTGTCTTTCTGTATTTCTTCTTTTTTTAAGGTAGGAAAATGTGGGCATGCAGGAGCATGCATGCACAAGATCAGTAGCTCATCTGTGGGGTTGTTTTGCGTGCAAGTTTGTGAAGGAAACACACAGAAGAGTTTCTTTTCTGACCAAGGCTGTCCACCTAATTTATAAATTTATAATCAGGAAAGGAGCATTAGAAATTTGCAAACTCTTCTTGGGATTCCAAAGGAGTTTATAAATGGTTCTACCCATGGGAATTTTGGAGGTAATTTTCAGAGTTTTTATGACATATTTAAACTTTGATTACTTCATTTTGAGGATTTCTGTGTGTTTTTCTTTTTCTTTGCTGCAGATATTTTTATCTTTTTCCCATCCCAAACTTGATTAAAAGATAACACCATAAAATGACAGTATGACTATTTGTGATTTTATGGTATTTTATTGTTGTAGTTAAGGATGAATAAGTGTTAAAATAAAAACTCTTCACCAAGTTTGAAAATATGGCAGCCTCTTAGTGTGATGTTACTATAGTTATGGCTTCAGATTTGGGGGGTGCTTTGAGATAGGAAAACTGCATTATGCATATTGACTGTGGATATATAAAAGAGTTTTAAGTAACAGTTCATACAAAGTCAATATTTGTTTTCTTTACATTCAAACTTTTTTTTTGAAAAAGGCTGCTGGGGACATAGCTCAGAGGCAGAATGTTTGCCTAGATGTGCACGGTCCTGCCTAGGCTCAGTCCCCAGCACTGCAAGAGAAAAGGAAGAAAAGGCCAATTCAGTTTTAAAGCTTGGAATTTCTTACTCCTCTTTTGTACTAGAAATGAGGTAATGCTGCCTTCAGAGAAACTGAGAGGTTCTGTATGAAGAAAAATAAAAGGTTTGGGTGAGGCTGAGAATCCCTGCCCCACCTCTCCAAGTTTAAATGAGTTGAGAGTTGAAGGTAGGAGGAGAGGAAGGCACCCGTAAGCATCCTGCGGTGCAGGAGGCACATATTTAGTATGGAAGAAAAGGAAAAGTGCCCTGACTTCTACCCTAAGAGAGCAGGAAACTCCAGGTCAGCAGGTAACTAGGACCAAGCACCACAGTGGGAAGAGAGCGAGAGAATGCCCCTCAGGCCTGCATGGGTCCTGCCTGGAGTACTGCAGACCTTACTTGGAGATTTCCTAAGCTGGAGGGAGCTGTCTCAACATGTCTGAGGGGAAACCAGAACCCTGGGCAACTGGAAGGCGGCAGGCCTCTTGTTTTGGTTCGGTTTAAATTTGTTTTGTTTTTCCTTTAATGAGTTAAAGGAGTAGAATATGCCTCAAAAAATAACATTTCAAGAATGCTTTGTGTATCTAACATGTTCTAGGTATTACACAAAAGACTTCCTGGCCAAGAATAGATGAACTAAAGCTAGTTCTTTGGTTTCTACCCTGAAGGGTGAAAAGGAGATAAGATTGGCACTCCTGAATACCTTTAGTAGTAAACGGCAGAAGTGCATGTCATGTTACAAACCCCAGGCCCACATTCAAGGAGAGCCACTTACTGCTAGGGTGGGCTTTTGAGTTGGAAAGTGGGGAAATGGGTCAGGAAGGTAAGAAAAGAGCATGGGCCTTGGCTTGCAGAGGAGAATTCAGTTATTTTCTGAATAAAACTCACTGATTTGATAATACTTGTTCATCATTGTATGTAATGGACGGAAATTTTGCCTGGCACATAGAAAGTACTTAGGAAATGTTGGAACTGAACTAAAATTGGACAATGTGGTCACCAAGATCACGGCAGATAGCTTACATAGTTATATCATTTGATTTAATTTAATTACAGCACACCAAACCGTTTTTTAAATTCACTTTTGGGGGGAAACAGAAGTCTGAAAAAGTTAAAAAATTTTCCCCAGGTCACAATGATAATAACTGTATTATCAGAATCCAGAGTTTAAGCCTAGGCCTTGTACCCTGCCCCTCCTGCATGCCTAGTAAAATATCTGTAACATACTAGGGGCTCAAGATTCACTTGATGCTAAAACACTTGTCATTTGTTCCTTCAGAAGGAAGGCTGTTGTTGATCTGAACTAGGAAAGTAGTGATTAAAAAAATGAAAAATCTATTCAAGTGTATATCTAAGTTTGCCTGTGTTGTAAAATCTTATAGGATTTAAGAATTTTTATAGGCGAAGTGTTGTAAAGAATGATAGTGGTAGGGCGATGCTGCGGGAAGGGAATGTGGCTCTGAGCAGGTTCTGTGGTGCATGCTTGGCATCTGTTAGGGGATCAGAAAGAATCGGGTCAGAGGGGAAGATCGGAACACTTGCCTGTATCTTGGAGGGCAGAGTTTTTTGATTGCTTCATTCATGTTTAAGGCACTCATCTTAAACTAATTTATGTCTAGCACTAGAAACTGGTGCTGGTGGTTTATTACCAACCCCACCCATCCTTGTCTTCTGCAATGATTGATCTTTGTGCGTGGGGATTGTATTTCTAGAAGTAGAATGGCAGAGAGATTCCCTGAAGGCAAACAGTGTGGTGCACACTCCAGTTCAGACACTAGGGGCTGGGAGCTCAGAGAGAGAGAGAGAGAGAGAGAGAGAGAGAGAGAGAGAGAGAGAGAGACAGAGGGAGGGAGGAAAGGGAGGGTGAGAGGGAGGAGAGAGAACAACAGAACAGTCAGCTGGAGAGAAGGGAGGAGGGGGGAGGAGACGGTCGTTTTTTAAGAATTTTTTTAACTCAAGTGATTTCGGGGGGTTTCTCCCCACCCCAATCCCTTGCCCCCCATTCTGGCACCTCCTTTCCCACGGTTCACTGAAGTGCCTTTTTGCAGTCCAGGATCAACGGACCGCTGAGTTTGAGCAGCCTGGTCTGACATGATGTACCTCTGGGTGAGTACAGTGCTGTGGGCGAGGGCTTGCACTTGCACTTGCACATATAAGGAGTGGAAAGCTTGAGGCTCTGCTCCTGCACAGATGGCCTTCCCCACAGGGCACAGACTGCCACGTCCCCTTCTTTGCACAGGTGTCAGGTTTTTAAAACCTAGCAGTGCTCGAGACATTGGTGTTTTGTTTTGTTTTGCTTTTAAATGTTGTTTATCTCGTTAGACTTAGGTGCGAGGGCTGAACTCCCAGAGCAGTGCCATCCCCTGGGCTTGGTATAGGTTTGGAGAAGGCAGGTGGGCAGGTGAAAGGAGCCAGTGACTTCAGGAGCCACAGTCTTCCTGGTGGGTCAGGATTGACTTGTATTATGCTTTGGGGGCACTGACCTTGATAATCAAGCCATGTCTTCAGATATTGGGAACCAATAGGTGGCACGATCCTTAATTAGGAATAAGTTTTTATGTAAGAATTTTATTGTCCTTCACAATAGTCTTATGAAATGGGTCATTGCTATTAATAAAATTGTATGAGGAAAGTAATTAAGTCACAGAGTCACTTGCCCATGGATAGAAATCAAATCTAAAGGATCTAGAATAGTAATTAATAAGCAGACATTACAAAGCATTTTATATTTGCCAGGAACTTAATATGTACCTTACATTATTTTTATTTACTGTTAACTGTATCATTGTGATTTGAGATGGAGGGAAACATACTGTGATTGGAGAGATTTGTAAATTATGAACAGTGATAGCTTTTAGGAGAATGTCAGGGAAAATAAAAACAGAACCACCCTCTATCCCTTTTCATTTTTAGTTGTGAAAACAAGAACATCTATAGTCCCTTGCAAAGATGGCGGTGCTACTCTCTTGAGTAGATAGCTATTGTGTGTTGCTAAGGGAGCCTGCGAGATGGGATGCCCTTGGCCACAAGCCAACTTCTGAAAGTTTCTCTTTGCCCTTTGCCCTTCAGCCCAGATGTCTGGAATTGCAGGAACCTACTTGGCTCAGACAGGCTAAATTTACAAATATCAAAAGGCAAACTTTTAAATAGGTTTGTGGGGACAGAGCATGGCCACAGAGGAAGGGAGTGTGTGTGTGTGTCTTTGTGTGTTTATGTGCGTGTTAAGGAGGTGCTTTTCCTGCTTCTTCCTTCACATGACCTTGGAATGTAAATTCCTCCCCTCTATTGATTTATTTTTGCAGTGCTCTATTTATGAGAACTTAGAGAACTGTTCTGAGACACTAATGTGTGTTGAGTTGTTTTCACCTGCCTAGTGGTTGGGATTGAACAGTAAGGATAGGCTATTCTGTCTTTTGATTGTTTGGAAGAGGAGTTATGAAAGGAAGTAATTTGAATTAATCTCATTTCCACTCACTTATGTTTGATGAAAGCAGACAGTGGCAGTCTCCTTAGTTATTTCCTTTGTGTGCCTCTTATAGTTATTTATGTATTTGTCTGAATCCTCTTATTAGCCCCGAAACAGAGCTTCCCAACCAATTTGCTGTATATAGGATTGAGATGCAAATATGCAAGGATAACTATTCCCCACAACCTCAGAGTAGTCAGTCAGGTGGGGCTTGGAATTCTCCCTGTCATATTGATGGTGTGCACCTTTATTTGCCACTGGGTACCATAAAAATATTACCATTTTTCTATGTGTGCCATGACACCCGAAAATTTGGGTCACATCCTCTACAGGAGAGAAGCTCTGTCTCCTTATTATCTGCATCACCTAGCCCAGCGCCCCACACATTTGTTGAATTCCACTAAGATGTCCAGAGGATAAGTAGCTGCTTAATTCTGAGATACAGAGACAGAAATCTCAGTGGTCAAGCATTTGGTCAGAGTCTCTGAGGAGCTGTGCAGAGGCAACTTACTGGATTAGAAATAGATCAGAGCTCTGGCCCAGGTCTAGACAGGACCAATTGAGGTGAGCTAGGATCAGGCCATGTAACTTTGGGCAGTCGTTTAAACTGTTCTGGGTCTCGTTTTCCACATTCAAAGGTAACAGGATTGAACGGAACCCCTCCTGATCCTGTAATCTGTTTAGTGAGTTTAATATAGCAGTAAGTGTGTAAATGACGCCCAGTTGTGTGAGGACGTGTAGGTCCTGGCGAGTATAAGAAAGCCGTGAAGCTGTATCACCACTGTTGTCTGCCTCTTTGGGTACCAGTAGTGAGTCAGAGGCATCATTTCTGAGCACTCTAGGAAAGTTGCTCAGCTGTTCAGTTTTTCATATTCTTAGTGAGGTGAGCGTTTGTGGAATCTGGGGCTCTGAAGAATAAAAGATACAGCTCACCCAAGCAAGAGTTTCCGTGTAGTCAGATGTGACACGTTAGTCTGCTCCTCTGCGTCTGGAAGACTGAGATAGAATGCTGTCTCTGACTGTATACCCCTCTCTGCCGTATCTTTCCTGTTCCGTTGGCTCTCCTTTTTGGTGAATTTGGTAACATCAGTGGGCAGCATAGTTTGCTGCAAAGAGTATGGGAGGTTCAGACTTCACTGAATCCCACTGTTTCCAGTTGTGTGGCTGTGACAAGTTACTTGACCTCTTTGAACCTTAGTTTCTTCATTTGTTATATAAGGAAATTAATGCCTACCTTGTGAAATTATGGTAAAGATTTGAAATAACCTACAAAACATGTTTAACAGTGTATGCTACACCGTCGATGGTTATTAAATACCTAGTGCGAGCCAACCTTTTGCTTTTGACATTTACAGACTGCCAGTAAAGAGTGTTAAATCTGTTGGGTTGAGGATGTCTTTGCATTCACATAGGGATAACTTAGACATACACCAGCTAGTTTTATATGAAATATTCCCCCCCCCCCCATATGTTTTAAGTACTCCTCATTAAGGTTGCCTTCTGATGGAGAATAATCCCATGACTTGTTCTAAACTTCATATTTTTTTTTGAGGGGTTGCATTATTATCAAGCATTCATTATGTCATTTATTTTCCATGTCTCATCTTCATCCAAAACAGGGAGAGAAGGAGACAGACTGATGGACCCATAGATATGATTCCTATACTGAGGGAGCTTACTTGTTTGATGATTATATAATTTATAACCAGTAAACAAAATCTTACTTTACTTATTTAAATTCCCAGAAGGCAGGATGTGAACTGATTTTGGCTAGGCTGGCACCAGCCTTTTTCTTACTCGTATTCTACACGGATGAACTTCTGGATTGCATCTCAAACCATTGTTTTGTCATAGATCGATTCTGTCTTCTAAATAAATCAGTTCAGCTAGTATTTAATGAATGCCTATAATGAGTAGAGCCAGCTGTTACAGATACTAAGATGATTAAAGACATCTTGTGTTCTTAAAGAATTTGTAACACGGCAATAGGGTGTGTACACAGATAATAATGATTTTTGTACGATGCTATTCGATTAAGAAAGTTTTTATATGTCATCTTATTTCATCCTCACAGTATCGCCAAGTTGTATCATTATCGTGTTGTACAAGTGAGGAAAGAGACAAAACAAATATGTGACAGTTAATAAATGACAGACCTGGAAACTCAGTCGCATCTTTTTAAAAGATGGCTTTTACTTCTTTCACACTGTCTTCTTTTGGGAAAAGTTGTTGTCTTTTATTTACTTTGTTTTAAACTGCCTGATTGAGTTATAACGTATCAGTTAGGCCTAGACCCCACATGCTGTTCATCTCCTCTCTTGAAGTTAGCTGTTATCTTCATTTCATAGACGAGAAAGCAGAAACTTCAGTAACTTGCTAAAGTCATGTAAGTTAGCACTGGCGGCCTCAGTATTTGACTCTGGTGCGTATGGCTGTAAAGTGTATTACCCCACACAGAACCTCTTCTCTTACTTGTTCAGAAGTTTCCAGTCTGTCACTGCTGCCATAGAGCATGACACAGGGATAGAGTGTGGAAATGAAAGTAAGGAAACCTGAATTCTGTGTCAGTCACCATTAGTTACCTGACACATGCTACTTGACTGTACACCTTGATTTTCAGGTCATGAAAAGGATGTTCTTGGGAACATTCATGGAATAATCCTTAGAAAACTACGTATCAGCCATTTTAGAATAAAGTAACAACCAATGGCTTTATCATAAAACTCAGAAATCGTGGACTGTGAGCCAAAGGCAGTTTTTGTTCTCAGTTGTGCCATTTACCAGTGTATGACCTTTTTGAGCATTTGTTAACTATTATCTTCATTTTCTAATCTTTAAAATGAGATTAACTTATGATTTAGATATGTATAAAAGATTTTTTAAGCTATTTTGTGCTAAGCAAATATAAGGTAATAACAACAATAGTACCTTTTAATTCAGATCCAGTCAGGTTACTCTTTTAGTCCTCACTTTTTACTACTGTCTTGCTATTCTAATTGGTTTCCATGATCAGAGAACTAGACAATGGTAAATGAGGTTGTCACAAACTGTAGAAATTCTTCAGTTCAGATAACACTTAAGGCCAGAAACTATAAATGGGTACTTGGCAGTGAAAAACCATTAAAGATTTCAAGTAGGATTAGGAGTAGGGTGACGTAGAGTTTATAATTAGATTTTTTTTTTAATTGTCTACACAGATTAGGGGGTGAGTAAAAATAAAGAGAGAAATTATGTGATTGTTGTGTAACATCTCAGTGACAGGGAATGGTGGTGATAAGGTGCCTACAGAGAACCACAGCTGTGTGAGACATCCTCATGAGGTGACATGACAAGCTGAAGTTACAGGTCATGATTTGGAGGAGGAGGGAAAATGAAAGGGATCATGGATTTGATTTTGGATTTGGCATTTTGGGGTAACTGTGAGGCATTAAAGAGGAGATGTTGTTTAGATAGCTGCCTACCTGGGTCTGGAAATAACAAGTAAAGATTAAACTATGTAAATTTGAGAAAACTTGCATACATTGGTTATTGAAGCCATGCATAGGTATGATGGTGGCTTTTATAATGAGAATGGCCTAGGGAGGCAGTAGAGAGCAAGAAGAGAAGTTAATGCCTGTGAGAGAAATATGAACCCACAAAGGAAGCAGGGAATAAGGTTCTGGAGAACTTGTTCTGTAGGAGAAAAATCAGGTCACTAGGAAGTTGTCAAGATAAGAGAATGTGGCAAAAAGAGAGAACCGAAAATGACCATGGCTTTAGCAACGTGTCAGTTACTGTGATGTTAGCAAGGGTTATTTTGGTGGAATAATGAGGACAGAAGCCTGCATGGAGTCAGTTGAGTAGTTCATGGGAGAGGCAAGGAAATGAAGATAAAAATAGTGAGTATAGACAGTTGTTGGAAAAGTTTGACTCTTGTGAATATACAGGGTACATAGATGTGGGGTGGAGAAGCTTTGTTTTATTAAATTAAAGAGATGGGATGAGGGTGTAGTTCAGTGGCAGAAAATGAGCTTGGAATGTGCAAGACCCTGGGTCCACTCCCCAGCACTGCAGAATGAATGAATGAGACCTGATCATATTTGAATGTTAATTGAATCAATCATTTTTAGTAAGCAAAGTATATATGAAAGAAGGGCTGATTGTTTTTGCTTTGAGAAGATGGACTGGGCTTTAGGAGTAGGGAGAGAGCTCCTGTTTAACAGGAGGCAAAGCAGATGGAGGACAGAAAAACTAGCAGCATCTAAGAGTTCTAAGGGGTTTCTACCGTAGAGGTAGACAAGCATGATGGGTTGAGGGGTACAAAGGGAGGGACGCCTGTTTTTCTAAAAAGGAATAGATTGATGAAATACTACACACACGCACACAGAACCATATATAATTTCATGTGGCTTGTATGCTTGTGATGAGTGAAGTAGTGCTGGGCAAGAAAAATTATAGAGTGTCAAGCAGGCCTGTAATCCCAGCTACTCAGGAGGCTGAGACAGGAGGATCCAAGTATGAGTCCAGCCTGGGCAATACAGTAAGATCCTGGCTCAAAAGAAAATAAAATTAGAAAGGGCTGGAGACGTAGCTCAGCAGTAGAGCATTTGCCTAGTATGTGTGAGACCCTGGGTTCCATCCCTACATGACCAGAGAGAGAGAGGGAGACAGCCTGACATAGGCCAGATTATTTTAGATTAACTAAAAGTTGTAAAATGTTTTTTATTCCACTTAAGGACCATCGATGGGTTTTAAGCAAGGTCAAGTATGATTAGATTTGTGTATTAGAAAGATAGCAAGAGGCTTGCATTATTGTTGCAGAATTTATATTTATACTTTGGATCAAATTGGTTTAATATATAATTTAAAAGCTCAGAAAGCATAAGGGGCTAAACAAGTTATCAGTAGTATGAGACTGAAGCAGTTTGTGCGTGTTTATTGAGACTCCTGTGTACTGCTCATGTCCTTATGAGTGGAGAAAGGGCAGCAAACAAGATGAAGTCCTTGCCCATAAAGAGTGTTTTGTTTGCTTGTTTTACATGAACGATAAGCGTGAACAAAATAGCTTCAAGAACTGGTAAAAACCGTAGAGAAGACAAGGTAATATGTCTATGAATGGTTTAACAAGGGTGGAAAGAGGAATAAACGGTAAGAGACACCATCGTGTCACAATGTGGAATGTAGTACAAGCAGAAGTAGCAAACGCCGTGTTGTATAGGAGTGACTTGGGACAGAGAGAAGGGTGTCGTGGTTGGAGTGCGGAGAACAAAAGAATGTAGGAAGATAAAACTGAAGAGGTGAGCAAAGGCCAGGTCATTTGTTTACTGAATTTTGTTCCTGTTAAAACAGGATGGTATGGGGAGCTTGCAAGGGCGAGGGTGACTTTCTGTAGAAAGAGCAATAAGCGAGGTCAGGAGACAATTGCTGTCATCTAAAGAGGCATAAAGTCTAGAGGGCAGCTTTTGCTAGGACCAAACAAGTTGGCTCAAGTGAGTACTAAAATGAAAGAGGAATCTTGAGTTATTCAGCTTTTGGTTTGAGAAATAAGGATGGAAGGGCCATTTCCTTAGAACAGAAGAGACAACAGACACAAAAAGCAATTCATATGGCTTGGATTTGTTAAGTTTGATCTATTAGACATCTAAATGGGGTGGCCATTTGATATGAATCTGGTACTCAGAAGAGAGAGCTGAGTTGTGGGTTGAGGTTCATTAGTGATATTTAAAGCTTGAGGATTAAATGTAACTAGAGAATATGCTGAGATCAAAGCCCTGAGTCATTCAGTAGAGGTCTGAAGGTTACTGAGAAGAATTGGGTGGGGTAGGAGGAAAACTAGGCAGTTTAGCTCTGGAGAAGAAAGTACTGCTGGGTTTGAATGATTTAAGAACAAGTAACAGGCCATTGGCCTTGGTTTTACGTGAGTCGTTGGCAAACTTGTAAGAGCTGTTTCAGTTGAAATGATGGAAATAAGCCAATCGGAATGGATTGAGCTGTTATTTGGTAGGTGAGGATGTTGAAATATGAACATTGTGGTGCAAAGACCAGAATTGGGGCAGTAACTGGAGGGAAATGTAGGCTCAAGGAAGGACTTTAGAAGATAGGCGTGGGGCATGTTTTATGTCAGTGGTAAAGATCCAAGTAGAGAGGAAGAAATAGTGGGTGCTGGGAAGAAAGAGGCTAATTATATGGGAACCAAGTTTGTTATATCCAACTCAGAAAAGGGATTGGCATTAAGGTCAAGTGCACTTTTTTCTTTTTTAAGAAGAAAGGACAGAGCCAGGTAGGATGGTGACATTGCCTTTGGATAGAAGAGGGGGTCCTCTGATTGTACCTGCTTTCTCTGTGACGTGTAAGGGATATGTAGCTGAAACGGAAGTGTAGGGAGTGGAGAAGCATTGCAGGTTTGAGGAAAGAGGAAAGGGGTGAAGTAGTCATCTCAAACAGTGCACTCACCTTCTTGAGTGGTAGCAGGTCAGTTGTGTGGTTTTTATCTCACAATCTTCTGTTGTTTACTTTTTTGGTGGTAGTGGTGGTGGTGGTATTGAGGATTGAACCCAGGGCCTTGTGCATGTGAGGAAGCACTCTGCCAACTGAACTAAATCCCCAGTCCCCTCTTCTGTTGTTAGATGTAAGAGAGGTAACCAGAGGTTGAGGTTTTTCCCAGATGAATTAGACTAAGGCAAAAGGGGGCAAGGGGATTAAGACTTTTGGAAGGGACCATGTATAGTGCTGAGTCATCAAATGTAAACTGGTTTGGAAGTAATGAGGAGCATGAGGGTCAGGGGAGGTAAAACAATGCTGAAATTAGTGGTGTCAGGGAACTTCAGGAAGGAGGTTGGATAATTGCTGGAGTAGGAAGACTAGCACAAGCAAACTCTTAATGTGATAATAGAATGCTTGACATTCTTGAAAGTTTTGGAGGTGTGACAATGTTAGGTTGTGATGCTGGGTGGGTGGCTGAGGTGAAGTGGTGAGGAAATATACTTGGTGCAAAAGACATTAAAAAGAAAAAAGAAAACCTAGGAGGCCAAAGTGTGGATACCATATGGATTTGAAATCCCCAGAATGGAATAATGGAGATGAGCCAGGTCAGTGAGTGGTGCCTGTTTAAAAGAGCTGCAGTTTGGATAAGGGAAGAAAAGAGATGTGGTTTGGAAGCTGTGCTGGGAAGCAGGGACGATACTTGGAACATGTAGCACTGTGTGATAGTTGGGAGTAAGGTGATACTTGCTTCTGCTTTTACTGCAGAAGCATGAGTACTGCCAGGGGCAGTCATTTTCTTCAGAACAAAGAAGTATGGAACATCACAGAGAGGGCACATATGTAGAGGGCATTTGCTGAGGAGAGCCTGTGGCTTCCAGGGTTTGGGAGGGCAGGGAAGAACAGGAGATGGCATCAGAAGAACAGCTATCCTGACCTTTGTTGGGTGAGCCATCTGGAAAGCTTGACTTCTCATGATGCTTGAGGTGAATGAAGATGGGAACCAGGATGGAATTATTTGAAATTCTCTTGGAAAAACAGGGTACTCAGTTAAGCCTTCGCGATAGAGCAGTAGTTTTCAGACTTAGTAGTGTGTCGGAATGCACAGATTGCTATGCCCCTTGTGAAATGTTGGATTCATTAGGTCTGGGCAGGCCTGGGACTTTACATTTCTATTAAGTTCCCAGTTGCTGCTGCTGCTGCTGGCCCAGAGACCACACTTTGAAAACCACTGATCTAGAGAAATAGTTGCGGCTTGTAGATAGCAACTGACAACATTTGTGAATTGTAGCTCAAGATGATGCATGACTGGGTGATGGGCAGAGGTTTTCTTGAAACAGCTTTATCTGGCATCTCTTTGACTTCAGCAGTCTAAGGAGGAAGTGAGTAATGATGATTTTTTTTTAATTTATTTTGTTTATAAGCAAAGATTTATTCAACTTTTTTTTTTTTTTTTTTTTTTTTTTTTTTGCGGTACTGAGGATCGAACTCAGGGCCTTGTGCTTGCAAGGCAAGCACTCTACCAGCTGAGCTATCTCCCCAGCCCCAATGTTTGTTTTATACAGCAACATGAGGCTGCCAACAGTTATAAATGATTCTTTCTCAAGGACAATGAAGTAAAAGGACAGAGGATCAATAGATCAATAACCATACATTGTAGCAAGGACTCCTTGCCAATCAGTAAGCGGTGTGGGCAGCTGTCTGCCAGAGTTCAGAAAAACAGGCTGAAGACAGGATGGCATCAGGTTCTGGGGAGGTACCTGCAGGAGGAGTGACTGGAACACAGTTTTGGTGGGATTAAGTGGAGGCCAACCAGCATGAGCACAGCAGAGGCAGGTGTCAAGAGTAGGTGTGAAACTGGCCACTTCGCGGGAGCCCCACGGCTCTTATCCTGGCCCAAGTCACCACTGTCTTTTGTCTATATTATTAATTTTCATACTAGCCTCACTGCTTCTGTTCTTTTTCCCCATTTATCTCCCCCAAAGTTTCTTTTCAACACAGCAGCCAAAGTGATCCTTTTAAATGTCACTTTATATTGCTTCTCTGCCCCAAACTCTCCAGTAGCGTTAGTTCTCACTTAACATACCAGACAGATGTCCTGCACTGGCCTCTGTGGCCTGCATGATTTACTGTCCCACTGAGTCTTCCACCTCATTTTCTTCTCTGCTCCTTCTCCACCTCCTCCACTGGTATCATACCGACCTGTTGGTCATTATTCAACTTATCAAACATGCCCTTTTCTCAGGACCTTAGGTCTTACCCATTCCCCTGCTCTTTCCTCAGATGGTTGCATGACTTTCTATTTTATTTACATGAGATCTGTACCCAAATGTTATATATATAGGAATTATCTATGTAAGATAATTCCATCTCCTTTTCCCCATTTTTATTTTTCTCCACAGCACCCACCACCACTTACAATGCCATATATTTGTTTGTTGTGGCTTTTCTTCCCCAATGAAAGCATGGTATATGCTCTGTGCCTAAAAAGGTGCCTGAAACATAATGGCACTGATTGGACATTTGTGGAGTGAAAAGAAGGGAGGAAGGAATAGTGAAGAGATCGTTGTCATTTGAAGAGAGGGGAAGGAAAAGGATGGCTTGATGGATAATCTGGAGGATCGTGAGTACCACCTAGTCAATCACTGTTCTGTAGAGGCTAAGGATTTGTGAAAGCTTTGTCAGCCCCAAAATATGTAACCTTCTTGAAACACTGCTTGTCATTTGGTTATGTGGAAAGGATGATTGGGAGAGACTAGAAGTACAGAGATCAGTTGCTGTTGTAGTTGTTCAGGTATGAGGTAAAAAGGCTTTGGGTCAAGGTTTGGCACTGAGGATAAACAAAAGTTAGAATGTGAACATCTTACATATGAATGCTAAAAGATGGTAGACTTCCAGCTGAGTGAGAAAGCTGCTTTTACGATTTATTTTAATATGGCATTTAACCTTGAGCATTTTGTCATGTTTCAAACCAGAATATGGAATTTTGTTGTAAAACCTATAAATTAAAGAATAAGTTTGGAACGAAGTAGACAAATACTAATTTTCATAGTTTTTAAATTGTCCATTTCAAGGGCTAAAAATCAGTGAGGTTGAAGCACACTATATTGATAAGGGAGGGAGGTGGGGGTCCTGCAACTCTCAGGGTACACTTCCTGAGGCCCTGTCTCTAACAACAGAGAAGCACATTTTATGAATTGTAGTCTTCCTTTTTACTAACTCTCTTTGTTTCCTTCCTGGTTCTGGAAATATGGATCACTTTTAAAACTTGACTGGTTAAGAACACATGGCATTCCCCTCTAGAAGTGATAGCCTTCTCTGGAGTGTGAGCATGTGGCTCCTCTTCAGGAGTGCTTTCTCAGCATTAGCGGTCTCTCAAGACCAGCCTGGAAGAGGCTGCCCACAGCGTGCTGAAGGTGGACACGGTGGGTGGCACGACTGCGAGCAGCAGAGGCTTCCCTGGAAATGGGCGAGTCCACTGGACTGAAACCTGGAGGGTTTGTACTTTCTCGTTTATTAACTTCTGTGGTGTTTTACATGATTATGTGAATCTAAACCATTAATTCAAGGATTGATTAAATTAAGACCTAATCTTTGTTCTTCAAATAACTGTCATATTATTTTTCTTAAGGATAAGATCAACCTTTCAGTCTCTAAAAGTTTAACAAGATTCCCATATTCCTGAAAGTCAGAAATAACTAATTATGGCTTCATTGAATACTACATCATATACCGATTTTAACTGTGTCTCTGGCTCAGTCATTCATCTGCTGTGTGCTTATGCATAGGTCATGTGGTCTTTGTGCCCTTGTCTCTTCTGTGAAACAGGCATGATTACTTCCTAGCAGCATTTTGTTAAATGCTGTTCCTCAGGAAAACTGACATCTAATAAAAATATTGTTAATGATTTATTCTGTTTAAAATGATTTATTCTGTAAAAAGTATGATGATTTTGAGTTCAGATTAGACTGAAAGTCTCACTAAATAGTACAGTAGGTGGCAAAGATGGGGGAGAGGGTACATGTTTGGGGGCAGCAATTGCTGTTCTGTGTGTGTTTCCCCTTGCTTTATTTCATTATTTGTAGGTGTTTATGTTTAATCTTATTTTCTTCCATTAAAAATAAATTTCCTGGATTTGTTGAAATCAAAAGCATTTTTTCATGTTGCTCAATACTATGGTTGCTGTTTGTGGATAGCACCTTCTGTCAAAGAAAATTTCAAGATAGTTAAAGACAGTTAAGATTGGAAAAGAGAAGGGAACAGAAATTACCAGGTGCCTCCTCTGTATGAGGCACTGGGTCAGGTGCTTTCCCAGCAATTGTCTTATTTCATGTTCAAATGGGAAATCAAGATTCAAACCCATCAGTCATGTTCCAGTGTCAGTGCTCGGAACCACTAGACTATAATGCTTCCAACTGTCTGTGATGGACGGCATCTAAGATATTCCCCAGTGACCCCCCACCTCCTCTTGCTCAGGCCCTTATGTAATTAATCTCCTCCCCTGGAGTGTGGACTGGGCCTAGTGATTCACTTAGAATGAATAGAATGTGGCAGAAGTGATGAGATATCACTTCCAAGATTGGTTTACCAAGAGATTGTAGCTTTGATCTTGAGTGCTCGCCCTTCTAGCTCTCTCTTAGAGCTTTTACATTGAGAGGAGCAAACTGTCATGCCATGAGTAGCCCTATGGAAAGACCCACATGGCAAGAAGCTGGTGGTCAGAGCCAATAGCCAGTGAAGACCTGTGGCCTGCCAGCAGCCCTGTGAGTGAGTCTGGCAGTGGATCCTTGTCAGCTGAGCCTTGGTGACTGCCACCTTGTGAGGCACCCTGAGCTAGAGGCCTCCAGCTAACTCATTGATTGGATTTCTTATCTGTGTGAGTTGTGAGATAATAAGTTGTTTTAAGCTGCTATGTTTGGGAGATATCAATTACACAAATAAAAAAACTACAGATTTTGATACCAAAAGTAGGGTGCCTTATAGCACAAATTTTAACTTTGGAATGCAACAGTAGACTTTAAGAAGAGTATTCCTTTAAGATCAGAGTACCTTAAAAATGTCATTCTAATATTAGGGTCTTTTTATATTTTAAGACAGGGTTTCGCTAAGTTACTTAGCGCCTTGCTTTTGCTGAGGCTGGCTTTGAACTTGCGATCCTCCTACCTCAGCCTCCTGGGCCGCTGGCATTACAGGCTCAAGGATTGCTTCTGCAACTTAGTGAGACCCTGTCTCAAAACAAAAAATAAGAAGACTGAGGGTGTAGTTAAGTGGTAGAGTGCTCCTGAGTTCCATCCCCAGGATCACAATAAAGAAAAAGCCCTCTCAGTTGAAAAGTAGGGCTTCTCACCATTTTAGCAGGTGCCTCAGGAAGAGAAGGGCTTATCTCGAAGATATTTGTGGGGATATCTTTTGTTTAATACAGAGATATTCAGGGGATACCCCTTATGGCTGGGACTGAAACGGAAGAGAAATAGTTCAAGATGAGAAGAGGCAGTTGGACACCCTTAAGATTCTGCTGGCAGGAGACAGCCTGAGAAAACTCCTCAGCTGCTAACACATGCCGCCTTTCATTTGAAGGGAAGGGTGACTCAGAGGTTGGAACGCTGGAGCTGAGAGTCATGGAGAGCTATTCTCCCAACCCTGAGCCTGACAGAAGAAACTTTTGGTCAGCTAGATTTCAGAATCATGGGGGACCAGTGATTCCTTTGTGCCTCCTATTCCTTGTCCCCTCTTTGAAGAAAAAATGACACCATTTGATGATTCCAAGAGATTTCAGAGAAGAGAACCTGAGGGCCAGTGAAAAAGGTACCCCCATACCACGATGCCATCTAGGCCAGACTCTCCAGATGCCATGGCTGCTATTCAGTCATCCTCCTCTGAGGCACTTGTTTCTTACACATTCCAGAGCATGTGTGAGAAACTGAAGCACCAAGGAAGGATCTCCTTGCCTCCAGCTGTCGGTGTCAGCTCCCTGCCCCTGGAAAGCAGTTGCATTTCTGTATAAACTGCCCCTCCAGTTGTGTACTAGACCCTCTCTGCCAGTCTGTTTAGGACGTGGACCCAAGAGGTCTGTCCCCTCTCTTTGGGGTCATTGAGTTTTCTCTCTTTATTGGATAATTCCATCAGCATATGGTTATGTTCTTCTTTCACCCTTTTAAAGGTAATGCGGGTGACCTCACTTTTCTTCCAGCTACTCTGAATTTCTCTTCCTTCAGAGCAAAATTCAGTAGGGTTGTTTATACTTGATTACACCAACTCTTCTCTTCTCATTCCTTCTTAAACCCACAGAGTCAGGTTTTTACTGTCACTATTCCACTGAAATGGAATAGTTTATAGGTACGCCTCCCCACTCTGCTAAATATAGCGGTCAGATCTCAGCCTTGTTTTTACCTGATGGATCTGTAGGAACACTTCCATCCCCTGCCCAGATACTCTGTTGGATACTTGAGTTTGCTGATTTTCTTCCTTCCTCATTGGAAGTTTCTCCTCCTCAGTTTTAGGGTTGTGATACTCTGGACCAAGTTCTTGGACCTTTTTTCTTGATTCTCTTTCATTCAGTGATTTTATCTGTTCTCATATCTTTAACTAGGAAAAACAGTTAAAAACATTTATCATTAGAATCCAATGGACCCTTTTAAATTTTTTTAATTACTCAGTCTTATGACTAATTTAAGGAATTAGAATAAAGGGATAGTGAAAAATAATTTTTATTAGAAATGAGAAAGATAGACATTTCATGAACTACTTTAATATCACTCTCACATGACTTAAAGATCACATGTGAGTGCTGTTCACATTCTTGTTCGAGGCACCAGGGATGCCAGGGCTTTCTTTGCACCTGCTAGGCCAGCATTCTACCAGTGAGCTATACCCCTACACTTTTTTTTTTTTAATCCTTTTTGCAACACTGAATGTTTTCTCTTTGTATTCATGTCCTCTGTCTTCCTATTCCTTTTCCCTGAGATCTGTGCTTACAGTTGAGAGAGTTCTGTACTCCTGAAAATTCATTTCCTAGCTTTATGGGGAACTGTCTTATTATGATGCTTTTCCCATAAAATGGAAGCATTAACTGTACACGATCTCGTGGGCTATTGTGCTAGTCAGTTTTTCATCTCTGTGACCAAAATACCTGACATGGACAACTTAAGAGGAGGAAAATTTTATTTTGGTTCATGGTTTCAGAGGTTTCAAACCGTGGCCAGCCAGCTGTGTTACACTGGGCCTTAGGTGAGATGGAACCTCATGAAGGAAGGGTGCGACAGAGAAGCACAGCACTCAGCTCGTGGCAGCTGGGAAGCAGAGCGAGCGCTCAGAAGGGGACTGGGGACAAGAAAATTCCTTTCTAGAGCACACCCCCAGGGACCTATTTCTTTCTACTAGTCCCCATCTCCTAAAATTTTTGATCACCAAATGCCTTCAGATTACTCCATCAATAGATTAATTCACTGATGAGGTCAGGTGTGGGGGTTTCTCAGCCATGTCACGTGTGGATGAGAAAAGGGTTAGCTGCCAGAGGACGATGTTGGCTGTAAATCAGTCAATTACCCATAAACATATCTAATCAATAAACACACATGAGCCAATACTCTTTTTAATGAGAGGGGGCATGACAGGATTGGGCCATGCCAGATCTGGCCTCTAACAACATGTAGTAGCCCAGCTCTCTTATTTATAATCACACAGGTAAAGGGGCCCAGATCGGAAGGGGCTTCTTCTATGATGAACAGGTTGTGGTGGAGTTATGGGAGCCAATTTGCTCAGGGAAACTCATATAATCAGACAGGGAACCGCTCCTACAATGCCACATACCCCATGGCAATCTGGGACAGATCTCCGTGTCTGCCACTTCCAAGAAGTCAGACCTCTGTGTCATGAGTCTCAAACTTGTCTGATTCTGCTGGATAAGGATGGCTCCCACAGTCAGAGCTCTCATGAGCCCGTCACCTCCCCAGAGCCCCTCTTTTGACCATTGCTGCCTTGGGGAACAAGCCTTTGTGGGAACCTTTCATATCCAAATCATTACAGCTGTCTTCCAGCCACTCTTTCAAGAATAGGTTCTGGCCATCTTACCAATTCATCTACCAGCTCCTTTAGTCCTGTATAAGTAGAAGATCACTTTAGATTGTGTTTTGTTTGTTTGTTTTTTCTTATGCTAGGGTGGAAATTGGATCCAGGGACTTGCACATGCTTGTTGAGCTTTACCACTGAGCTATACCCCCAGGTCTCAGTATTCTTTTTCTTTTTTCTTTTCTTTTCTTTTTTCTTTCCATTCCCTCCCTTCCTCTCCTCTCCTCTTCTTTCTTTGGATTGAACTTGGGGCACTTGAACCCTGAGCCACAACCCGAGCCCTGTATTGTATTTATTTAGAGACAGGGTCTCACTGAGTTGCTTAGCACCTCACTTTTGCTGAGGCTGGCTTTGAACTCCCGATCCTCCTGCCTCAGCCTCCCAAACTGCTGGGATTACAGGTGTGTGCTACTGCACCTGGTTCAGTAATTTTTCTTAACAGGAGATTTTGGGTCTGTTAATCTCAGAATACATTGAGCTGAGAAGATTGTTAGTAGATTTTCCTAATTAGAGTCATCAAATCTCTTTGAAGTCTGGGCAGTGTGTTTTTGATTTCTCCTTTTCCATTTGAAAATTCAGAAGATTTAAGTTCTTATGTCAGTTCTTGTACTACCTGTGACCCTTTGTTCAGTTCTTGCTCTTTTGTAGCTTTCTACCTGTAGATCTGAATATGCCGAGCATATGATGTTTCACTGACATACTACCTCAATTTTTATTCTCTATTTTCCTGGTTTTAAAAGTATATATACCTGAAAAGACATCTTCCTTTTTAAATGCAGTTGATTGCTCATGAACTGTCATGTGTCCACCTGGAACATGTCCATCTTATAAATTCTGATTCCAGATTTAACTTACATCTCCAGTAAGTCCTAGCTTATGATTACTTCTGGTTCTTATAGTTACATAGTCTAAATGTAGTGTTTGAAGATTTTTAAAAAACCTTTGGCAATACATAATTTTGTTGAAGAGAGGATAAATGTCTTTTTCCTCCATAATTACAGAAAGTATTTATGTCCATATTTATAAACACTATTCATAATGATTGGTCCAAAGAATTTTTTCATTTCTATTTCATCAGTTCCCCTTCCAGTTACCTTCATGTATATCTACCTTCACCATTGCCCACTTACCAACTGTATCAGTAAATTTTGTCATATAAACATTGTGAGATGAAGGAATACTATTATGTCTTTTTAGTGAAGTAGGATGATCTGGGTTTTTGTTGCAAAGTAATGATGAAGAAATCTTTTCTGTTGAACTGAATGAGTGTATCTATTTCCTTTTTGCTCTTAAAAATACATTGTTCACTTACTAATTTTTAAAAATAATAATCTTTTTAGTTATAGATGGACACAATGCCTTTATTTAATTTATTTATTTTAATGTGGTTCTGAGGATCCAACCCAGTGCCTCACATGTGGAAGTCAAGCCCTCCACTACTGAGCTACAACCAGCCCCCACACTATTCTCAACTTTGAGAAAATTCACTAGTGATGATAGGGTAGATATCATCATCTCAACAGTCAGTCTTGAAATTTTTTTCATCAGATTTTGCCATCATCACTAGAGTTTAGAGTGTTGTTATCTTTGTATTCATCTTTTCCTTCGTCTAATAATTATTATAAAATGTTTTCTTGTTAGTTTTCTTCTCTTTGCCATCAAAATACCTGATCATTACTGTGTTCACTGAAAACTAAGCAAACTGTAAGGATAATGTCTTCAGTCTTTTAAAATTCCTTTTTGAAAGACAGTGCAGTCCTTTGCACAATGCAATAAGAAAACAGAAGGATTATGTGTTAGTGATGATTTATTTCACTCTTGTATCATTAAGCCAAGTGAGTATATGCTATTGGTCTTCCGTTTCATTATTTGGGTCTTATTTTTTTTTTAACATGACTGCAAGTAGTTATCGAAAAATCAGAATGTTTCAAGATACAGGAAAAGTCAAATTCCTAAAATCTTATAATGAACATTAGATTTATAATAAGGTCCAAGGAACTCATGTATTAATTGCAATGTAAGATGAGCTTCCCCCAACTAAAGTAACTGCTTTTTAGAATGTTTCATAGAATAAACAAGTCATGAAATGTAAATCGTCACAGATTGAACTGCTTAAAAATAAATCAATAAAAAAGGCCGTACACACTCTGTTGGAATACTGAGGGTTAAATACTGTGTGAATGCTAATGACTCTCAAACAGTATAGTTCTCCACCAGCCCTCTCCCTGGAAGCTTCTGACTGCCTACTTGTATGTAAGAGTGACCTCAAACTTAAGGGGTCCACAGATGCACTGCTGCTCTCACTTGGCCCTCCCCCACCGTTGGACATGCTCCACCGACCGCTTTTCTTTTCTCAGAAATGACATCCTTCTGTAGCTTGGGCCACAACACAACAACGAAGAAATGTAGTCATTCTGGACTCTTCTTTTTCCCTCATGCCAGTCCCATTAATTAGCAGCTCCCTTGGGCTCCAACTTTGAAAAATAACCTAAATACGAGCCATTTATTTTTACTAGCTCTGCTGCTTCTATTCTGGTTCAGTGTGCCGTCCTCTCTTGCCTGGATTATTGTTAAGTCTCCTACTTGGTCTCCCTGCCTCCACCATTGAATAATTTATTCTGATTGCAGCATTAGACTTAATCCTTTTAAAATATAAATCTGTTCATATTCAAAATCTGCTGACATATCTCACTCAGAGGAAAAGCCAGTGTCCCTACAAGGCTGGTGAGGCTGGCTCTTTCGTTCCTTTTGACCCTCCTCTCCTCCCCTGCTTCCCATTCCTTACTCTCGTTCAGTGCATTGACCTTCTCGCTCTTCCTCACACCTGCCAGTCCCTTTATGCTCATTTCTCCTGCCTGCAGTGCTCTTCTCCAGGTTCTTATGTCTTTCTCATCACCTTCCAATTTCTGCCTAAATGTGACCTTTTCAGTAAGGCCTTTTAAAGCCATTCCATTTAAAATTCTCCATAGCACTCACCATCTTTTAAATATTTTTAAAATATGTTTTTTAAAGTAATGACCTATCTCAACCTATACAGATTTTTGTCTGGTTTCTTCACTCTTGTATCCTGAGGGTCCAGAATTGTGAATGGTATCCAGTAAATATTTGTTAAATGGGTGCTAAATTCCAGAGGTTTTCCTCTTGTTACTTTTTCTTAAATGAGGGCATGCTTAGTAGCTGTAGGAACCTGTGGTGTAGGAACTCTCTGTAGCTACCATCATTCTTTCTCTCCCACTTACCAGGAACTCAGGTCTCTGCCTGTATATGGTACTTTGTACCGTCATGGCTGTGTGCTTTAATGGTGCAGGCCTCAGAACCAGATTGGATACCAAAGCTAATTCTCATGCCTTCTATCTCAGTGGCATTGGGTAAATCACTCTATTTTCTTGTCTATAAAATGAGGATTAAATAAAAAAGAGTGTCTACCACAGAGATTGTTTTGAGCCATATAAACTCTCAGAACAGTTCCTGGTATATAGCAACTGTTCAATAGTATTTATTACAATGGTTGCTGTTCTGGACCCGTACCAGCTGTACTCCTGAATGTTAGTACTGAACACTCTGATTCAGGGTCTTCTTCATTCCACCTAAAAATATCATAGGCTTGTTGGGTCCTCCTTTCTGCCCTTTGTCTCTCCCTCTTACTGTTTAAACTTCAGTTATTCTCACTTCCAGCATTCTATTAGATATTGATATTCTTTTCCCTTCTTTCCACCTCTCCTTCCATCAAATATATATTAAGCACTATTTTTTCCTTTCCTGTTCTATTGTGAATCTGTTTTTTTCTGTGCCTCTATCCCTTTGTTTCCTATATAAAATTAAAATTGCCTTCCTATGGTTGATTGGCTAGAATTACATTTGTGTCAGAGAAAATGGAAATGTTGTAGGTGTTGAAATAATTGAACTTACTTTTTAAAAAGTGCCCCCCCCCCAAAAAAAATAACAGAAGAATTGTACCAGTCACCAAAACCCTTGAAAGTTCTCTTACTGTTCTCTAAATCTCCACAAATCTCCACTCTCTTAGCTAGTCATGAATTTTGTCTTTTGTCAATCAATAGTAAAATGATCCGGGGTAAAATAATTTCTTGTATACTATATTGGCATTATTTGTAATTTGCTGCCATTTTAACCATCTAAAATGTTCTCTTTTTATATAGCAGTTCAGGTATCTCACCAGTTCAGTGAACTCAGATGCCCCACCTTCCTTAATACACAACTAGATGTGATCCATGCTGCACATTCAGCTACCACTTACAGATCTCCTTGCATGTGTGTGTCGTGTGTTTCTTTTAATGAGGAAGTGTGATCAGAGTTCTAAATACCTGAGATAAAAATGCATTTTTAGAATATGATTCATTTTTCAAACTTTAGACAAGATTATATAATGCTTATATGACATCCTTTTAGAACAAAGGAAGGAGCCCTTTTATGCATCCATTTTAAAGGAGTTTTATTCTGAGGCTTTCAGGGTCTTTAACCTGTAAGGTAAGCTGTGCTGTTACCTAGTATGTATTACCTAATAAGGGTCACAAGGAGAATGGTACTGCTTTTGCTCTCTCTTCTTAATGTAATATTTTCCCCCAATGGGCATATATACTTTTCTTTATTTATAATGTGCATTTTTGGTAATCTTCATTTTCTTTTGAACCCTTACAAATCTCTTAAGTAGTCTATATTTTAAAATTCACATTACAAGTGGGCAAGAGTTCTGTACTTTTATTTTACAAAACAACATATTTGGCAGATTTCTTAAAATTTGATAGTGAAAAATTCATCTTTATTTTGCCAATGAAATGTAAATTTTAGAGTATGAAGACTAACCTCCCAAGGTGATAAGGAAGTGGTGTTTGGGAGCTTGTCCATATTCTTAAAATGACAGTCTGTATCTTTATGACGGGACTGCAAAACACACACACACACCCACACACGAGCATTTGATTATAGTTGGTGCCTAGTTTGGGAACTGGGTAAAGGATATCTTACTTTTGTAAGTACAGAATAATTTGAATATCTGCTGTGTAGTAACCACTGTGAGACCTGCAACTGTCTAGCTATGTAAACACAAGAACTTATTCAGCCTTACTAGGGCACAGTTCCCTGATCAGTGAAGCAGAAGTGTTGATATCACTATAATACATATTTGGTTTATTTTCTTGTAGCCAGTTGTCCTTTGCTAAGCAAGTTTTCTCATGGCATTATTTCTTAAAATTTAGCTTGAGCAGGCTAGTGACACTGTTTTTCATGTACACCTTTGGTGAAGCATCTAATTCTTTGCAGGAGATCAGTAAGTGTGAATTGATGAGGACCATCATTTATTCTCCACTCTTGAGAAAAGAAAGACCTTGTGCTATCCCTTCTAGTTTCTGCCTTTTGATACGTGACATTTGAAAGTAATTGTTCTGTCGTCTCAGTGGCTTTTCTCCTTTTGTGATCATCAAGGTCAAGCTATGGTCAGCCTCACAGGAAGTAAAAAATTTGAGTAACGTGGGTGCCAGACTGAGTAATGCTAACATTTGCCTGACTGAGAAAGTTTGCCAGAAACAGCGTCCCTAGGATTATTGTAGGAAGGATTCTGAGTGGGGAGAGGTCTTGCCTTAGTTTTAATATAAATTCTTAGTTCGATGGGCACAGTCTGAGAAAACTATTCGGTGACACATTTTACACAGATTAAAGTTGTTTCTTTTAGAATTAAAAATCTGTAACCCTTTGTTTTAGTCAGCTTTTTTGCTTCTGTGACTAAAGGATCTAACCAAAACAGTTTTCACTAGAGATCTTACGGGTTCTGAGGTCTTAATCCATAGACAGTAGGTTCCATTCCTCAAGACTCAAGGTGAGGCAGGACATCATGGAGGAAGGGTGTGACAGAGTGAAAAAGCTCACATGATGATCAGGAAGCAGAGAGAGAGAGGTCTTCACTCGCCAGATGTAAATATATACCCCAAAGCCACACCCCAGTGCCCACCTCCTCCAGCCACACACTACCACTTCAATTACCACTCAGTTAATCCCCATTAGAGGATTAATCATTGATTAGATTAAGGATATTATTCAATCATTTCTCCTCCAAACCTTACCTCACCAAGTGAGCTTAGCCTTACAAATGAGCTTTTGGGGGACACCTCACATCCAAACCATAACATCCCTACAACATAATAACAGGTATTGTGATGGTGATGATAATTATAAAGATGCTGATTAACAGCTACTGGTTTTTTGAATGCCTGCTGTTCATCAGACTTAATACAAAGAATTTTATAGTCATTAACACATTGAATCCTAAGAGCAACCCTGTGGTAAATGGTCATGAATAGACCACTCTAGCTTCTCTCATAAACTCTTCAGAGTTAGGGGTGAATTCTCTATGTGCCAGTACTTAGTACAGTGCTGGATACATATCAGCTACCCAGGAGATGTCAAATTGATTTGACCATTTTGCTCAGAATTTTCAGTCTCTGCCTGTCCTTCCTTGACCAAGATACATCTGATCTGTAGATACAGATGGCTTGCAAATTCTACTTCTCCTCTGCATTAAAGTTTAGTTTGATCTTCTCAAGGAGCTACTTTCTCAGTGGTTAGCTTTGTTGTCAGACAGTCTGATGCCTCATTACCCATGCGCCTGGGGTTGAATGTTATTCTCATTAGATTGGCTAGTCTGCTCACCAGGCATTTTTGCCCTGGTGCATGGTAGCACTCGAGTTTCTCTTAGAATCTGATCCAAACACTGAACCCCAATTCAGTTAACAAAGGATGGCCTCCGACACTTTTTGCTAGTCCCCTTTCTCAGCATATTGGATCCAGATTCCTGCTCTCTTGCCTTGAGTTTGATGGTATTCCTTCCCATGCAAAAGAGCAGTCTTTCCCCAGTTTCTATCTTGACCAACCTTTATTTCATTGCTCCCAGGATTTCACTATTTCCCATTATTTCCATTGCTGCATATTGAAGCAACACTCTGTTTGAAGCTCCTCTTAACAGTTATTCAAAACATCTTTCCTTCTTTCTACTTTGAACTTTCACAGCTTCCTACTTTCCTTCATTTCCTTCCCTGGTCTCACATTTCTTTCCTTCCCCTCTCCTCCAACCATACAGTATACACTACTTGGGGAAACCCACTTATGTTTCAGAGTGTGGGTCTTGGAAACACGTTTACGCACTGCCAAAGTTCAGTTGCCCTTCATCTCTTTCTCCCCAGGAAATTAGCTCAAATGAAAATAGTGACCTTTTAGAATGTCTTTCAAGGGAGGCATCCAACATCCCAGCTCCCCCAGGAGACTGTTGAATGGAAGCCAGTTGGCATGAAGTAGCAAGAACAAGAAGAGTAAACCTTGAAAATGAGCAGTTTTCAAAAGTATGGAACTAAATGAAAGAGAAAAGCAAGGGGAATAGGGAAATGCTGCTGTCTGTGCCATGGATAGGTTTGAGAAGAATACTCAAAGCAGTCCAGAAAATACTGAGAGCCCCCTTGAGCTATTTTCTTTAAATTTTATGTTCTGTGCAGTCATGTCTCTCAATCACTGGTAAAGGAACTGAATAATTTTTTTTTTTAAACTCATCCTTGAAATAAAAAGTCAAAGTAATACAGTTCATTAAACTTCTGCCTGTTATCTCTAAACAAAATTTGAAATTTCAAATTACTGATGTCAAAACCTAAAAATATAATATACCTTACTGTTTTGAGAGGAATGTGAGACCTGCTTTGATCAGCTATTTATCCAGAAAAGCATGTGCTGTATATGAATGCAGCCAGGTATCTGCCCTGCTGACACATGCTTTCAGAGTGGTTGTGTGTACTTCCTTTCTCCCCACATATGCCCATTCTCGGTTAACCAGAAACCCTTAGATATTTTTTACCTCCAATTTTATTGTTTCCTTCATAACCCAGCAATGATTGTTTTTGGTTATCTTTATTCTTTTGCAGATGAACTGCTATT
Organism: Sciurus vulgaris; assembly: GCF_902686455.1. Classification (NCBI taxonomy): domain Eukaryota; kingdom Metazoa; phylum Chordata; class Mammalia; order Rodentia; family Sciuridae; genus Sciurus; species Sciurus vulgaris. The sequence goes on along the minus strand of NC_136465.1, from coordinate 169,732,965 downwards.
TTGAACTTTTTGAAAGGACCTCGCCACCAAAGTCCATATTTACATTTTGTATCTTTAGAACCCTAGTTTCAATCAGGAATGAGAGGGAAGTATAAATCAGAATCTCAGGGTTAGAACAAGAGAGACTGTGCATCAAAAAAGAATACTTAAACCCCACAGTCATAATGAACATTTAAGAAGGTTCTGGGTTGGTGGGAGATTCAGAAGATAAAAGTAAATATTATGAAACAAGAGGTTTAAAAATGGTTAGGAAACACTGGATTACAGTCTAATTTTCTCAGTGTGACTAAAAAAAATCTCTCCTTTGGTAAATCTGCAAGAGAAGCATGTCATTAGAGCTTGTTCAGATCAAACTATGTGGGATGACTTGAGTAAAGTTCAGGAGTGGCCATAAGGAGCAATATATTCTTGACCCCATATTTTCCCTTGAGGATTTGAAGACAGATTAAACAACTGTTTACTACCCCTCCCTGCCCCCCTGCAAATAAAGAACAGGAAGGAGGAGGGAAACCCAGAAGGGCTTCTCTCAGTGGACTAGCCCTTCAGTAAGACAGTTGTAATGTTGCAGCTGGAATGTGTCTTGTCAGTTGGTCCCTGACTTGAAAGAATTGCAGTGGGTGTGGCTAGGATTTGGATCTTGGGCCTAACCCTTAGTAGAGGGAGGACTGGAGTTTTCGTTAAGGGAGGTAAGCATTGAAAATGAATGTAAAGGCCCTTTCATTAAAGGAAACCATTGAAAAGAGGTGGGATTAGGAAGTGAATGGACTTGAGAGATACCTTAACCAGAAATATTTGTGGTTTGCCAAGGAAATATAGAGATATTTGAATGAAATAGCTCCTCAAAGAAGGAATTATAACCTTGTTAATTTTTTTCTGGCCTACTGGTTTTCATTTTGGGTCTTGAACATCACTGAGAGTCTAATGCAAGCTCTAGACAAGGTCTCCAGAACTGTGTACATGTTTACAGCAATTGCACACAGATTTCAGGGGATCATTTACCCTGTGAAGCTCAACTATTTTAACAATGTAGTAACTCTTCCATCACCTACTGCCATCCAGGCTTAGTGAAAATGTAGTGAACCTAGTGCCTTGGGAAGTATTTGAAGGCTCAAAGATGATCAATGTTACTTGACATATGAAGACTGAATTAAATTCAAAGTAAAGGTGCATACGTGCATTAGAGCCACACTCTTGTGACAGATGATAGTAGAATCTGGATTCTTAATTTTTTTCAAGTCTCTTTAGTAAGCACTTTTTTGAGTGGGCGTGGGTACTAGGAGTTGAACTCAGAGGTGCTTTACCACTGAGCTACATTCCCAGCCCTTTTTATTTTTATTTTGAGATAGGGTCTCACTAAGTTGCTTAGCACCTTGCTAAGTTGCTGAGGCTGGCTTTGAACTTGCAGTCCTCCTTCCTTAGTCATCGAGTTGCTAGGATTACAGGTTTGCACCACCACACCCAGCCAATAAGCACCTTTTTTGAGAATTAATATAATTGATATAGCCAAGATGTAAGATGCTATTTAGTGGACTAGACAGAAGATCTTGGAAAATCAGCCACAATACAGGCTTTGTCCTTCACTGTGACTCTGGAAGGTGACTTATCCTGTTGTATAAGGAAGATAAACCATAAAAGGATGCTTCTTGCAAACTGAATTATAGGATACTGAAAAACAACAAGCACAAGATGGCTCCAAGTCCCAGAACTCTCACACTAAAACCACAGGGAGTATAACTACAAGGCAAGGAGTCCGAATTGCAGAGGCTGCTGTGGAGTTGAATGTTTCAGTGAGCAGCAGCTTGTGGTTAAGGTGGAGATGGCAGGCTGGATCCGGGTGGTATGTTTGGAGAAAGGACTTGCGTGTGGAAGAAAAACCAGAGCCATAGTGGGCTTACTCACTGTGGCTGAGGACTGAAAGAAAGATCAGAAAATGCTGAGGAGCATGGTCTAGATTCTGGAATTCAAGGAGACTATCTAGACAGGGCATTTTGATGCTGAGGCAAATAGCCCAGACAGTGTTTTAGGGACAAGATTCTAGAGCAAGGTCTGAGAACATTAGGGACTCATGACCTCTCCAGTGATTAGATTTTGGACACTATTTGTTCCTTCAATTTATTCAGCAAATACATTGTGCAAACGTACGTGGACTGACCACTATTGCAAGTGCTGGGAATACAAAGCAGGATTAATGTGGATGCAGAATATCTGTTGCTGCTTTATCACAGAACTACACTTATGTTTCAGGTAGGAATGAATTCCTACACTGGTTAGCCTGAAGCTTGGCAGAGTGGGAATGAGACAGACTCCCTAGAATGAGAGGAAGGGGAGCACAAAAGTTCCTGAGTAGCAAATAAAAGTTATTCCTTCCTGTTCTTGCAAATATTTTAGAATTTGGTAATTGATTTTCCTAATTCTTTCATTTTAGGTGGTGAATATTATACTTTGTGATGAGATTTCATAAGAAATAAGGTTTAGATTATTGCTTTTAGTAATGCATGTTACTTAGTAGCATATTTTAAAGATGATTCCAGGGTGTCTGTGATCTTTTCAAATTGTTGCTGTTTCAATTAGGAAATAACAAGTCTTAGAATATTAACCCAGATTTTCTAGGAAGAGTCTATATTGTTTCTTAATTGATTTCAACCTGAACTTCTATCTTAAATTTTTTTATTTAAACAGTTTTAAAGAAGTGGTGTCACATGTTTTGTTGGGTTTTACTTTTTGGTAAAATAATCATCTTTTGATAATCATATTTTGGTTTTGGTTAATATGATTAAAGGGAACTTCCTTTAGAGGTAATGAAACTTGTTTTTTTAAGTGCTGGGATTGAACCTCAGGGTCTCATACATGTTAGCCAACTGCTCTACCACTGAGTTATAGCACCAGCTGAAGAAAACATTTTTTTTTAAACTCTGAAGCTCTGATAGTCAAATGGAATGTGCAAGTTTTTATTCTTTTCTTTAAAAAAATAATTTTCAAAAGATGTTAATTTAATAAAAGTTAATTAAACATACTATGAAGGGACTAACTAAGTTCTCTCAACAACACTTAGTTAATACAGGTTGAGTATCTTCTTATCTGAAAGGCTTGGGACCAGATCACATTTTGGATTTTTTTTTAAGATTTTATAATCTTTGCATATTTATTGGTTAAATTCCCCTAATCTGGAGAGTCAAAATCCAAAATACTCTAAAATCCAAAACTTTTGGAACATTATGTTGGTACTCATTTTGGATTTAGATTTTTGGATTAGGAGTGCTCAAACTGTGTATTAAGAAATATGAGTCATAAATAAAAATGCTCTTGTTATAAGGAGGTTTCTGTATACTTTTTTGTCCTCTGGTGGGGGCTGCTATGTGTCTAAGTGAACACGAAGAATACATTGTCAAGTCCATCAAGTATTTCGGCAACTCCATAGGAAGAAACACATGATATTATAAATATTGGGCATAGTCATTTTAAAAATCTCAAAGAATAACTCAAGTTATTCTTGATTTCATTGTTAAATTAATAATTGTAAATTCATTGCACATGTTAAAAGTGTATTTGATGGAGTTTTGACATAGGTGAACACTTGTTACACAACCCCAATCAAGATAATGAATTTATTTCTCACCCCGAAAGGCATAGAAAGGAATATAAAATATACCTTTAGTACCAAAATAAACCATACTCATTTTCTAAAACAACTACACTCACTCATATAACCACAGTAATTATCAAAATCAGGACATTTAGCATAGGTTCCATTATTATATCTGTAGCCCATATTCTAATTTGCCAGTTATCCCAATAATGTTCTTGATAGCACAGATAGAATTTCCTTTTCATTAATTGTTTTGTTTTCAGGCAATTATAGATTCACATGCAGTCACAGTACAGAGAAATCTCACAGGTCCTCTTTTCCCAATTTCATGTAACACTGTAGTGTGGCATCATAACCGGGTTATTGACAGTGGTACTGTAGAGATGCAGAACCATTTCCATCACCACAGGAATCCCTCATATTACCCTCTCACAGCCACACCTACTTCTCATTTACCCCCTCTCCAGCTTAACTCACGGCAGCTACAAATTTGTTTTTCATTTCAGTGATTTTTATTCTTATAATGTTACATAAAAGAGATACATACAGTAAAATTCTTTTAGGATTGCATTTTTATCTCACTTCTAGACCAAACTTTAGAGAATTTTTTCTTAGAACATAGTGTTTTTCTGGTCATTTTGAAAATAAAATGATCAGTCTGCTGCATATGTGGTTCTGGCTATATCCCTGACTCTTCTAACTTATCCCCAGTGCATGTCCATTATACCCACTGGCTGCAATTTGGTAGCTGTCATTTGGCATGATGTTACTTCTTCAAGTGTCAGCAGTTTTAGCTTGTTTCCTGATTTGCCATCATTCTTGCCTTGGCTACCTCTTTAAAGCTAAAGAGCAGTATCATGGCTGGGCATAGCAATGCACCTATGGTCCCAGCTATTCAGGAAGCTGAGACAGGAGGATCACTTGATTGCAGGGATTCAGGGCCAGCCTGGACAATATGATGAGACCCTGGTTCTTTAAAAAGAAAAAAGAAAAGAAAAAAAATAACAACTTCAAAAGACAGCATATTTGGAGAATTAAAATATGCCCACAATCCTTTAGCTGAAACCCTTGGGGTCGGATATGCATCATAATTTGTAATCTTCTGGATTTTAGAAAGGATATACAGTGCATATGCTCTCTTAGGGTACTTACTCTATTTGCAGCTAAATGTTTTTGAATATGTTTTTGAAGTGGGGGAGGAGAATGAAGAAGAAAGATATAGTTTGGGAGGCTTTTTGGACTTTGGATTTAAAGATAAGAGGTTTGGACCTCTGTAGGTAGGGTAGTCCACAGGCCTAGTCACAGTAAAAGCTCTTGTTTTTAATCCCTGAACTCCCCACTGTTTAACTCATGAGATGCAGTGGGCCTGGAATTGCCAAGTGTGATTGTTTCCGATATGAAAACAAAAGCGGCTATTGGTTTAATCCTGTTATATGGTGTTGATCTTAAAATTGTTGGATTCATCCTAGGATTTTGGGTTTAATCCTGTAAGGATCAGACTAACTTTCATCTTATTTATCCTAAATCCCTCTTTAATCTTATTAATTATGCCAGGCTGTTTTCCCAAAGGCCTGCGTGTATGTGCATGTGTATATGTATTCATAGAGTTATTTTCCTAAAGATATATCTTGTGTCTGTCCTCTCTTTGGAAGAGAAGTTCAGCTCTCTCCTGAAGAGTTGTGGAGCAGTGCAGAACTCAGGAGCAGCACTGGTATGGCATGAGTGACGTCAGTGGGATGTTCTTACACCCAAGACTGAAGGAGATCATGGCAAGGCCTCTGGAGGGTAATCTAGCCTGAATCTTGGATTTCCTGAGAAGGCATACACTCTTTTCTGAAAGTGGAATGTTACCAGAGGCTCTTAGTCAAAAAATATTGGATGAATTAATTGTAACTGAGATACCACACTCCTATAGTGAGATAGAAAATGAGTCCTTAACTTTTGACCTTCACACTGAAATTGTGCTGTGTGCATTTGGAAAAGGAAATACACATTCAGTCTTGGGTCTTTTGCTTTTGCTTTGCAGGATGAAACACTCTGTTTCTTTCTTTTTCAAAGGATAACTATCAAGGACCAACCAAGCAAACAAAATAATTCCTTGGTAACCATAAATTATTATTTTTTTTCTTATTTCTGCTGTTAGGGATGGGAAGTTTTGTAATTGGATCTAAACATTGATTCAGGAATGAGTAAACCTGTGCTAGATATTCCTTATTGAGGTTCCCTGTGATTGTTTTCCCTCTAGTTGTCTGGTAGTATTTGCTATTGTTGTTTTTAACTGGCTTGCCAATATTATGCAGTTTTGACATGGAGTGCCTAATCTGTATTGCTATAACAGGGCAGTTTTATGTCATAGAAGGAAACCCCTGGTAGATACTAGTAACCCTTCTATGTTTATTTCATTTAAGACTTAATTATTGAAGGATTCCTGTATATAAAAGATATAGCAAAACCACTTTGTTATGAACTGAAATAAAACTGGCCTTATGTTTTGATATTTTATATTCAGGTATTCATTTTTTCCAATTGAGTTGCATATACTGTCTTTTACGTTTGTAGATTTATGAAGGCTTACTCTGCCTATTTATTTAAAAGGAAACCAAGGGAATTTTGTTGTCAAAAGAAGAGTCAAGTTTTCATTAATGAAAATTGTCTAATGCTGACACTGTGATCTTGAAAAGTAGAAAAAAAAGTTGTTAACAGGATCTAATTATATGAACTGGGTAAAATCAAGGCTAAGGAAACCACTTTAGGTATGGAGTGATTGTATAGATGATGCTTTGGCAGAAGTGAGGAGGGGCCACTTTAATTTCTAATCCGCTTTGGGGGAAGCTCCATATCAGGGCTGCACAGAAACATTCAGGGAAAGCAGCTCCTTTATCATAAAGGGAAATTTAATTTAAAAATGTTTTTGCATCATGAGCAGAGTAAGCGACAGCCAGCTACACTGGGCATTTATCTCCTTCAAACCACGTTACCAGTAATTGCTGCATTAAATCAAAGTCAGAAGAGATTACAGGTCTCAGTGGAGCAGGGGGCTGGTGCCAACCCAGGATTCCCACACTGCAGCGTTACTGCTGTCAGAGCCCTGCCCCTGTTCTTGGTAGGATGAGTCAGGGGAAACCCTTAGATGCTTGACAGTTCATCTGTAAGGCATGAGCATGATCAGTATGACCCCAAAACAGAGAAGGTTACTGTTCAAGACCAAGGGGTCTCCCTTTTCGGTTAGCTTTTTGTTCATTGTGTGTGTGTTTGTTTTGTACTGGGAATTGAACCCAAGAGTGCTTTACCACTTGCCACATCCCCAGCCCTTTTTATTTTTTGTTTTGAGACAGGGTCTTGCTAAGTTGCTTAGGGTCTTGCCAGGTTGTTGAGGCTGTCCTTGAACTTGAGTGTCTCCTGCCTCAGCCTTCTGAGCCGCTGGGATTGCAGGCGTGCACCAGCAGCACACAACTTCAATTAGCTTTTTACATTGAACACAGGAAATGTTTTCTCATTGTTTTTCAGTGTTGTTGCAGATTTGCTTGGAAGATTCACTTGAATTTTGCATGGGCATCAAAATTACTCATATTTTCTCAGTTCCTTAACACATTAATATTCCCTTCTTGGTCAAGTATGTTCTTTTCATTTGACTCACTCAGCATAAATTTGTTGCCCTACAACAGGGTATGTGTAGAAGTCTCCCACAGCCCTCTGCTCCCTGCTGCCTTTCCTCCTCCTAGCACAATTACATAGCTCGCTACATACTTTCTGCCTCCTATTGGGGCCACTTATTTCTCTGACTTTGTAATTCAAATAATCCTCAGTTTCCCTTAACATGCTTCCTAAAATATTGGAGATGATGATGAGGATGACAGCAATGATGATGGTAACAGCATCTATAATTTAATAATCACTATATGCCGGGCTTATTAATAAATCAATTGAGTTTTCACAACACCGTAAGGTAGTAGTGTTATTACTTTATTTTTCCAAATGAAGAACTTCAGGTTAGATAGCTTTTCCAAAATTATTTAGCTGGGAAATGAAGGTGCTGAGATTTGAATCCAAATGGTGTGGCTTCAAAACCCTGGGCGCTTAAGCACCTGCTGTGTGCTAAGGATACCTGAGGAAATGAGGTAGACCACTGGGAGCCTGCCCTTCTGGAGTGTGGGGACACACGATGCGTGTGACAAGCCGAGGAGGATGCGCGTGCCAGTGCTCAGGAGGTGCAATGGGGTCTGCCCTCCCACTCCTGCCTGAACCTCATTCCTGACTTGCTGCCAGACCCTTACTCTTCCTTTTCACGGGGTCTTCTCTGTGGTGGTTTAGGGTAGACTCTGAGTTTACCCTGTCTCCCCATGTCACTCCTCCCTCCCCCGAAGAAAGCAGCTAACCTTCCAAAGACTCATTTTAATAAGTGGGGCAGGAATTCATTATTTTAATTTGCTAACAGCTCTGTTGAGGTATAATTAATATACAATAAACTGCATATATTTAAAGCTTATAATTTGTAAAGTTTTGACATACGTGTACACCCATGAAGTCATCACCACAACCAACATAATTAACAGATTAATCATCTCTAAAAGGTCCCCTCATGTCCCTTTGCAAGCCTTCCAACATCCCCTCCCCCTCACCCCTTTCCAAGCAACCACTGATCTGCTTTCTGTTACTATGGGTTAGTTTACGTTTTTAGTATTTTATATAAATGAAACCATAATAATAAATGCTCTTTTTTGCCTGATGACTTTTATCTGTCATAATTTTTTTGAGATTCATCTGTGATACTGCATATATTGGTGGTTCATTCATTTTTATTGCTAAGTAGTATTTAGTTGTGCATATGCCACAATTTGTTAATCATTTATCTGTTGACAGGTATTTGGGTTGTTTATACTTTTAGGCTATGACAAATCTGAGTATTTGGGCTGTGATTGTGGCTCAGTGGCAGAGCACTTGTCTACCACATGTGAGGCCCTGGTTTGATCCTTAACACCACATAAAAATAAATAAGTAAATAATAAAGGTATTGTGTCCATCTACAACTAAAAAAATTTTTTTTTAGATCTTCTGAATATTCACTTGCAAATCTTCATATGGATATGTTCTCATTTCTGTGGGGTGAACTCTGAGAAGTGGAGTGCATAGATCGTACGGTAGGGAAAGTTGAATGTTTTAAGAAATTGCTTAAACTACAGGGGAGATTTCACAGACCAAACGGTACCATGTGTGTATGTATGAATATATCACAACAGATCACTGTTACATGTGATCATAAGGTGCCGATAAATTGATAAAAACTGGCCTGCTTCCACGCCGCTCTGCTAGTTTACGTCCCCAGCAGCCGTGTGAGACTTTCAGTCCTCCTGAGTTTGCCCACAGCTGCCATTGTCAGTCTTTTGATTTGAGTCATTCTGTGAGGTGAGTAGTGATATCATTGTGGTTTTAATTTCCTGTGGGTACAACATCGAGTATCTTTTCATGTTCCTATTGACCATCCCTTGTTTACTGCCTTCTTTAGCCAAGTGTTTAAATCTTTTGCCCAGTTTTGTTTTGATTTTTAATTGGGTTGTTTTCTTATGGTTGAGTTTTGAGAGACGTTCTTATGTACTCTAGATGCCAGTTCTTTATCAGATAACATGCTTTCAAATATTTCCTCCTATGTCGTGGCTTGTCTTTTTATTCCCCTTGGTGTCCTTTGATTAGCAGAAGTTTTCAGTAAAACTCAGTTTGTACTTGTATGGGTTTTGTTTTCAGTGTCACTTTTTGGTGCTAGGGATGGAATGCAGGGCCTTGGACCTGTCAGCATGCGTTCTACCATTGAGCTGCACCCCAGTCCTCATGTCATACTTCAGAAATCTTTGCTTAATCCAAGGTCACAGGAGTTACTTTGAAAGTTTTTTTCTCCTGGAAGTCTCGTGTTTTACTTTTTTCGGTCTATGATCCATATTGAGTTTAATTTTCTGTATGGTCCTGACTTTTATTGTATGTGATTATCCAGTTGTTCCCATACCATTTGTTGAGAAGACTATTCTTTCTCCACTGAATTGCATTTGCACCTGTGAAGCTATATTTGGACTTTCTATTCTATTTCATTGATGTATTTTTCTTTTTTGACACCAGCACCACTCAGTCTTATAGAGAAGATCATTCTTGTGAATATTATGGGATCTAATGGACTTGAGAAAAGTGATAAGTATCACAAACCTCAGAACACTTTAATTAATTAATTAATTATTTTGTACCAGGGATTGAACTCAGGGACACTTAACCACTGAGCCCCATCCCCAGCATAGAACACTTGATTTTAATACATGGCTAAGGAAAAGATAATCATAACCTTTAAAAACATATATAGTACTTGAATAATAGAATGAAGTAGAAAACTATACCATGTTCATGGTCAGGAAGACTTGATAGTTTTGAGTATTCACTCTACCCAAATTGATCTGTAGCTTCAGTATAATCTCAATCAGAATCCTGGCCAGAGTTCTATAGAAATTGACAAGCTGATTCTGAAGTTCTAATGGAAACGTCAAAGACCTGGAATAGGCAAAACAATTTTGAAGGAGAACTAATACAACCTGGTTTCAAGCTACAGTGAGTGTGGTGTTGGTGTTGGTATTGAAGTTATCTTAATATTATGCAGTGAGACTGTGAGTTAGATTTTGCTGTGTGAGTCTTTCCCAAAACCTAATGTGTAAAACAGTTTTAATCACTGTTCTGTGGGTCAGAGTTTAGGTGGTTCTGTTTCAGTTTGGGCTGGATGTGTTTACCTGGAATAGTCTAGAATGACCCCACTTTCACTTCTGGTAGCTGGCCAGGTCGTTGGTCTGGGGGTCTCAACTGGAACAACTAATTTCTATTCTACTTTTATCCTTCAGACTTCTTCACAAGGCAGGATCAGGGTTTCAGAGAGGAGCAAGAGAGGGCAGGCACACAACAAGCCTCTGCTTGTCACATTTGCTAATGTCCTCTGACAACGTGAGTCATGAGGCTAAGGCCAAATTCAAGCAGTAAAGGAAAATATTCCATTTCTTGTTTAAGGAGCTGTGAAATACTGTGAACATTTTTTTGCAATTAACCACAGATTTTGAGTTAGTTGAAATAAAAGTTTTAATGGAGGGGAAAGTCTTGATTGTGTGACATGATGTATGATGTATCTGAAATCATTTGCAGACATTTTTCCCTAGCAGTATTAGGATATTTATAATTGTTTTCTGCTTTAGAAATTACATTTTGGATGGAGGGTGTGGCTCAGTGGTAGAGCACTTGCCTAGCGTGCAAGAGGCCCTGAGTTTGATTCTCACCACCATAAGAAAAAAGTTACACCTTTACCCTTACTCTTTATAAATTATTTTTCTGAATTTAAAGTAGCTGTTACTTATTGTCATTTATGCATCCATTATCTAACATATTTGGATTTCTGATTTTAGAGTTTTCAAATTTTAGAATATTCCTTTTTTTAAAAAGTTTTTTTTTTAAGTTGTAAATGAACACAATACCTTCACTTTATTTATTTCTATGTGGTGCTGAGGATCAAACCCAGTGCCAAACAAGAGCTCCACCACTGAGCCACAATCACAACCCCAAATTTTAGAATATTCCTAATGTAAACATTTGAAATCTAAATTGCTCTGGAATTTGAAACTTTTTTTGAACTGGTATCAGTGCTCAGAAAGTTTTGGATTTCAGACCTTTTGGTTAGAGATGCTAAATCTGCACTGATTTAGAAAGAATAACAAAGACACTTCTGATTAAAAAAAAAAAAAAATGCTGATTCCCTGCCTCACAGTTTGTACACCAGGCCTCACCCCAAAACAGAATAACACAGCTTAGCCACACCCTGGTCTCCTCTGTTATTACCCCATACTTCCTTTCGTCCCATATATCATATGAAGAAGTGTTTATGTGTTAACTGTGATTTTTCAGTGTTCTGGTAGGTGTAAGTTGAAGATTTCTATTGATATAAAAAATTCAACAATTCTCATGTAATAGAGAACTCTGTGGATATTTTTAAATAGGCTTTTGACCTTTTTTTTTATGTAGGGGTTCTTTTACCTGCCTGCCCTTCTGTAAGCCCTGAATATGACTTTGCTTATGCCATACAGTTTTATGCACTTAGAATGCTGTTCCACTGTCTTCAAAGCCCACCACATACCCCCTCCGTCCATATGGAGAGCTCTCACTAATTTTTCACAATTTATTCGAAGCATATAATCGCTTGTAAAATATTCCTGGTTTCCTTCACCCTAGAAAATGAGATGGTCGCAGTGGAGTCTTCAGGAACAATTGCTGCTTTATTTTCCCCCAAGCTATATTATGAGTATGGTACTCATGAGATGGTATTTTGGTGTTTCTTATTTTCTGCTTTTTCTCCTCTGTACCTTCAGCTCTTTGAGAGCTTTTTCTGTTCTTAAGAGTTCACACAATGTTGGGAATATCTTGGTTGAAATGAATGAAAATTGAATGAATGAGTATTGATCTAATGAACAAATTAGGGAAGGTTTGTCCATGGTGATTGGTTCAGTTGCCTCTGTTGTAGTTTCAAGTTATTGCAGACCTTCCCTTTTCATATGCTGATGGGCATATACTGTGTAAAAAACATCAGCTTGATTGAGAGAAATTCAAAGGTGAACTTGACAGGTCTTAGCTTAAAGAAATTGTCTAATAGAGAAAACAGTATGCTTAAAAACAAGTAGAATGTGCCATGTAAGTTCAGAGGAAAAAGAAAGTACTTCTTGTTGGAGACAGTCAGGAAGATGAGCTTTGTGGAGCAGATGGCATTTTAAGGTAGTTCTTGAAAGGGCCCACTTTCAGATCTGGACATTCTGAGTGGATTAGAAAACAATGTGGTCAGAGGCACAGAGGCAAAATCCAAAACGGCAGTGGAAGGTTGAATATATCAGTAATTGTTTTTGTACTTTTTTGACCCTTGGAAGGCAAAGAACTATTCCAGGATAGAAAGAGTTAAAATTCACATGCAGGCTGTATGTCTGTTTTTCATTCTTGATCCAGAATTTATCAGTTTTGCTACCATCATTTTAGCCATGTTACTAAAACAGCTCAGTCAAAACTCTCGAGCTCCTGTTTACTAAATTAAGTTGGTTTTTCTAAACTCACATTCTCTTTAATCTATCCACTTGACACAGTTACGTATTTATCTCTGGTATCATTTTATGAAATGCCTTCCCTAGTGTAAGGAATACAGGATTGAAGAAAAGGAACAAATGTTCCCTGTGTACTGGCTTTTGTGACTAGTTCAGGATCCTGCTTGGTCTTCTTATCCTGTTTCTATTTCTGCCTTCTAGAATGAGTATTCCTTCAGGTTCTATTTTCAGCCCTTTGCCTTCTCCATGTGTCACTTTCCCTCCCCCCTCCGTCTTTCTCTCTGTCTCTATATATCTTTTTCTTTTTTGGAATACATGCTTGATATTCATCAAATGCTGTGGGCCACATCAATCTGGGAGACAAGTCTCAATTCTGCTGTCTCTCTTATATTCCTTTTGGATCTCCATTTCTAAGGCTGACCTCTAGGGCTGTCACCTACAACCCTGACTGCCTGTTAGATATTTTCTGTTGAATGTCCTTCCATAATAACCTCAAATCAGTCCCCCTGCTTTGAACTTTCCTGGTTTAGCAGTGTTGTTCTCATTGGCCAGTCAGCTACTCAGGGCCCGAGTGGTATATCTGTTTACCTTTCTCCTGCCCTCTGTGTGTGCACAACCTCAGATTCCTGCGGACACTGTTTTTGTAGTGTCTCTTACACGTATGCCTTCTTTATTCCTGCAGCTCTTGTGTTTTTGCATTAAGTCTCTAGACTGCTATAGTGATAGCCTCTACCATCTCCCACCCTCACATTGTTCCCTTTGTCATGTTTCCTCATCTGTAGCCACCAGTAACATTTTCATAAACACTTTCATTATTTTTGTAGCATTCTTTCCCTCTTGAACAGTCTTCAGACATAAGATCTGAAGCACATAGCTCTATATCCTATGTCCTCCAAAATTATTTCACCCTGTTTTCCTTGTTATTTGCCACTTGTTCACCTGTAGTCAAGTAAAATGATCACATGGTAAGTCAGTGCCACATATTTTTAGTGACTTTCACCTGCATATACATCTTTCTCTCCCTATCTACTCCATCCTCATCTGTCCAGCCTAAACCCTGTTTCTTTTTAAAGTTCTCTATTTCCCTAGTACATAGCAATCTTTGGGACCTTCTAAGAACTTGCTACTTAAAACCAAATTTATACCTCAGAGCAGAAAGCTTTGCTAATACATTCTACCTGAGGCCTAACTGGTATCCTTGAACCCATGTGGCATAAGTAGAAGGGAAGGAAAAGGAGAGGAAAAAACATGAAATGAGAGAGTTAGGAGAGAGAGAGCTCTGAAATACTTCCTGGTTGATCTGGTTGACTGAGCTTACCTAGGGCTTGGTAAGTATTGCGCTCTCAAGGACTGTAGATGTACGGATAACACTGTAGTGTCATCGGTCGTGTCCTCTGGCATGGGACGCTTGGTAGGTTGTGTGTGTGTGTGTGTTTTTTTTTTTTTTTTTTTTTTTTTTTTTTAGCAAAATTAACTTTCATAAATCTCATAACTTCTAGAAGTCTCGCTCTTAAATCTTAGGTCTGTTTCTAGGTCTAGATCCATTTCTCTCTGATATCATCACACTCTTTTTAATAGAATATTCTAGTTATGCCAGTATTGAAACCAATGTGAGTTGATCAGTGCATGACTCTGCTAATGAAATGTGTAGAAATACACATAAAAAGCTATTTTCTATATTCATATTTTTAACTAATCAGGACATAAGAACTTTTAATACTATAAAAAAATTCATAATATTGCAAGGTGTATACTTTTCCAAACAAAGTAAGTTGACATCATCAGCAAATAATTCTGAGCTTACTGTGGAAAATCAATTGTTTTATTTCTGGACTTTAATATATATATATACATATATATGTATTAATAGATAGGGAGAGAAAGATATATATATATATACATATATATATATATATATATATATATATAGTTGAAGATGGACACAATACCTTTATTTTATTTATTTATCTTTATGAGGTGCTGAGGATAGAACCCAGTGCCTCACACATGCAAAGTGAGCACTCTCCCACTGAGTGGGGCTACAACCTCAGCCCAGCCCTATTCATTTATTTTTATGTGGTTCTAAGTATTGAACCCAGAGCCTCACAGTTGCCAGGCGAGTGCTCTACTACTGAGCCACAATCCCAGCCCCTATTTCTGAAATTATTGAGGGAATATGATAGTATTTAAAATTTAAAGGAAAATATTCAGTCTGTTCTAAGGGAGGAAATCACTGGTAATTTCTGATTTGGGATTTATTTTATTTATTTATTAATGTTTTTTGTCCCAAGTGGTACCAGGAATTGAACTCAGGGACACTGAACTACTGAGCCACATCCCCAGCCCTATTTTCTATTTTATTTATTAGAGAGAGGGTCTCACTGAGTTGCTTAGTGCCTCACTTTTGCTGAGGCTGGCTTTGAATTCAAGATCCTCATGCCTCAGCCTCCCGAGCCACTGGGATTACCTCGCCCTGCTTTCTTCTGTTGTATAAAATCACATGGATACTGAAACAATGATGTTAAGCTTTTGATCTGTGCATAAAATTTCTTTCTGTTAATCTGAATATTTAAGGCAACATTACTGTGCACAAAAACTGTATCAAGAGAAGAGTGAGGGCCTTCAACCCTAACATTTGTAATTTTTGTTGTAGTGTACTTTGTCTTGCAGGTGAAAAGTTGACCTTTCTTTCTACAAATATTTTTTAGCATTTTGGTTTGACTATATTATTGACCTTTTAAATTGTTCAGATTTAATTTTTTTTTTACAGAAACAAGTAGGTAAAAAGGCAACATGAGGTATAGCAATCTAAAACTCAAATATTGAGTTATTTTACCACTTTTCTGAAGACTGGTTATTTAAACTAGACCTGGGCATGGTATGGGCAGGATCTAGGTAAGACATCTGATATAGGTGGTTTATTGTCTATATTCTTCAATCTCAAGTGAGAATTTATAGTTACACCAGCATATTAGCTAAAGCAAGTATGATAATATAAAGACCCACAGAATATTATTAATGTTTAAAATACCTATAATGAAAGTGAGGTCTATTTTGGTTTCCTTAAACTTTTAACAAGATAAATTATAAGAGCAATAATTGCTAGTAATAATTTCAAATAATATATATTTGAAAAAATATAAATTTATATCTAAGGTAATAAGTGAAAACCAGCCACCTCCCCATCCCATCCCCCAGAGATATTGGTTTTATTTCATGTGTTTTTGAAAAAGAGAGCGATATGTACACATGCACACACACGTAGCATATATTGTTATGTATATTATATAATATATATATGTATGGCATATATCGGTTTTTTGTGTACGTATACGTAACTTATGTGTGACATAAAGGTTACTAATTTAATGCATAATTTACTGATTGATATACACATACATACATACATACATACATACTCCCATATAATTTTATTCACACATATGGAATTGTACTCAACACTTTATTCAACAACATAATTTTTTCACTTATAATAATGTTTCAGTCATGCCTTTTCACCTTGTATGGTATACATATCCTCAAGAAGAATTTACATCTCCATCAATTGACTCAGCTTCCCTATAGCTTATTTGGGGACCACATTTATGCTTAAATTATGTCAGTTGTTTTAGGATTAGAATTATTGTCTGTTATCTTAGTACAGTACCACCTGGGAATTTCAACTTCTGTAATTAATCTACCAGATACTGAACTGTGTTAACTCACGAGGTTGTAAGTTTGTCTGTAGTTCATTATTATGGTTTATAAAAGGTATTATCATTTCTCAGTCTTCATATCAAGAGGAATCTCAGAAGATTTAATAGTGATTTAAGAGGCTGGTTTACAAGTATGTATGTGACCAGATTTGCTGTTGCTGTGTGTGAAGTGTAGTAGAGTGAAAATGGGATGGCACAGAGTCTCTAATGGCAAATAGAGAACTGATTTGAATAGAGGAGCAAATATAGTGTGCAATTTTATTGTCAAAACATTCCTTTTGCCTTTTTATTTTGGTTTTTTTTTTTTTGGTGCAGTGCTGGGGATTGAACACAGAGCCTTACACATTCTGGGCAAGTGCTGTATCACTGAGCTATATGCCCCCTTTTGCTATTTCTTAATTTGCCATTTCAAGTTGCCATTTTAAAATAGCTTTATAGGGACAGTTAGAATGTATACCACAGTCCTTAAGATATGACCAATCACATCCAAGATGTTTATGAGTCTTTGATACTCTCTGTTAAGATTTGGCCAAGTGGGATCTTAGATTTTAGAGGTGGGAAAGTGGAGACTTACAAGTGTTTCTTAAGAACAGCTTTTAAAAAATGTCCTGCATATGAGAGGTTGCTTGCAATATTGAGTTTTGTGTAATAGCAATGTTTTACTTTCGACTTTGCCTACATATCTTATTCTCTTTCTTCCATAAACTGGGCCGTGTCCATTTCTCAAGTGCTTAGCAAAATACCTGTGTGTAATAGATGTTCAGTGACTTTTAAAAAAAATTACGTGGAATCAATTTATTCTTGTTTTTCATGTGTAATACGTAAAGAATCAGTACCAGCAATATAAAGATAATCAAATCTATTGTATGGTCCCCTAATCTTTTAGATTTAAGATAAATGTTTAACCAAGAAGACTATCTTTAGATGTGCTAAGATCATATTAACCCTTAAAAAACAGTTTCTTTTGAACAATCCTAAAATAAACTGCAGTGACCATAAAAGGAGAAAAATTGCAGTAGAGGCAGGTGGGGCTTGGTAATACATAAATTCTCACAGATGCCCTCACAGTTGCGTTTAATCCTCACAGTCTAATCCTAGGAACGCATGTTGTAATATTACTGGCTCTCCAAGATTAGGAGGTCATAGCCTCTGAAACAAGGTTAAAATTATTCATCATTTTGAACTTTTGAATACTTGTCCCAAACAGAGAATTTCTTAACAAAATGGTTAACTGATGTATCTCTTAATTAACTTGTTTTCATTTTCTGCTTAGTCTGTGCCTTATATTCTAAGAATTACTCTGCAGTTCTTTGGTTTTAGATGGGCCATTTAGTCTCTGAAGCCAACTCTAACTTGCTGTGCTTTGTTTGACTAACCTCACATCTGCCCATTTGTTACTTTTTAAAATACTGGTTGTAGAAATATGTGTGCATATGTGTGTTGTATATAATGGCAGGGTAGGTATAGCAGCTTCCTAAAAGAGGAAAAACAACTGGCTTTTCTGAAAAGACCTTTCCACCCCCACCTTTTGCAGGCAGCCGGAGTTAATCCCTTCAAGTTTGATTGGAACAGCTGAGAGAGTACCCTGCATATCTGAAGGCCTCTAGTGGACTCATGTTGCCTTAGAGTTGGGGCCACCTTCCTCTTTTCTAGTGCTGATCCTGCCAGCTGTCCCAGCTTCTGTTAGGGCACAGTGAAGGGGGTGTTAAATGATACAAAAACATACAGTGTCATGAAAGGGATCCCTTTACTGCATGTATCAGTGCGGACTCTTTTCTCCCATTTCTTTCCATAGCAGAAGGGGTTTATGCCGTTAATCCTAACACCTGTCTCTGCTGGAGACAGTGAGAAGGGTGTGTGTGTGTGTGTGTGTGTGTGTGTGTGTGTGTGTGCGCGCGCGTGCGTGCGTGCCTGCGCGTGCGTGCTCCCACCCAAGAAGGACTAGAGAAATAATACCAGTCCCACCTGCCTTTCCATGTCCTGAAATTGGGAGTGTTCCCTCTGACACACTCAAAGCCTGGAACATACATAATATTTTGGCTCCTGGATACTTTGTGCTTCCTACTGTTTTTCTGTGCCACTTTAAGGAGCCCATGTTCCCTTCCCTGGCAGTCATTCTTTGCCTCTTGAGTTTCTGGTGGAGTTGTCAGCTTCAAACCAACAGTAACAGCGAATCTCTAGTGCAGTTTTCAGTCTGTGACTACTAATGCAGTTGGAGCTTTTTGCTTTCCCTGAACATCCCTTCTGTGTATTGCTGAATCCTTTCGGGCTGGAGACTTGGTCTGCACCAAGCTCCAGCTTCATCAGCTGAGCCAGCATACCTATCAGCGTAGACTGGAAGTCAGCCAAGGATTTTTTGGTGCTCCTAGTTCTTTTGGACAGGACAGCCAGATCAAACAAGGCAAAAACTTAGTCCGTTTTTGTACTGTCTTTATCTGAAGTTTCTTTTCTCCCCTTGGCTATGTATGGTGTATATTGTATGGATTATCAGTATCCTGTTGTCCAGGTAAGCTGAGGATTATAAATTGTTTACTAAATACTCTTTGGTTGATGTGAAGGTTTTACGGAGGAATGAAATGCTTGTAGAGTTTCTGTCTTTTGACCTAGTACCATTCAGGACATAGATTTCCCAAGATATTTTGCTAATTAGCTGTAGCAGGAGGTTTGAATTTTACAGTGTTGGTGACTGGGCAGGGGTGGTTGACTTTCACCTCAAGAAGTTTTGAAACTTCAGAGAGATTCTCATGTACGTGAGTGCGTGTTTGCATGCACGTGTATGTGTGTGTTGGACTCTGTTTAAACAGGGTAGGCTGGACAATATAAATGTAACATGATGAAGCCATCGTATTATAATAAACTTGAGGCTTCCTTTTGGGCAGAGGATAGATACAGATGGCAGTTTCCAAATGATGTTGTATTTTTCAGAAAGGTAATATATAGTAGGGGGCATTCTCTTCACACATAGGCTATTTTAGACTATTTTTAGTTTAACATTTTGGACTATTTTGTGATAAGTGGCATTTTATTTAACTTGTAAGCCAGAATCAGAAAATTTTAGGATATTATCAAGCATTTACCTGAATATTTATTTGCCTTAAATTTAGTAGCAATATAGTAAGTCAAATTGAAGTTAAGAAGTTAAGAGTCCTAGATTCTGGCTCCAGCTATAGTATACTGTTAATTATCCCTATGTTCAAACTCGAACAAATTCATTTTTCTTGACTACATTTTCCTATAAAATGAAGGGGTTGGACCAGATGATATCTTATATGTCTTGGTTCTTTGACGTATTAGTTGTACTGAAAAGGTAGAATAGCGAAATAAAAAGTTTATACAGTTAATTATGAATTATAGATGCTTTCTGATTTTTTTAGTTTTATAGTTTTTCATAGCTCTTCCTAATTATTTTTTTTTACTGTCAAATGGTCATTTCTCTAATAATTAGCATCTGTTGCAGATTGGGCAAGAATGTATAGGGTTAAAAGAAATGACAAACTAGTACATCTTATTAGGAATTTGGGGGCCTGAAAGCTAAACCGTGTGTGTGTGTGTGTGTGTGTGTGTGTGTGTGTGGTGATTGTGGATGAAACCTGAGACCTTGTGCATGCTAGGCAAGTGCAGTACCACTGAACCACATTGCCATCCCTAAAACAGGTTATTTTGAATTGGGCCTCCTGAGTAAGCTCTCCAGAGTGCACTCCGCTCTCATTCGTGTCTAACGCTTCCAGTACTGGATTGTGGTTATGCTTCTCTTTTATTCAAACACGTCAGTCTGTATTATATGTTTTATATACACTATATAACAGTTTCCATTGTTTTTGATTATACAAGTTAAGAGTGTGTTACTTTTACCATAATGAGGTTTTGATGTATTTGTAGATTTCACTTATGAGCTGTTTCTCTACTGACACAAAATAGTGGATTGGTCTTTCTAACAGCTTAAGGCTGGAAGTGTCACGAGACTAGATTAGAGGCAAATCTTCTTACAAGTAAATATTGATGGACTTCTGACTAGAAACATCTGTGAAGAGTAAATTTCTGAGATCTAAGTAGCAAAGTAAGGGACTTGTATATAAAATTTTTGAGGAAAAATTGAGAAATTGAAAAAGAATTGAGGTGTTGGAGATATATGAAAAAAATAATTATAACATGTAAATCAATTGTTTGAAGTAAAAATTGACCAACCCCCCCAAAATTTTTGTAGAGGGAGTTAAAGAGTTCCCATTCAGAAAGTATGACATGGTTTGATAAAGTCTTTCGCAGAAATTTTACTCATTCATGATAAGGTGAATTTGCCACCCCTAAATCTTTTTGGTCATTAAGATTTAGTACTGATAAATGTAGGGCTTGGTATTTGAAACTATGCCTTTCCTGGCTTTGCTTCTTTTAGTAGGTTTATTCTATATAAAATTAAGGGAACTTAGAAACGCAGGTAATGGGGTGTTAAAACTTAAGGGTGTGTCCTGTGTTCCACCACATCAACAAATTAATGGGATTGAAAAAAAAATTTAAATTGAAGGATCCAAAGCTGTTTTATTATTTTATTTATTAATTCTGTTAAGGTAACAATTTTCTTTCAGTGCATTTATAAATAAGTGATAGCTATTTGCTTCACAAACTCCTAATTGTACTTATAAAATCTTCCTTTTCAGTTTTTGTTATATTCTTATACTTAGTTAAATCAAATCTCCTCATTGCATAATACTTGCAGTTGTGTACCAATACACTATGCAACTGAAAATTATTAAGAACAAAGTGAGTTCAGTAAAGTATTTCACACACTTGACTCTTCATTGTTCTTATTGTTAATAAAATCAGGCTTGTCTTAAGAGTGTGCAGCTGAACGCGGCCTGGTGGTGCACACCTGTAACCAAACAACTTAGGAGGCTGAGACAGGAGGATTGTGAGTTCAAAGCCAGCCTTAGCAACTTAGGCTCTGAGCAACTTAGTGAGATCCTGTCTCTAAATAAAATACAAAAAACGGTTGGGGATGTGGCCCAGTGGTTAAGCGTCCCTGGGTTCAATTCCCGGCCCCCTCTCCCAAAAGTGTGCAGTTGAAATTTATTATTTTATTATAATGTTTGTAGGACCCAATCTGGACAAAGTCAGTATAAAATATAGGAAAAATAAATAGATAAGGGCTTGCTGGATTTTATTTAAGAAAGATTGAGTATTGTCTCTCTGCTTAGAAAAAGTCTGAGAAACAGTTTCTGAAATTATTCTTATAGACACTCCTGAATTAAACATTTACCTCCTCTGATTAGATGGCTGAAATGTAATTATTGTAGCAAATTGAGTATATTGTTGATTGTCTTGGTTTATCCTTAGTGAAAAGATGTGGTGAAAGGCAACTTTGCCTGCCACCTAGGCAGCAGTGGGGTAGAAGGAGAAAAATGAAGCAGGGTCCTAAGTTATCGGAGGGTCAGCTAAAAGTCCTGATTTGAGAATTTAGGACGACCAAAGACAGCAGAAGGATATTAGGCGTCTGGAAGATTGAGGGACAGAAAGTTACCTATCTGAAAGTTACTATTGGTCCTGAGGTATGCTTTAGTGTCGGAATGCTGGAGAGTGAATCAGTGTGTACATTGTCCAGTTCTTTGCACAAAGCTGTCCCGGGTGTAGACTGATGCATATGTTCTTTAATTTCTCATTGTGAATCCTGTGTCATGTGTGTTTCGAGCTGTACTCTTTGCCAGACACTTGCCAACACAGGGTGTACAGAGATGAACAGGCAGCAGGCTCCAGCAAATTAATAATAGAGGCACCATGGCAGATCTCAGTGTTAGAAAAGCTACGTGCTTCAGTTTTCCCTGCTTAATCGCTTATTGCTTTTTTAATAATCCAGTTATTGATATGTTTATGTGAGAACCTTTTCCTTAACCTCCTACAGAATACAGAGAATGCAGTCATAATTTCAGTTGTGTAAATGACTCCAGTTCTCTAGGGTTTGGGATGTCTTAATGAAATAGAAGTAAGTTACTCAAAGCTAGAAATTAATTTATGAAGTAATATTTTCTAATTCCTCTGGTCTTACCAGTGTTCAGGTATGTTATTTGTGGTCTTGCTCTAAAGGCTGGGTGGGACAAGAAATAAATATGATGATTTTTTTAAATAAACATACAGAGTTTAAAACAGTTAATTTCAAATTTAGCTCTCACCTTTCTTTTTGGAATGGGTTCTTTATGTAACTGAACCCTGCCTTAACTAGAGAAAAGAAACTTACTGACTCTAAGTAGAGTTAGCTCTAATTTGACTTCACTTATATTGAAGGGAATTTTGAGGCAAAGGTTAGAGATGCTTCTGGGAAGGTATTTAATACCTAATAGGTGTAAATTGTTATTTACACTTAGGTAGGGTTATTGTATGGGGGCGTGTTATAGAGAGCTTTTATACTAACAATTTTTTTTATTATTGCAGGAAATGCTAGCCCTTTAATGTTGCTTTTCACTTGGGTGTCAGAGGCAGCCTGAGAAAGTATGAGCAAGCCCTGCCTCTCATCAGGGACTCTTGGGTCTGCTTTTATAGCAGTGCTGGTATGTGGGTGGAAGGTAGGGAAGTTGAGTCACAACTATAAAATTGTGAAGAGCAAGAGGATATAAAGTTGTGGGTGTTTTTTAAATTAGTGGTTATTATTCTGTTGAGAATCTCAACTATTCCAATAAAAGCTGAAAATAAAACCTTTTCTCCCACTCTTTTTGTATGTCTTCCTTTGTACTTCAACTTTCTAAAAAGATACTAAAGTGAATTTATAAATTTGAATATATTTCTAAATACTCTTGAAAGAAAGAAATGTTTCTATAATAGTTTGATAAACACAAAGTTACTCTTCATTCTTATGTATCCATTTGTGCCTGTGTAATGGCTAGAGATAGAAATCAAGGCATTATTTGACGTTAAAAAAACACTTCTCCCCCCCTCCCCCATTTATAGTGCCTTCAACCACTAGGTTAAGAACTGGGGTATGACATAAAACATGATTTCTACCCCCAGACTGCTTGCAGGCTAGTCAGAATTACACCGAAATAGTACACTCCAACAGTTACGTCCCTTGGTTAGGTGCTAGGGTATCGTGTGCACACAGATGAGGGATACCTAACCCAAATATGGGAGCAGGTGGGGACAAGAAAGGGTTTCTGGAGTTGTAGATCCATGAAGTAAACCCAGCCACATAAGAGGTCATGCTCATGGAGGGTGTTGAGGCACCCACTGCAGTTTGCTCAGTGTGGCAGGGACAGGGAGGAGCACTGGAGGGGGCAGACAGTGACTCTGGACAGATATTTTATATCCAGATTATATTTTAGGTTCCTGCTTAAGAGTTAGGATTCTTCCACCCTGTCAGATGTGGGAAGCAGTTGAGGATGTTCATCAGGGAAGTGACATGATGAAATTTGCATTTAGAAAGATCACTCTGGAGGTAGTGGGTAGTGAGAAGTTTGGATGTGAAGAGTGGTAGACCGAAGGCAGAGAGAAATAGGAACAGTTAGAGAATAAAGAGGTCAGACTGATTTTGTGGTAATATGATGGAAAGAAAGGGCATACCAAGAGAAATCAAAGGGCCCTGAGCTTCTGACTTGGTATGTTATTGAATAAGGATGAGAAGCCCATCACATTTGGGTTCAAATGTGAGTTTTGAAGCTTGCTAGCTTGGGTGCCCTTGGGCAAGATGCTTACTCTAACCTATCTTAGTTTCCTCATTTTCAAAAGGAATATTAAAATATCTCATCATTGTCATGAGGATGAAGTAGATTAATTAGTTGTCTAATCAAATGCCACCTCGGAGTAAATTCTCAAGAAATGGTAGCTGTTTTATCTGTCATGAAACTTAACCATTCACCAGGAAAAAAACATGGTAGGATGAGTGCTGGAATCCAGACTTCACATACTTAGGGACATTCCCTCCTTGTCTGTCCTTGGCTTTCTCCTTGTGTCTAGAGAGGCAACTGACACACGGTGAGCATTCAGATAGCTAATTGTTAAATGAATTAATGATTCAACTGAGGATTAATTTATTTTAGCCTTTTAAATTAAAGAAATCTGTAGGATTTTAAAATGGAGTTGACCATTATTTGGCAGTTGAATATTTTGATCTGTAGCTCAGGAGAGGTGTGTGCCAGAATTGCAAGTATGGGAGTCATCTGAGCAAATGGGTGCCAAGGGAAGCCGGGAATGAGTTAGAACATAGCAGTATGGTCAGCAGTGTCAGCTTCTTTGAGATTTCCACCCTTTTGGTTCTCTGCACAAAAGGCACATAAGAAAACAAATTTCCATCATCAAGTACCTGTGTGAGGAACTGTACACACGGGGTAAAGAACTTCTAGCATGCAGTAAGAAATGGTCAAAGGGCGGTAGAAGATGAAGAAAGGAGTGAGCAGGGAAAGAAAGATCAGGAAAGTCTGGTATTATTTGAAGCTAATAGCAAGAGTTTCCTGAAGGAGAGAATGCCACAGAAAAGTCAAAGAAGATATAAATGTTTGCTGAATTTGCCTACTATTTGAAGGTGTTTGGTGATTTCAGTAAGATAAATTTCATTTGAGTAGTAAGGGACAAAGGAAATGGCATGCTGGAGATTGCATGAAGCATTGACAAAACAATCAAGAAATTGGGACAACTAGAACTGCCTCTTTCCTTCATTTGTTTAATGAACAAATATTTCTTGAGTACCTACCATGTCCCAAGTGCCTGTGCTGGGAGATAGGGGTTGATTCATGAAGTAGGACATAGTTTCCTGTAGCTGACAATTATATCACGTTTTATTTTCTCACCTCCCCAACCCTCCAGCCTACACCTGTCTTTCCTCTCCTAAACACACAGGTGCATGAGTGCAGAGAGCGTACCTCTAAATGAGTGTCTTCTTGGTATGTTCTGGGCACAGTGAGCTACCCGAAGACTCCAGGTACTTTGCTGGGTCACACCCTGACTCCTTTTCTTTCTCTTGGACACCTGGGAGCAAATTGAATGCCAACCCTTAAAGTCAGGAACACACTTCAAAAATCTCATTGTACTGTTTTTTTAGGGAGTTTGTAAAAATCATTTTACCATTTTTTTTACTTTAAGCTTGTACAGTCTTTTTCTTGAACTGTATAGTATTGGTCCTCAGTGTAGAAATGCAATGTGGGTTTTGAGCCCAAGGAAACCCTTATCCTAGTTTTAGACTCTTTGCATGTGGGAATCCTTCATTTGCCTTTTTATTTAAAAAAAAAAAAAAAAAATCTCCTTGGGCCTTGTCTCTTTCCAGGTTTCTTGGAGTTGTATTCACACCCAGCAGTCAAGGAAGCTGGGCTTCTTTAAGGGTAGGGGTGTGTATGGTAGTGGTGGTGGTGTAGGGGGTAGATCTGTCTTTTTGGTGCTGGAGGCTTTTTGCCAAGAATAGTATAATGGACCAGTGGATGCAGAGGATGGTATTACAGTGATTTGCAGGTTTATTTCATGTGTTAAATCTGAAAAAACAATTTTCCCATAAATATGATTTTTATTTTTCAAGAAGTACATTGCTTTCAGCATAGTTGACATCTAGTGAAACTCACTTAACCCTTTTCTACTTACTTTGTCTTTTAAAAGGTTTGATTGCATTTTATCTCCTTCCAGTTGGCTTTTCAGTTGCAGATTCCAAGAGCACTAAATGTTCTGTCTTCCAGACCATTTCTAAATAAGAACAGACTTAGTACTGGTCTACTTCTTTGCTTGTAATTTTTTTGGTAATATTCAAAGCGCCCATTCTTTTATACATATTTCTTTATATGTTGTGGATTATACTAAAAATATACAGATATGTGTAAAATGCCTGAAGAGTGCCTGACATCTTGTTGTAAATAGCTGATTGTGCTACTATCCTCAGGTTCTGCAGATGGCTATGTAGTTCCTGTGTTCTTTTTGGAATTGTTAAAATGATTATTAATAGGGGAGAATATGGTGATATAGCATTGGAAAATTGCCAACCGACAGTATTATACAGGACATTTTTAAAAGCCTGATCTACTTTGTGCCAAACAGTTCTCATGGAGACAGTAAAAAACTATGTATCTTTGTGATTACTGATTTTAAATTTTTATTTCTTGTGTATTTATTTTTAAAATAGGAAGCCTAATTTTAGAATTAACTCCGGTATTTGGGTAGTCTGTTAGAGATATTAACATAATAAATATGGCAGAACTTAGATATGTCAATCTTTTAGGGTGGCATCCTGTGAGAATACTAAAAAAAATTAGGGAATCTTAATGTTTATGAGACAAATGACAAAAGTCATAAAATAATCAAACATTTACATATGTTTATTTGGGCATATAATATATAAAGTAGGGAGATTATGAAGTTTATATGCAGAAATGAAAGACTTCTCCAAGGCCACTAGAGCAGGGCTTCTGGATTGAACTCCATTTTTGATGCTTTTTTCATTTTATCTTTTTAATAAGAGAACTTTAAAGAAACTCCTGTGTTCAGTAAACATTCTCCTAAACCTCCTATTTTTAGCACTCAGTAGTAACAGTATTTACAGTAGTGACACAGATGCCAGTGTACATTTAAGAAAGGATTTGTTCTTTTTCACCAGAGGCTGAAACACAGAAGGCTGGGGAACACAAAGGTGAATCCCTGTTACCCAGAATTTTTAATGAAACTGGAAGACTTATGCAGTCAAATTTGTGTACATTTTCCCATACACCTGAAGTTTCTTAAGTGGTCCTATTTATAGACACCTTTTTCAGAATCCCCAACTTTTATACAGTAAGGGGAAAAAATGTGCACTTTACTGACCTCGCCCTTGAAGTCATATGCCCTCCTTGGGCTGGTGTGGTCTTCCAGGACACACACACACTCTGGTGTATTCCCTTTCTTATGCCTTATAGTCAGCTGTCGCTGAACACCTTTGTGCTTCACATTTTTCATTAAATTTATTGTATCTATTAACTATACACCGCTGGAAAAAAATTTTTTTTTCCTTTTTGTGATGCTGGGGATGGAACATGCAGGGCTTGGTGCGTGCTAGGCAAGCGCTCTACCAGTGAGCCACACCCCTGGCCCAGTGAAGAAAAAAATTTTTTGTTTCTTTTTTATTTATTATCACATATTCAAGGTTGTAATCTCTTAAATCTGCATTAACTGTAGTAACTTGATAAGGAATGCTTTCAGTGCAGTATCATTAATGTCCCTGTCACATCCTTAAAATATGCCAGCACATGGCTCCTGCCCCTCCCTCGCTCTCCCCCTCCTTCCACACACACACACACACACACACACACACACACACACACACACAAGCACACGCGTGCGCAAAGCAAAGTGCACGCCAAACTGCCATTCTCCAGCAGGCCTGCTTCTGGAATTGGGAGCTGTCAGCCTGCTGGGAGGGGTGGGGGGAGGAGGAAGAGGTGGGGCTCTGCTCTGATTAATTACCTTAGGCATTCAGGGGTGGGGCTTCCTTCAGCCATCTGCCTGAGATATGGGAGGGAGCTGGAGAAAGGAGGAGGGGAAGAGACTGCCAGAGAGGAAGAGAAAAGAAAGGAAGAAACACTAGAAAGAAAAAGGAAGGAAAACGGTGTAAAGGGAAGTCAATTACCCACCCTTAAATAACCAGCTTGGGGGGAGGGGGTGGCAAAGGAAGCAGTGGAGGTGTGCCCCAGCGCGGCTGCTTTGAAGCTTTATCATCTGTTCCTTTGGTTTATGGAGAAAAAGAAAATGGTAACTCAGGTAAGATTTGTGCTTCCTCCACATGTTTCTTTTCTCTTCTGTGGGATCCGAGAAGAGGTTTGGGGGTGGAGTCTATTCTGCAGAGTTCTAATTATCATTGTCTTCTTAGGAAAGGCCAGGATTTATTGTTATCAGGCTGGTCTGTGTCTGAGTCAGTGCGTATGTGTGTGTTGTATCCGTAGCCTTTTTGTCCCCCTCCCTCGGCTCCTTAGCAGATTCCTGTTTCCTGCACTGTGCAGCTGTAGCTCAGGAAAGACCCTGTGGGGATTTGTCTACCTCTTTGTCTTGGTTCTGAGAAGAGGGAGGGAGAAAGACTGCAGAGGTAGGAAGAGATTCTTGTAGACTGCCAGAAAGGGGAGCGGAGTGACTTCCTTGTAAGAATTGCAGAATAATTTGTGCTATAGGAAATCTGATTCCCGACGCACTTTGATTCTCTGGATTGGCTGTGGAAATGCAGTTTTGCTGCCTTCACTCTAAACAGCTTATTAAAAATGAAGGTTATGAAGAATGTTTCCTTTTCATGGCTTTGTTACTGGCAAAGAATGTGTTCAGTGGGAACCCATAGTCACATCCAGGTGTAGCAGAGGCAGGTAGGACTCACCCTGACAGAACAAATCCGAATGTATAAATGACAGCCACCCTAGCTTTAAAAGGCATTTGAAGGAGAGGGAGGAGGAAATGGAAGCTGGCGCTCTCCTCTCTCTCCCTTTCTGCTTCTCTTGGGTATGCCGTGCAGTGTCTACTCTGCATTTTAGCAAGTCATTCCTGGCGAATGGAAGGGTGAATGTTTTTCCACAGACCTCAGGCAGGGCTGTTTTCCTCCTGGCACCCTTCATAGACTTCTTTTATCCTTTTTTCTTTATAAGTTGAGAGGGAATAAGGAGACCGTGACTTGTTGGTAAGAAGTCATTTACATGTTAGAATGTTCACATCCTTGAGCCCAGGACTTGCATCAGTTTCACTCCAGGCTTTTATGCTCCTGGAGAAATTTCACCACTGGACAGTGCTTTCCTTTTAAGGAGGTTGCCCTTTTTTGTATTCTCTCCTCTGTCTTCCTCTCTCAGTCACCACCGGAGGGCGAGAGAGTCAGCTCGCTATCAGGATGGAGGCATCGTTTTAGAATCTGGAATCCTGTTCAGTTAAATGTTATATAATGCCCTGCAGTGCTGCTTGGAAGGAGGGAACTGTGGGGAGATTGACCCATCGTGACCTAGAGGAAAGAGAAGTTTCAAAGAATATATCCTCATTAAGTAACTTTTGACCCAGTCTGAGTTTGGAGACATCAAGACCCCTCTCTTTTTGGAAAATGGAGAATTCCTTCAAATATTCCTCTTCTCCTTATTCCCTCATTGTCAGTCTAATTAACTCTTGGCATGTTGCTTAAAAATAATACGTAAAAGAGAAAGCCTCTCTGAATTCTCCTTGTTGCTCAGGACATGATACTTGCTTACCTTGTGGCCCCCATTCAGTTTTTGTTAACTGGCAATATCAGAGGGTTAGTTAACAGCCCTCTTCTTTCTCAGCTGAAAGCTGAACACTTGTGCATGACCTGACTTTTTATTGCACATGGCATATTTTAGAATCAACGAAGAGTTATCTAAACTAGGAATTTTTGTGATCGGAGTTTTCTATGGCCTCTTGGAACATTTGCCCCTAGTTTCCAGAGGAGCTGGTGAGTGTGTGAGCCTAAGTTAGGATATACTTTACCACTGCACGAATGTTCCTGCACATGGACATTGTGGTCCTAATCACTAAGGATTCCAGGGAACTATAATATTAGCAATGAAATAAAAGAAACAAAAGGAAACTGAAAAGAGATTTCTTTTTATGCTTAAGAATTCTAATAGGTGAATTTAAGTCATCCTGTTTTCTCAGGATGTGCTTAATACTGAAGGGAAGAAGTACTCATTTTGTCTATCCTGAGTTTATACAACTTGAAAAGACAGTGTCAGATTTGTGAGTCTGCAGTCTTGCAGCGTGTTTGCTTTGGTGTGTACACTTTCAGTATTAATGTACATGATAGGTAGTTATCTAGAAAACAAATGCAGGGGAAATAATTAGCTGGGCCAAATCTTTTCATTTCTTCTGTGGTTTTGATTCATTTTTTGTTTGTTGTGGTTTTTTGAACCAGACATCCAATCCCAGCCCTTGACAGTGACCTGTAGTATAAGCTTTTTCAGTGTAAACTGTCTACTCTGGTTAGGGCTGGGCCACCACAGGTAAATGGCTTCGTACAATATTTAGTATTTTGGCTAATGTATGAAGAAAGAGAGGATATGTTTCATAATTTGCCATTATAGGTTCTTGGCTTCTTCACAGCATACCCTTTCTATGCCTGATCGCCTCACTCAGTTGGTGGAAGAAGGGCTCTCAGCAGATGACTTTGTGTTTTATTACATACACTCTTAGTTTTATGTGGCCTTTGGGGGTTTTAATTAGCAAACTTCTCTATCTTTTATGATCAGCAATTGGTACTTTCCCTTAAAAATGGTAATTGAATGACAAAATCTAATTCCGGGGACAGACATGCTCATGTGACATTTTAAAGAATATCTTTTATTCATGTGTATATTGCAGAAGCTCTTTACTGAGTTTGATTGACAGGCTAAAAAATATTGCCACTTCTCACATCTATGAAAATAATAAGGTGGAGTAAAAAGAAAAAAATCATTCTCATGTGTAAAATTAGAGACAGTTCCAAATGGCTTCACCTCTAGTTAGTTAAAAAAAAATGTTTAACCAGACTCAGATTCAGTTATACTATTTATTATTGAGAGGGAAAATGTATTAGAAAGGAAAAGATTATACAGGAGGGATGTGAAAGCAAATTTTCGTACTCTGCTGTGGTATGAGACTGCCAGCTTCTATGGAGCACAAAGCCCTCCCTTTCTTGGACAGCTCAGTGCTTTGCTGGCATTTTCTTCAAAATCTGTTTTCCATCAGAACCAAGAGGAGGGAAGGTGTTAAGAATAAGGGCGGTTGGAAAGGGGGTTGCTGTTCCTTTAAATAGTGCCGCGAGTCCATGTGGCAGCAGGCCGCTCTGGAGTGTATTCTTTTGTAATGAATCACCAGTTCCATTGTCTGCTATCTCCCCTCTTTGTAGCTGGAAGGCTGAAGTCTTCACCTGAGCTGCTGCCAGTTTGCTCTCCGGTTCCTGGGTGGTAGGGAGAAAAGAAGAGGGAGGAGGGTGTTTTATGCTTTAATTAAAGACAGATAAGAGAGCAGGTATGTTTGGCTTTGTTTCATTTTATCCTATTCTTTCTGCTTTGGTTTTTGTTTGTTTTTTGAAATGAGCTGGAGTAGGGAATCTTGGCTATGAGTCTGCAAAGTATATTCCATTTTCTATGAATTCTGGAAGTCCTCAGATTATTTGGTCTCCATTTTGTGGCCTTGCTCTAAAGTGATTCTGTTCCCTGGCCTGCCAGTCATGCTCCTTTCCACCCTAATCTCACCCCCCCCCCCAACACCCCCATCCACGGAGCTGAGCCCACTATTTGTTTTGGCACACTTTCTACTTTATATGGGCTGCACAGGATTCTGGGGAAGTTAGTGGGTAGGCGTGGATTGTGGGTTGAAGACTAAATTTATGTTCCCTTACAATGAACAACAACAACAAAGCCTCACTTTTTCCAGTGATTTGGTTTCTTTCTGAATTCCTCTGTGCTGTTCCATATCTTCATTTATGACCATTTCCTTGCCAAGACTGGCTTGAAATGTACTGTATTCTAAAAAGTACTCAGCTTTCCTGAAAAGATAACCCAGAATTCCATAAATGGAGCCGTAATTATAGCTGAACAGTTTTGATTTGATCCCTTCTTTGCCCCTTCCCTCTACTCTTTTTTTTATTTTTACCTTTCTGCTTGGTTTTGCAGTTGAGCCTAGGTAAGCTTAGTGTTTGACAGCCTACTGTTGAAGTTTGTATTGCTACAGAGGACACCGTCATGTTGAAAGGTAATGGATGGCCTTCCTCCTTCCTCATAGTAACTGAAATTCCTGGTTTTGTTCAAATTCCAGACTCACAATCTACATAGATGGCCGTTTGGGAACAATTTCATCTAGCTCTTGAGTTTTGGAAGTAAATAGAATGCTCACGTTTCAACCTCTTGTCATGTCATGCCTTATCTCAGGTTGTTTGTGGACGCCTGTTTGTTATAGACCAGTGTCACTAGGAACCAGCCATATTGATGATACAGCCCCCGCTCCCCCTAGCCCTCTCTCAGTATCCCCTCTGGAGTTGCGATTCCTCACTATACTTTGTTTCCAGCATTTCAAAATTACTATCAAATCTTTCCTGCACATTTCTTCACAGCAGGCTGCACAGTGCACTCCATGAGGCACAGCTGGAACATTACCTGCAGGAGAGGCCTTGCCTTTTGGATGTGGTGCTTCCATCAGGGCTGCAGCGAACCTCTCCTAGGCAGTCAAGGTGCTACACTTTGCCCTTCTGATGTATTGTTTCCATTTTCCAAACTCTTAAATGTTCCTCTGTTACTATTAGAATGATTAAGTTCAGGAAACCCTGGAGTCAAATAGTTCTTTAGGGGTCATGCCCAGAGTGACTCACTGAAAATGCTAGTCTGATTTTGTCAATCTTGTGCTTAAATCTTAACAGTTGTTTCCCTTCAGAGTCAAAATAAAATCCTGTGTCCTTACAAGGTCTCTAAGGCCCTGCATGATCGGGAACCTAGCTGGCTGCCCAGCTTCATCTCCTGTCACCCTTTTCATGTTTCACAGCAGTGACACTGGCCTCCTTGCAGTTCCCTTAACACACCTTGCACCTTCCCTCTGGCGGCCTTTCCTCTTACTTTTCTGTGTCTGCAATGCCATATGACTTGCTTTATTCATGTTACTTATGGGAGAGATCTCCCTGGACCTGCCTGAACCAGCGTGCCCTTGCCACTCCCCATCCCCCGTCCTTTTTCTTTACTTGTCACTGACTTTGGTGCTTATCATTACTCCTTATATGCTTATTGTCTGTCTCTTCCCCTCCCCACCACCACCCCAAAGATCAGGAACCCTGTCTGTGGTCTCTTGTATCTCCATTGCCTAGAACAATGCAGGACACACGGTTGTATAATAGCCAATCCTTCCATATGCTTGTGATGTACTAAGATCAGATGCTGTTCTTAGCACTTATATTAATTCATTGAATCCTGTCATTGCCAGGGTTTAAATCTGAGAAGTTTGGCACCAACATCCCTGTTTCTTACCACCACTGATAATGACTGAAATGACTTTTGGTTTTGCATACGTACTTTGCACCAGTTTTACATACATATCATATTTACAGACATAATAGTAACATTCATGTCATATGTTGCTTACCAATCACATTTCAGATAGATGTTTTTTTCCAGCTTTTGTGAGATTCTAGAGGTCAAGCAGCTGGTGGCTCTGGTCCCAAAAGGATTTTTAAACACGAGATCTATTTAATTCCAAGTTCACATGCTCTTTCATAATACCACCACCTCCCAGGTAGTTCCTCATAACTAGTTCTGTTATTGGCCACTAAAAAAGAGGAGAGTTTTCCTTATGACGAGCTGAAGTCTCGTTTTAGTCATTGCCTTCACTTCCTACGTCTGTCACCCTGAGCCACGTGGAGTGGTTTGATCTCTTTATATAAAAACCAAATATTTGAAGATACTGCTAAATGTTCCTTTTAATCTTCTGTTGTCTTTGCTTATTTTTCCTACTTCCTTGAATTATTTATTTCTCATAGATGAGAAAACATGTGGTTTCCAGAATCTTTATGATCTTGTACCAGTTGCATTTATTTATATCAATGGCTTATCTTTTGTGTTTAATTACTAAGTAAAAATATCTATTATGAGTATTATTAAGTACAAAATCTAAGTTTTATGATAACGTGTTTGACTTCATTCAGTTTTATAGCTTATTGACCATGTAATATCATCTGCAATTCTTTTGTTTTAAATAAATATTTTGTTGTTGTTGTTGTTGTCAAGGGATCTTTTATTTTATTTAAATGTGGTGCTGATTATCAAACCCAGGGCCTCACACATGCCAGGCAAGCACTCTACCAGGGAGCCACAGCTCAGCAATTCTTAACTTCAAAAAATGAAGGAATATTACCCTTCAGCTCCTAAAAAGAATATTGTTTTTCTATTCTATTATAAAGCATACTCTCAACTGACTGGCAAGAACCTACCTGTCTTATAGCTTCTATGCCTTGCCCTGATCCTCAAAGGTTACTATTACCGAGGTTTTCCTTTTTA
Organism: Sciurus vulgaris; assembly: GCF_902686455.1. Taxonomy (NCBI): domain Eukaryota; kingdom Metazoa; phylum Chordata; class Mammalia; order Rodentia; family Sciuridae; genus Sciurus; species Sciurus vulgaris. The sequence goes on along the minus strand of NC_136465.1, from coordinate 169,698,653 downwards.
AACTTATTAGAAATACTGTTGTGAACTGACAAATGACATGTTGAAAATCAGCAATAGTAAATTTGATCACTTCCCTGGCAATGTTCATATTTATAAAAAAGTGTTTAAGCCGAGCATGGTGCCACACTTCTGTAATTCCAGCTGAGGCAGGAGGACCACAAGTTCAAAGCCAGCCTCAGCAATTTAGTGAGGCCCCATTACAAGATAAAAAATAAAAAAGAGGGGTGGGAATGTGGCTCAGTGGTGAGCACCCCTGGGTTCAGTTCCTGGTACCAAGAAAAAGTGGCTAAAAACCAAAATCGGTAATTATAAATTAGCAGCAAGAGTAAAATATGATCTTATTTTCTATTGAAAATAAAAGTGAAACACAGAAATTTAAGCCCTAGAAAACTTTCTGATTTAGTAATACTCACTATAAAGCAAAATAGAAATATTGTCTGGTTTAGCTGCATGTTATTTTCATCATGCCCCTATCAGTTTGAGAATATTACAGTAGCATTTCTTATTTTAAAACTCAGGAAGGAAATAGATACAGCTAGATGCTATCTAAAATAGAAGATCAAGTTTTTAAAAATTATAACTTGAAATCATAACTAGAGATATTCATTCAGAATTATAGGATAGAGTTCTGAGACCAAATTCTGCTAGTATTTAATTTTTAAGGGATATTTATATAGAAAATATGGTGAGAGAAGCCAGTAATTATTTTATGAAATTACAAATTAGTACTTTTATGTCCACAAATTGCATAACTGTGTTCTCTTGCCTAGTATTGATCATGAGATTACTTGTTAAGAAGAGACAAACTGAGTTTTTTTTAACCTTTATTTTATTTATTCATTTTTTTTATGTGGTGCTGAGAATGGAACCCAGTGCCTCACATGTGCTAGGTGAGAGCTCCACCACTGAGCCACAACTCCAACCTCACAAACTGAGATTTAAGTGAAGGCAATTGGATTTTTAAAAATATTTTAATTTGTTCTAATTAGTTACACATGACAGTAGAATGCATTTATGCATTTTGAAAAATCATATATAAATGGAGTAGAATTTTTCATTTTTCTGATTGCACATGTTATAGGATCACATCGTTCTTGCAGTCATACGTGTATATGAGGTAATAATGTCTGTTTCACTCTACTATCATTCCTAGCCCCATACCCCTTCCCCTCCACTTCCCTCTACCTAAAGTAATTATAATTCTTCCCGAGCCCACCCTGCCCAGCCCCATTGTGAATTAGCATCCGCGTTATCAGAGAAAATATTCAGCCTTTGGGGTTTGGCTTATTTCGCTTAGCATGATATTCTCTAACTCCATCCATTTACCAGCAAATGCCATAATTTCATTCTTCTTTAAAGCTGAGTAATATTCCATTGTGTGTGTGCGCGCACGTGTGCCACATTTTCTTTGTTCATTCATCTGTTGAAGAACACCTAGATTAGTTCCATTATTTGGCTATTGTGAGTTGAGCTGCCATAAACATGGATGTGGCTGTGTCACTGTAGAATGCTGAACCTAATTCCCTTGAGTATAAAACCCAGGAGTGAGATAGCTGGGGCATTTTGAAAGACTCTTAGAGCAAGTGTCCACAGACTTTTTCTGTAAAGAGTCAGGTTGTTGCTACTTTTGACTTCAGGGGCCATACTGTTTGTACCACAACCCCTCCACCCTGTCACGATGGCACTAAAGAAGTCGTAGACAACACAGGACAAGTGAGCGTTAACTCTCTTTCAGTCAGACTTTATTTATGGACACTGAAATTTGAATTTCATATGATTTTCATGTGTCATAAAATATTATTTGTTTGGGTTTCATTCAACTATTTAAAAATATAAAAGCTATACTCAGCTTGCAGATTATACAAAAATAGATGGTGGATGGGCTTTGGACCACAAACCATGGTTTGCTGGCCCCTGAGGAGTATGGGTCTTTGCTACTTTATTTAACATAGGTGAGGTTTGCCCACGTAGCTTGATGACAGGGATGTAGTTTTGACAAGTCATCTCAAATTCTTTTTAAAATGAAACCCCTGGTTTGCTTTCTTATTTTTTCTTCCCAGAAAATTTGAAGGTTCTTTTCCTCTTTTGCTTCCTTTCTTTCCACCCCAGCCCCAAATCTGAACTGTGTGCAGCTCACCAACTATATCTTCTTTATACCTTCTTACTTTTTCTATATTCTTTTTCATATGTTTTCATGTATTGTCGTTTGAACCAGAGAGCCGTTTTCTCCCTCGGTTTCTTTTCTTGTCCTCTAAGAGTCATCCTAGACATAACCTACTTTATAATCTTTGCCCCGCCTCTCATAGTTGTCCCTCTCTGTGCTTCACTGATTTTCTCTATTCTCTAACCCGTGTGATGTGGGACTAGAACATAGTGTGTGTTTGTCTTTTTTTCCATCCAGACTATACATTTCTTCAGCATTGGGAAAAAATCACTAATGTTCATTACTAACTCTGGCTCAATTTTAGTATCAGCAAATATTTTTGAATGGATTAATGAATTTTATATCTTAATACATTGACCATATTCTCTTTCAGAATGTCAAATAGTAGAGTTTAGTTGGGTGATCATCATTCTGAGGCTTATTACTTAACTCAGTTAATACTTAAAGTATAAAGTAGTTTGGAAAATGGATGATTTACTTGACTAGAAGATAAGGGGGGATTTTGGAATAAACAGCTATTTGGAGGATACCAAACTCTTCTAGTGAAGACTGCAAATATCCAGAAGGTAACTGAAGGTAAATGGCATATGAGGTCTGGCCTCCCAGGGAATCGGGGGAGAGGAAAGAAGGGCAGAATAAAGAAAGAGGTATGGCAGTTTCCCCAGGACTTCAGGGGTTGGCAGTCATGGCGATGTGCATATGCAGTAAACTGAGCACAGTTTCTTCCCTCTCTCCTTTTTCTTCCTTTCATAATGACCAGGTTAGATTCTTTGCTTACTACTTTTGAAGTACATCAGCATGTTAGACCATAAGTTAGACTGTAAGTATTCCATGTCATTTCTAGGCGCTCTGTTCATTGCTGGTGTTTCGTAATCTTCTCTATGTGTTTTGGACAGGGATAGTTTGTTGTGTCAGAGTGTACGGATCTTTTCTTCTGCAGTATCTACTCTGCCATTAATCCAATCCAGTGTGTTTTTTGACATTTCACAGTTTTCATCTTTGGAATTTTGATGTGGATGTTTTTTTACACCTCTCTTATCTTTTAACATGTGCATATACTTACATACATATATATATATATATATATATATGTTTGCATCTTGACATTTTATTGTACATATCTGCTAATTCTTTTTGTGTGTGCGTGTGTGTAGCACTGGGAATTGAAACCAGGGGCACTGTACCATTGAGCTACATTCGCAGCCCTTTGATCCTCCTGCCCTAGTGTCCTGAGTCGCTGGGGTTACAGATGTGTGCCACCACACCTGGCTGTCTGCTGATCCTAACATATGTACTAGTTTTAGATCACTTGGAATTGATTTATCTTTCTCATCATTACAGCTTATATTTTCCTGTTTCTTTGCATACCTGGTAATTTTTTATTAGAGTCTAGACATTGTGAACTTTACCTTTTTGGATGCTAACTAAATTTTTAATTGTATAAATATCTTCCCCCAGTACTTGGGATAGAACTTAGGGGCACCCCTTTAGCTACATCCCCATTTTTATTTTTATTTTTATTTTGAGACAGGGTCTTGCTAAGTTGCCATAATGCCTGGCTTATAAATATTCTTGAGTTTATAGCATAGCTCAGTTTCTTAGAAATAATTTCATCCTTTTAGGTTCTGTTTTTAAGCTTAGCTGGACAAGAGCTGTTTAGTCCCTTGTTAATTTTTTCTGCTACTGAGTCGAATCTTGCTTTAGTGGCTGATGCTCTGAGAGCTTTGGTTTTCCATGCTGGCCGTTGAGAACCTGCTCTGTTCCTGGCACTTTTGAGCTCATGGCACCATCCCCTCCATTTCTTCCAGGTGTTCTTTCCCAGCCTCTACTAGTTCCACGCAGACATGCAACTGTCATTCCCCAGCTGAGTCTGGAGGGGGCCTCCGTGGTCTGTGGAGGCTCTCTGTGCAGCCTTCCCTTCTCCAGTGTCCTCCTGGTGAATTCCAGCAGTCACAGCTCCCCAGGCTCCTTGTTCTGTTTCCTCACTTCATGGAGACCCCCAGGCTTTGCCTGGCTACCTCCTTCTGTGCCACAGCTGGGACACTTTCTCCAGGCAGCTGTAGGTTTACCTCACTCCTTGCCTCCTGTATGGTGTCTTGGGTACTCTTGTTTCATATATTTTGTTGTGTTTTTAAGTTGTTTGAGGCAACAAAGTAAGTCTGGTTCTTGTTTCTCCATCTTGTTTGGAAGTGGAAGATAAACCACTTATTTTTAAATGAAATTAAAGCAGTGTCTCATTTAATGTATTCCTAGTTTATTAATGAAAGTCAGTTGAACAGTAACTTCAAGGAAAGAATGCATAAGATGCATAAATAATTGTAACACAAGGTGGAATATGGTAAATATATGAAGACGATGTCAGTCAAGTGCTGTTGAATGATCATCTGAGGAAAGAATTTGGGAAGTTGGTAGAGGTGCAGAGGGTGAGAGAAAAAACTTATTTTGCGTGTGTGTGTGTGTGTGTGTTATATAATTCATTTCTGAATCTAGAATCAAGGTTTTTTAGTACTAAGTTTATTGGGAATTTAGTTTCAGAGAGTCTAGAATATGGTCAAAGCTAAAAACTGTTCATTAACAGAAAGAAATACATGGACAAAAACACAGGAGAATAATAGTGTGGCAGAAAAGTAGAAAGATATTTTTTCCCCACGTATCACCTGCACTTGTAGTTCTAGCACCACCAAGAGAAAAAAGGGGAGTGTCACTTATTTGCTTAAATAGTGTAGAAGAGAGGGGCACTTGGGACTACGAAAATGATGATCACTGCTCCACACTTTTACAGAATCTTAGAAAACCTCAGTAAGCAATGTTTAGACTCTTTGAGTCTGGATGCTTCCATGGTATGGTCATTAGGTTATCTAGAAGCTTCTGTGAGAAGGCATTGTGGAGCTAAAGACTGGGGGCACCGCTCAGAGCTTCAGTCTTCAGTTAGGATGATGGCAAAGCATCCATGACCAAAAATTCTAAGTGTGTGCTTGGAAGCTTTCCCTCCTGAGGAACCAGGCAACATAAGTCTTCAGTGAGAAGAATATGATTCCCTTCCCTAATATTTGTATTAATGTATGTCTTTATGGAGCAAGAACTCAGAACTTGAGGATTTCAACTCAGCTATTCACACTCACATGTTGGTCTTTATTCTTCCCGTTTTTCTTCTTCCTTCACAGTAGTAATGGTGGTTATTATCCCTACCCCCTTCTCTGCCTCCCTTTTTTTTTAAAGCCAGAAGCAAAGACCTTTGTACACATGATCTCAGTTCATTCTTACAGGTACCCCTATTAGGTAGTGATTCTTCTTCACATTTTACAGATGAAAAACTTGAGGCATTGAGACATTAAGTGACTTGTCCAAGGATACACAAATAATAGATGGCATTCTGGACTGTAAGACAACATTTTCCCCAAGCTTATTCTTTTTCTGCCCTCCCTACCTTTTGATGATAGGCATTACATCAAGTATAATATAAAGAATATAGGCTTTACAGGGCTGGAGTTGTGGCTCAGTGGTAGAGCACTTGCCTTAGCGTATGTGAGGCACTGGGTTTGATTGTCAGCACCACATATAAATAAATGAATAAAATAAAGGTCCATCAACAACTAAAAAAAAAGTCCCAAACAGGTAATGTTAAAAAAAAAAAAAAGAATATAGGCTTTGATATTTACTTAACTTTATGTAAATTACCTCCCCTGCTTTTGGACCATCCTTTGCCAAAACTTTGAGAAATATCTGCTAATTTTCTGGGAGCCTTAGGTTCCTCTATGAGAAATAAAGAATTGATCAATTTGACTCTTGGGTACACAACTGTAGTTTCTTGAAATTTTAACTTAGCACAGAGGCTTTACAGGTTGATGGCATAGTATTTCCTACGGAGAGTATTTGTGCAGGGAAGAGAGAAATCCAAAGTCCACAGCCATCCCTGGATTTACATGGGGTGGGTTCCAGCCCCATTCCCCTGTACCAAAGTCGACAGTGCTCAAGCCCCTTGTGACGCAGTGTTTGCCTATAACCTGTGCACATCCTCTGCTCTACTTCTATGGTTACTAAATTACTTAGCATACTTAATTCATAACATAAATGTTATGCTGTAGTCATTACTGTTTAGAGAATGCTGAGAAGAAATAAAAGTCTATCCATGTTTCGTACAGACACAGTTGTGTGTGTGTGTGTGTGTGTGTGTGTGTGTGTGTGTGTGTGTGTGTGTTTCTTCCCCTGAAGATTTTTGATCTGTAGTTTGTCAAACCCATGTGTGTGGAACTTGTGGATACAAAAGGCTGACTATGTTGGCTCTCTAGAGTAGCTCTTAGCTCTTTGGGGCAAGGGAACATATAAACTATTTAGTGACATTTTGTTGACTCTATTGCAGAAGAAAATACTTAGTATAAATGAATATACCTAATGTTTCTTCTTCTCCCTCCCTCTTCTTCACCACCTCCCATTTCTTCCCACATTCTGTCCCTTAAGTAAGGTACTTTGTCACAGAATCATAATTCTTAGAGCTAAAGTGAATTTTATTTTATAATTCAGGATATAGGTCCAGAGAAGTGAGTTTGAAGGCATACAGCAAGGCAGTAGAAGAACTGGAGCCAGAGCTCAGGTTTCCATAACCCACCTCTTATTCCTTCTACTGTCAAAACACAAAAAAGTTTAACCTGTAGAGGCTAAAATAGCAGATCCTTGTACTCCTATTCCTGAAAGGGAAAGTCTCAAAGTGAGTAGATAATTAAACCTCAAGCATTGTGATCTGCCACTCTTTGCTAAAGACTTGTTCTTTTTTTAAAAAATGTTTTTTAGTTGTAGGTGGACACGATACCTTTATTTTATTCATTGATTTTTATGTGGTGCTGAGGATCTAACCGTGCCTCACACTGGCTAGGGAAAGCACTCCACCATTGAGCTACAACCCCAGCCCTGCCTGAAGAAATTGTTCTTGAATGAAGCTACATCGACTTGTTGATTTGATAATGATGACAATGAAGTTTTAGGTGGGGAAAATTTAAGAAGGGAGAAGAAATAGATATGCCCTTCGTTGTCTTGTTATTTTGTATGCTTGAAGTTTTGTTGTTTTGATCATGGACTTGACTTTCACAGGAACTGTGAAATGACATTGTTTTCTTTACTAAGCAGCCATTAAAGTGTAGATGACTGGTTTCAGATCTCTGCAGTACAGTCTTCTGCACCACCTTTCTTTTTTTTTTTTTTTTTTTTTTTTTTTTTCCTTTCTTAAGCTGAACCTCCTCCCTTACTCTGAGGCAGGCTTTCCTCTTCATAAAACAGCCGTTCATGGTAGCTTTTGGGTTTTTCTTTTTTTTTTTTTAATTATATATATATATATATATATATATATATATATATATATATATTATTTTAGTTGTTGATGACTCTTTATTTATTTGCAGGACTGAGAATCCAAACCCAGTGCCTGCTGGGCAAGTGCTCTACTACTGAACAATAACCCCAGCCCTCAAGATAGCTTTTTGATGATTTCTTCTAATATGGGACTCAGATTTCTTTTTGTTTGCCTCATTGTATTGAAAGATTGAATAATGCAATTGCTGGTTTGTATTGCATTGCCATTCCAGGCTGAAGGATCAGAGTCCATTGCACACCTTATTGATCCATTTGTTAGAGATAAATGGTGTAACAGGAGTTGTTTTCCTCCCTGTGTGCTGCATGCTGATCTTGGCCACTATTGCATTCATGAAGAAGAGGGAGGTGGAGAATTGAGCATTCTAACTGGTAAATACTTGCTTTTGCTTTTCTTTTGTTTTCCGAAAGTGGTCAGACCCTGTAAATCTTTTATATTTTGTTGGTATTTAGAGTCATGTTTAGCACATAGCTCTGGCACTTCTCTGAGTAGCTCTATGTCCTATAATCTAAATGTGTTTAATTTATTAGCATAAGCACAAGGACTATTTCCAAAATCGTAGTAGACACTTCTCATTTTCTTTTGAAACGTCTCTGATTTGCTTTTAACAAGTCTCTTCCAAAAGGACTGTTTTGTAAGCCTCATAGATCACTAACCTTTCTCAAATTTATAAAGAAATCTGGAATCGTAGTTTACTTATGGTTGAGATCTTCTTTAGCACAAAATAAATCATGATTTTTGAGTCAAGATAATAAATGCTTTCATTTGCTTTCTCTTTTAAAACTCCACTGAAATAATAGTATAGAAGTACAAAAACCAGTAGCAAATAGAAAAGGACAAAGAATGATATTACTAACAAGCAAGAGTTAAACAAGGTTCTGGAAAAGTTAAAGCAAGGGGGACCCAACTGATGGGTGACTTGGGGGAGGAACTGAAGCCTAGTGGTTAATTCATGGAGGCTGCTTGTGGTATGGAAGCCACTGTACCCAACAGGAGCCCTAAGGAGGCCCCGTGAGCAAAAGAGAAGGAAGACAGGGGTTCTCTTTTCTATGGGGACAGCTCTGCTGCCTGGATTGCCATGGCCTCCTCTGCCCTTCCCAGTGACTCCTGTGCTGCCCCCTTTCTTCAGCATGAAAAAGGGAAAACCAAATACCATGATTGCTTATCTCTAAAGAAGTTATTAGAATGTTTGGGGGCATTTAATTCTTTTGGAATTAGATATTGGCACCCCCGCCTTTCACCTAAAATTTGAGGATGGAGGGGGGTGACACTGTAAGGAAAAACCTGTCAGCTCTTCTCAGTAGCACATGGGCTCCCCAGTAATATTTTAATTCCAGGGAAGAGATCTCATCAGAAAACAGACTAGCAGAAACCCACCAGCTAACCACATCTTCTGCCTGTGTCACTGGAACATGAGAATCATTAGAAGTCCAAGGGGACTTTGAGCAAGAAAGAGACTAGAACAAACAAACAAAAATAAGCTGGGAACTTTAAGGAAACCCAACTAGTATAGCTGACTAATAACTCATATATCCATAAAACCAGCACTAGGTGTGGAATGAAAAGGGAGCAGGTAGAGAATGCAGGACATAATGGCTTCTCAAGAAAGCAGAGTTGGAGAAATCTCCAAGAGGTAGAGGTTTAAGACACCAGAATCAGGATGCAAAATGGAGGCGACAAGATATTTTCAAGTCATTTTCTTAGCCCCTGCTCTCTAGAATACTGAGTCTGAGACAAAACCTTACCTCCTGACACTTTGTGAGAGGGTCAGCTCTCAGGAAGACAGGAGGAAAAAGAGAGTGAAGCAAAGTAGAAAGCCTGGCCCAAGCTTCACCACGAGGTTGCTCCTTGCTTGGTTTCCGAGGGAGTCTTCAGGGAGAACCAGGGCTTCTCTGGCCAGCTTCACCCACCCAAAGTGGGTGTTCGGGACTGGTTTCCTCTCATCTCCTCCTCCTCCTGCTGATAAGTTTGTGTCCAGCTAACCCTCAGTGGTATCCTCAGGAGTGTGCAGATCTGTGCTGAATGGTGTGTCGCCCTAGGTCTGGAAGCCAGGTGAGTCACTAGCCTGAGTGCAGCCTGGAGCCCTGGGCCCTCTGCCTCTTAAGCCAATATTAAGAGGATCACTTCCCAGAGGACTGATGAGTGAAGGCTAGAGCATGGCTGCCTTTCATCATAAGCTCTTCTCTGCCTCTTTCATTTGTTGCCATGTGCATGTATAAATTTGATAAAAATAAAACTTAAAAAGAAGAAATGAAATACGGGACACACCCTAGAAATAACTATCAATGATCTCTTAACATGCATTTAGAAAAAGGTTGAAATCTAATTAATTAGGTTGAGCATGTCTTGGCCTTTGGGCCTTTTCACTTATTTTCCCTTTGTCTGGGGTGCTCTTCGATCCAGATATACACATGGCTTGCTGCCCTAATTCCTCAAGGGATCTGATGGAATGTTACCTTCCCTGACTACCCTGTAGAAAATAGAAATCTCCTAGCCCTGCTTTCCCAATACTCGCTGTCCTCTTTCTTCCTGTGTTTTCCCTCGTAGCGCACCATCTGTTTAGTGTTTTGCTTGTCTGTTGATTATTTTTCTCTCCCTGCTAGAAAGTAACCTCCATAAGGACAGGGACTTTGTCTTACTAATCAGTGTTATTGCCATCAGAAAACAGTGTCTAACTAGACAGGTGCTCAGTAAACATCGAGGAATCGAACAAGAAAGAATGGAAGCTGACCAGGTAAAGTGTACCAAGCTGTGACTTCCATACAAAGTGTTTACACTGGAGGTTGTAGGGTTTTAGGAAGAGGATTAATTAACAACATTAGATTTAAATTTATTTTAGAAAGCTCACTCTGGCAGTTGCTTGGAGAATTAGTTTGAGGCTAAGAAAGGAAAAATATTAAAAGTTTTTTTTATAGCCTGGTGAGTGTTGGCTGACAGCAGAGACATTTTTCTTTTTCTTTCCCATAGCACATAACATGGACTCTCCTTTGTAGCCTTTCAGTTATTCTGTGTGTTTTTTAGAATGCTAATGACTCGTTTCAAGTGTTTGTTTATATTATAACTTCCTGCAGAGTTGATAAAGCTATTGAGAGAAGAATTCTATAAAAAGAAGCAGGTAATCAGGTTCACAAGCATTCCCTAAAGATCATCCCTTTCTTCATGAGGAAACTCAGATAAAGATTCAGTCCGTGATTCAGTCCCTGATTGGCTGAGTGACTTTACTTATGAAGCACTTAGAGGATAGTCAGGTCACCACGTAATCATGATTATAGTCCCTAGGAAGGGAATAGGGAAAGTTTTGTCTGTTACAATATAGCTATCTCATGAATTTCCCATTTTAAAGAACTTCACTGTAATAGAATACCCAACAGAAAATCCATTGAGCATAATTAAATATTTTATAATTTGGAAGACACTGTAAAGTGTTTTATTCTTACCCAGAGTTATGACTGTTTTTAAGAATATTTCATTTTAACATATGGGATATGTAAAATTAATTATCCATGAAGACAAAATAAAGAGTAAATTGTAGTGAAAAGTTTGGTTGAGAAAAGATCAATCAGCCTTGAATGGCATAAATCACTAATGAATTGGCAAGGGTAGACATGTAAGCATTGGTTGCTTCCACGAAGCAGGAAACCAGGCAGAGCAACTCCGGCAGCCTCTTGTTTGGTGGACGATGTGATTCATGGATGTTTGAGGTTCAAAGTACTGCTTTAAGGAGAAGTAGAAGAGCTTTTAAGAGGTTGGAGACATTAAGACTATTATAGGGTTTGTAACTTTTAACCTAATAGACTATTGGTTCGAATGACTTTGCTCTGAAATATTTATTTTCCTGTTTAAATATTCATTGCTGTGAGAGATGACAGAACTCGACTTCGGGGAAGGGGAGGTTGGTTTGACTTCTCTAATTCAGAAGAGGCGTGTGCGTGTCTTTTGTTTTGAAGACAAGTGTTTTGGAGACAGGTTTGCAGTATTCTTGTCTGCCAAGCCTGTACTAGCCGTTGACCAGCTTTAGTCATTTATTTTCATTCTAAGCATGAAAGTAAAGTATGTCGTATTGCCTGTTTAATTTTCATGTTATTTATTGCCTGTTTATAAGGGCTTAAGATTACGTTAACTCCTTCCTACACTCCATCTCCCCTCACAGGGCAGCAACACACACTTTGGATCCCAGTTCTTTAGTTACACCCACTCTGAAAGTGTTCTTTGTTAAGTCTACATTTCACTAGATTTGTGCTTTTGAAAGAAAAAATAGTGTTTTTTCTCTTCTGTAAATTCCATATAAGCAGGGCATCCCCTCCTTTCCGGACACGGGTTTCTAGCCTGTAGCACCTTCCTCTTAGAGCATGTACCCTCCCTGATCTGTGCCTCTCCTAGCAGTGGAGGTGCTTCAGGGCCTCTGCTGGAGGCACCCTGTCAGCCAGAGCCTCTGAAGCAGTGTTCTCAGGTGTGGTACCCAGACTGCCTGTACCAAAAGCATCAGAGCCCCGTTGAATGCTAACCTGTGGGGAGAGAATCTTGACATTTGCATTTTAACATTTTCCCCCAAGTGGTTGTTAAATACAATAAAATACTGGCCTCTCTGCTCTGAAGGAACAAGGGAAAAGATGAGTTGTGAGCAGAGGAAGTGGTTTTGTATTGTGGGGGTCAGTAATCTGAGACTGAAGCAGTAGTATATTGTCCCTGAACCCTTTACTTGGAATTAGCTATCACTTCACTTAAATTTAGTATTTCATAAAAATAAAAAAGATTTTTAATAAAAAAATTTTAAAATTTAGTATTTCAGAGTTGAGTGGTTTTTCTATTACTAGAATTTTTTAAAAATATTTTTTTAGTTGTCAGTGAACCTTTATTTTATTTACATGCAGTGCTGAGAATCCAACCCAATGCCTCACACATGCTAGGCAAGTACTCCACAACCCTAGCCCTAGAATTGTTTTTATAATTATCTGGTTTTGTGAGCCTCTTTGGGACCCCAGCCATCTACTAAGTTCCAGGCATCCAAGTAAAAAATGAATTTGGAGTTCTACCTGAATCTAAAAATTGGAGCCTACATGGAGACTTTGTATATAGATTTTTTCCTCCAAATTTCAAATTTACCCACAAGTTTTGTCTAACATTGTCTCTATAGGTATAATTTATATTTATTATAAAAAAGAAAATGCATTACTTTTATCTAAGGTACTTTTACCAGAGATATTTTCTGGATTGTTAGACACTGACACTGTCTGCTCTGTGTGTTTGGACTGTGAAACTTTGTTGAGGTGAGTAAAAGGAAAACACTCTTATTGTACAGCCCTACCTCTAAGTTATTTAAGTTTTCAAGGAAAAAAAAAATTATACAAATAGTGTATTGTTTAAGTTGGCTATTTTTAGACTTTAAAAAAATACTGAATATTTTGTTATTAGTTTATTGGGATTTTTAAATACTTACAGACTGTGCCAGACATGCATCCCGGATTAGAAATCTGAAATCAGAAATGCTCCAGAGCCTGAAACTTTGAGCATCATGTCCACAGTCAAAAAGTTTCAGATTTCAGAGCGTTTCAGATTTTGAATTTTCAAATTAGTTATGCTTAACTTACATTGCAATTCAGAACGGAAACATTGAGTATATTTCAGATCATATACCAGAAGACCGTATGACATGGATTGCCTCTGTTACTGTGATTTAAAGAAGAAAGGTTATCTTTCTTGAAAAACTTACATTAATAGTTACATCTGGTTTTCACTTGCAGCAGGTCACTGCTCTTAAATCCTGCTTGTAAGATGAAATTAAATCATGTACAGAAAGCACAAACACTTATACATTGATTCTTTTCTTTCCTAATGGTACTCTGCTTTCCTATCGCTAGTCTTCTCCAACTTGATATCATTACAAGATAACATTTGCGTCATTATATATTATTCCTTGTTATTCTTTACTGTAGTCAAGCAAAGCAGTTTGCACACCTATGACTTTCTATTTTGCTATTCCTTTATTTAATAAATGTTTATTAAGCACTTAACTATTATTAGGCATCAGTGGGTTTCTACATTGTACAGGACAGCCCCCGCCTGTCATAATGAACCTTCACTCTAATAGGGTGGTAAAATACACATTTGGATATGTGGCATATTAGACTTTGAATTTTTTTTTAAAAAACATTCTCTTTTTTAACCTTTATTTATTTATTTATTTAGTTTTATGTGATGCTGAGGATCAAACCCAGTGCCTCACATGTGCTAGGCAAGCACTCTTCACTGAACTACAACCCCAACCCCTAGGCTTTGATTTTAAACATCTTGTATGCATTGTCTTGTACACATTTGTGGTCCAAGCTAAATGCTATGCAAATGCAAGAGCAGAAGGAATTGCTTCTAACCAAAGGTGAAACAAAGTGTTTAGACTTCTATGTTAGGGGGAAGAGTTACTGTGTCCAGCCTTGTGGACACAGTAGAGAAAGTTAATGATGTATTTCTCTCAAGCAAGATGTATGTAAGCTGCTTGGCCTATAGTATTAAAGATTAAAAAAAAAAAAAAAAACATTTTTTTAAAAAACATCAACAGAGTTTAAATTCATGTCTGGAAATAATCATGTGGACTGTTATTACATAGGTTGTCTGAGAGCTGTTGTACTTCTAAACTTAGAACTGTGGAATACGGCATAGAAATCTAATGGAAATTTGAAATTGTTTTAACGTGTGTGTGTTGGAATATTCAGACATTGCAGAATAAATGAGGTAAAATATGAAATCACTTCTATCTCAAATTTATTCTCTTAATGTATATACATGACTTTTGTTACATTTTGTTTGTTAAAATTTCAATTTCAGAAAGCATTTCTATAAGTAACAAAACACTTCTGTAAGTAACCAGTATCCTTGACTTCCTGGTGGAGATTTGTGTTCCTAAGAACACAGGGTCTCAGCTGGCTTGCATTTCTGTGCAAAGTAGGAGGCTACAAGTGGGTGGTAAAATGTTTTTACCTTTCTCCCCATCTCCCACTGCTAAGTGACGTGGTTTATTCAGTTGACTGAGCCAGCTCTGTCAAGACTCCCCCTGTGGGAGAATTCGTACCATGTACTTGTGTGCAGTCTCATTCCCAGCAGAGCTGAGGTGGTTGAGTGGAGCCTGGAGCACGTCCCCTTGGCTGTGTTAATCCTGTCCTGGAAATGGTGCCTTTAGCAGCTACTTAGTGGACTCCTTCCTCCAAAATGATCTTGACACCTGGAGTCTGCTTGTGCAGTCCACAGCACCCGCTGTGCTCCTACACCATCAGCCAGCCAGCCACTGAGTTTGAATTCGTTTTCGTATCAGGCTTTGGCCATGAATCCTGTGAGGACCACTGAAGTAATAACACCGTATGGCTGGATAGGTACAGATGGAGCACCAGATGATTTGGAGGAGAAGGGAGAGCATCATTTTATTTTCCTCTTAGCAGTCCTTAGCTAAGGAGAAATTGTGTGTGGTATCCCGACCTAGAGGTAATGAAAAGAACTTACATAGTGATGGGAGACCAAAAGAGACTTTTTCCCTGAGAAATTTTATGAATAAACTTTTTAATGTTTTCATAGCATAATTTTAGAACTAAAAGGAAGATTTTTATGTAAAGCAATCCTTAGTACCAAGAAGAAATGATTTTTAAATACTGGATACAGCTGAGGCTGTGTAACTTTTTATAGAAGACAGGAATTTTTTTCTCCAGGTATGTTACAGAGGTTTTCTTGAGAGTAGTAATTCACTGCTGCAGTAATTCCTATTATTGATTGTACTCTTGTTATTCTCTTTGATATTAAAACACAATGTATTTTGTATGTCTTATAAAAGTAGTACATGCTTATTAGGGGCATGAGAAAACTTGGGAGTTTTGAAAAAATGTTTACTATCTTGCTTGGTGATGATCATGAGAATACATGTATATATATTGAAACTTGCAAAATTGTGTACTACAGATAAGTAGATAGTTTATTACATGACAGTTATACCTCAGTAAAGCTGTTTAAAATTTTTTTGCTGATGACTAAAGAAATTGGACTTATTTTGATGTTCATGTATGTTTCCATGGCTATTACTGAAGTTGAACATTTTTATTATATTACCATTTGTATTTCATCTTCTATGAATTGTTATTCCTTTGCCTCTTTTTCTGCTGCAGGATATGTGTGCTTCTGCACATGTGTGTCTTGTCTGTTTAACTTGTATAACTCACTCTTCCATTAGTGGTAATAACCCAGTCAGTGTCTGACTTACCTATTACTGATATTTTATCCCAGTTGATTTTTTCATTTGACTTCAAAATCCACTTCTCCCCCTGCTTCTCTCCCTTTCCCCTCCCTCTTTTCTTTTCTTCCTTACCAGTGTAACCAAAGCTGTCATGTTCCCCCCAACCCCCATCCCCACCCCCCCCACCCCCCGGTCTGGGTTTTAGGTTTACTGTTTTAAAAATTTCCCACATCCCAGTTATACTACCAAGTATTCCTATATTTCCCAGTTTTAGTTGTTATATTAGATTTTATTCTTCAGGAATTTTTCTGGCATGGCAGATAAGCTTGGGGGCTTATATTTTGTTTTTTTGCTGGTAAGTGTTCAACTTTTGCAAATGGCAACATAAATATCTTCTATTAATTTTCCATATAAACTTGAACTGTTGAGGATTATCAGTATTCCCTTGATCACTTTGTGTATTCTTACTGTTTTAAGTACAGTAGTTTTATGCCAAGTTTTAATATATCATAAAGCATGTCTCTTTTCAGATTTACCTTTTTTCCCCTTGAACTTTCTTGATAGTATTCCGTCTACAAATCAGAAATTACAGATTAGAAAAATATTTTGTCCACTTTCTTTCCCAGACATCATTTGTTTCTGACGAGGAACGATATTAGGTGTGTGCATTTTATTTTGGGAATGATTTAACATTTTTGCATTAAGTGTTCCTTCAAAACATCTATTATTGTTCTTGTTTTATTTTACATATTGTATGTTACAAATTTTGTCGCTATTTTGAATGACTGTTTACGGCTATTTTTAAATAGTTATATAATCTTAAGAATGTTGTATTAATCTACTTTGTATGTAGTTGAGTCTTTTGACATTTCAAAATATATATCGTACTTGTGAGGATACCTGGTCTCTTTATGATTTTTATTTCCATTTGTATTATTTTATCATTTATTAAATAAAATAATAGTGATGGGTGCAGTTATCTTTTGTTAATAACTGTGACATAAGTATTTCATAGCTTATTATGTTTATCAGTGACTTTTTATTGTCTTATTTTTCTTTTCTGGTGTAATTAAGGTACAATAACATATGTCTCATATTTAGTTTAATGAGTTTAACAATTGAATGAATCTGTGTAACCCCCACCCATCACAGCAGAATGTTCCAGTGTATCAGATTTCAGCCAGTGATTCCCCCATCCCTCAACAGAGGCAAGTATTTTCCCATGTCTGTCCCTCGGATTAGATATTCATATCTTGGACTTCTATGAGTGGAATTAAATAGTATGTAATTTTTTGTATCCACTTTCTTCATTTAACACAGTGTGAAGATTTATCCACCTTTCAAGGAGCATTCCATTTGATGAATAGCCCACACTTTCTTTACCTATTCTCTTGTTGAAGTACAGTTGTTTTCAGTTAGGGCTATTATGAATGAGGTTTCCAAGAACATTCCTATACAGATGTTTTTGAAGACATGCTTTCATTTCTTTTAGGAAAATACAGGAAATAGTTTAATTTTGTTTTTCCTTCCCCCCCACCCCCCATCCTCTTTGTGGTACTGGGGATTGAACTCATTGAGCTTCATCACCAGCCCTTTTGGCTTTTTGTTTTGGGACAGGATCTCACTAAGTTGCTGAGGCTAGCCTTAAATTTGCCATCCTCTTGCCTTAGCTTTCCAAGTTAGGGAGGATTACAAGGTAGGTTTACAAGCATGTGCCACTGTGTCCAGGAGAATATTTTGACTTCATGAAACAGCAAAACATTTCTGTAAAGTGGATATACATTTTACATGTCCACAAGCAGTGGGCGAGAGTTCCTCGCTACATCCTTGTCCACATTTGATGTTTTAAGTCTTTTATTTTAGCCACTTAGCAGTAGTGGAATGGTATCTCATTTTTGTTTTAGTTTCATGTCTCTGATGGCTAATGTTTATCCTCACCCATTCATGTATTTTCTGCCCATTTGTAAATCTTTTTGTGGAAAGTAGCTACCAAGTCTTTAGCCTATTTGTTAAAAAATGTTTTATTATGATATAACAGTGCTTTATAAATTTTGGGTATACGTCCTTTGTTAGATGTAGGTATTGTGAATATTGTCTCCCAGTATCTGTCTTGTCTTTTTATTATCTTATTGGTATCTTTCAAAGAGCAGTTGTTTAATTTTGGTATGTTCAATTTATCAAATTTTAATGGTTCTTGCTTTTTATATGCTGTTATTCCAGAGTTGTGAAGATTTTCTTGTATGTTTCTAGAAATTTTATAGTTCTAGTTCTTACATTTAGATCTATTATTTCTTTCAAATTAACTTTTTTATATTTGGGGTAGAGTTAGGGCTTATTTATTTTTTCCATCAAGTATTCACCTATCCCTTTGTTAGAAAGATTTTCCTGTTCCTGTTGAATTGGTTCAGTGCCCTCATTGACAGCATATGCACATTTGTTTCTGGATTCTTTTCATTTATCTACTAGTCCATCCTTAAACCAATGTTATACTAGTTTGATACTATAGCTTTGTAATAAGTCTTGGAATCAGGTAGTGTTAAGTCCCGAAGTTTTTGTTCTTTTTCAAAATTGTTCTGGCTATTCTAGATCCATTGCATTTCCATATAAATTTTAATAGTAACTTTTGATTGGTTTTGTGGGGATTGCTGTACGTTAAGAATATCAAGTCTTCCAATCCACAATCATGTATTTTTTCATTTATAGATTTTTGTGTTATTTTGCACAAAATAATCGATTGTAGTAGTGCAGCTTTGGATTCATTTGTTTGAGATAGTACGCATTTAATGGCATCAGATTATTAAGGGTGAATGCCTGGAGTGATGTTCAGAAAATGCAAAAAGTGCAGGTTCCTGCAGCTCTCATTGGTTAGAGAGTTGCCTCTTGAGCTGAGGGGAAAAGTGGGTGATTGAGATCAAGGAGAGAGGGGAAGGGGAATGATTACTTCCTTGCTTGAAAGACATGATGCTCACAACTGGGAGGAAACCAAGTGATGTAAACCCAGATTTTCCTTGATCACTAATGTTTTAATGGCTAACACATAGGGAAACTTTATCTGAGTTCCAACATTTTGAAACCTTTGACCAGCTCTGCCAACTATTTCCAGAAAGATAGTTGCCCAAGACTTTGTAGACTTATGTGTCCTCAGTAAAATAATAGCTCTTATTTTTATCTACTAAATGAAAGGTTGATGAGAAGGTAGGATAGTGAAGGCTTTGAAAAGTATGTAACACAAGATTCCCCTCTTTTGTATATGAACTTGGAGATGGAACAGAAGTGAGAAAGACCTTGGAGTCAGAATGGCCTATAACAGTTTCTCATAGTTACTGCAGGCCCTCCCCACCTCCCCAGTGCTGGGGTTTGCTTGCCAGTGCTAGGCAAGCATCTTAATCTTCTTTATTGATATTTCAGATATCATTCTGGATCCCAGGTATAAGCATCTGGAAATGGATGCCACAGGAGGGTACCTGCTGTGTGGCTCATCTTATAATGCCAACAGTAATTATGAGAACATCCCATGTTCTTTTTGGTCTGGGAAGGTTTTGTCTGTTTCTGATATTTTTAATCAAAGTATTTTTATTTATTATTAATGTAGTATCCAAGATTTAAATAAATCTTTGCCTTGCTATCTAAAGATTAATTAAAATATTTTCTTTGGAATTCAGTGCTCTAAAAATTTGTTGTCTGGTTTTAAGACTTTACAATGTTGTTCTCCAGTTCCACCATTGCTGTAAATTGTAATTTTAAGGAAATCGATTTGTTCCCCTTTGGTTTCTTCCTAAGAAAAAGAATTAGAGAATTACTTTAAAAACATACTAATGACCCAGACTGATTTTGTGGTTTGGAAGGTGAGATGGTACTGGAATTGAACCCAGAGCCTGTGCATGCTTAGGCAAACTAATCATCTCTTATATGAGAAATTTCCTAGCAATTTTTTAAAAACTTGATTTAAAGGGAAGTTTTTGATCTCTTGTTATCTAGTCAATTTTAATATGGTCTTAGCTTGTCTATTATCCACAAATTGACTCAGTAGGGGTATGTATGTGCATCTGTTTATATATAAAACAAATCCGGCCCTAATCCTGGGGCAGTGAGTGTTTCTTCCATTTATCTGTGCAGCGAGAGAATGTTCAGAGAGTTCTTTATACTCCCTTTAAGCCAGTCATCCCTAACGAGGATCTAAGTAAGTCACTCCTTTCCTCTTTTCTCTCTTGGCTGCTTGTTGCAGGGTAACCAGGAGCCAACAACGACTCCTGACGCAATGGTCCAGCCGTTCACTACCATCCCGTTCCCACCGCCTCCACAGAACGGAATCCCCACAGAATATGGAGTGCCACACACTCAGGACTATGCCGGCCAGACCAGTGAGCATAACCTGACGCTGTACGGAAGTACGCAAGCCCACGGAGAACAGAGCAGCAACTCACCCAGCACACAAAATGGATCTCTCACGGTATGCGAATTTGTAGGTGAAGAGTAGGAGGGTGCATGTCAGTTGCATTGAAACCTTCACCTTAATCATAAGACCAGAAAACCCTTGGAACTAACTTAGCTTTTACATTCCATTGCATAGCATGTATGTAATTTCACTTCTACTTCAAGCATTGTGATTAGAAGATAAGGAGTTTGAATTAAAACTCAGTCTGTGGCAGGAGCTTTCAATCTAGAAATGAGATTGACAATTCAGCAAAGAAAATGTGGTGGTGAGAGTAAATTTAGGGGCATGCTGCTCTTTTCAACTTTTCCAGTATTTTCCATTGGGCAAAGTCCCATGACCCCACCTCTATTCTCACTTCCCCCATCATTCTACAGTATTCTGCACGTTGCTTCCTTCCTCCTTGAAATACTCAGTCCCTTGGTTTTCTGCTCTCCGATTTTCAGAGTAAGCACTGGGTGTTCTGCTGGTTCCTCCTCCTCTGTTCAGCTTTTAAATGTTGCAGTGTTCCAAGTTTGGGTACTGAACACTTTTTCCTGTTTCCTATACTCTCTGTGTAATTATACTACCAGATTCACTTAGGTACTCAAACGAAACCTAGGAGTCATTCTTTTATTTCCTTCATCGCTACTTCTAATCCATTAACAAGGCTCAACAACCGCAAGTCCAGAACATTTTACTACTGCAGCCTCTTCTCTTCATCCTACTGCTGCAGGTGGGAGAGCTCAGCTCTTCTGCCAGATTGACTGGGTGCAAGCCCAGCATGGCCCCTCCTAAGCAGCAACACCTCAGGCCAGTTACTTCATCTCCCTCTGCCTTGGCTTGAGAAGATAAATGAAGGTAAGAGTGTCTAATATTAGGAAATGAAGATAGTAGTATCTACCTCAGGAAGCTGCTAGGAGATCTGGAAGGGTTCAAGTCGGTGAGATGTTTGTCATTGTGGTTACCACTCGAGACCAGCGCTCATCACTTACCCCATGTTAACTGTGCCTGTCAGTTACACTTGACTCTTCCATCCTCTGCATAGTGGCCAGAATGGTTTTTGTTTTTAAATCCAAATTGTGCTATTTTTCTGCTTAATTCTAATAGTTTTCTAGTACGGCTAGGTTAAACACAAACTCTACTTTGTTTCTATGGTCCCTAGCCCACCTCTTTGATCTTACCCCTTAGGGTTATTAGCTAAAGTAAAAAAAAAAAAAAAGTCATAAATTAATCATAGATATGTGTCACATACATGTCAACATTCAGGAAATTGTATTGTCTGTGGGATTTTATTCCAAGGATAAAAAATATTCTGTACTCTGTATCAAAAGAGATACCTCTAGTTTTTAGATTTCACTTTTCCCTTCCCGTATCAGATTAAAAGAAATTTTTATTCATACTTTAAGCTACATGATAAGATTTACTTCCAAATAAAGATTTAGCCTTGTAGTTGCATAAGGCTAGATTTAACCTACAAATACTTTTTTCTCTTCTATTAGATATTGAACCACCAAGAAATCCTTCTTTCCTTGAAAGCATGCTGTCCTTTTATGTTGACTAGTTATGTAAAAGCTCATAAATTTATACTTTGTAAATAATGGACTATAGTAGACAATTTGTGTGAAGAGTTCAGGCATGACAGGTAATAAATGAGGCTTTCTGTAGCATTGGTTCTATCTGACCTAAGCTGTCAGCTGCATTTCTAAATAAGTTTGAAGTGATCATGAATTCACAGACCTACCACAATAGCAATTTTAATCAAAGGAAGGAAAAGAAGGAATAAAATATATATCTGAGTCTCCTTCAAGGTATTTTAGATAGTAACTGTGTTTCTATCCTCCTTATCACTCCATGTTAGCTTTTTGTCTCTGTGACCAAAATAGCCAACAGGAATACCTTGGAGGAGGAAAAGTTTATTTGGGCTCGTGGTTTCAGTCCTGGATGACTGGCTCCAATGCTCTGGGTCTGAGGTGAGGCAGAACCTCATGGAGGAACGGTGTGGTGAAGGAGAACTACTCCGCTCCGGGCAGCTGGAGACAAGTTAATCCCTAAGAGCACACCTGCAGTGATCTCCTGCCTGCAGCCACATCCAGCCTGCCCACAGTTACCATCCAGCACAGCAGCCCTTTCAAATGATCAATCCACCAAACAGATGAATCCACTGACAAGGTTACAGCTCTCATGATCTAATCGTCTCACCTCTGAACATTGTTGTGCTATCATATGAGCTTATTGGAGGACACTTCCATATCGAGACCACAACACAGTTCTGTTTCCTGTTTTCTGTTCTCTATTTCTTGTCAGTTTTGGGTAACTTGTGTCTTTCTAGGAATCTCTTTTATCTAACTATAAAGTTACTCATCATAAGAGTGTCATAATCCTTTTAATTTCTATAGAGTCTGTAGTAATGTTTGGTCTTTCATTCTTGATTTTGATAATTTATGTCTTTGTTTCTTGGTCAGTCTATCTAAGTTTTGTTAATTTGACAGATCATCTAGAAACAAGCTTTTGGTTTCATTGGTTTTTTATTTTGTTTTCTTTTTGTTTTATATTTTGTTGGTATCTACTCTGATCTTTATTCTTTGCTTCCTTCTGCTTGTTTTGGATATGATTGGGTCTTATTTTCCTGGCTTCTTGAGTTGGAAGTCATGATAACTGATTTTAGGTTTTCTTCTATGTTTAAAGTTATAAATGTCCCCTTAAGTTTCCCTTTAGCTGGATCCTGGAAAAGATGATATACTGTGTTTTCATAATTTCCTAAATTTCTCTTTTCATTTATAATTCATTTGTGATGAGAACATAACTTCATATGCTTTCAGTTGTTTAAGGTTCATTGAGACTTGGTTTATGGTTTAGTAGTCTGTTCTACAAAACATTCCTAATCAATTGACCCTTTTTTCAATACAAAGAGTTCTCCTTTGTCTCTATTAATATTTCTTAGCTTAAGTCTACGTTTTGTTTAATATTAATATAGCCGCTTCAACACTTGTGTGGTTGCTGTTTCCATGACATCTTTTTTCATTTTTTGTTTTTTTCAGCCTCTTTGAACCTAAAGTTTGTCTCTCATTAAAAAAATATGTGTGTTGGACTGGGGTTGTAACTTGATTTTAAAAAGTGTGTGTGTATATACAACTGGATCTTGCTTCTTTATCTAGTCTGAGTGTGTGGTGTGTGTGTACAACTAGATCTTGATCTTCTTTATCCTTTCTTAAAATTTCCATCTTGTTACTACATTTAGTAGCATATAGTAGCATTTAGTCTACTTATAATTTAATATAATTATTAATATGGGTAGCTTTGTGTCTGCCATTTTATTATGTCTCATGTCTTTTTTTATTTCTCCATTCCTTATTTATGAGTTTCTATTAAGTAATTTGTGTGTGCGTGTGTGTGTGTGTGTGTGTGTGTGTGTGTGTAGGTATGTGGGTGCATGTATGTGTAGTGCTGGGGACTGAATCCAGGGCCTCAAGCATGCTAGGCAATCATTGCACCTCTGAGCTGCAACCCGTTAGTTTTTATTGTTTTTTGTACTGGGGATTGAATTTAGGGGTGCTTAACCACTGAACTACATCCCCAGCCCTTTTTATATTCTACTTAGAGACAGGTCTTGCTAAGTTGCTTGGGTCCTCATTAAAGTGCTGAGGCTGGTTTGAATTAGCGATCCTCCTGTCTCAGCCTCCCAAGTCACTGGGATTTCAAGCGTGTACCACCATACCCACCTATTGTATCTTTTTTATTAGTTATTTTTGTTTGAATTATTATTCTTATTTTTTCTTAATGCTTGGTCAAGGGAATACATCTTTGACTTATCACAATCTGTTGATAGTTTTGTGTGTATGTGTGTTTGTGATGTGTTATTCTGGTAAAATAAAGCAGCTGTGTTCCAGTGTAGCTCCATTTCCCATACTCCTTTACATACACACACACACACACATATAATAAAATTTATGTGTATTAGATATATAAAATACCTGTACATAGTAGAAATGTAGCAATATAATATTATAATTGCTACTTTCAGCAATCCTATGTATTTTTAAGAAAACTATAAAAATTAAGAAGAAGGCATAGACATTTTCCTATATGTCTGGTCCCATACACTCATGACCTCCTCTACTATCAACATCCCAGACCAGAGTGGTACATTTTTTAAAATTGATTAATAGATATTGATATATCATTTTCACCCCAAGTCCATAGTTTACATTAGGGTTCACTCTTGATGGTGTACATTTTGTAGGTTTAGATAAATGTATGAGGACCTTTATCTGCCGTTATAGTATCATGCAGAGTAGTTTCACTGCCCTAAGAATCCTATAATCCTCTTTTTTATTCTTCCCTCCCCCACCTTCTGGCTACCACTGATCTTTTTTACTATCTTTTCCAAGAATGTCATATAGCTGGAATATGTCATACAGTGTATAGCTTTTTCAAATTGGCTTATTTCACTTAGTAATATGTGTTTAAGTTTCCTTCATGTATTTTTATGACTTAATAGTTCATTCTTTTTAGTGCCAAATAATATTTCTTTTATGGTTGTTCCTCAGTTTATTTATCCATTTATCTATTGAAGACATCTTTGTTGCTTCCAGATTTTGGCAATTATGAATAAAGCTGCAATAAATATTAGTGTGCAGAGTTTTTCTGGATTTAATATTTCAACTCCTTTGGGTAAACACCAAGGAGCACAGTGGTGTGCTGAATGGTATTGTAAGAGTACATTTAGTTTCTTAAGAAACTGCCAGACTATCTTCCAAGGTCACTGCCACTGTGCATTTCCACCTGGTGAGTGAGAGTTCCTTTTGCTCCACATACGCATCAGCATTTGGTATTATCAGGGTTCTGGATATGGGCCATTGAAATAGTACTGCCATCTTATTGTTGTTTTAATTTGCATCTTCTTGATGATGTGATGTGGAGCATCCTTTCATATGCTTTTTTTTTTGTCCCTAATATCTCTTTGGTGAGATATCTGTTTAGGTCTTTGACCTATATTTTAATTCGGTTATTTATCTTCTTAGTGTTAAATTTTATAATTATTATAATTTTGGATATCAAATCTTATTACCATTTCTAGTGATCTCCCTGTAGATCCAAATTATTTTCCAGTATCATTTTCTTTCAACCTTAGGCTTTACTTCAATATTTTCTGAAGGTAGGTCTACTTGAAACAAACACTGTGTTTATCTGGGAGTGTGTGTGTGTGTGTGTGTGTGTGTGTGTGTGTGTGTGTGTGTGTATTCATTTTTGAAGGTTAATTTTGTTAGATATAAATTCTTGGTTGACAATTTCTTCTCCAAACCCCCAGCACCCTTGCCTCATGAAAATCACTTAATTCTGGTAAGAAGTCAGATATTAATCTCATTATTGTTCCCTGTATGTGGTGAGTTGTTTTGCTGATAGCAAGATTTTTCTCTTTGTCTTTAACTTTGAGCATTTTCACTGTAATGTGTGGTGTGTATTGATTGATACACACTTTTTATTTGGAAACAGGGATTTTTAATAAATTGCTGGGGGTTTCATTAAGTTGCTGAGACTGACCTTGAACTTGAGATTCTCTTGTCTCAGCCTCCTGAAGTAGCTGGGATTACAGGTGCATGCCATCATGCCTGGCTCTCTGTTTTTATTATACTGGGATCTTTTGAGATTTGGGGGTCTGTAGATTGTTTTATCATCAAATTTAATCTGAACCTCAACAGAATCTTAAGTTTTATTTTTCTTCAATCTTTTGTTTGTTCTTTAAATCGAGTAATTTATGTTGATCCTGTTTTCTGTTCACTTGTTCTTTGTTCTGCCATCTCAAATTTGTTATTGAGCTCACCTAGTGAGTTTATTTCAGTTATTGTACTTTTTAGCTCTAGAATTGCCACTTAAATTTGTATTTCTTTATTAAGATTTCTTACTTGTTATTGTATTTTCCTATAATTCTTTGAATATGTTGTGTTTAATTACTTTGACATCATTTGCTAAATCCAGCATCTGAGTCTGAGTCTGCTTCTGGTTACTGCCTGCTTCCTTGAATCTGTCACACCTTCCTGTTTTTTGCATGTCTCATAATTTTTTAACACAATTTGTTTTGTAGTGACTCTGGGGTGCTGCTTCCTGTTTGGAGGGAGCATGTGTGTATAAGCAATTTGCAAACTTTCTATTGTGTCTGACTGCAACACAATGTAAGGCCACTGAAGTTTCTGCTTAGTGATTTTCTTCTTCTTCTCTCTTTCCACTTCTACTTGCACTACTCCTTTTTAGCTTGATTGAGAGTCACTCCTCTGTCTCCATAGATTAGTAGTCACAAGTGATTAGAGCAAAGGTTGAGTTCAAGCACCTGTAGTTTGTAAGCATCCACCAGCAACAGCTTATGGGTTGGGACATGCATTCACAGTTCAGCCAGGCCCCAAGTCTGCCCTAGGCTTTCTTCCTATTGAGATTCCTATCTGCCTCCTCATTTGTGTAGATTCATAGCAACACAGCATGTGAGAGAAGTGAATCTAGCCCTTCTAGATTTCTTTTTTCCAGCATCTCTCTTCCAGATTTCTGACCAACCAGTCTCTCCCTCCAGTCAGACCACAACATCAAGCCAGAAGAACTGTGTTTTCCCTGTTAGTTTCTTACCACATTTGCCACTTGTAGATGACAAAGCTGTGGGATTTTTGCCTTCTTCCTCCCCCTTCCTCATTGTCTCTGCAGCAAAGGCTGCTGCTTTTCATGGCCCCATGTTAAGTTTTCAGGCTTCTGTTGGTCTTTCCCTGAACCCTAACAATTTAGTTTTTATTTTGAGACAGAATCTCATGAAGTTGTCAAGGATCTTTCTAAGTTGCCGAGCCTGGCCTTGAACTTGCAATTCTGCTGCTTTGACCTCCTGAGTCACTGAGATTATAAGTATGTGCCTCTTTACTTGGCACTCTAGCAGTTTTTCAGAAATTTTCTCTATTTATTGTCTGCCTTTGATTGATTTTTAGAACCCTGAAATGGCTGTATTTAATGACTTTGACCAGTTTTTCTCTCATCATTTTGTTTTGAGGAAAAAATTCACTGAGCTGTTCACACCCAGAAGTCCCCACCCCTGATCATTTCCCTCTACACCTGTCCTCACCGCAGCCCGTCACTCTGTCTTGTCATCCCCTGCCTGCTTTCCCATTGTCTCAAACTCCCAGATTATATCTGCCCAGTGGCAGTGATTGAGAGCAAGTTCTACTCCTTAATGCAAATATATACAGTTGAAATTTATGTTCCTCATCCATATCAGAAACTGTTCACTGTATGATTTTATCAACCAGTTTGAATTCCTAAAGAAATACTGAAAGCTAGACTCAGTGGTGCACGCCTGTATTTCCAGTGCCCAGAGGGCTGAAGCATCAGGATTAGAAGTTCAAGGCCAGCTTTAGCAACATATCAAGACCCTGTCTCAAATAAGCAAAAGGGCTGGGAATGTAGCTCAGAGGTACAGCATCCCTGAACTCACTTCCCACTAACAAGAAAGGAAGGGAGAAAAGGAGGGAGGGAGATTGTGGTTAAAAAAAGCCAGGGGGTGCTGGGGTTGTGGCTCAGTGGCAGAGCGTTTGCGTAGCTTGTGTGAGGCACTAGGTTCAATTCTCAGCACCACATATAAATAATAAAATAAAATAAAGGTCCATAGACAACTAAAAAATTTTAAAAACAAAAAAGAAGCCTGGTTCAAAATGGAAAATCCCCATTGAGTTGCATGTATGAATAGATGTAGCAAAGTTCTATGAGTTTAGGAAATTTTTAACAATAAAATGAGAGATTACTAGGAAGCTCTGATGAAAGATACTCTTAACTTCTTTTTAAGTGCATGTTTTAAATGTGAAAGCTAATTAACTGCCTTTGGAGTAAGCATGCGTACATTTGTGTGTTTCAGGACGTGTTGTATAGAGAGGTTGAGCAGTACATCATAAAATGTACGTCTGACAACATTTAGGTGATTTTTATTAAACTTACTATCTGTTCATATGTCTCATAAAATGGTTTAATAATTCATGTGACCAATTAAATTCAAAAGACCAATAGGAAGTGTTGTTTTTTATAAATTAGTTAATGATATCTTAAATTTGTATTGTATCTTTCAATTTAAAAATTGCTTCCTTCAAAAAGTATGTATTGTGTTTGTAAAACAGCCCTTTGTAGTGAATCAGGGTCTTCGTAGGCAGCGGTCTGGGTCCCTCCCCTCCACTCTCCACTCTGACTCACTTTCTCCAGCTGCTGAGGGAAGAGTGTGTGCTGTTCACCGTCCTCTTCTCAGGCCCAGAGCATCTTTTCCCACTTAGTCCAGGCGTCATCTCTGCTGGACAGCCTTCCTGACTTCTCTAGTCAAAGCCCGACTTAAGAATCTTCCATCTGGGCTCAAGTAGACTCCTGAGCCTGACCACTTTTTATGGAACTTATAAGCTTTTAACATTTTATTTAATTTTGTCTCTCTGTCTAAACCATGAGCTTTTAAAGAAAAAAGCACTTTTTCATTAACTCTTCATTCCCTGCTTTATCACAGTACCTGGCACTTGATATATATGCAAGAAATACCTCCTAGGAAAAAGAAGAAACAGGTAGCCCATCTGTGCTTTTTCTTTCTGCATGCCACAGCTGCAGATACACTCCAGCTGTTCTGAGGACAGAGAAGCTGAGGTTTCTTGATGGAGGTAGCATGGATCTGGGCCTGTACCATCATGATAGGAATTCAGTCGTGCATATGTGGCCAGTTCTCAAGCAGAGTTAGAGCAGTGGGAAAGATCAGAATGTCCTTGGGTAAAAGCATGGGTTTCCTTTTGACTGAAACTTTGGGTGTTTGGATACTTATGGGAAAGAAGGTGGAGAAAGGTCTGTTGAATACAAACTGGGAAGAAGATTTGAATACATCAACAGCCTGAGAAGCAGAGACTTTATTGAAGGTTTTGGGCAAAGAAATGAAGTACACAGAATGTACTTCCAGAAGGTTTTCTGTTGCAGTGTACACAGGTGAGTAGAGGGGCAGGGAGACTGGTTGGGAAGGTCCCTGCACCTGGAATCACTACTGCCATCAGAGTCACAGTGGATGTGTAGAGGGGAATGCGTTCACAACAAATAATGAAGGTAGAATATAGAGGATTTGGTGGGTGCTTGCAGGGGCAAAGTAGTAGAGACTGGCATCCTCATTGTCATGACTGAGGCGTGAGTAAATTATTTTACCTCCAGGATTTGTTTTGTTTTGTTTTTTTCTGTCAAATGAAGCTAATGATGCTCTCTGACTGTAGAGTTGTTGTGAGAATAACTTAGAAATGCTTTGGAAATTACTTAAGTAGTTCTTCAAGATAATTACTTTTAACCATCTGGGGTCTTTTAAATTTAGTTATTCGTATTTGCACTGTTAGTGCTTTTTATTACTGTGACCTGCATCTACCTTGTTTAGGTTGTACAGCCTTATCTTGTTGACAGAGAGGACAAAAAGAAAGAACTTCTCATACCAAAAAACGAGAGCTAATCATTAAATTCTGGCATCTTTATTTTAAAAATAAGTTTTAGAAGTTGATTGTTTAACATCAAGTTAGAAGTTTCTTCTGCTCTTAAGATGAAGCTGGTTTTGACAATCAATTGGCCCCCTACTGTGCATTAGCAGTAGAGGTGGCAGTGAGGCAGACACCTCCTGACCTGCAGGGGTTATCATGGAGCTTGCCTGCAGAGAAGAAAAGACCCCAGTTCTTAGATGTTTTTGATATTTTTCTAAATGGCAGCAGGCAAAAATAACCAAAGTATTTGAGGTGGACAAACTTTAGGGAATAATCTTTAGACATAAAGTTTATATTTGTATATTGGATTATATGTTCTTAGATGGCAGGGAATAATTCTTAACCTCTTTTTACCACTCATACTTGTACACAATGAACGTTTAGCACATGTTTTTAATGCTGATGAGGAGTATATTAAGGTATATTAAGCATAATGTGCTTTTAAAAATACTGAGTTAACATGTTAGCTTAGGTAACAAAATTCACTTCTCCAACATCCTTCCACATAATATAAATATGAACTTTTTCTTAGTTTGTGTGACATAATTGGCATTCTTAGAAGACATGACACATTATTAAATCAAATAAACGAAAGGGTTTTCAACTGGATAGTTAGAAAAAAGTATGTATTCCCTTTACAGACTCTTCAGAACACAGTGTCTTAGAGCTATCTTTGAAAAGCAACAACAAAGTATGATACTTCAAGTTTTTAAAAATACATATGTATAAGGGACAACAACTAATTAATACTAACCACAACATGATTAATACACTGGAGCACTTACTCTGTACTAGATAGTTGGAAGCCCTTTCTATGTATTAGCTCCACTGAATTATCACAGCCACACTGTGAAAATAGTTATTGTTATTACTCCATTTTTACAGATGAAGAATTTGAGGCTGAGATTTAGTAATTTGTCAAAGATCACACAACTAATAAGTGGCAGCATGAGGATTTGAGCACATGGCCTGTGTTCTTTCTCATAAATTTTGTTGTTCTGGTCATTTATAACATGTTTTGTCTATGCTTCTTATGCGCACAGTATACTAGGACTGGGTGTATGTAAAAAGATAATATAAGGCCCCTGCCCTCAGGGAACATATGAAAGTCCAATTTGAAAAACAGAAGTACCACTGAGTGCTGCCGGGAGAGAGTGTGATGGCGGTGTTGTCAAGAGATGCTTTGGGGCAGTAGGTACCACTTCCTTATGCTTTGATGAACCCATAGCCCCCAGTGGAGGTGGGCACTGTATGCAAGAGTATTGCCCTAGGGCCATGATTTTCCAAGGTGCTCACAGCTTGCTGGCAGTTCCCAAGACTTTTTTGGGGGGCCACTAAGTCAAAGTATTTTAAAAATCATACTTAAAACATTAGTTACCGTTTTCATTGTATGTGCTGGCTTTTCTATCAATGCAAAAGCAATGGTCAGTGTTGCTAAAATTGCCAGTACATTAGCATGAACTCTAGACAGTGACACTAAACTGTGTTGCTAGTAGTCATCATATCCCTTACCATCCTGAACTCACAGGAGAATAACAACAAAAAAGCAGATTCACTTAAGAGTGCCCTTGATTAAACAGTCAGGAAAATATTAATTTTATTAATTCCTCACTGTGGAGTACCTTATCTTTTTCAAGTTCTTGGTGGCAAAATGTAAAGTGTTCACTGAGCATTTGGGCTACATTCCAGAATACTTCCATTGTCTCAAGCAAAAGCACTTGTTGACTGAGCCACAGGTTGAACTACAGATGCTTTTTTCTTGGGGCACCTTTTTTTCTTGATAGAACAACTGATGCACAAAGTGCAGTGTTCTGGCTTGGGGATCTGGCAGACTTTTTTTTTTTTTTTTTTTTTTTTTTAAATGACTAGGCCTGTCACCTCTGCAAAAATTTGAATTTTGAGAAATTTGTATCCTCCTCTGTGGGCTTCCTAAAGTATAGTCATGTGCTGTATAGAGACATTTTGGTCAACAGTGGACCACATATAGATCAGTGGTCCTATGAGGTTATAGTGGAGCTGAAAAATTCCTATCATGTAATGATGACAGGTATAAAGTCATAGTGCAGGACATTGTTTATGTGTTTGTGGTGATGCTGGTCTAAACACACCTACTGTACTACCTGTCATATGAAAGTCTGACATGTGCACTAATCATACATAATGATGGTACATCACACTTGATGATGATCCTCAGCGACTATGCTGCTACTTCAGGTATTCACTATCCTGCGCTGCTGCGGATCGACCCAGGGCCTTCTGCATGCGAGGCAAGCACTCTACCAGCTGAGCTACATCCCCAGCCCTGTACCATACTTTATATTGTTGTTTTAGAATATTGCTTTCTAATACATATAGATGAAAGTTAACTGTAAAACAGTCCCAGGCCAGTCCTTCAGGAAGGATTCCAGAAGGCGGCATTGCTATAGAGATGCTAGCTTTGTGTGTTTTACTGCCCCTGAAAACCTTCCAGTGGGACAGAATGTGAAGGTGGAAGATAATGGCATTGATGATCCTGATTCTCTGAGGCCCTAGGCTGATGTGTGTCATTTGTGTCTTAGTTTCTAACAAGAAAATTAAAAAGTAAATAAAATTTTAAAACTTCAATATAGGAAAAAGCTTATAGAATAAGGACATAAATAAAGAACATCTTTTGTATAGTAGTACAATGTGTGTCTTAAGCTAAATTTTAAAAGTCAAAAGTTTAAAATTTTTTTACATTTAGAAAGTAAAAGGTTATAGTAAGCTCACTTACTGACTTACCCAGAATAACTTCCAGTCCTGCAAGCTCCATTCACAGTAAGTGCCCTATACATGTGTACATTTTTTATCTTTTATGCCATATTTTTATTGTACCTTTTCTGGGCATAGATATGTTTAGATCCACAAGTGCCTACTTTTATATTATGGTTGCCTACAGTATCCAGTATGATAACATGCTGTATGGGCTTGTAGCCTAGAAGTAGTAGGTTGTCCTCTGTAGCCGAGCTATTTAGTAGGCCATGCCATCTAGCTTTGTGCTGGTATACTCTATGATATTTGTACAGCAACAAAATTGCCTACACTACTTCTCAGAATGTATCCTTGCTATTAAGTGACATGTGACTGTACTTAGGTTTGTCTGATGAAATCAGTGGTGATATTAACAAATGTGTTGGAAAGAAGGGCAGACTCTGTATGAAATGTACTGAAAGCTCCCTGACTCACTGGTAAGCCAGTATTTTAAATTTACAAATGATTCATGTATAATGTTACAGAATCATGCCTGAGTGAAAGATCCATGCGGTGTACATGATCATCCTGTGAAGTTTACTGTAACAAAGTATGAAAAGTTCACTGAGAAGGTTTCAGGTCCAACACTACAGTTAGCCTTTAAGAAACTACTGCTTTTCAGCCTTGGGAATATAGCTTAGTTGTAGAGTGTTTGCCTAGCACATGTGAGGCCCTGGGTTCACAATCTCCAGCCAGAAACTATTAGTCAAAATTTGATGTGTTATCAAAGACAGCCCACAGTAATCTGAGAAGGCTATTTAAATACTTCTCTCTTTTCCAGCTCTCTATATGAGGCTAAATTTTTCTTCATTTATTTCAGTCAGAACATTATACTGCAACAGAATAAATGTACACTTAAATGAAATTGCCATTCTCCTAACTAAATGTATGTTTTAGAAGATAATTTTTCATAAAAATGTTATTTATGTTAACATGGTTGTTACTGTTATCTAAATGAATGCTTTAATTTTTAAAAAATCATCGTATGGTAAATAACAGTAGCAATAATCCACAAAAAAAAAAAAAAAAACTCTTTGGATGCTCAATAGTGTTTAAGAGCTGAAAGGGGTTCCTGTTTAGCAGTGAGACTGTCATATAAGGGTTTTTTTTTAGTTGACAAGTAAAAATTGCATGTATTAATAGTATATAGTATGGCATTCTGAGTATGGTGTGTATAGAACTGATACAGAAGGCTCTTCTGAAATATTAATGCTCAATAAGAATGGTTGGTAGGGGTTAAATCATAGAGGACATTACACATAAGGCCAGAGAACTTGTAATGGCTAAATGTCTGAGGGTCATTTCAAGTATTTGCACAAGACTTAGGGAATTGAAAGCAGCTTTGAGAAAATAGCTGAGTGGCCCATCCTAATGCAGTAATCAGCTTTAGATCTTACAGCCCTCCTCCCTGAGCTTTAGACACACCTGTTGCCCACTGTCTTCAGTGTCTTTGCTATGTTACACACCCTTTCTCTGGGGTTAAAGCCAGTTTCTCTTACATTTTAATACTGTCATTTGGAATTGTCCACTGACTCCTTTATCTGATAACACTTGACAGTTTCTTGCAGACTGGTGACCTACTAGAACATTACCAAGAAATTATAGCCCTTATCAGTAGGTCCATTTGCCCAAATGAGAACTTCTGGAATGTATGGAGACAATGGGGCCAAAGTCCTTCTATCTCATTGTGTATTATTAGGCCCTGTTACCTTCAGCCTGCACCGTAGGTATCATTAGCTTGTTGCCAGCCTTAAATTAGGGGCCTGGGACTACAAAGGAATTCATTCACCAGGCATCCACCCTTCTAAGAGTGGCTCTCGGTTTCCCCCCAACGTAATAAAAGACAGAGTACTTTGAGCTATCTAAATTATCTATATTCTTTATCAGTTTACCCTTCAAAATAATTTTGTGTATATTCCAGAGTTCCGATGCCCATGAGCAGCTTGACTGCTTTAAGCTGGATCCACAAGGAATCTATAGCCTGCCCTGATAATGCAAGAGTTGCCACAGAAAGCCACTCTTAACCAGGCCTGTTTATTGTTGAATAGAGAAAATTGCCCTTTAGCTCATGTAACATCCAAGGTATGGTTTTTCACACTGTTAATATTGCTAAATTCATGGCTATTGCCAAAAAGAAACTAAATTTAAAAATTACTAGGAACAGTAATGCTATGGTCTATTGACCCTGTTTATAGCTCTCACGTCTTACAGCAAGGATAATGAAATAATGGTGATTATTTGGGGGCATGTGTTTTTTAACCTGTCTGTAAGAGTTGTACATTTTTTAAATAAATATTTTGTGCTGTCTTTTAAAGTTGGTAAACTCTGATGAGAATCACTGGTTTCAAGAGAGACAGATTATAGAATCTTGTTATGCCTTCCTTGTACAACTGAGGTCAGCAGTGTTAAATGATGGCAGCAAGGTTACAGCTGACTGACTACAGAGCTAGACCTCAGGAGCTCTGCTCTCAAGTGGTTTTTGTTTTTATTTTTCCTGCTTCCCTATGCAAATGATAAAAATGAAAGACATTCATGAAAATGAAAGGTGAGCTTATCATCTTACCTTCCGTTTACTCTTCAACCTTAAACCTGAGAGCTCTAGCTTGAATGTACTGACAAGAGTTCTCTCATTCATTCTAAAATATACATTAAAATAATAAATAACAGTGAGATACAGTCATCCTCCCTTGTCACTGGGGGATATAGTTCAAGACCCCGCTGTGAATGCCCAAAACTACAGATAATTATCAATTCTAACTGTAGTCTGGGTTCTTCTATGCCTGTGTACATTCATGACTATAATGAAGTTTAAATTATGAATCGAGCACAGTAAATGGTTGACAACAAAAACTGGTAATAAAATAGGAACAATTATAGTAATATACTATAATAAAAATAATGTGAATATGATCTTCTCTCTTAAAGTTTTTGAGAGTGCATGAGTTCTTTGCTCTGCAAACTCTGCCTGGCTTTTTCTTTTTTGTTCGCCCTGCAGAATTGCCGCATAATACCAGAGTTAATCTGTCCTCTGTCATTGGATAGAAGTCTGAGGACATTCCCACAGAGAGGAGAAGGGGACCTCAACTTGGCCCTGGCAGGTTCTTAGACCATGCAAAGAAATTTCAGGCCAAGCATGGTGGAGCATGCCTGTAATCCCAGAGGTTCAGGAGACTGAGGCAGGAGGATCGTGAGTTCAAAACCAGCCTCAGCAAAAGCAAGGTGCTAAGCAATTCACTGAGACCCTGTCTCTACATAAAATACAAAATAGGACTGGGAATGTGCCCCTGAGTTCAATCCCCCGTACCCAAAAACAAAAAAGAAATTTCAGGATGCATCAAAAGAGGCACAGTGGTTTGTTTAAGAAAACAAGCAGCAGCGCAGGGTCCTCATTCAAAGGAAGAAGAGGCACAGGCCCTGGAGATTGTGTACTTTGGAGTCTTAGGCTCTTCTTTGCAGAGGAAACCTTGTAGATAGTGAGCATGGGTGACAGCGGCCTGGTGAGTTTGAGATTCTGTGGATCTCAGGGTGGGCTGGTGGTCTGATTTTCTTTGAGATTTTTAAGTTGACATCATTGAGTCAGTAGATAATGTTTGGAACACACCTCCATCATACGCCTGTAACATTATTTCTCCTTTGACTTTATTTAATCTAAAGAAAATACATTGTACAAGCTGGCAGTGTGCCTAGGCATTACTCATCCAGAATCACAGTACTCTTCAGATTCATGGACTCTTAAGGATTTTATGCCAGGAGGAAAACAGGCTTAGGGAATAAAGGTGAGGGCGTGCATAGAGGTTCTTAGATTTAAAGTAGTTTCTTTTCCCTCCCTGCTCCATTCCTTTCTGCCTATCCTTGTTTATTCTGTCCTACCTCAATTCCATGTTTTATGCCCTGTGCCTGCTTTGCACATTTATAGTTCAGTTCAGTTGGGCATCCTCTTCCAGAAGAGCCTGATTTTCTTATCTTTTTTCCTTAATCAACTCCTCTGTGCCAAAAATGCAGCAGCAGCTTTTTCATTGGCAGGCACAGCTTTGCCAGTAAGTTTTGTTTTTCTCAGTTGAGACCTGGGGATTGTAGCTCAGTGGTATAACACCTGCCTAAGCATACCCAAGGCCCTGGGTTCAATCCCCAGTGCCATAAACAAACTGATTGATTGGTTTGTGTGTGTTCCAGTTAAAACCTGTTCCTTAATTTGTGTAGTAAATTACTTGGTGTGGTTCATTTCAGGAGCCCCTTACTAAGTCTTTGGGCAGGCTCAGTGCTTTTTGACAGTACATGTTGCTGTCAGTTGGAACACATTCTTTCTGTTTGTGTCTTTTACTCACAAAATTTTAATACCTTTTCCATCTTAAGCATGATCATGTGCTTCAGGCAGAACTTTTGCAGTTTGTGACAGCAGAACTCTTATGCATTTCTTTTTCTTATTCACAATCTCATGGATAAAAGAATCATTCTTTATGTAGATTTTAGTAGCTGAGCATGCAATATTTTCTTTCCTTATTAAAATTGAGAACTTTCACCTTTGTACTTAAAGGAAGCACTTCATAGCTTCTGTTTAACACATCCAAGTTGTCAGTGTCACTACTCTTGTGCTTTGTGGCTGTGAAGTAAAATAAGAGTTTCTTGGATGCGAGCACTGCTGTACCAGGACAGCCAGTCTGATAGCCAGGATGGCCACTGAGTGGCTGATGGGGGGGTGGATACACTGTACAAAGGGGTGATGCATGTCCTGGGTGGGACCAATTGAGACAGAGCAGGATGGCAGGAGATTTCATCATGCTGCCCAAAACAGCTCACAGTTGAAAAAACTTAATGCTTTGCTTATTTCCAGGGCTTTCTATTTAATATTTTCAGCCTGTAGAACTGTAGGTAATGGAAACCATGGAAAGTAAGCCTGCAGATAAGGAGGGGTTGCTTGGTATTAAGCTTTTAAAAGTTGAGATGATCTTTGTGTGCACATCACTTCTATGTCTTCTCACTGTTGGGTAAAAAGAATAAATGGCTTGCTGTAGTTTTTATTTAGGAGCATGATGGTGTTTTTTTCTTTCACCTTATGGTAGAGATAATTAGGACAGATCATACAAAGGTGCCTTTCATAATTCCTTTTATGATACTTTGATCCACTGAGAAAATAGAATACATATTTTC
The DNA here is from genome assembly GCF_902686455.1 of Sciurus vulgaris. Taxonomy (NCBI): domain Eukaryota; kingdom Metazoa; phylum Chordata; class Mammalia; order Rodentia; family Sciuridae; genus Sciurus; species Sciurus vulgaris. Next base: position 169,661,090 of record NC_136465.1, on the reverse strand, counting down.
TGAAGAAATTGAATTACTAGTTTATTGAAAAAGTGCTGGAGTACATTTAAATACTCAGACAGGATCACATTCTCAGAATTCAGCTTCTCATAGCAATATTCAAACACAGAAGAAATGCTTACATAGTTCTCATAAAAACAAATCTAAAGGTAATTTTCCTTAAGTAAGGAATTTCTATGATGTGAATTCACTTTTCTTTCTTTTTTGGAGGGGAGGATGGTTACCGGGGACTGAACTCGGGCACTAGGCCACTGAACTGCATCCCAAGCCCTATTTTGTGTTTCTTTTATTTAAAGACAGGGTCTCACTGAGTTGCTTAGTGCCTCACTTTTTGCTGAGGCTGGCTTTGAACTCGCAATCCTTCTGTCTTAGCCTCCTCGGCCACTGGGATTACAGGCGTGTGCCAGTGTGTGTGGCATGAATTACTTTTCTGTGTCTAGAAAATTGTTTCAAATAAAGAAATTTTATGTTTAGTATATCACACGTGTGCATGTGTGTGTATACACACACTTAAATCATAGGTGTTCTAATTCATATTTTAGCACCATGAAGTGGATTTTCAGTAAACAAGCATGTAGGGCAAGAATTTACTTTTTAGAAAAATATTCTCTTATGTTACAATATTTTTCCTCATTGAGAAGAAATACATATTATCTAATTCCACCTGAGTTTAATCCGTAAGATATTCCATTTAAAACATTTTAGAAATGCTTTTAGTGCTAACAAATTTAGTCAAGGTACCAACATATGGATTGTAGTCGGTTCATTTTATTATTATTTTTAAGGCACAATAAAAAATGACAGAGTGAAGATGTCCCAATCCACTTTCTAAAATATTATAAGGAAAATTTGATTTCTTTTAAAAGCTGATTTTTATTGTATAATAGTGTGGTTAGGGCACTTGAACCCTGGAAATCAGTGTTAGTTGGTTCATTTCCCAGCTCAATATATAAACATGATGAGATGAGAAAGTGAATATCAGCTGCTTGTGCCTGGTACACAGTGAAGGCTGAATGTGTGTGAGCTGGAATACTGTCCCTACCTAATGCTCTCGTTTCAAAGAAAGAGGCGGTCCCTGACTTATCAAACAATACAAATTAATAAACCATTTGTATTTTTTCTCTTTTGTCATTTTCTTCCCTCATACTCTTCAGAGCTAGTGTCCTAAAATCCATTCTGATAAAAGCAGTTTTTTAATTTTTAAATTTTATTTGTTCTAATTAGTTGTACATGACAGTAGAATGTGGTGCTTTGAAAGTTCAGTTGCTAGCAAAAAGGGAAACTATGATCTTTCATTAGATTAGGGAAAGAGCAGGGATGTAAAATGCACCCATAAAAGGTGCATTAAAGGTAGAAGGCCTTGCACATGGTAATAGGCACATGACCTTTTTAAAATCCTAAAAATTCTGAATTCTGATACACATTTAGTTTCAAATAAACCAGAGGCTAGAAAATAGAGTCAAAAGGCAAAGAGCTGAAAAAATAAAAAGAGATTTTAAAAACTAGAGGACCAATCCAGAAGATCTAGCATCTAATAATATGAGTTCCAAAATGAAAGAAAATGTGTGGGGTGGAAATTAACAGACTAATTTAAGAAAATTTCCCAGGACTGAAGGAACTTGAAAGAGACCACAGAATTCTCAGCAAAATAGGTGAAAATAAAATATACCCACATTAAGGCATATCATTGCAAACACTATTTTGAACACCACATACTGAGGTAGCCCTGCAAACCAGAGAGAGCAAGAGAAAGGTTCCATGTGAGGGAACAGGCTCGATAATGCCTTCAGAATTCTCAAAGCAAAACCAGAGGCCTGAGGACAGTGAAGATTGCCTTCAAAATTCTCAAGGGACCTATTCCCCCAATCTAGATTTCTATACCCAGGCAAACTACCATTAAAATAGAATGGGAGGTGGGTAGATATTGAAGAAAATGGATATTCCATGAATCAAAATACTATTCTTGAATTCATCAAGAAATTCCTTACTAGCTCAAGTTATATGCTGTCATCTTGTGATACTTGAAAATTAATAATCTTGTGCCCTTTCAGATTATTACAAAACATGTATTCATAGTGTATAAATAGTGAAAAAAAAGAAAAAGAAAAAAAGTTTTCATAGGGAAAGTTCAAAAAATTAATTTATTTCCCAGTAATACGAGTTTTAAAGGCTGGCAGTGTAGCTCTCAGTGTTAGAGCACTGGCGTAACACGTGAGGCCCTGGGTTCCATCCCCAGCTCCTCCAAAAAAAAGAGACTTTGGAGCTAGTCAAAATGACACACACCTGTAGCTTCAGCTACTCAGGAGGCTCAGGGCTCACCTGAGCCCAGGGGCTTGAGGCCAGCCTGAGCAGCATAGCAAGACCCTGGCTCAAAAAAGAATGTAAAAATTCGAGGACATTAAAACCAACACATTTTAGTCCTCCTTTCTAGGATGAAGTTTTAGGACATAAAAGGAAGCCCAGATTCCTGTGCATATTGGCACGGCCGCACAGCTGGAAGAGCGGGTGCATAGCTGCAGCCACAGGATTGGGGAGAACCCTCAGGCAGCCAGTCCTTGCTGTGAGCTGTCTGTGAGCCACACCAGCCTTCAATCTCGTCCCCTGCCTGGGCAACACATCTGCCAGAGGCTGGCCACAGAAGGGGAAAGCACGGCCTGGAAAGGTGGTTTATGTTGCTGAGCAGCTGGCGATAGATAGTAAAGCAAATACCGTTGCTGGCGTGGGGCTGGCCTTCCCATCTCCTGCCCATGCCTGTCGCCACCCCTGGAGTCTTCTTGTTCCTTCAGATGTGGGTCCTGAGAAAGTGAGAGAATGGGGTGCACACATGGTCTCCCTTTGGATGAGAAAGACCTATGAGGATGGGGTGTGCCAGGCTACAGGAAGGGGTCAGCTTATGAAACTGGGGCTGCCTGACGGAACTCCTGCTGGACCACTTATCGTGTGACATTGGGCATTGGTTATGCTTCTTTATGCCTTAGTGTCTTCCTTTTTTGTCAGTTGGGGATAATAGTACCTACCTCATAGAGTTATTGTGAGAATTAAAATAATACATGAAAAGCACAGTATAATATAGTGGTTAAGAACATATACTCTGGAACCAGACTGCCTGGGCCTGAATCCTTGCTCCATCACTTAGACAGTCTTTCTGTTCCTTAGTCTCCTCATCTAAAGAATGAGAATAAAAACCAACATACACTGTTCCCTCATTTTTATTTTTATTTATTTTCATTACTGGGAATTGAACCAGGGGTGCTCTACCTCTGAGCTACATCCCCAGCCCTTTTTGCTTATTTTTGAGACAGGGTCTAAGTTGCTGAGGCTGGCCTCAAACTTGCTATCCTCCTGCCTCGACCTCTTGAGCCACTGGGCACCACTGCACCCAGCCAAGCTCTCAGTTTAAAAAAAAAAGATTGAAAGAATTAAATTTCTTAAAAAATGTGAAATACTTAGGTTAGTATCTGGAAACTAAGGAACACTGTTTAAGTCCCACTTTTTATTAAAGGCTTAGATCAGGCCTGACAGAATACACACTCAAAAATAGGTGCTCTTTTATAGGGAATTCTTATTTTTCAACAAAATTATTTAAGTAGAAAGAAGAAAAATCCTGAGGTTTAAAGAGGGGAAAGCAAGTTTGAAATGCTCTTGTAGAAAGCGGGAGTGCTAGCTGACTGAAGACGCCTGGCGCCAGGGCTGGCAGCACCAAGGGTCTCTGCTGCTGGTGCCACTGTTTTGTCACACAGCTGCTCAGGTAAAGGGCTCTCCTCCAGCAAGTTACCTGCCTATGCTGTCACTCAGCTTTGATGGTGGGATTGTTTCAAGGTTGTGGTTTTTCCAGGCAGATTCAGCCAACGAGATTGAAATGACAGGTTCTGAAACCTAAATAGAAAGGAAAGGAAAGATGGGTGAGGAGTCAGAGATGGGGAAGGTGAGACGTATTTGTTCCGGTGAACTCAAGTGCGTGTTCTGGTGGGGATATTTGAGCAAACAAGCTGAAAAGATAAGAGTGTCTATTCAAAAACGGGACATTCGAATAGCTGTTTTGGTGGTAGAGAAGTTTCAGGTAGTAACACCAGTAAGTTAAAATAGTTATATGAAAAAGCTGAAGGCAGACCTACAAGAGTATAGGCAGACAATTGTGCATCTGTCAAAGGGCTCATATCTGGGGCCAGGGGTGCAGTGTAGTGGCAGAGCACTTGCCTACCATGCATGAGGCCCTGGGTTCAGTCCTCAGCACCTCAATCAAATAAGTAGTAAATAATTTTAGAAGGGGGAACTCCTATCCAAAACATAAATACCTACAAATCACAAGCAAGAAGAGTCATCCTAATAAAAAATGGGCAAAGGACTTGCAGACATCTCACAAAGGAGGATATCGAAATATTCAAGAAACATGAAAAGGTGTGCAAATAAACATCTCAATATAATGCTACTATGAAAATGACAAAACTAAGAGTAACTAGAACTCTTATGAAGAGTTTTTGGTAGTATGACATAATAGAGCAACTTTGGGAAAGTAGCGGTGTCATAAAAGACAGCATTATACCTATCCTTGACCCAGCAAATCCACTCCTGGAAGCACACACCATATGCAAATGCCCGCTTTTGTGTACAGAAGACAAGTGCAGTGTTCACAGGAGCGTGTTCGTCATAGCCAAAACTGAAAGCAGCTCAAATAAATTCTGTATGTTTATACATTGAAGTTGTGAATGGAAAATTTACAATATGTGTGTTTCCTAAGTACAGTGTGTGAAAGAAACCAAACAAAAGAGTACATATATATGCTCCCTTTTATTCTTAAAGTTAAAAAACAGCACAACACAATCTGTGGAACTAGAAGTTAAGATAGTGGTGACCCTTTGGCTGGGGTCCAAGATCTAGGGCAGGCCCTTCGGGTTCTCCTGGAGTGCTACTCATTTCTTGATCTAATTTTGGCTATACTTTTAATCTGTTTTAAACTCCATTTTAAAGTTGCATTAGGTTAGAAGGTTTGAGAATTTTGAAATGATAGTTCATGTTTTCTACTTGCCACATTCCCTAGAATCGGTGATTTCATAATTTTAAAAAGTTTAGGTAGGTATTCATTACAAACTAGAAATTTTATCAGTCTGACTTCTAACTTTCTTAAATTGTATCTTTAGGACAGCAAAGAATGTTCAAGAACAACCACTAAGTACCTGAGGCAGTAAATACCTGAGGCAGTTCAAAATACTCATTAGTTTTCTTAGATTCTGCCACTGCACATACGTTACGGCAGTTTACTAATGACATACGTACGTTATGTAGAAAACTGTAGTTTGGGCTGGTTTTGTGGCTCAGTGGTAGAGCGCTTGCCTAGCATCTGAGGCACTGGGTTCCATCTGAGGCACTGCATAAAAATAAATAAAATAAAGGTATTGTGTCCATCTACAACTTAAAAATTTTTTTTTTTTTTTTTTTTTAAGAAAACCGTAGTTTGGAGCTTTGTAGAATCAATCTTTTTAACTTCTCTCAAGTGATACATTGTCCTCCCACAGATCAAATCTGGTGCTTTTAAAGTTTGAAGAGAGTTTATATGATCCAGCTGTGAAATGTAAGAGGCAAGTTTGAAGGCGCTTGAATGAGCATTACTTGCAATTGATGCCTATTGCTTTGACTGCATGTTGGGGTCCTTGATGCTGTTGTAGTAACTTGTAAGTTTCACCTCTGAATAGAATTTGTTTTGTTTAGTCTGCATTGTGCTTCAATGAATGATTGAAAATTCTACACTTTCATGGAATATCGCTTTATAACTCTCCCCTTTTCTGCTGTTTTTATATTGCATGAATCATATCACATATAAGCCATCTGGAAGGCCTGATAAAAAGCTGCCATCCCTTAGATTGACACTTGAGAAACTAGTATTCATTTGGAGTTTATTCTTGATTGTCCTTTATATTTCAAAGTTTCAGATTTCATTTCAAAATGGTTGTTAACATCTCTGAGCCAAAAGTATCTTTGATTCAGTTTCTCTTAGTCTGATCATTGGTTCAGAAGGAGGAAATTCATCCTGTGCCACTAGAAGAATCTGCCAGACTCAGTTCTGTCTTAAGATAATAAAAATAGCAGTTCCACTCCTGCTTTTAAAGCATGTTGGTTTAGTCAGCTCAACAAGCCATCCAGTTTAGCATGCACTTCATAGGGAATAGATTCTTATAGTGCCAGATGAATACTTCAAAATAAATGTCTTTTTGCATGCCTAGAATGTGTCATACCTGTCAGACATTTGTCAAAAATGTTTTTCAACATAACATAGCCACCTTTTCGAGGAATTGGTGAAAAAAAAGGATAAACGTGTGCCTGGGGTGTTGCAAAAGAGAGACTTCATTAAAAATGTGTACCCACACTCACACTCTTTTCACTGTGGATATGTATGAATTTGGCATTTATATGTTGAACAGTAAATTAGCAAAAGTCCCTTAAAAAATCTTTTCCAGTAGTTAGACTCACTAAATGCAACTTTGTTCAAGACTATTGGAGGAAGCAGTTCCCTGGACTAAAGTTATCTGAGATTGCATAAATTAGGGAGGAAAGTACAGATTTATTTCAGAATAAGAAGCTGCTTCAATTTTTAGGCCAATTGACTATTATCACTAGGTTTCCCCTCTTTATAAATAGTGTCATGATAATACTTTGGCACCTCACTGGTCATAGACTCTAGGATAGAGGGAATGGAATATAAAAATTGGCTTCTTTCATTTTCTTGAGAGCTTGAGATGAAGGACCAAAGGATGGAGTGACCTCTACAACTAGTACAACACTCTTTATTTTCAAAATAGAAAAGTCTCAGAAATAGAAAGGTCTACTAAGAATCTAAGAACAAAGGTATTATTTTTACACGTCTAGTTTTCCTAATATATGTCTACATGATTGCTTAGGGCAAGTCGCTTACTATTTCTGTGTCTCCTGTTTTGCTAATGTATCCTAAGTATTCAGAAGGCCCAAATTTTGTTTGTAGACTAAAGCATTTTGAACACGAATAGTACCTTTGGTAGTTTTTTCCTCTCTCTATTTGAAGGGAAAATTATAATATTTGCTCATAGATAAACCTAGGAAGTAGTAAAGGACTTTACTTTTCATAAGAATTATGAAGTAATTGTGTTTATTTTTCACTCAGTGTTGTTTGCTTCTTTCTCTAGCAGACAGAAGGTGGAGCACAGACGGACGGCCAGCAGACACAGACACAAAGTAGTGAAAATTCAGAGAGTAAATCTACCCCTAAGCGACTGCATGTCTCCAATATTCCTTTCCGCTTCCGGGACCCTGACCTCCGGCAGATGTTTGGGGTAAGTCTCTGAAGTCCTTTTGAGGATTTTATAATTAAAATAGAATTTAATCCATCAGATGTGTTATTAGTCATTAGCACTTTAGGATAAAACTACAAAGAGATTGAGGAAGATGCTGAGGTAAATCAGTTTTGTTTTGTGGTGCAGGGAATTGGACCCAGGGCCTCACACATGCTAGGCAGGTGCTCTACCACTGAGCTAGAGCCCCAGCCATGGGAATCAGTATTTCCATCAATCTTTTTTTACAACCCAGTCTGCTCTAGACTGTGCAAAAGTTGCTGGGAATGAGAGCTTTCTTGTACCATGAGACTTATAGTACTAAAACCAAGATGAGATGGCCACCCTACTCACCCTGATGCTGAGTAAACATGTCAATATTGTGCTTGGTTCCTCCTAAAAGACAAAACACACACTTTTTTGTTGTGTTTTGTGTTAATGTGGTTGTCATTGTTTTGGAGATAGAGTCTTGCTGTGTTTCCCAGGCTGGTTTCAATCGATCCTCTTGCCTCAGCCTCCTGAGTAACTGGGACTACAAGCATGCACCACTGCATCCAGCTAAACGTACATGTCGTTTTAGCACAGAGATTCCTAAACTTACCTGAACATTAGAAGTCCACTGAGGAGCTTAAAAAGGACCGAAGATTGTGTCCCACACCCAAAGGTTGTGGTTTAACTGGCTTGGGTGTAGCTTGGTGGCTTTTTTGTTGTTTTTGTTTGTTTGTTTTTTCACAAGATCCCCAGGTGTTTCTAATGTGTGGAAAAGCTTGGAGACTATTGGGTATTTATCCTGTCACATTATTAGCTCTTCACCTTCCCTGTAAGCCCTACACATTACTGCCTTCCGCTCATTTCAGGCTTTCAACCCCAGGACTGTGGTTCAGAAATGTATTATTGTTGTTTGCTACTTTGGCAATGTCATGTTGTAAAGAATATAGGCTTAGGGTGGTTCATGAAGGTAGAAAAGGTGTAGATTGGGGCATCGAAGAGCCTGGGATCAAATTCTGTTTGATTATGACCTAGGAAATTTGTGTAACCTCTTTGAACTTGAATTTCATGTCTAAAAATAAATATCGTAATCTCTGCCTTGCAGAGTGTTGTGAATTAAATGGAATAAGATTTTTTGTTTTCTACTTCCTTGCTTGTACTTAGTAATGTCATACCATTATCTAAAGTGCGATGGAGAGGGTTGTGCTGCTGCCTTTCATGTGTTCCCTTCAACTGTTTGCCTCTTCCCTAAATCTTCAAAACAGTGTAATTTAAAAATTCGTGTTGTTGTAAGTGAATGGCTTTTAAGAGTCTTGATTTTTTTCTGAGCCCGTGTATCGTTGCCTGTTTTAATTTGATCAGACTCTCAACTTGACCTGGTACCAAGAGATAATCAATAGTTTTATTTAAAAAGTTCATTAGGATAGCTGCCTACTGCTATCCTACTCCTGCCTACTGCAGGAGACGCCCTGCTATAATCTTGAGTGGCTGCTACATGGTGACAGGACAGTGGAGCAGAGCTGTGTCCCTTCCAGCTGACTACCTATGTGTGTCTCCCCATGGAAGAGAAGGCCAAGGTTGAGGAGTAATGCTGCTCTTGGTACTTGAAGAGCTTTTACACAGAAAACGGTAACTGGCCGTTTTCCATCCTAACAGAGAAGACAGCCGCAAATAAGAAGATGCTGCCCAGAGCATGGATCATCAGTTCTCTTTGGAGCCTTGGGCACAGTGGAGACTCAGTCTTCGGAGGTCCTAGGAAGGGAGCACATTTTCATCCATCAGATGTGTTTTCTCTTCGATCAGAAACAGTGTCCACTGAAGCTCCACCTAAGCCAGTTGGAGATTTCCTGAAATGTAGCATGCCCTTCCCAAGGTGTAAAATGAAAAGAAATATTTCCTTGCAGGGACACCTGTTTGCTTTTTTCCCACATGGTTAATGCCTGTGACTGAGAAGGACAGTGGCATTGGTGAAGAGCAGAGATTCCATGCTCCATTTTATTAACTCTGTTCACTTCACAGCTTCGTTCAGCCCCACTTTGCTTAACCATAAAAGGAAGACCAACTTCCTTCTAGAAAAATGTTGTAAGAATGCAGTACACAGTGTAAAATAAAACAAACTCTAAAGCACCAAACTTAGTTTTATAGGATTGGAGTAGAATAAAATGAAATGTCCTCCTATCTAAACTAAAATATTTTTCTCTTTCCTTAATTCTTCTAATTTTATAATGATTATAAAATTAGATTTATATGATGAAACCAGAATCAGGCTTAGATGTCTTCTCTATAAAACTTGGATTCTTAAGTGGGCTCTAAGTGTGAGCCCAAAAGATACCTGGAGATTCCCTGCACGTGCCTCAATCAGCCCCTCCAAGTACTGACTAAGCAGTTTCTTCCCTTATGTCTGCCTCCCCCAGAATAAGGTCGTGCTTCATGTAACCTTCTGGCAGTGGCTTAGCTACCAAGTGGAGAGTGACTTAGGCTTTGGGTCTTTAGTTCTGTTTGGTTTGAGAATGTTAAAGTATTTAAATAATTACTAAACAAAGTTTTACCTAAAATATTCTTGATGTTTGTTACAGAAGAGTTAAAGTGGCAAATAAGTGAAATCATTCTTAATGTCAAAAAATGTATGGTAAAATAGCATGTAGCCTGTAGAAATGATAACACAGATATATATTTGTTGAATTTGATAGTTGTTCATAATCTATTACTAAGTTTAAAAAAATATGGAATGTATATGACAGATAGAGTCACGCGTATCTGTGTGCCTGAGAAAAAGCCTGGAAGGCTGTGTACAAAACACTAAAGTGGGGCTGGGGAGATAGCTCAGCTGGTAGAGTGTTTGCCTCGCAAGCACAAGGCCCTGAGTTCAATCCCCAGCGCCGCAAAAAAAAAACAAACAAACAAAAAAAAAAAAACAAAAAACTAAGGTGGTGGAATTGCAGATAATCTTTGCTTTCTGTTTTTCTGCTTCCTTTTTGCTTATACTTTCTAATTTTTATATAATGAATATGGTTTACTTGTATAAATTTCTTTTAAAAAAGGAGGAGGAGGCCAGGCATGGTGGTGCTCACCGAAATTCAAGCTACCTGTGAGACTGAGGCAGGTGGATAGGATAGCAAGTCTAAGGCCAGCCTCAGCAACTTAGAGCCTGTCTCAAAATAAAAATTAATTAATTAATTAATTCATTAATTAAAAAAGAACTAGGGTTGTAGCTGAGTTAAAGGGCCCATGGGTTCAATCCCAGTACCACAAAAAGAGTGTGGGAAGACAGCCTTCCGTAGCTTATCGTCCTACTTAGTGGAATTTACTTCCATGTTTTTAGTACTGGGGATTGAACCCAGGGGCTCCTAACCCCACTGAACCACATCCTTTGCCTGTTTTAGGGCTATGTCCCTAATCATTTATATTTTATTTCATTAATTAATTAATTAATTAATTTTTATTTTGAGGCAAGGTCTCACTAAGTTGCTTAGGGCACTGCTAAGATGCTGAGGCTGGCTTTGAACTTGAAATCCTCCTGCCGCAACCTCCCAGTTGAAGGAATTACCCACATGTGCCACCAAGCCTAGTCAGGATTTACTTCTTAAAACTGAGACACTTAAAAAATTAGAGGGTAGTTAAAATCCCCATGTGGAGAAGGGCATTAGTAGGGCAGCACTGCGGATGTCTTCGCACAGTGACCACTGCTCCTAGAAGGGGGTGGCGCTTAGCGAGGGAGTTGGGGAAGAAGTGACAGGGAGACGCCCTCAGCTCTGAGATAGGAAAACCAGAGACTGGTTTTGCAGCCCACCAACAAACAGAAAGTGGACGTTCATAAATACCAGTTCAAAGGAGAGTAAACAATGATTCCTTTCTCAGAAGGAAGTAAGGCCTGTGAATAAAAAGCTGACCATAAATAAATGTTTTTGCTTTTGTCTCTGCAGCAGTTTGGCAAAATCCTAGATGTAGAAATAATCTTTAATGAGCGTGGCTCTAAGGTAAGCTCCATTTCAACATCAAGTGTGCTCAGTTTCTTTTTGAATTTTGTTTTAATGTAACATTAGGTATTCAGAGAGCATAAGTTGCTTTTCAAGCCTGCATATGCAAAAGGTATCCCAGGTGTCCACCTTGGGTTATCTCATCTCTAAACTTAAGTTGTAAAGGAGAGCGCAGTAGAAAGGACAGGATGAGTGAGGTGGGGGTCCTTGAGTGGCCTTAGATTCCACCTAGGTCTTCTTAGTTTAAAGGAAGAGAGAGAAGACTGAAAAAAAAAAAAAAGTCTAATTCTATGTTAAGAATTCCAACAGAACAATTTGACTTCTTAAAATCCAACTTCAAAATGGCATAGGTAGGATGAGTTTTAATGTTGTGTTACTCAGTACATTTGTTCTCCCTTTTGGATACATTTCTCAAAGGCTTTAACAGTGAGCAGTAACTCGGGAATTCACTGTGAACCCATTTTTTGCCTGTGAGTTATACCCAGAGGGGCAAACTTCAGGACATGAAGTTACTTCAATTACAAATACAGTGAGTTAGCTTTTTACCTAAGAATGAAAGAAGCAACAGTGTGTAAGTTGATGTATGTGTTCTTTCCTAAATGTGTTCTGCATAAGAACTGAGATGTTCATTAAAATGATTTCCCCATTAGCAACTTTCAAATTAATTTTCAATTAATTCTTATTTGGTTACCTCTGTTGAATTTTGAAAATAGCTCTTGGCCATGATTAAATCTCCCAAGAATGTGATTTGAGAAAAAGCCAAATACAGCCAGGATAAATCAGTTACTATTTACTTCTCTTCAATTTCTTACTCTAAATGGTCTAAAAATTGACCATGCTTTGGGAACTGATAGCATATACATACAGTTATATGTACCTCCTGCCCCCATCTGTCCTAAAACAAATGTGTGCTCTGTTCTAATGCTCCTGATTATTATTCCCTTCCTTTGAATGCAGCAATACTAAAAGTATTTTAATTTTGACCGTAACAATTATTTGTTAAAGAGGTAATTATACTCTAAGCTTCCAGTTTTCAGTTAAAACAAAAAAAATTAATATGTCTATACAGAACTTTCTTCAGCCCTTAACTTGGTAAGTATTTTTTAAAGTGAAATCTATTAACTATAATCAGTAAAATTATGTATGCTTGTTATTTACACACAAGAGTTCTATTCATTTTTTGTGAAGTTTTTAGCAACTAGAAGGGAAAATAACTGTGGTTTGGAGGTGGGAAGCACATGAATGTAAAATAAATATGTGAAGTTTATTGACCACACTGTTTATCTAAAGTAGTAATCTAGATATTTTTGTTTTTAAGTGTGTGCACTTAATATAGCTTTAACTGTACTGGAACAACCAGAAGCCCAATATGGTTCCATCAATTATTGAGGACTTGCTCCTACCAAGAAAATAATGTATCAAATTGTGATGAAGCAAAGGAAATTGATCTTCTTTCATTGACTTCAAGGATTTTCCTACTACCAAAAATTTTTTAATTTACCTGATCCAGTTACTCTTCCCACGTAATTTTCATTTTAAAATAATAATAAATGCTTTCCTTTTCCCGTTGGGGCATCTAAAGCATATGCTGCTGCTTTCTCTCTGGGTGGTTCTTTGGGCCACTATGAAAACGAAGTGCAGAACTCAGAGTCGCCCCATCTCTGCCTTCGAGGACCGAGACAAAGCCTTGTTTTTGTCCTTTACATTCCTGTCACTTGAAGTCCCTTCTGGAATGGGCTCCCCTGGAACAGCACAGCGCATTCTGAGGCTGCTTAGAGGTGATTTTGAAGTCAGACCTAAGATGCTTCCTCTGGGATCCACCTCAGAGAAATGAATGAATGATACTCTTATTTTTCTGAATCAAGTTTAATTTTTCACTTCTTTTGTATGTTTGGGTTGACCAACAAATTACAACCTGTGGAACAAGAGAAAAGGAGTTTATGTGGTCTTAAAGAGTTGCTCTGACTTTTTTTTTTTTTTTTTTTTTCTCTTTTAAAAAAAAAGTGCTTTTCTATAAGAAAGTAGCTTTATTGGCTTTTTTGGAAAAAAAATAAAAACTAGTTACAGAATAAGTCTGAGACTAGCAGTACTAATCGGTGTTTAATCAAATTGCTATCAAACAAAAAGCAACTCTTTTACCATCTTATTTTTTGTGAGACTCCCCAGCGTTTTAGAATGTAGCCATTTGAAAAACACAGGTAAGCATATGACACTGCTGCACTCCTTCCTGCTGCCAGCCAGCCATTTGCCCCCCAGTCCTCATCTCTAGAGCAGAGTCGCCATGCGTCATGAGAGCTGCTTCCTTGTTTTCCTCTTCTCTTCTTTGACCTTCATATTCTGGATTTGGCTTCCCTGGATTATGGAATGGATGTATATGTCAAGTACATGTAGATGGATATGGTTAAATGAGCTAATTTACACAAATACAATTTTTAGAAAACGATTTTATAAATATTTATAGCTTATTGGTTCTCCAGACTTAATCAGTCATGACAGAATAGTAAGATAAATAAGAAGATAATGCCAGAATAAAATGGCCACACCTCCTGGTTTATCCAAGCTAACCACACTCATACCTGTTGTCTTAACATATTATTATAATAATGCCCCCTTGCTCTCACAAAATGTTTGAACCATAAACTATAATGTCATCTCCTAATAGATCCTCTGATTAGCTATTTAAAAAGCACTCTTTTAAAATTAAAGCATAGGTGGCCAGGCGTGGTGGCGCTCGCCTGTAATCCCAGCAGGTTGGGAGGCTGAGGTAGGAGGAACTTGAGTTCAAAGCCAGCCTCAGCAATTTAGCAAGGTCCTAAGCAATTCAGTGAGACCCTGTCTCTAAATAAAATACAAAAAAGAGCTGGGGATGTGGCTCAGTGATTGAGTATCCCTGAGTTCAATCTTTATTACCAAAAAAAATCAAAACATATACCTTTATGGAAAGTAGAAAGAAAACCCTGTCTTTCACTAAAGAGAATGTGCCAGGGGCTGCTCTCATATACTTCCTTCCAGTCTTTTGTCTCACTAAGAATCTTAAACAGAACCCTGAGTAATGGTCACCTTATCCAACCCCGGTATTCTTGATTTTGCAGTTCTTTGCTGGAATCTTTTAATGACTAAAAACAAATTTTTTTTTTTTTTTTTTTTTTTTTTACCTTTCAGAAGTTTATTCCATTATTGAACCCCAAGACTTTTCCACCATCCTGTTAATTATCACCCAGCCACATCACAATTTTTCATGATATTTATCACATTGACTAAATAAAGAAATAACAGTTCTTCACTTCTTCACACAGTACTGATGTTAGGTCCCTACTTAGCACAGCAACAGTTACTGGTATTTTCAGCAAGTTTTGGTGAATGTGTTCTCATTGATTCTCTCAGGTGACTTTCTAACCATGGAATGTAGGATTAGATCGGACTTCAGTTAAGGCTGTTAGGGCCCTCAGATACAAGCAGTGTGCTGTGATTTCTTGCCTATTACCCTGGGTTCTGATTTCATGCCAAGGGAAATTAGTTATTTCTTTCAAAATGTGGTTGATACACTGTCTTTGAAGTTGTACCAAGTAGGCCTTTGTGATCTTCAGCAAAATTGACAGGTAATGCTAATATGAAATGTTTTCCATTATACTTGAAACTGAATTAACAGTGCATGTTATTTCCAAAGGACTTAGTTATTTCCCTTTTGTTACCATTTTAAGGGTTTTATTTTTATTTTTATTTTATTTATTTTTTAATTTCTGTGTTCTGGCCATACCCAGGAGATCCGTCTGCTTTTGATTTCTCCCTTAAAAGTTACATGGTAAATTTTCTTTCTCATTCTTCTGAGATGGAAAAATTCAAAGATTATACAAATTAAAAATGTTTCCAATGCTCATCTCTATTGCTTGTATTTATTGCAGCCTGAGGGCAGACTAAAAAGGTGACAGTTACTCGGCTATTCTAATGCCCTGGATGATAAATTTATGCTAAGGCAGGTGATTAAATTGCTGTCCCACTCAGCAGAGGTTTTAACCACAGCCCTACCCTAATAAACCCTTCTTCCATTTCTTAAAGATAGCCAGGATCGCTATAAATCCCTTATGTAATACTTGTGTGTTTAAATCATGAACATAGAATTGTCGGCACAGACTTAGAGAACTGAGAACCTTAGCGAGAGTGTGCAGACCCGCTCACCCAGGTCAGGCCTTGGGAATGGCTGTCCAAGTGAGATGCACTCTTAAGTTCACACTGGGTTTCAAAGGTGTAGCACAAAAAAAGAATGTTAAGCACCTCATTAATAATGTTTTTATATTGTTGCCATACTGAAGTGGTAACACACTGTATATATTAGGCCAAATAAATACATTATTAAAACTAATTTCATTGGGCTGGAGTTGTGGCTCAGTGGTAGGGCACTTGCCTAGCATGTGTGAGGCACTGGGTTCAATACTTGGCACCACATATAAATAAATAAAATTAAGGTATTTTGTCCATCTACAGCTAAAAATATTTTTTTAAACTAATTTTACCAGCTTATATTACTTTAATGTCACTTTTAGAAAATTTTAAATTATACATATAGTTCACATTATACTTCTGTCAGTACTTGTATAGACAAATATGCCAACATCTTTTTTTTATTAAAAAGTTTATTTTTTGTCACTTTTTATTAATGAGAATTTGGATGAAAATTCATCTCATTTCATACCTGAAATAATTACTCTTGTTAAGAGTCTGAGATTGGACTGGGGTTGTGGCTCAGTGGTAGAGTGCTTGCCTAGCATGCATGAGGCACTGGGTTCGATCCTCAGCACCACATAAAAATAAATAAATAAAATAAAGGTATTGTGTCCATCTGCAACTAAAAAATTTTTTTTAATTTAAAAAAAAAGTCTGAGATTAAATCAATTTGTTACAGATTATATAGCCTATTAGTTATATACCTGTGCAGATTGGTTTTTGTTTCAGTGTTTGATATGTTGTGTGATCATTTGAATCTATTTAAGGAAAATGTGTTAGACTTATTTTATAACTTATCTTCTAAAGCAAGAGATTAGAAAGACCAAACTTAAGGTGAATTAGATTTCTAAGAATGAAGGGATGCCAAAACATGATTTTATGTAAGCAGGCTTTTCTGTGGGTAACTTCCCCCCTCTTTGGTCCTGAGGATAGAACCCAAAATGCTAGGCAAGCACTCTACCACTGAGCCCCAAGCCCAGCCCTCTGTGAGTAACTTTTAAACCTGGATAATCTATGACTGTTCTTAGCACAGTTCCTGGCACCTTTTCTAAAATGCTAAGTTTTAAAGTTTTAACATGAAAGAAAGTGTTTAAGAACAATAATCTAAAAATGCTAGTTTTACCTCTTACATTCCTGATATTGGATTTTAATTTTGAGTGGTATGAGTCAGTTCTTAGGTTTCTGAACAAATTGCCACAGATTTGGTGACTTAAAGCCGCACATTTATTATCTTACAGTTCTGAAGGTTGGAAGTCTGGAGCAGGCTTACTAGTCTGAAATCAAGGTGTGGCGTTCCTCAGGGTGATGTGTCCTTGCCTTTTTGAGCTCAAGAGGCTCCCATTTTCCCCCTTGTGTGTCTGAGGCCAGCCATGGGCAGTCAAGTCTCTCTAGGCTGCTGCGATCCAAGTCTGACTCTCCTGCTTTCTGTTTTCACTGATGAATACCCTGGGGATTTACACTGGGCCCATCAGGATCATCCAGGGTAATCTCCCTATCTTGAGATCATTAATGTCAATCACATTGATAAAAATCCTTTTCAAACAAGTAAGGCAATATATTCTCCAGTTTCAGGTATTAGGACATGGATAACTTTGGGGGCCGTTGTTCTGCCTACCACAGGTTTATTTCTCTTCAAAGGAAAACAAAAACGCCTTCCATGTCAGAGAATTCCGAAGCATCAACCAGACCTTCTCCCTCCTGTCACCTGAGGATGAGATAGCCGCAAAGATTGCTTTTTGTCTTTGATGTCTTGATTAGCATCTCCTTTGGTGTATAAGCACCTTTCTTTATAAAACACTTTTTAAAAACCTTTGAAAAGGCAATTTTGTTCCTGAATAAAATCATGATTGAGAAAACCTTACACAAACAGACATTAATGTTAAAGTTGGTCATTTGCTGACCAAATATCATCCTCCATTCTTTTGGATACAGTACTGTGTCACTGAGGTTCCTTCTGTCAACACATTCCAGAAAGGGGGGGGATTGTTTTCAGACTAATATAGTTTAGTAAAGGGAGTTTTTGCATTCAAATTTGCAAAGCTTAATTTCGGATTTCCTCACCGTAGCTGTATGTTCTTGGGTGCTTCATCTCATTTTGACTCAGCTTCTTTACCTTCAAAATGAAGCCAGCAGATCTGTCCTTTCTACACTTTGGTTATATTTTAGAAGACAAACAAGTATGTATGGTCTTTATATGGGTATACGATATATGTAGACAGTTATGATGTTAAAAACCTAGGCATTAGTCTCCACATAAATTCATATAGCCTACCTATATGTAGTTTATTAATTTAACTCAAGTATTAACTTTTATGACTGTGAGAATGAGTTGGAATGCAAACTATAATGCCTTTTGAGTGTGATATTAAAAAAATGCATCCCATATGACCTTTCTTTTATTTTGGGGGGGTTCCAGGGATTGAACTCAGGGGCACTCAACCACTGAGCCACATCTCCAGCCCTTTTTTGTATTTTATTTAAAGACAGGATCTCACTGAGTTGCTTAGGGCCTTGCTAAATTGCTGAGGCTGGCTTTGAACTTACAATCCTCTTGCCTCAGCCTCCCAACCTGCTGGGATTACAGGTGTACACCACTGTGCCTGGCCCTATCCATGACCTTTCTTAAAGGACTTAACTTCCCTACCAGCAAGTTCTCTGGAATTAGAGAGCTGTCATCTTATAAATAGCAGATGCTGATATAGATGAACACTAGTACCTTAAATACTAACTTACCCTTGAGATATATGAGACTGTAACATACGTATATCAAAAGCCGTGTTCCTGTTGATACTTTCAACAAATTTATATAAATATCACTATCCACAATACTCATTTAGAATGCTGAGTAAGCAGATCCTTCAAAATGATGGAGTTGCTTCTATAAAATCATTTTTAAAAGATACAATGCACACTGTTTGCCACCTTAGTGAAGATTGTGGTTCATGTATAAGGAAATGCTCAGCAAGGCAGAACCTTAGTAAAAATAAAGGGCTTCAGTTATCCCACAATGGAATATTCAAAAAATGGAAACTATTTAAATGATACTTTACAGAAAAATATTATTAATTTACTGCTCTGCACATGTAAATAGCTTGAGAGATTATTAAAAATTATATTTGCAGAGTGGAAAGATAAGGACAAAGCATCTAGAATAAAGGTGATGTGATACTGTCTTAGTCATCATGCAAGTATCTAGCAGATCCTGCTGATGTTGAAATGAGGAGCACAGTGGTGTGAACGGAGGGAAGGGTTTCGCTCCCTGGCCTCCGGCTTTGTCTACCTCACTAAGTAAGGCTCCAGTCCTATTGTGTAGCATCTCCAAGAGATAAATAAGTTAATTCTAAACTCACCAGCAGTCGCATTGTCTTAGGGTGTTCTTTTCCTACTGAGTATAACAGAATACTGAATATTCTGAATATCACTGAACATAACATGCAACTGATATTTCTATTGGAGATCTCATTCCCGTTGACTATTCCTTTTTTCTCTACATGTGGAAAATTACTAATACATTTAATAGCAGGTATAGATAGCAGCAGATGTTATTCAGGCAAATCTGTGTTAGCAATTTCCTGAAATTCAGCTGGACATGTTTTTATGTAAAGTGCCTATTTGATCATTTAAAATTGACTCTGAAGAAAAGTCATAATTACCATTGCTTAGTGGTTTTTTCATTTGCTTAGAACATGAGTGCCCTCCTCTTCTGTACCTAATACCTACAAAATTATACCTCAAGACTGTCTTAAATTATCCTGTTCCCAAACGCGTTCATAGTGATGTAAGTAACAGGCAGTGTGGGGCTCAGACACTTATTTCTCCTAGAAAATCTTATATGGTTGATCTTGAATGTCAGATTTCATATAGCACTTATTGTAGAATGATAGATTTGGGATATTAGAGAATCAGTTTAATTCTTTTTTAATATACAGGGGACATATGTACATTAGCAGCATAGTTGAGAGAGAAAGATAGCACATTAAAAATGCTCAGATTCTTGGTTGAATAGCATGACCCGAGTAACTCTGTACCCTAATTTTGGTCTGGCCTCATATGCTTTATATTTTATTATTATTATTACTGTTAATTAAATTACCATTGTTATTATAGTTCTTTATTATTTTATTGGGTTTAATTTCTCTTTACAAAATATGCATGGACCAAAAAATGACTTTGGGAGAGTATTGCTGAGTTGTTGCTGATGTCGGTTTCATACTGTGATATTTTTTCTGTTTACAACAAGATCAGTATTTCAATATAACGTTGTGCATGTTTTCCCCCTTCTCCCGCTGCATGCAGGGATTCGGGTTCGTAACTTTCGAGAATAGTGCTGATGCAGACAGGGCCAGGGAGAAATTACACGGCACCGTGGTAGAGGGCCGTAAAATCGAGGTGCATGTCTTCAATAATTCAATTTCTGGTTTCTTTTTTACTTCTCTCTTTTTGTATTGGCTCACTTATTTCACATTTGGAACCCTGTCTTGTTTTGTGTGTGTGTGTGTGTGTGCGCGCATGCGCGTGCACATGCGCGAGTGCACTTGTATGTGTGTGTGTTTTCTGTGTTCTTCACCTCCTTGCACTAAAATGTATAAAAATAACACTTTCTGTCTGCCTCTCTCACCCCACTCCCCCCACGTTTTGTTTTGTTTTGTTTCGTTCTTTGGGGTTTTGATTTTGATGTGTGTGTGTGTGTGTGTGTGTGCGTGTGTGTGTTTCACTTTTTTTTTTCCTTCCTCCAAAAAGTTCAACCTTCTGCTCTCTTGATTTTTTTTTCCTTTGCTTCAGTTTGCAAGACTCCATGATCAGGCCTAAACAAAACTAACTTAAAGATACTACGAACTCTCCAACTTATAATTGGGTTCTGTGATGAATGAAGGGGCCAGCCAATGTCTTTTTCCTCTTGGGAGGACAGTTTACCTCCATGTATGTGCGATAAGCACAGAACCAAAGATTATAAGAGGTTGTGGGGAGGGAGGAGAGAACCCAAAACTTATGTAGTTTTAAGTATATCTAATACCAAGAATTTCAACAGTTGATTCTGAAGTTTTATGAATGACATCCTCAAACGAAGGACCGGCTGATGCACTGTGGTTGGCTTGCGTCAGCTCTTTGTTACAATGCATTAAAGGTTAACTGGCTCCTCTCCCCTTTCCCACTTTTTAAAGTATTATGTATAAAAGCCACCATTTGAGTAAGATGTCTGCATATTTTGCTTTTCCCCCTTTCCAATGGTTTAGCATTTAGTGCCCTTCACTTGACTCACTCTTTCCATGGTAACTATACACAATGCTGGCGATGGTGCCCGTTGGCGGTAAGTGAAACAAGCACTAGAGAAGAAGCTTTAAAAATGTATTTACAAAACAATTAAGAAAGAAAAAGTCCATCTGCCATCTCACATTAACACTACAAAATGTGACTTGACTTGCTCCTCTTCCTTTCCTTTCCCCTTTTATTTTCACTGCTGTTGAGTAATGCCGCCTGGACTTTGGATGTTCATATTGTTTTGTAGATGTCTGAGCTGTTTGATTACTGACTTCATGGTGATCTTTCCCGTGCACATCTTACTCAGAGTCCCTAAACTCCAGTTTGGCTGGTTTAATTAATGCACTTCCTGGCCCTACTTCCTTTCCTACTTTTCCTCTTTCCCAAAGCACTGTTCGCAGCTCTGACCCTGTAACTCTTTGCCCTTGACTGCTCTTTTCCTGCCCAAGACACCCTTCCTGACTTTCACTTTTCTTTTTCCCTACCTCATTGTTCTCCTTACCCAAATTCTCCTTAATTCTTTCCCCCCTCCCTTCTCTGTTCTGTGCAGCTCTTGGTCTCTTTTGCTGACTGGTAGTTTCTAAATGGTTCTGGCCACTATTCCTTTCAGTGCTTGGTTGCATTCCGCTCTAGCAGCTGTTGCAAGCTCCTGCTCCATTCTAACCCTGCTCTCCATTTCTTCCCTTCTTCCCCAGACTGATTTTTTTTCTTTCTTTTATTTGTGTGCGTGTGTGTTAACTGCATGCTCTCAGTCTCATCATTGTTGTCTCCCATTCTTTCTTTGTAAATGTGAAATGTTTATATTATCTGGGGGCCAAACTAGAGTAAGTGCAGTTGGATCACTATACAAATCATATGGTACTTTTAAGCTTTTTTAAAATTCTAAATCTAAAATTGGCCTTTTTATAACACAAATTTTGCACAATGTACATTCCACAGACAAAATAAGACATTTTATAATTTCTTTTAAAATTGGTATGACCTGACAGTCATTTAATCAAGTTCTGTGATGAGGCTTGACCCCCCTCTTGCAAGAGCTTCCAGGCTGGTCCTGACCCCATCTGCTGTGTCTGAGTTCATTTGTCCCTCCAGCAGCACCGTCCTTGTGACATGTACTTGTCCTAGCACTAGGAATGCTTTATTTAAATGATGCCATTCTGTAATGAGGATAGAGGGTACCATAAAACAAAAGCAGTAAACAGTATATTTTCATAATTCTTTAAAGTGCCTACTTCAGAGGACTTCTGAAAACTTCATTCTTAAATGACTAGACCATGTAGTCTAGAAAATTCAGATGGTCCTGAAGACTGCCCACATGGGAATTTAAGTTCCTATATTTGTTTACTAACTTCTAACAGTAAAATCTTAGACAAACACCAAAAAAATGCAGAATGTTAAAACAGGTAAAATCACTAGATCCATTTTATCGTCTCCCTGTAAACCTACTTCCTGAGCCAGGTGGCAAGCCTCCATTTTATTAACCCATTTAAGAGTTCATTTGTACATATGGTTGTTTCCCTTTTTTCCCCCCACATTTTCCTTAATGCAGAGACTTCCGTTTAAGGATCTCCAAAGAACTTAAATGTGGAAAATGTGTTTTTTCTTTGGAGTACTGATATAGTAGCCTCAGTTTTCCATGTGGAGACCAAGAAACTGCATTTTACTCTTGTTAGCCTCATTTAATAAGTACTTACATTAAAATTCTATATATTAATATTATATGGCTATATTATTCATCTAAATTAATCCTATCAAGTTTACATTTTGAATTAAGTATTCTGTCACTGGATGAGCAATCTCAGGTTCCCTAATGTGGACCCTTCCTCCCTGCCCCTTCTTTCTGCTTGTGTTTTTAGGTGAATAATGCTACAGCACGTGTAATGACAAATAAGAAAATGGTCACACCGTATGCAAATGGTGAGCAACTAAAAAGCATTTTTTGGAGAATGTTGTTTATTCTTGCATGAATATATGAACTTTTGAATAAATTCTAAGAATCTCTTTCCGTCTTAGGACAATTCATTTAATTTACATTAATTTTACAGAATTAGCTAAGCTTTTGGTTACTAAGGTGTTTTGTTCTAAGTAACATTCATCTTGTAAAAAATGTGCCCTTTGCAATTGCCTGTCATCAATCTAGGTTCCCTGGAGCAGCCTCCTTTCAGCCACTGTAGTTCTCTGCAATGCATTAAACTTGTAGATGTAGCCCTGGAAGCCCTCAAGTGACTTTTCCTCAGATGAGCTTAAGTGGGATAAGTTGAAGGATAAGTGTATTTCTCTACCCCTGCTTTCCCTGAGACCCGGCAGTAATAGCCCTGGTTGAGGAGGGTGTGCCATCTTCTATCCCATGATTACAAGCTGTAGAGTAAACTTCATAAGTAGTTCTCATTGACAAGGAAGTTTTCTATGAATAATCATTCTAATATAAACGGAACTTTCACATCAGTTCTCAAGTTTCATCTGGATTCATGTCCTCTAAATGAGATGGAGTATGATTTTGATCTGTAGTACCATAATGGTTTTACAAACCGGCTTACAGTGAGATTGGGAGACGTTAAAGAGAAAATGAAATGGGTTGGCTTCTGGGCCTAAGGTTTACAGCTCTGCTGCTTTTCCCCTGCTTTTGGTCCCTGGTGTCAAACCCAGGGCTTCACATGTACCAAGCAGGCACTCTGCCACCGAGCTGTCCTCCAGAGCCCCAGCTCTGCTGTGATCTCAGAGATCCCTCATTCTCTGTTTTTTGTTTTTTGTTTTTTTTTTTAAAGGATTCTACATAAGATCTTATCTAGAATAAAAGGGAAGGTTTTTACTGCTCTTTAAGGAAATTTCTCCTATACTAGAGCATGACCTTGTGTGCTAGTAAAATCTTAAATCATGTAGAAATATATTGGTATTGAGTATATCCCCTAAAGTCTTCACTAAATATATTGAACCCAGCTTCTTACACAGATGATACAAATTTATTCAGATAATTTCCATTTTCTTTACCCATTTTATCAGTGTATAATCAGAGGATACCACTGCCTCCCACTTTACCTCTGGTTTTTTATTTTTATGGTTATTACAAAAACAAGTT
Source organism: Sciurus vulgaris (assembly GCF_902686455.1). Lineage (NCBI taxonomy): Eukaryota > Metazoa > Chordata > Mammalia > Rodentia > Sciuridae > Sciurus > Sciurus vulgaris. Next base: position 169,637,271 of record NC_136465.1, on the reverse strand, counting down.
TCTGCAGTTTTGGTTAAAAACCAATATAAGTGAAACAGGAAAGAGAGGCAGAGCATGTCAGATTTTCTTTAGATCCAAAGAAATGATGTGGTGGAAAATAGCCCCTGATGGAATTTCAGAAGACAGAATTCTACTTCTGGATTTGCCTCTTACCTGTCTAATTATCTTTTTATATCTGTACATTGGCAACCACAGATTCTTAGAAGGTGCTTTAGAAATCATCAAAGGCCAATCCCCTAAGCTTATTATTTAGGAAATAAGGCCAAAGAAGTATAGCACTTACCCAAGGTCACATGTGGTACTTATCTTCCTATTTGGATTTTGTGGAGGTCACATGTCATCTGTGAAAATACACTGTAAATTATACAAAACTGAACAGTCAAGTGTTATTAACAGTGTATCAACCTCCACCCATTTTACGAACTTAAAATGAGTGCTCAGGGTGCCATTGGTAGAAAAGGAAAAGTTCATCCTTTAGACATTATTCTAATTTAATATTCAAGCTTATTATTCAAGAAGACTTCTGCTGCTATGTTAAAGGTCCTCAGAAGAGTGTGCTGAGTGAATTCTCAGGAAGCATTTTGACTTGTGTTGGTTTGAATTACTTAATTTATGCAGAAACATTGCTCAGTGTCTGCGCAACTTACAGACATTTAACAGTGCAGCCCATACATGCTCTTAAATTTAAGTGGCATTTGAACTCAGATTTCGCCCATGCAGAATTATAGGTCCATCATCACAGCACACAAATCAGCACCTTCATCAAAATTGGAGATTGGAGTGATTGAGAAGTAATGGGTTTTCTCTTGAATAATGTCTTTGCTTGTGACTGTTAAGATCTGATGATTTAAATAGAATTGACCTCTTATTTGTTCCATTCATATATGCACAATGCTAGGAAAGAAGTCAATAAGAGTTAATCTTTCAGAAAAATAATAGGATATGTTTGCTTATTAAGTACAAAATTCAATAAATATTTATTAAGGTTTTCACATGGAATTTACTCATGCACTGTCAGTGGGCAGTAATATCTTTTTTTATTTTTTCATCCCTTGCTCTGGTCTTATAAATGTAAAAGGGGCAAAAGAAGTAAAATTGACATCATATGATATCCTTTGGAAACTCAACATTTATAAAAGTTGAAGCTTATTGTCAACAGCAGTCTGGTGTCCTTGGTCTGATTAACTTAAATATATTTGTTATTAATTGAGACCTCAGAAGCCACACACAGAAGTTGGGAATGTACCTTGAATTTTATTATTGCATGACTTTCCTCTTTCACTTGGTGAACTCCAATGAAATCCCAACAGTGAATCCCAATGAAAGGGGGATTTCAGTTTCCTCAGAAAACCAGCATGGTATAATTGAACATGGAATCAAACGCCTGGTCAAATTCGAATTCAAAGGATACCTTGATAAAGAGCCATGTTTGTGAACAGTGTTAAAGAGTGTGCATTGCCACACAGTGCAGAATGACTCATGTTCTGCCTTTCCTTTTTCTAAACGACGAGGGGGTCACCTGGGTGGTGCTGTGAGAGCATCTACCAAAACCCAGGGGTTGTTTCTCCCTCTTTTTGCTCATTCCCTCTCCATCTCCCTCCTAATTTCTTTCTCTTCCTCTCTCTCTTCCACCCCCTGCTTCATCCCCCCCGCCCCTCCTGATCCCTTCAGCTGTGCTAGTCCTGCTTAAAGATTGCCATCCCCCTCTCAGGTGGACCTAGAGGTAGCTAGATTCTAAAGGAGTTGACTGCAGGTACAAATGAGCCCAGAGATGTCCAAAGCCAACCAAAATGAATTGATCACTCCTTTTCCTCATGTAGTCTTAAATGCTCACTGCTCTCTTTTCCATTTCAGGTTGGAAATTAAGCCCAGTAGTTGGAGCTGTGTACGGTCCTGAGTTATATGCAGGTAAAATCGACATTACAGTGTTTCCTTGTGTGCTATTTAACTGTAACAACATCTGTGGATTTTCAATGTGCTATTCCTTTGTAATCTTTTTTGCTTTTTTTAAAAAAAATTCTTCTAAATGCAATCAGCATCCAGCTTTCAAGCAGATGTGTCCCTCGGCAATGATGCGGCAGTGCCCCTGTCAGGAAGAGGGGGTATCAACACGTACATTCCTTTGATCAGTAAGTACCCTATGTTGGCCTGGCATGATTGCGACTGTTGTGACTGAACAGTGATGTGCTTGTTTGGTTGGTTGGTTTTGTTCTGTTTTTCCTTCTGTAATACATGACTGAAAAGAAAGCATTCTCAAGAGGGGAAATAAATAAGATCACAATGCCCTGTTCTGTTTAACCCATGCTGGAATCTTCTAACCAAATGTTAAGATTTCCATAAAACAAAAACAGTTGGAAAAGGTAAAGGGGGTGAAGGCATGTGAAGAATGTTCTAGTCTGTACTTGATAACAAAGAAAATAGCCATGCGTGGTGTGGAGGGTGTTCTTCATGCCTATGTTGGTCTGCCCCAGCTCTGCAGTAGATGTCACTTTAGAGCACCTCCAGCATCCCTGATTATTCCAGCTCTCTCCTTGTCTTTAGAGCCCCGTTTACCCAAACCCTTTCCTCTAGCAGGGGTATAATTAACAGGATTCAGCGGATGTGGAAGCCACATGCTTTTCAGAGGCTAGCATGTTTAAAATAGGCCCTAAATGAACATCCACCTCTTGAGAGGATACAGGAGAACACAGGGGAGGAGTGGTTTCCCTCTCACCTTCATTTCTGAATTACAGCATGTTAGATAAAGGGATGAAATTGACTAATGAAATGTCTAAGGTCTACTGTGTGCCTTAGAGGTTGACAACATGTGAGAATACAAAAAGAACATTCTCTTGAGGATTCATTATTATATCCACATAATAATGTTTTAAACAAGATTAATAACTGGCCAATTAAAGAGTTCCTATCAATCTGATTTGCACTGCCCACAGAAGTTAGAAGTCTTGTCTCTTATTAGGACAGTAGTTCTCAGAGCTGCTTGACCCATTTCTCATCAGCTCATGTTATAATGGCAAAATTGGGAAGGAGTAGAGTAAATCACTCAAGGTCTGTGAAGAATGAGGCATGGAATCATTCACTTGTACATGTTGCCATTTCTTTCCCACTCAGAGACCCGGGGTAGGAGATGGACAGAATAATCTGTGTGCCATCTTTTCAGGAACGATATGTTTCCTATCTTGTCATCTTTTCTGTAACTGGTTCACAGCACATTGAAACCGTATACGTACTTTTGAATGCAAGTTGAAATTTCTGTCATATTTTGGGTCTCCCTTTAGTTCCTGGCTTCCCTTACCCAACTGCAGCCACCACGGCGGCCGCTTTCCGAGGAGCCCATCTGAGGGGCAGAGGGCGGACGGTATATGGTGCAGTCCGAGCGGTACCTCCAACAGCCATCCCCGCCTATCCAGGGTAAGAATTAGATTCCAAAATCAGTATGTTTCTGAAATAAACAATTGGACAAATAAGGAATACCATGGCCCTCTCATAACTTCTGGGACATCACCGTGCCACAAAGCCTGAATATTTTCAAATTAATGGAATAGATGGCAACCAAAATGTACCATCATCAGAATGTGACAACATGTCAATTTGTTATATAAATCTTATTTGGGCCACCTTAAGCCTTCATGGTAAGGGCTTAAGACAGTAGCCAGAACCATCTGTGTTTACTAGCAGTGTGTTGGCATGGAGCTCACGCAGCAGCGCACGAGTGTGGATTAACACTGATGCAGAGAATAAGAGAGGAGCTGGGGATCGTAGTCCAGACCGCCTCTGCTGGGCTCACCACCTGGGTTGGGGCAGAGGCCAGCACAGGCGCCTCCTCGTGATTTCACTGCCTGGGTGGTGAGCGCAGAGCTAGTTACCCACAATGGATTTGCTTTCTTTGTAGGAAATGGATTCAAAGAGGTTAATTCAAAGATGAACCAAGTCCAATTGAATCAAGGGAGGAAGGGAGAAGTAGGAGGATTGAACTGCAGTTGGCTTCTGAAGGATGTAAAACAGCTGCTGCAGCTGAGCATCCTTCACCCTTTGGTTTTGCGTGGAGGGTGTCTCATGCAGTGGAATGATTCCATAGCAACAAATAAATCCTTTGCTATTGAATGGGGAGAAGGAGTGAAGATAGTAGGCTTGTTTTTAGTTGTTTCTCTGTGTCAACCTAAAATGTATATTTTTATAAAGAATGGACTTTTATTAGTTAGTTGTACCAAGGACTTTCTCTCTTCAAAGATGTGACATTTCTCTTCTTCATCTTTTCTCTGCCTGTGACAGGTTTTTTCTGTATTCTTATGAAGAAATAGTGGCAGAGAAGCCTGTTAGCTGCTACTTAGTTAAAATGTAAAGGGAAAGAGCCTCCTTTTATGTCCTTTCTGATAGCAAAATTGGCTTCACCTGGAGGTGTACTAATTTAACATTCATTCATTCATAGACCAAATGGACATACCATTAGGAGTCCTCCATGCCACAGAATTAAAGCACTTTTGTTAGACCAGGCAAGTATGCATGTTGAAGTGGGCAGGCTCCAAAAAACACTGGAAGGGAACTGCTACAGAAAGTAACTTTTGTTTGCAACCTATAGATGTTTAAATCCCATGCATTCCATCATCTCCATCTTCTGCCATGACTTTTAATTTTATCCTTTTTCTCTCAACTTGACCTTTGACCTTCAACCTCTGACATCTCGTTAAAGAAGTAAATAATGATACAGTATTGTTTCATCAAGAAATATTCAAATGAAACATAAAAATAAGCCTTTTGAAAGTTTCGCACCAAGGAAAATTTGTCCATGAAGTGCCTTCCATTTCAATCCAAAAATGTTTATTGTCATGTTTTCAAAAAGAAACTACTCAGAGAAACATGGGACTTCCTTATTTTGTAACCTTCTTGAGTTACTTTATAAAGTGGTTGAATTCATTCCTGTTCAATGTAGGTCATTTCAGTATATTGGCCAAACTTGAGAGCCCATTCTCTACCAAGTCCGTGTCAGGTAGATATTTGATCAAAGGTATTTTATCTTTTATGTCTAATCACATCAATTTCTGTGCATTACATTGAACTAATTTCCCATGTTTTCTTTTTTATTAACTAAACCACCTGTTTACATGGAAGATGGCAAGGAATAAGTCCAGTATTTTATGGGGAATGGCCTAAAATTGCTTTTCAGCTTAGTAAACTAATTCCATCATTAATCATTTGTTCTCGCCTCCTTGTGGCATTTGATACAGGATATATTGGAATCCTTCTAGAATTTAGTTGAATATTCTCATTAAGTCATTTGATGCAGAGCAAAATGTATTTGTTTTTGTTGCCAATACTCTTCTCTGGAAGGAATGTCTTTAATCTTTCCCTACATCCCCTTCCTGAAATTGCTGAAGGTTAAGTAGTTACCATTTGACTTCAGTGCTTTCCATTTTATCAAATTCCATTGCACACAAGTCTCCTTACTAAAATGCAATGGAGAGACAGATGTCTGTCTAATTGAGTCTTAACTGCAACTGGGCAGACAAGACTTGTCTAAATGATCATCAGAGAAGAGTGTGGTTTGCCTTTTATGTAGTACAAAGAAAGAGCATATCTGGGGCACTGAAAAGTGTGACGATAGTGTCCCGTAAAGGCAACAAAGGTCTTTGGAAATGAAAATCAGACACTTTTTAGCCACATACAGAAACAGGTCACTTCATCTCTAAATTAAAAATATAATTCTATGCCCTTATTTGCCGGCTTGCTCATTGTAACAGAAAGTAGTAGTAAAAATTCCCATCTTATTTAGTTGAATAAACAAACAAACAAAAAAAAAACAGATAACCTAATTTAAAACAGCCAAATCTTGACCTAACAAATATGAAGAAAAAAAATCTTATCTTTTATCTCTGCTGCTGTTTCATGTCTTTTGGTCCCAAAGTAATGTTTTTGGGGAAGTCTGTATATGCTAAAATACCTTAAAAGATTGGACAGCTATAATGAAGAATAATGATGTAGTGTTGCTCTAGGTTTTTTCCTTTTTTCTTTTTTAAGGAAAAAAGAAAGACTCACATATTGTTTGACGCAAATTCACTATCTAAACAAGAAAATAGTCCCTTCTGTTCCTAACCAGCTACCTTCTCAGTTTTATTCTTTTAAATAAGACAGGATGATCCTTGGTCATGCCCAGAACTTCAGTTATCAATTATATTTTTTCAGAATTCCATGCATATTTTTATGGTCAAAAAGGAACCCTTAAAATCTTCCAGTTACTCCTTCCCACTCTGGATTATATTGTTACTATCTGGGATCCCCACTGCACCTTTCAATTCTTGGACCTTGGACCAATCACCTTAACCTTTAGCTCATTATCTCTGCTTGTGAAAGCAATGCATTGTGGGTATTTTTGGTTGTTTTTCTTTTTTTTTTTTTTTTTTTAATTACATTTCTCTGTTTACTTTGGTCAGAATTGATTGACTTGTTTTTCTGAGGTGTTGCATTGGTTCTTAAAAATGCTGAATAATAATACTTTGCATGCTTGTGTGATCAGCCAAATCTTATCGCATGTCTAATGTGCAGGGTAAAAAGCAGGTGATGTATGGATATCAGAAAAAAATTAGATTTTACTACAGAACTGAAAACAAAAGCCTAAACATAATTTTGAAAGCTACTTTGCACACAGGTCTTGTCCTGATGGAATTCTTTGGGTTCACTTTTTTCATGTTAAACCTCTCTTCACTTCCATCTCCCTTGGTAAGCCCTTTAAAGAAAAACTTTCTCCTTAGGGCAAACTATTTTTAAAAATACTCCAGGTACAAAATGTTGATGGTTCCAGTGCGGTGATTTTGGATAGCTACAGCAGCTGTCCCAGCGGGCTGCTCACTGGAGCTCACTCCAGTTTCGCATGCCTTGTCTCCCCCGCATGCTGGAGCTGTGTGCTGAGCATGTGCACTTTTTCTCAGTGATTTGCCACGGCCCAAGCCCAGTGTACGTATTCATACATCACCTGCCTGTGTAGAGCGCATGTGCATGCTGCCGTCCTCAATAACCGGAATGTGTTTCTGTTCTTTTGTTTTTTTCGTTTTTTGTTTTTGTGTGGATTTTCTGCAGTGTGGTTTACCAGGACGGATTTTACGGTGCTGACCTCTATGTAAGTACACACACTGGGGCCTTCTCGACCCCATCCCCTGACAAGCCAGCCTTTTTTTTCTGTTTCTTTGGTTTGGTTTGGTTTGGTTTTTGTTTTGGTTTTTGTTTTTAATATAATTTGTTTAATTTTTATTTCCTTTTTCCTTGTGGAGATATATATATATATATATTTATATATTTAAGAATGCAAGCATGCTTCTCTGCCACTGCGCTTGCCCCTGGGTGCAAAACCTGAGCCTTTGGGTTTCCTGATCATTGCCAGGGTCAGTCTACTGGACATATTCTTTTCCCTTCCCTATGCCCACAGATGTTCTGTGTATCTCTAATTTATCGTTGAGATGATCAGCAGGTTTAAAGTCTTATTACTGCCGTATCATTTGCACACATAAATAATAGGACTAGCTTAGCCTTAAACCAACTCTACCTTTTCTGCTTTTCTTCTCATTTCACATCCCTCTTTAGATCATTAGAGCTTTGATTTTTTTCATAGATGGCCATAAACTTTCTGGACTGTGTGATTTCTGATTTTACCTTTGAGAACATATACTGGTGAGAGTGACCTAGGGGACTGATGCCAGTGGAGAGTGTGCAGGGAGAGGTTCCCAGGTAGTCACTGCTTGACCTTTCTTGGGCCCAAGAGCCACAATCACTAGGTGTCTTTTCTTAAAAGCCAGAAGGGGAAATAGTGGCATAATTAATAACCTAGACTCTTCCTGTGACCACTACATAAGATTTGTTGATTCTTCCAGCTACAGTAACACTTAACCCATCATTTAAACTGTCTGACAATAGCCAAAGTTCCATGATTGGTTTGTCACATATTATTTAAAAGATGGACAAAGTGACCTAGCCGACAGAGTGAAAGTTTTTGTGTTTCTCAGTCATTAGAAAACAATTGTGTAGGAAAAACTTGCCAACATGAAATGTCAAAATAGCCCAGAAACATTTTTTCCACTCTCACTTCCCAAACCTACAGGCAGACCTTTTCTTGTGAGCTATTTCCGAAGGCTGCCAGAGATTCTCTAGTGGTCTAAAGAAGCTGATGCCTTTATGATGCACTGGGAGGCTTCCTGTACTGCAGGAAGTGGAGATGGGATCAGGCCATCCTCTGTGGTGGCCCTTGGTGGAGCAACTGCTTAAGAGTCTTAGCCATGATTTAGACCAAGCCCCTAAGTTCATAGATACATTTCTTAGGTCGTGACTTGCCAGGAATGACATAAATTTATTCATACAAGCGATTGTAAAACCCTGCTAATTCAGATTTCATTACCACTCTTTGTACATTAATTAAAACCCACCTCTTTCCTCAGAACGTTTATAAGAAGTAGTGAAAAGTATCTCTTTTCTCATGTTCACAGTTAAACTTGAGGATTGGGGAATCTGTCTGCCCAAATTACATGTTTACACGATGTCAGCATGTATGTTCTCCCATGCACATTGGTACCCATATTCTCATGAGACTCACCTTTGTGTTGTTTTATTGAGGGCTGGTCTATAGAGCAAGCCTGTCTAATTCAGTAATTTCTTAAATCCATTTTTCCTCTCTAATGTCTTTAATGTACTTACTAAAGTACAGCCTACCTCTGACTTATGAAGAATTCCCTACTTTCACCTTAAGTCAACCAGTTGAATATTTGTTTACAGTTCTCTCATTCCTTAGTCTAGAATATAGAATTTTATTTGAGTTAGTTTTCCTGTCCATGTCAAGAAAATACTCTTGATATTTTTTTTAATATCTTAACTGGATTACCTTATGGAGCTAAACAAGTAATTAATTCAGTGATCTGGCCAGAATTGTTTTTTCTTTTTTTTTGCCAATGGTCCTTTGTTGATTAAAGTACTCAGTAGAAATGGAATTATCACTCCTTTGTTCCTATCTTAAAGCAGATTTGCTTGGAGAAAAAAAAAGTCAGTCACTAGTGCTGAGACAGCATCCAAGCCCTTTAGCAAGAGAGGAGCCGTCGTAGGCAGCTGTTGAGTCAGGCCCGTGGTAACTGCAGCTGTGGAACCGGGTGGTGCCGGTTCCACGTGCGGCAGCGAAGGGTGCTTCTCACAGACAGACGAAAAGCGATCGCTGGGCCTTGAGTTTGTTCTGCTCTCTCTGTACATTTTCTTATCTGTGGAAATCTGTCAGTACACATTTAGTTCTTTTTCCTCAGAAATTCACATTAGAATAGAAAGGACGGCGGTTTCTCTGTGTAAAAAGCGCACTGAGCAAGTGCCTGCAAAAACATGAGGGAGAAGAGTTTAGTCTGCTTATGTTGTGTTAATTCTGAAGGGTGTTTTAAGTCCCTTTCCTGTTCCCTCTTAGTGATCTTGTGGCCATTTTCTTCCTTTCTGTTTCTTTTATGGCTCACTGTTCTCCAGAGAACCCATCTGCCAGTTGTGTCCATGGTTTTGAAAGAGACCTGCAGGGATAGGGTTGGGGAGAAGCAGACAGATTGTGTCCACTCCTCCCCGCTCCTCTTTGCCAAGCAGAACAGGCACAGTTCACCCTACTTCACCTTCTAAGTGGGATAACCAACTGCTCCTGATTCTCATCCTGTGAAAAGCATGCTTGCATCCAAAGGAAAGAAAAGGCTGGTGGCCCCATGGTGGGCTTTTTGTATGATTGTTTTCCTTCCACAGCTGTGTTTTTTGAACTGCTCTTCCTGTGTTCTGTTATAGAATAGTCTTACAGGAACCAATCATTAGCGCTAAAATACCTCAGGTAGGAGTGCCAGTGTGACCTGCCAATCAATCAGATTGTGGATTGCAGTGAAAAAATTGAATTATACTAACCATTCCAGCTCCACGTTAGAGATGGGAACAGAGGCTTTTTTGGATAATCAAGACTTGTGAGCGTGTGATCTGAGCCCTGCTACCTCAGCAGAGCACACAGTCATATTCCACACACATGGCACTTCCTCCAGAATTAAGTGCTCCTGCCCCATTGCCACACATCTGCACCAGGTGTGTTTATGCACGGTCCCATCACTGCTGCTTCTTTTAGTTTGTCAATCACATTTGCCCGTAATATTTAAGCTGATCTTTTTTTGTTGGAAATCTAAGCAGCTGGGGACATTTTCTTATAAATGTGAAAAGGGAGGAAGTAGACCCCTGTCCGAGTGGGACTTATTTGAATCCGAGATTGGGCCCTGTTATGAGATCCTAGTAATCGAACCAGGTTGGACTTGGAGCCAATCCTTTGCCTTCCCCTGTAGCTTGTCCTTTTCCTTGGGAAGATCAGTGAGTTCATTTGGGTAACTGCACTCCTTTCAAGATGTGTTGATAGCTGAGTGCTAGTAGTGAGAACACAGTCAGTGGCTCTTAATACAGTTACTTTATTCATGTGATTCCCCAAGATTTTGGAAATGAAGCAACGTGGAAAGACGTGGGATAGCAAAGTATTTGACAGGTTTGGTTCAGTAAAGAACTTCTCCCATCTATCATAGAAGTTGTAAGTTGAAGATGTCAAGTTAATCACCACAGTTTCTTCCTTTAGCCACAGTTTCAAACAATAACAAGATAGAATTTAAATCTACTTTTCAAAGTAGATAGATCTTTTAAGAACAGTAACCATGTTACCATTATTATAAGTTTCTGTTTTCTAGTCTGTGTTATTCACATTTATTCAAAGATGCCACCTAAGAACTCGGGGTGTTCCTTAGAGCAGTGGCTCTCAGGGGTGTCAGGAGGCAGGGAGGTAAAAGAGGAAGTTAGAGTCCCCTAGAAACAAATGAAATGATCCCCAGAGGCCCAGAATTCAGCTCCTGCCAACTGCAATAGAACTCTGCTCTGCTGTGGTGATCTGAAGTATCACACCTATTGTTCCCCTCCCCCTAGGCACTCACCTCGCTGTGTGATCTAGATACTATGTGGAGGTGACAGGCTTTCATTTTGTCTGCTGGTCTTGAAACACACACTCTCAGTGTCACATAATGTCATTGTCTTTCAGGTAGAAAGAAGGTGTCTTGACATCACATGCTCACCAAAGTCCTGTTTTAATGTAAACCTCAAACAAAAATGTAATAGAACGAAAGGCAAGGTTAAAATTAAAGACAAGCCGAAAGTTTACCAGTGTGAGATGAAATTAAGGTATACAGACAGATGTCAGGTCTAGGAGGGGTGACATTTAGAACTAATTTGTTTTGTTCTGATTTGAAACACAGCTGCAGAACTGTGCAGAATTGCAGAAGAATCATGCAGTGTGGCAACCTTGTCAAGTTAATTAGATGATAAACTGATTCAGAGTAGAAGAGACAACCTGAGGAAGTGACATTGAACTATGAAACTCTTGAGGCTTGCTTAAACAGATTCAGAGGGCATTGCAGAAAAAAATACTAAAGGCAACAGCATTTTTCTTTGAAAATGCTGGAAGTCAAAGGCACAGAGCTATGTTATGAATGTGTAAAAAAATAAAATTCTTCAGTACAGGAATGGTCCTGGAAGAACACTGGATCAGACTAGGCGCCTGTTCACAGGGGGCGAGCAAGCAAGCGAGCATGTGGGTCCCGGCCGGAGTATGCTGTCAGGGTCAGGCAGGTCGGAAGAGGAGCCAGGTAGCATTGGAAACATCAGGAGTCATTCAGAATGAATCGCAAAGGGAAAAGAAACTGATTATTTTTCAAGGGGCAAGAGTGTATTTGAATCGGGCTTAGCCAAGCCAAATTTATACAGTTCTCAGAGTTCCAAAAAGCTGTCTGTGTGTGCCCTCCTACATCAGGGTGTGCTGTGGCCATGCTAATCCCCATTTTTTGTTTTATTTCAAATCACACACAGATAGAATCTGCAAACTGCTTCAGATCCAACAGGTCTGATTGTGTGTAAATACATTATGTCCTTTTTAATTTTTATTATTAATGGTTGCTTCAGTTTTGCATCAGTGCATGGTTAAAGCAATACACATCAGCTATTCATGACTTCATATCTCCAAATGAATTATTTCTCCTCTTTTTTTGTTTGTTTGTTTGTGCAGTCAGCTGAAGAAATGTTAACATCTCACTCTAAATCTCTCAGTGGAGTCTCTGTTCCCTTCTCTGATATAACAGATGGGTTACTGCTTGTTATGATTATTAACATTGTGGTGTGGGCCAGGGCTAGGGTGGGCAAGGTTCGCTCTTCCTCCGGGCTGGGGGCAGTCGTTAGGGTATGGAATGTTAACTCAGTGGTGACTGACTGTTCCGTAACGCCAGGTCGTTGTGGCTGCACGCTCTAGTAATCGAGGCTGTGTACTTCACCGAGCTTGTGGTAGAGCGTAGGGCAACCGCTGTCCCAAGAGAATGCTGGGATAGATAGAGTTAGCCAGTACAGTCTGAACGTGGTGACTTTGCTGGTTGTTTTAGCTCCAGATGTTGGCATGCTTAGTTTTTAATGTGATTAATAAATGTGGCGCCATATCCCCTCCCCACGCCTGAACCCTCTCTCTCCTACCCCCTTCCCACCTTGTTCTTTTTTAAAAACTTAAGAAATAGTAATGAAAACCGTGGTGTTTCAAACTGCACTTTGTTCTCATGTTCTATAAAACCTTCAGATCTGCTGGCAGAAGGGAAAGTTGAAAAAACAACTTCTCAGCCTGAATCTTTGTGCACTCAGAACTCCAGACTACAAATACATAGATCTGGATTTTGCCCTGCATTTGGGGGAATATATTTTGTTGAATAACCAATTTCAGCAGCAACAGAAATACTTTGGAGTAAGAATATGTATCTAAGAGGAATAAATCTGTGATAGACAAGTTTCCTTATTTGGGGGTAGTCACTGGTGAGTTACCTGTTAGTGTGGTGGCTGGGACTTGTCCCTCCTGACTCAGCCCTTCTTGCAGAACTGCTCCTTCCTGCTGTAATCACCTAGGCACTAGGAGAGTGGGGTTGATGAAGGGTGATGTGCTTTTTAAGAAAACCGTACGGACATAGTTTTTCCTAGTTCTGAAGCTCCTCATGAGCCTTCTCTTGTCCTATTTTTCTGAACTTGAATCACAGAGAGCCTCATGAAATTCAGACTCCAGAGTCAGAGTTTCACTTAGAGGGAAACTACTGCAGGTAGAGGCTGTGCATTTCCTTCTCTATCTGAAGGAAGACTCTCCCCAGTCTAATCTGTTCTGAATTGTTTTGGTTAGCAGTGACATCGCTCCTAAGGGCCTCTGACTTCTTGTACACCAAGAAGTACATAGCCCCAGTATCTCCAGTCAGGCTTCCTGGGGGTCAGGCCCAGAACATAAGGACCTCAGAATTCTTTAATGAGAATCTCTGTCTCTGCCCTAGGAGTATGCCCCTGTTCGAAAATGCTTTCATGCATTAATCTGGCCTTAACTGCTTTTATTTTGAAAGAGTATTTTGGTGTTTGAAAAAAAATACTAAAGAGACAAATCACATATTGCTGAATTGACCTATTTACAAAAAGCTTCACTGCCAGGCATGTTGGCACACGACTGTAATCCCAACAGCTGGGGAGGCTGAGGCAGGAGGATTGCAAGTTCAAAGCCAGCTTTAACAACTTAGTGAGACCCTAGGCAACTTAGCTCATCTCAAAATAAAATATAAAAAAAGGGCTGGGGATATGGATCAGTGGTTAAGCGCCCCTGTGTTTAATCCCTGGTACAAAAGAAAAAAGTTTTACTAAAGGTAGCCCTGCTTTAGACTTGGCACTGGCTGTAATTCTAAACTAATGGAACCATCTCTAGTTACGATATTTGAGTCTTTAGGGTTCAGTTAAAATTTCAACCATAATGATTAACTTTTTATTTAGCAAATGCTTTTGCTGCTTCATGTCTTCTTTAGAAGCTTCAAAAAAGAAGTAAAGAGATCTTAGTGAGCAGTATATTGCAGCCAGGGTACCCAGCTTTGTTCACATAGTCCTGCCTGCCCATTCCCAGAGACCTGTCTAGAATTCTGAAGAGCTGTTGGTCACAACCAGCCCCATAGGGTACTGCCATGTCCCCACCTAGTACAGTTTCATTGACAATGTTTGGTAATATTCATTAGAATCGTCTTATTTTCATGGGTATCTATAGAAGATTCTGCCATTAAGAAGGAAATATTTACTTTTTCAAGTCACTGGAAGAATAAAGGAATAATACATAACTACTGAAAATCAGTTCAGGATTTATGTATATATTATAAATATATATATTATAAATATATATATATTTTATACACATACACACACATACACATCTATGTATGGTGGTGACTTCATATATCAAAAAAGAGTAAAGGGAATTTTTCCTGACCTTGCAGTTTCTTTAGGTAGAGAAAACATGAATTGCATAAGATAGATGCAAAAAGCTTTAGAAGCCCATAAAAATCATAGGTATTTCCAAAGTAAAATTTAGCAGGAAGAAAAGAAAGAAGATCGAAACGTCTGCATCAAGCAGCAAAGAAGAACAAGCACCCCACTAGAAAACACTTGCTCTGATCCTAAGGAGCGACACAGAAGTCAATGTGGCGTTTCTTTTGTAGATTGATCAAAATCTGAACCTTTGAAGGAATGCAAAGTAGAAAGTTTCAGATGTCCCTGAGAAATGCATGCACTTAATCTATGGAAATAAAATGGTTGTGCTATTTATTATTCACTACTGAATTGATGTCCATGTGGACCAATTGAACAGCTGTTTTTTTTGGTAATAAAAGGGCAGTAATAAAAATTTGCAACTGAATTAAGTTGAGGTAAAAAATAGATGAATTCTCAAGGGGTAAAGAAAAACAGAGCTTGCCACTTTTTACAGTGGCCTGTCTCGTGGGGCATTTGTGGGGATTGTCTTTGAATACTTCCTGAAGGAACTAGTATTTCCCCAGACAGTGAAAACCTGTGAGTATTTGTTTCACCTAAACAGGTGAAATCTCAGGCTCTCATGGTTTGAAACTCCTTAGGACTGAGAGGATCTCTGAACCATTGGAAGGAAGACTCGAAAGTGCCTGCTTGAGACTAGGAATCGCAGTCTCATTTAGGGAGGGAAAATAAATGCAGTTAAATGCCTTGGAGAAGGGGCTCCAAAGCTGTTGAAAGCCAACCAAAGGCTCCCAGGCCATTTGTGGTCTGGTTTGCCACAGTGTGAAACGTAGATTGGTCAACTTTTTCTATAAAGGGCCAAGTGGTAGATAAATATTTTTGGTTTTTTTTTAGCCATACAGTCTCTGTCACAACAACTTCAAAAGACAGGTGGCAAACTGCATTAGCTCACAGACCAAAGTTTGCCAACCCTGATCTACTCTGTCCTTTGCTTTTAAATACTACCTGGTCATTTGTGCCTCTTGACAAGTGGCCTGGGCCAGATGCAGCAGAGCTCTGGGTCATACCTTCCTGTTCTGTGCTGTGGTCCCGAGTAATGAACTAGCCCAGGTGTGCATCAGACTCGAGGTTGACACACAGAGATGGAGCTTATTTTAACTCTGTAATTCACATTTGTTGTCAGTTGGAGTTCTCCCAACATTCCATGAACATTTTCCCTGTTGAAAGTTCCAACAAAGACTGAAGAAAAGCAGGTCCAAAATCACATCTTTATCTTTTTAAATTAATAGATATTACCTGTATATCTTATTTTTGTTACTGTCAAAAGTGGAAGCAAATTCCTTCTTAATTTCTAGTAGGAGAGTAACATGCAGACTGATGCAGTTTGAAACATTTCCTTCCCATGTGTGTCTGTGTTCGTGTCTGGCCCCGTGTCTACACATGTGTGTCTGCGTGCAGGTGGGTGTGTGTGAAGCTGCCCGGGGGAGAGGTATCTGTAAAGTCAGTTCTCTTCTCTCCTGTAGGGTGGATATGCAGCCTACAGATATGCACAGCCTGCTACTGCAACCGCAGCCACCGCTGCTGCAGCCGCTGCAGCCGCTTACAGCGACGGGTACGTAAAGAGCGCCTGCACCTGCCACAGCAGCACCACCTCTTCCTCCTTCCCCATGTCCAGAGTAGCCCTGTCTCCTGAGCCTCCTGCCAGCCTGACTTTTCTGCAGCCTACCATTCACGACCTCTACATGCCAAAGCATGAGCCCCTGACTCCCTCTCTTCTTTTTCTACTTGAGCCGCAGCTACAGCCTCCCTCTTCCTCATTTCCAACTCCCTTCTTTCCATTTTAGAGAAGACCTTGAGAATTTTTTAGTTACTGAGTTCAAGGGTAGAAATGGAAAGGTTTTTTCCATTCTGCCAGTTTTCCTGTTAACAGTCCAAGTCAAGTACCTCACAAGACTTAGCACAGTACACCCTTGAATTTAGACCACAGTCTTTTCTGCCTCTCTCTGATTGTGCTTCTTTCTTCCAGTTACGGCAGGGTATACACAGCCGACCCCTACCATGCCCTTGCCCCTGCCGCTAGCTATGGAGTTGGCGCTGTGGTAAGTTCATACCTTTTTACTTAAACTGTTTTAGTCCTTTTGACTTTTAGCCACAGATTGTAAAAGATCTAGGGAAGTAGTATCAAAGCGACTATGTTTCTGGAAATTTACCGTCTTCATCTGTGTGCTTCAGAATTAACCACATGGCCTCTAAGGACGGCAGGAAAGAATGGATGGTGACCATCTGCCCTGGGAGGAATAAGGGATTGGATTGATATTTTATATTGGTTCTAATGTTGGGTACAAACTGGTGGTGTAGCTTTATTGATGAACATTGGGACACTTGGAAATATAAAGCTCTGTTTTTGCAGTAAGCTTTCCAAAAAGCTTAATGTATATAATTTCAATTACAGATGCCAGAACATGTCTCTACTGTTCTTAGCCTTCTGGTAGATAGTACTAGGAGTTGCCAAGTAAACACCAAATGAGAATATGTTATCAGTAACAGATGTGGCAGAGCATGGTGTTTCATGGAGGTTCATAGGTCCATAGAGTTTGTCTAGAATGTTCCACCCTACCCCAAGTTCCCCCAGCAGTGCTACCAACTGGGACACACTGACTATGGCCATTCCATACAGATGCTGCTGCTGCCAGGCACTCTCCAGTCCAGGGGGCATCTAGGCGCAGTTCCTTTGGACACAGGCACAGTTACCTGAGAGAGGCAGAGTGAGGTGTAAAAGTTAAGGCATGAAGCCTGCTGGTTCTCACATTGAATTCCTACTGACAGAGTTTGGGGAAGGAGGAAGTGGGTTCTTCAGGGACTGTGTGGTTAGACCTGAGGTAGAAACGACAATACGAAGATAGTAATGGAAGGTCCTGAGGTTTTATTTAGTGCCAAATGATAAAACTCATATATTAAAAGAATCACCTCAGGAAAAATATACTCCTGGGGAACTTCTCCTTGAGAAAAATAAACCAGCCAGGTGCATTGGCACACACTTGTAACCAACTGCTTCGGAGGCTGAGGCAGGAGGATCACAAGTTCAAGACCAACCTAGGCAACTTAGCAAGGCCCTGTCTCAAAAAAATAAAGGGCTGGGGATGTAGCTCAGTGGTAAAGTGCCCTAGGTTCAGTCCCCAGTACTGCAAGAGGAAAAAAAAGAGAGAGAAAGGTGCCATCGGATAAAGCCAGTTGATAAACAGCCTCATGGTGTATAGTTGGCTCTTTCGTATCCGTGGGTTTTGTTTCCGTACAGTCAACCATAATATTGGAGGGGCAGGGATTGTGTCTATATTGAATGGGTATGGACTTTTTTTTCCTTAGTATTATTCCATAAACAATATAGTATAACAATGACTTACATAGCATTTACCTTGTATTAGTTATTATAAGTAATGTAGAGGGAGTGTGTAGGTATATGCAGATGCTAAACTGTTTTATATAAGCAACTGGAGCATCTGCAGATTTTGGTATCCATGCATAGTCCTAAATCAGTCCTCCACGGACACCAGGGGGACAACTGTAATTCATAGTTGAAAAATTGACTTAAGTTTGAACGCAGCATCTCAACCAGGATGTCACCACACACGCACAGATGGTGATCAGAATGACATGCCCTAGCTGGTGCCGTTGCAAGGTCGGGACTATGGTGGTGCGTCAGGTAGACAGACACGTACTCAGGAAGAGCACTCTATTTGCAGAACTAGTTTTGGACTGGATCAAGTTTCCCTTCTGTGCTGATTCACACGAATAATGAATTAAACTGTCCTCACTCTCCTGGAAACCAGGCGCTCAGCTGTGATCATGCTGGGCTCTGGTTGGAGGGCCTTGGGCCAGAAGTGGCTTCCTGATTACTGCCCCACTGCTCTGAGGCCACAGTGAAGTGATTTTCCTGGTTCCTTCTCAGGACAGGTGTCTTCATTTTTAATGCTTCTGTCATCAACCTTTTAATTATTTTTATGTCTTTGATTATTTCAGGCGAGTTTATACCGAGGTGGCTACAGCCGATTTGCCCCCTACTGAAGTGACGTGAGACCCCCTGCAAATGGGACAGCCCCCAGTTCATGAGGCCTGGCTATTGCAATATTTACTAGTAGAGGAACTCTATAGCAAGATGAAGAGGAAAGCAAACAAACAACAAAAAAAAAAAACAAAAAAAAAAAAAAAAACAAAAAAAGAGAGAATACTTTTTTATACCTCACTATGTTCTTTGAATATGTATTTTTTTCCTTTAAATTTCTGCCTTTAATTCTTTTGTTCCAAAGATTGTGCATTTTTTTCTTTTTTTTTTTTTCTTTTTTTTTAACTGTGGTAAAAAAAAAAAAAAAAAGATAATGCATTTCCATGTCTGTATGTCCGTGCTTAGCTTATTCTATCAATCACGGAGAGGCAGTTAAGAGGAAGGAGAGACTTTAGGAGCTGATAAATGCATCTGATCAGAAGTCAGTAGACAGGATCACCAAAGTGTATCGGTGCTGAGTGGCTGGGGACGAGCAGTGGAAGAGATCTTTCTGCAACAGCATATATTCTTCTGGTCTTCTGAATTTCTGGTCTTTGGCAGGCGGTTCTGATTGGCTGTGGCTGGAATCCACATGCCACTAGATAGGAATTTGTGCTTGCAAAGCAGGAGAATTAAAAAGACATGTTCCTCTCTTCCCTCCTGTCTTCTCCATCCTTTTTACAATCATCTTACATGCACAGGCTGAGACAGTTGGCATAGTTTTTGGAATTATAGTATCGATATTTCCAAACATGCTCTCAGACTGTGGATAATAAACACCTCATTAGGAAACCGATCTCAGAATGAACTCTGGAGTATGAAAAAGCTCTGGAGTATGAAAAAGCTCATTTTCCTGTCCTATAATCCTGGCAGGGCTTCCTGCTGGACTTCCTTCCCTTTAATTGAACCACAGCTTAGCTCATCTGTTCTTTTATTAACATGCTGCTCCCATGTCCTCAAGATTCAGGAATTTAGGACCCAGGGACAGAAGAATGAATAGCCAGTGGCCAGATTTCCCCAGGCATCTGGGCACAGCTTGAGGATTAGAAGTACACATTGTTAAGAGCCATTAAAGAGGATGTAGAGGAGAAAAGGCATATTAGAAGGTCTGATATCCTCATCTTTTTCTTGCATCAGAAAGTCAGTACAAAGTATAAAAAACATAAAGAATTTGTTGGGGAAAGATAAGGCACCAAACCCTTGGGTCGGCTGTCCCTGGATGTTTCGGTGATGAGGACATGGAGGGTCAGTCAGAGGCACTTTGTACTTGCTCCAAAGCCATAGGAATTTTCATCTTCCAGAGCCTCTGTGAGTCACCTCTGTATCCATAGACACCAGCCCTCATGGCCATTCCACCCAGCTTCTCATTATCCTCCAAAGACACCAGCTGAAAACCTGGTCCATTTGGTGTAGTCAACACTACAGGACACAAAATCCAGAGCCCACATTGGAAGGAGGGTGACATGGCTAGGGTCTTCCTGCAGGGCCCTGGGGGGGAGTCCCTGAGGTTGCTGCCTGGCTTCAGTCTTATGCCACCGAGGCTGGGAGGACTGACTCTCTCCCAGCTCTTTGGTGTGACATAGACAAGTGCCCTCCAGCGTTTCCAGAATAAGGCATTAGGAAATGGAACAGCACTCTCTGCTGGGCTCCCTGGCTGGCTCACATGGTACTAGGGTGACCTTGCACCCAAGGGATAGCTGCTGAAGGGAGTCGTTCAGAGACATGGCGCTTCTGCTCTGCTAGGTTTGCATTGGGTTTGTATTCTGTCTCCTGCCTCCACACGTGTTCTTGGCTGATAACCGATTCATGTCCCTGAATTAAAATGGCTGACATGTGACAGCATCAGGCAGTCTTTGTGAGCAGAGTGATGTGTCTGGGAGGGCCCTGGCCTGTCGTGTGTGACACAGATCTTCTCCCCTCTGCTCTCCTCCCTGGAACCTGGCAGTGGTGGGGAGGCTGTGCCTGGAGCGAGAAGAGATGGCAAGGAAGCCGGAGATCTCGATGCATCACTGTTTCTGGGGAGCACGTAGAATAGGGACAGATCGGCCTGTTATAGGATCCCTCCCCTTGAGCCAAAGTTTGGTTTGTTGCTGTTAGAACAATTTTTGTTGTATGTATATAAATATTTCAGTTAGAGGAAGGGGGATGGGATATGGGTCGCAGTTGCAGGGAACGGGGGCAGGGAGGGGTTTTCTTTCTGTTGCTTTCCTTTTGAGGAGAACTTTTGCTGACTAAAGAAATAGAAATTTGGGGTCCTGTTCAGTAAGGGCCATTCTTGCAAATTGGCAAGCCACTTAGCCCAGTGGAGACTAGGCCAAATCCTCAATGGTTGTATGCACAGCAGGAGGAGAATAGGGGAATGGGTTTGAGAATGTTTCTCTTCTTTTTCCCTAGACAGAAATAAGGATGACGGGCCAGGTGGAGAAGGCAGCTCCCACCGCCCTGTCAAGAGGCGGGCGCTGGAGGTGAGGGACTGTGTGCACTTCAGCTCAGCTGGTTCTGGCTGAGGCCCCAGGCAAGCTCCGCTTTCCAGTGGGTTCCGCCGCACTTCCCAGATGCTCTCCAGGGCCCACTGCCGCGGCTCCAGCTTCCTTTTCTAAGAAAGGTTACATGGAATTCTGCTTTTCATGGAAGGGTCTCTACTCAGCATCTGGGTGACCATGTCACCCTCCCACCAACTTGTGAACTACAGTCGCTTCACCAGAGGCAGGTTCCCCAGAGCAGCAGAGCTGGTGCGTTCCTGGACTCTAGTTCTCGGTGGATTCAGAAAAAGTGCAGTTTGGCATTTTGTGAGTTTGTTAGAGGATGCTGGTCGATAATTCCAAAAAACCTTAGTTATGCTGGATCGTAGTACGTGAATGAGTTTTTTCAGCTTTTCTGTAGTTCATGACCTGGACTTTCTATACTAAGCATCTTACTCATAGAAGCTTTTAAACACTACACCTCTTTAAGGTCACCTCTTTTAAGGAGACCTCTAGTGAAACCTTTATCTGACTATCCCTCTTTCAGCCCAGAGAACTAGCCCTAGGTCTTTTCCAGAATTTCTTGTATTAGTTCAACTCCCATGAACTCCGATCCACCATTGTGATTTATCATTTTTAAGGCTCTCAGGTTGTAACAGAACCTACTACCACCATCATCCTCCAGCTGCCTCGGTCTCAATTGAGCCAATAGACTTTCTTTCCTTGAAAAAGAAGTGGACTGGGGCTCAGCTCTTAGTTAAGGGGAGCTGGTGGAGATCTAGCCAGTAGACAGCAGCCAGCGCAGCTTGCCCTCCGCTGCACTGCTCAGGGGCTGACCTGCTCCTAGCTTAGCGTGCTTCGCTAGAGACGCAGCAGAGAAGTCGGCCTTGCCCATCCAGCACTAGTCAGCTTCCAGAGGTGGGGTGGAAGCGAGCCCAAGGATGCGCACCAAGGGCACGGTGAGCCCCTTCCCTTTGGCGGGAGAACTAGACCAGCAAAGGGAGCCTGGAAAGCACCGGCCTTGAAGGAGGGAGGGGATGCTGCTGGGGACCTTTCCCCTGTCACCAGTTCAGCCTGGTTCTCTGCTGCCTACAGCCCTCTAGCACAGTAACATTTGCAGAATTGCAGATTTTCCCCCAGATATTAGGAGGAAAGGGACTTTGGGGGGGTGGGGAAGGGGTTGTGGTGTTTTAAAAGCATACGTTACCTGTTTGCACTGTTTTAAAATAGGAAAAAATAGTGGGCGAGGTGGACATCAGATGTGAACGTGTGTGTTTTTATTTTGTCATGCTCTTGAGAATGTCTGACATTTGTAGTGCACACCAGTGACACTTGCTTCTCTGTTGCATACAACACTCTGTTTTTTGGAAATGTTACTGTCCGAAAGCCTCCCCCTCCCCCTTCCCACGCACATCCTCCACCCTCGCTGTACTGAGCAGCCAGGCAAAGCCATCCACAAGCCAGAGTGAAACAGGGCCCTTTCCAAGCAGGCTCTGGGTGTCCCAGCCAGCATGTGCCCTCTGGGTGACTGAGTGTGGTAGAGTCCCTGTCACCTTCCTTTGAAAATAGCTTACAGACCAGACTGCAGCAGGTGACCACGGTCCTCAGTGAGGCGTCAGCAGCCAGGAGCCTGGGGTGAATGAAGTATTGCCTTGGCTGTGAGAGCCGAGTTCTTATCCTCGTTACCGAAACTGTAGCCAGTTACAGTTTACTCAGGAAAACGGTAGATCAATTCAGCCATGGTAGTGCTGGTTGGCAGGGATTGGTAACCGAGAGAACCGCTCTTCAGCCAAAACCCAGACCTTGCCTGTCAGGAGACTGCCAGACGGGACTTGGGGCTGTTTCTGGCAGGTATATGCATGCTGGTGATGCAGGGTGGTGATGCCACCACCCTGGCAGGCAGAAAGGGAACAGCGATTCTCTTTCCCTCCCCACCCCACCAACACCAGATTCCCAGGGGGTACGTGAGTTTTTGAGTTCTTCAAACAAATGTTTTTGGGTTTGTTTTTTTCCGGGGACTGATAAGTGCTTTAAGCCATGTCCACACCCATCCAGACCCCAGCTCAGTCATTTCCTTGCATTTTCTGTTCACAGTATTCTGTGTGTGCGTGCTTGTTTCGGCAGCTCGTTTTGGCTGTAGTATATATATACACATATATATATATATATATATGTGTGTATATATATATATATATATATCGAGTGATGAATTGATTCTCTTTTTTTCCCTAAGGGACATGGATTTTTTTTTTTCCTTGCGTTATCATTCTGCTTGTGAATAGCTGGAGCCAACCCGGGGCTGACACACGTAAGCTAGGGCTGCAAGTGAGAAGAGGGCCAGCGGAGTATACTTGTCCCCAACAGGCTGGCCTCCCTGAGGCTCTGAGCTTTTCAGTCCAAACCTTTGCAAGGCTCAAAATGCCACAGAACCTCTCCTCTCCTCCCCATGCCGTGACAGGGACTGGGCCAGCCCAACACGCACCATGCAGTTCTCCAGCCCCTCCCATCACCGTGGCAGGACAGGCACCTTTGGGGCACGGGGGCATCCCATGGGATGCTTGTACAGTTGACACCTAGCCTTCTCTCCTTCCCCTCCTGGCCTCCCCCAGAATCACTCCTTAGGACACCCGAGCTGCTTGCCCAGGGTCCTGTTTCCCTGCTAACTCCAGAGAAGCATCCCAGGGCTTTGTGACAGTCTCTAATTCCCGTCCCTTCTTGTTAAGAATCATATTGTATAGTAGCTTTCAGACCATACAGTATTCATTGGGTTACTCCTATTATTATCAAGTAGCTGGAATTGTGAAGGTCGGAGTAGTTAGATCTTTAGCTTTTATTCCTTATTTTTTGTATTACTCTCCATGTGTATAAATTATTGATCATGTTGCTGGCTTTTATAAACTCTCAGCGAAGGAGGAGCACTGGCTCAGCCTTTGCAAATGGTAATGAAGCACTGTTTTTAAATAAAAGAGAGAAACACCATCTTTGGCCTGTGTCTGTCGATCCTGTTTCCCTCATGCCTTCGCCTGAGACTCAGAGATGCATCCTGACTCTCTAAGGTGGGGGAAAAGAAGAAGGAGAGCTGAGACACTTCCTTGTGGAAGACCTGAGTGACCATCTGAGCCAGGCCGCTGCTCTGGTTCTGAAGCTTCGCTTCCTCTGCTCTTCCTCCACTTCTCAGAGGCTGCGCTCCAGGCTCCGTCTGCCTGGGCCTTCCTGGGGGCCTGCCCCCCCAGTCCTCCTGCTGCCTTCCTCACCATCCCTTCAACCTGGGCTTCTCAGCCAGTGACAGTCGAAGGTGACATTCCCATAATTTCCCTTCTGCGTAGACCTGCAATTCCTTCAACCCATTAAATCCTAGGTTTTCGGTCCTGCAGATATTTCTGTGAAATTGACACAGGTGCATAAAAATAGGTTGTGAATCAGTCTAGAGTTTGCTGTATAACTTATTAGCAATAATATTAATCACATCAATATAAATGATTATTATCACTAATCTTATACCTGTTACTTTTCTCAAAAGAATAGAACACTACACACAGGAACATTTATTTCAGAGTTACCATAAGTAGTGTATTTGTTGTCCAATTTAAGTTGTTTAGGTGTTTTTATAAATAGGACGATGGGACTCGGGTCTTCACCCTACAGGCGTCACGTTTCCCATTTCAGGGAGACCTCAGGGCCATCAGGAGCTCCCTGAATGAAGATGTGCTGCCGGATCTGTGAACCTCCTTGTGTTCCACCCATTCTAATGGCGCCCTCCCAGGCAGGTGGCGCCCGCCCCGCCTTGTCGGCCTCTCTTGCCTGGTTAACCTTTGCATTTCCAGAGTCCCAGAGTCCCCTTAGCATTTACTCATGCTTACATCTTCCTGAACATGTTTTAATTTGTCTTCAAGATCCCCAGTTCTCCTTCCTGGCACACTTCTGGAAGTTTCTGACTTGCCCTGTGGCCTGCTGCCCCTGCCTTCTGCCTCCAGTGTGGGGAGCAGCCCCTTCTGATGACAGCTGACACTCCCAGTCCACTTGTTCAGCTGCAGAGTCCTCCCTGGCCCTTTCACTCACATGTCTGACAACGCAAGTGGTGAGGACGGCCACCACTGAGGTCCCAGGCCTGCTGTGCCACAAGTCAGGAGGTCCTTTGTGTGACCCAGGCTGCTAGGAGGAAGAATCAGATCCTGGACCAACGGTGTCGCCGTTTGCATGGTAAAGTTGAAGCTGAAGTGAGGACCCACGTGCCCGTTAGCTGGGTGACTTGCAGACACTGGCATTCATTCCTCACAGTGCCAGGGGCCGGGAAGGCCAGGATGGAGGCGCTGCAGATTCTGTGTCCTGCATTGGCCCATTTCCTGGATCCATAGTCCGTGGGTGGTAGAAGAGCCCAGCCAGCCCTCAGGGCCAAACTGGTGACCCAATTACCTCCCAAAGGCCCTCCTTCCCATTGGGGGCTAGGGTTTCATCGTGCAGATTGCAGGGGACAAAGGTTGATACTGCAGCAGTCCCCTCGGTCAGTGAATGGAGCCGCCGCTGCTGTGACTGTTAAACAGTAGGAACAAAGACAGGAAATGCGTTGGCAAGGGGGACCTTGTGCCCACCTTCACCCACACAGGACCGGTGGGCCTGAGCCGCACCCACTCCAGCAGCCCCACCTCCGCTCCCCAGTTGCCCTCCATGGGAGAGACGGGTGCCTCTCCTGCTCGTGCCACGATAGACCTTCCACCCAGGCTGTGGCTCTGCCTGAGGCCACGCCCAGCTGTCATTTTTGCATCCTGGGCTCCCGCCCTGCCCTCTCGGAAGGTCCTGACATTACCTGGCCCACTCCAGTGTCCTGACTCCCTGTTCCACTAGCTCTAATGGTGAGCACAGGCTCCAGGCCAGCTGAATGTGCCACCTCCCTGATCGACCCACTCCACACTTGCCCTGATTTGTCCTTCTTGTCCCTCTCCTCAAAACACTGTCTTCCACAGTCTGAAGTCCAGGCACAGGCCGTCTTGCCCACCTGCCTGCTGTCTCTGCCATGTCCCCAGGCCTGTTCCCTCACAAGCCCTGCCGCCCCTCCCCCATCCTGCCATCTGCAAGGCCCAGCTCAGGTGTCACCTCTTGGCCTCAGTCCCCTCCCCCGTGTTGGCTCTTCAGCACCTGTGTTCCCTGGGGGCTCTGAACATGACTTACCGGGCATGTGCTGTGCTCTTTAGACTTTGTATTTGGTCGCCTTGAACCCTTTCTGCTTACATAATTCTTCCTGTTTGGCAGGCTGTAACCATGATTTTCGGTTGTTCAAGTTCAGCTGGGACTGACCTACAGCCATGTTATTGGTGCCTTTGAAAATATGACCTGGAAAAACTGAACTTCCCGTTAGGTGATTGTGTACATGTCACCCCTGCTCCCAGCCCCAGACCAAGCTTTCAGAGAGCAGAGGGCCAGGACGATCACGTCCAGATTCCTCCAACCAACCAGGGGCACCTGATGGAGCTCCTGTCATGTAAATATACTGCAGGTTCCACAAAAGTGGGTCGAACCCGGCTGGGGGCACCCCAGGCAGGGGCAGAGTGTGCGTCTGAGAAAGCCACACAATCCCCAGAGGTTCAATTGAAAACATAGGTGACCGCACACATTTGCAGACAAGGGTCCAATGGCACCTTGGCAAGGGGTGCTTGGGAGCTGCCCTGGAGCTTGTTGGGCTTGAAGAGGACGGGCTGGAAGGCGCCCCAGCCCGGCTGCTCGCTCTCCACCGTGGAAGCTGTGTGCTCTGGGTCAAGTGCCCACCTGTGCCCACAGGCCCGCCATCGGTCACGTGTGAGCCAGATCGGATGTTCCATGGGTCCTCCCGGTGCTGCCGTGCTGACTCCATAGGTAAGAGTCCATCTCTCCAGCCAAAACCCGACTAAACAGCCCTGGGTCCCAGCCCTGGGATGACGCCGTGCCCTTGTCCTTTCTGCCTGGAACCCTCGTTGTGCGTGCACCCCTCGAGCCCCGCAGGAAGCTGCGCAGGAGCAAGGGTGCCACAAGTGGGCACGGAAGCTGGCAACCGCGAAAGCTTGTCAGGTCGACGATACTCGGTTTGGGAAACTACTGGACGGTACTTGGGAGCTTCTCAGCCAGAGGTGAAATCAGTCTCATTCGCACACCCAGAGGAGGGCGGGACTCGTGTGGCACCGCGTGTTGGATGGTGTGAAGAGGCCAAAGACGATCCCAAGGCGCCCCGCCTGGGCGCCACCGTGCCCGGTAGTTTGGGGAGCTTGCCGTTCTCTCCAGGTTCCCGAAGGGCACGAACAGAAGAGCTCTTTGGTTTTGGTTCCAGGAATTCAGCTCAGGGGGCTCTACCCCTGAGCAGCGCCTCCAGGTCTTTCTATTTTGATTTTGAAACAGGGTCTCACTAAGTTTGTTGCTGGTCTCTCTAAATTGCTGGGCATGGCCTCACATTTAGGATCCTCCTGTCTCAGTCTCCAGAGTCTCCGGGATTCTAGGCGTGCATCCCCTGGAGGGTGCCTGGCTGGACAAGCAGGCTGGGGGCGATGTCTCCGTGCAGGCCCTTCAACGGTAGCCAGGTGCCACGTGGGGGGCTGGGGGCCAGGGGACGAGGCGGGGGCTCCCTGTACCTGCCATGCAGTTTTACTCTTAAAAAACAACAACAACAACAAAAAAAAAAAAAAAAAAAAAAAAAAACATTTTTTAACATGGAGGAGGGACAGCTCCACCGTAGTGGCTGGTGGAAGGTAGCAGGGCGCAGGGCCCGGCGCCTCCCGGAGTGCGTCCTGAACACCTCTGGGGAAGCCTCCCGCTGCCCGGCAAAGTCTGCCTCCGCCCACCTATCCAGGCCCATGAGTGATTCACAACGGAGGCCCAGCCGCCAGGCCTGAGAGACCAGCGCAGGCAGCCAGCCTGCGGCTGGACTGGTCTGTCCCGCCACCGAAACCTGGATGCCACTGGGGTCTGGAAAAGGCAGCTGAGCGCGGGCTCCCGCCAGCCCCCGATTCCCTCGCTGTTTCCCACAGGGCTGTCCTCTGACCCTCGCCCTCGCCCGGAGCTCTGGGCAGCAGGACTGCTTCGCCACACTCGGCTCTGCGAGGTATGATTTGTATCCAGAGGCGGACTCTGCTCTCCCCAGCTCTGTCTGCCCATACTTGCCAAAGGCTATTGGGCACGTCTCCGTCTGCAGGTCCTGCCAGACCTGCTGTGAGCCGTTATAGGATCTACATAAGGATAAAAAGTTAATATGTGGCTGGACGCAGTGGTGCGTGCCTGTAATCCCAGAGATTCGGGAGGCCGAGGCAGGAGGATCACAAGTTTGAGGCCAGCCTCAACAATGTAGGGACTCCCTGTCTCATAATAAAAAGGGCTGGGGTGTAGCTTAGAGGTAGAGCACTCCTAGGTTCGCTCCCCAGTCCTGGGGGAGGGGATTTAATATAGGTGAGCAGTCACGTGCGTGGTCCTACCATCCGAGATCTATCCATAAAGGAGGGCCAAAAGCAAAACGTAGAGCCCCGCATCTCCACGGCTGCGGACGTGTGTGCCAGCTTTATAACTGGGCGTTCTGAAGCACTGCGGTGGGCAGCCCAAACCTGCAGATGGACTAAAACCCACAACGGTCCACATGCCGGATGCATCCCCAAAGAACCAAGATGTGGAGACGTTGTATCTTTCAAAAATACAGGTAAAGGACACCTCGTCGCTCCCTGAGGAGGTTTCCAGGTTCACGTACCCTTGCACAGTGTTACAGAGTCAGGACTGTGATAATGCACTTCGGAGTCAAATTTCACAAAAAGAAAAAGCATAAAATGAATTAAAGCTCTCTCAAGCGTCTTTCAGCAGTTTCTACCTCCAGTGTTGGGAATGATGCAAAAATGAAATACACAGCAGAGCAAATTGTAAAAAAGATGCAGACAATTTAAAATAGCAGAGGTAAACGGAGGAGGAGGAGCAGGGGAGAAGGGGAGAAGAAAATGGGACATAGAAGATGTGTCAGGTTGGTCCCATTGGTGGCACAGAGGCCCCTGAGAGAGGCCTGGCCCCGCTCACCAGCAGGAACTGCACCTGAAGTCTCACATCACGAGGAAGAGCTGCTTTCCTCTCTTGGAACACAGCTTCCCTTGGGGAACCCGTTCACACGCAGTTCCCATGTGGCGTTGCTCTCTTGGGAATTCCGAACCGATTCAGGTGAACATGAGCATCCTGTTAAACTTGCCCTTCTTCTGGCCCTGGGCCCACGCCATTTGGGGTACACCCAAGTGCACTCATACCCAGACCACCAGCCACGCCATTCCTAAGTGTTTTCCTATCCGACACAACTGTTCTCAAGCCATCGGTAACACCCCTGGCTCCTTGGAGTAAATGCTGCTTTGATTCCTTAAAAGCTCTTGGAATTTCATCTGCTGGGAGGAAAGTCAATGCAGATAAATAAAGCATTTTTTTTTTTTCTTTTCTTCATTTTTGGTGCTGGGGATCAAACCTGGATTTATTGCAAATACCTTGAAATTCACTTTATGGATCCTTGATCACACCTAAGTCTTCATTTGGGGATTTCATTGAAATACATGTTCTTTAGCAAAGTTTTGCAGATCTTCCACTAAGCATTTATGAAGTGCTTCACTTTTTCCAGGTATTAATACATAAAGGAAGGGCTAAGTTCAGCCAGGCACCATGATGCATGCCTGTAATCCTAGCGACTCAGGAGGCTGAGGCAGGAGGATCGTGAGTTCAAAGCCAGCCTCAGCCGTGGTGAGGCCTTAAGCAACTCGGTGAGACCCTGTCTCAAAGTACAAAATAGGACTGGGGGGTGTGGCTTAATGGTTGAGTGCCCCTGAGTTCAAACCCCAGTTCGCCCTTCAAAAAAAAGAAATGGCTAAGTTCTAGATTTTTTGTTTTAATCCAACAGGGGCATGAATTGTATATATGAGTTTTTTTTAAAAAATGGGGACAGTTTCAGAAGTGCCCTGCATTAAATAAAAGGAAGCTCGGGCTGGTTTTTCTGCTAAGCGGTAAGTGTTAGGAACCCCTCTTCTCTGACAGTCAAGTCCCTAACCAAGAAGAGCTCACCATTGCCTGGCTTTTGTACCTTGGAGGAAGCTGTGCATCAGACAGAGCCCTTGCTCAGAAGGTGGCCAAACCTGTCAGGTTCTTTTCCCCTTTAATGAAGGCCTCGTTCGGCAGTGCTGGGATCCACCCAGGCCCTCGGCTTGCTGCACCCCAGCCCAGAGAAGGGCATTTTTGAAGGCAGCCTGGTGTCAGTGTGAGAGGCAGGAGGAGGGGCTGAGCCATCTGGCCACCACCCTGCAACAACCAAAAGCCCCTTCCTCAGGATTCCCCTCTCCACCCTCCTTAGCCAGGAGAGGGAATTAAAATGGGAACTGTGGCTTGGGCATCTCACTTTCAGGACGTCACTATTCCCGATGGTACTCTTTCAGGACTGGGACCTGAGGGAGTTTGATTTGGGGAGATCCGGATCTTCTGGAGTCCCAACCCTCAGGATCGTGGCACTCAGGGCCACCTTCCAGGATTCTGATCAGCACCCACGTGTGAACGGCTCAGCAACAGGGAGCGCAGAGCCGGCCCAACACTGGCTCCAGCCCCCACTCCCCCAGCCGCCCATTCTCTCCTGTGCTGTCCCAGGGCGAGGGGCCTTGGGTTCACTGGGTTCAGCAACCAATGTCAGCAGCTAAATTCAGACCAGCAGACTAGAAGATGGTCCTCTGATTTTTTGAAATCTAATTTTAATCAGTATATATATCAATTTATACATGCATATATATAAATTTTATTCTTACTTAATATATAGAACCTATTCTTTCCATTTCATGGAACAGTGATTCTCATCACAAACCTGAAATCATGCCACAAAGTGGAGAAGATGGGTCACCACTGCCACCACCTCCAAGGACACTTGCTGGTGGCCTGCTGGTGGCCTGCTTCTGGCCATGTTGAGGGGGAGGGGAGGGAGGGCGCCCGCCAGCTCATCCTGCTCATTCTCACCCAACTCAGTACAATGTGCCTTTCCGAGTTCACCCAGACGTCGCCCCTGCCCAGCATCACTGATCGCCATGTGGTTTTCTGCCGAGTGGTGACGATTTTGTATTTAATGGTTCAAACGCTGGTGTCAAACGCTTTAACGGCTTGCACCGCTTCATGATGTAGAAATTCTGCCGTGGTGAGGGGACCGCGCTCTCAGTGACGGGCTCCTCGGCACTGGCTGCATGGCAGGCCACAGGGAACACAGCCCCTCAGCTTGACAAAGGGTGCTTTGCGTGCAGGCGGGACCGCAGGGTCAGAGCCCGCAGGGCGGGGCGTGGCGGAGGGCCAACAATTTTTAGGTGGTTGTTTCCATTTTCATTACACATGTGCAGTGCAGTCGTGCACAACTGGGAACGGACGCAAGCCCCAGACGCATCCCAGCCTCCGTCCAGTTAACCTGAATATTCAGGCTTTCTGATCTCCAGCCCATCTGGAGTCTGGTCTCTTGCACGTTTCTTTTCGGTCCCAGCTGTTCCTGGCGTCCCTCGGGGCTACTGCAAAGCCTTGCAGCCTCCTTCCATCCTGTCGCTGCAATCAGGACCGAAGGCTGCGTTTCCTGCCCTGGCTGAACCCAGGGCTCCGTGGAGACCGCCCGGCCAAGCAGGGCCCAAAGGGAAGGAAGTGGTTCACCCACTTCCGCAGCTTCGTGGGGTTCCAGGGTAGTTTGCTGCAGCCCGCAGGTGCCACAGGGCCGAGCGAGGTCCCTCCTCACTGCACACACCCGCCGGTGCTGGGCCTGGCAGGATGCCCGGCACAGAGGGTGCTCAGTTGCCATTGAATGAATGAACGGCCCACCCAGCTGGAAACGAGCTGGTGACATAACCAGCAAAGCCCAGGAGGACACAGGCAGGTGGCCAGTGGGGAGAGACCAGCTTCTTTACTGGGGGTTCCCAACGCTCCTGACCTCCCTCTTCAAAAACGACTTCTCTGGGGCCTGTCCCCTCTTCTGGGCCCTGCACATTATTAGGGTGGAAACTGTGACCGTGGCCCCTCGCAGGGCCCGGCCTGAGCTGGGACTCAGTGAGAGGCAAGGGAAGAGGTAGGTGGGATGCTCTGGAATGTGTCCCAGTATCCCTTCCACAAACAAGAAATCTGCCCTGCTTGTCAAGAAGCGAGAGCGTGCCCAACACCAGGAGCCCAGGACGCTGTGGCAGGAGCAGCCTCCCACCCGGGAGCAGCGGCCCCAAGCCTAGCTGCAGAGCAGAACTACCCCCAGAGCTTCAAAATGTGCAACGTGCAGGTCGTCCCCAGAACCGCGAAATCCCAGTCCCTGGGGGTGGGCCCCGCCGCTCATCAGTACTTCTGGAAGCTTCCCAAGTGATTCCAGTATGCAGGTGCTTCCTGCTGGATGGCGGAGGGTCTGGCTTCAGGGAGGAGCCTTTGCACCTTCAGCAAACGCCAGCGCGCCCCTGTCCTAGGCTGGAGGCTGTGACTACTGCCTAGTTGCAATCTCTGTCCTGTAAAATTAAGGATTTTTTCAAGTTCTCACTTATTTTCTGGTAGTAATTTCTTGTTTCTGTTTTTGCTTCTAAATATTTGATTAAATACAAGAATCTGGAAGCTGTTTTTCAAATAGCAAGCCTTCCCCGCCTCCCTGGAAGCTGTCCTGGAATGCCACACCCCTGCCATGCAGCACAAATGAGCAGCCACCTGCATGCACCCAGCACTGCCTGACGGGAACCGGGCCCCTAATCGTCGCTCTCCATCAGTCACGCGGTCGTGCGCCGGGCCCGGCGAGCCCTCCGCCTGCCCGGGACGCCGCCGGCCTCCCTCCTGTCCTCTCGGTGTCCAGCCCGGGACAGCCCCGCAGGGCGCGCACGCTGGCCACGCCGCAGGCAATGCGCCCGCCCCGCCCCGCCTGGTACTCGAGGCAGCCGAGGCTCCTGGGAAGCCGGAGTCCGGTTCTCGCCGACTGGTTCCACTACCTCGGTGTGATCGGTCGCCTCCCTCCGACGGTCTGGCTGCACCTCTGGCCGGTCCCTGCTGCCGGTCCTCTGGGGAGGTAGACAGTGCGCACCCACACTAACCAATAGTGACTTCAAGAATTTGTGGTAAACTGCTTCTGTGTCGTCCGTTAGCATCCCCCGCCGCGGGGAGCCTCACAGGAGCAAGACACACGGCATCATGCGCCCCTTCCTCCCTTTTTTTTTTTTTTTTTTTTTTGGTCCTGGGGATTAAGCCCAGGTGCTCAACCACTGAGCCACATCCACAACCCTTTTTAATATTTTATTTAGAGACAGGGTCTTGCTGAGTTGCTCAGGGCCTCACCGAGTTGCTGAGGCTGCCTTTGTACTGTGATCCTCCTGCCTCAGCCTCCGCAGCTCCTTCCTCCCCGCTGCTCTGGTGGCATGGCTCCCCTGACAGCCCTGTCCGGGAACCACCGGCTGCAGCAAGCGCTGGGTGAGCCGGCTCAGCTCCTGCCCCAGTCCTCAGTCCCTCACTGGGCCACTGTCCAGGGCTGCCAGCTCTGCAGGGGGCTCTTTGCCTCTGGTGTAAGCGGGAGCGGCTGCTGGCAGCAGCACATGGGCACCATGGGCAAAGCCAGAGCCGAGTCCCAGAAGGTCCTCTGCACCCTCCAGCCTTCCAGAAAGGGCCACGTCTGGGGTCACAAAATTCTTGACCACCACCATGAAGCCAGAGTTGACCTCAGTCTACACCAAGATGCTCTGAAGACTCTTGCACTTACTGCACACGGTCCAGCAGCCTCGGCTTCGGGTCACCATGTCCCTGCTAAAGCTACGCTCCTGTCATCCTGACCAGCCTGCTGCCTTTGACTCACTGCCAAGTTGCTTTCAATTCCCGAGACAGTTGTCAAAATGTCCGTGACAGTGGCTGCTGCCCCGACCCTAGCCTGCAGGTGTGGGCACGGGTTGCCGTCCATGGTCACAGGTGCCAAAGCCATGCAACCTGTCAGGACGCCAGGTGCAGCCAGGAGCCCCGGCTCCCAGGCCGGGCAGTGCGGGTAAGCTCTCCCATGTTCTTCAGCCTTGATTCCGCTGGGGAAGTGGGAGAGGAGGGGTTTCCACCTGCGACAGACCTCCACCCACGTGGACTGTCACGGGCCACCCTCAGGGCACACCCGCGTGCGCCCTCCTCAAGTGGGACAAGGGACAGCACAGGGGCGCCTTTGGGGACAGTGCTTCACATGATTAGCTTTCTAGCTCCGGGACAGGGTGGGCAGGGAGACGAAGACTGTCTGGGGATGTGAGTTCTCAGTGCACTGGGGGGCCCGCTGGGGGTCGCTGCTCGAGGTGGGGACACACAGGTCCAGGTCCTCTGCAGCCCGAGCCCTGAGTGGCCATCTGTCTACAGCTCAAGCAAGCCCTGTGTGCACCCTGCCTGGCTCCTAAGTGTCCCTGGCACTGATGTGCTGAAGCATTGCTGATGTTTGTCACCAGGTCTTTTCTTAGTAGATACACACATGTGTGCATGCATATGTGACTTGTACTTAGGTAATAAACTGAGCAATTATTTTTATTTCACTTTTGAACTTAATTTTTAGTATATGAATTGTACAAAAGAATGTGTTTCCATGGGACGTTTTCTTTTTTAAAATTTTGCGTCTGTTCTCTTTAGCTATACATGAGAGTGGAAGGCACTTGGACACATCACATACAGGGAGCGCAACTTCCTGTTCTTATGGTTGGACTGGAGGTGGAGTTACGCTGGTCGTGTATTCACATATGAACACAGGAAAGTGATGTCTGATTCCATGTGACACTGTCATACACGCATAGAAGGCACTTTGACGGTGTCCACCCTCCTGTTGTTCTCCCTTGTCCCCCTCCTATAAGGAAATGGCCTGCTGAAAACATATGGGAGCTGGGTGGGGGGTGCACGCCTGCAGTTCCAGTGATTAGGGAGGCTGAAGCAGGAGGATCATGAGTTTGAGGCCAGCCTTGGCAATTTAGCAAGACACCACCTCAAAACAAAGTTTTTTAAAAGCATGGGGCTGGGGGTGAAGCTCAGTGGTACAGCCCCCCTGGGTCCAATCCCCAGGGTCCAAACCAAACAAATAAAAACCTAAGAGGTACAGAGGAGTCGTCCTGATTTCCTTTTTTCACATGAAAAAGGGACCTGCCGGAAGTCCTGGTTGTTCTGGGGAGGACCAAGGAGGCTGGGGAGCAGGGTCTGGGGGAGACTTACTGCTTACTAGTGGTCCTTTTGTTTCCTTGGGTTTTATATCACTGTATGTATTTCAATTATTCCAAAAAATGAATAAAACAACTTGCATTTCCAAAGTGAAAGCTGGGCACCACCCACGACCACGTGCCACCTCCGTGTTCCGGTTGACAGTGCGGCCTGCTTAAAAACTGGAAGCGGACTTTTAGCAAGAACTGGTCCTTGGGGGTCGACTGTCTTCCCTGGAGCCCGGGCAAGCCTGAGAAGCAGGAGGTCCCAAGAAAGAGGGACCGAGGAGAAGTCGCGCAGGAAGTCCCCTCCACCGGCTCAGACCCCGGAACCTGAGCATCCGAGCGTCCCGCCAGCCAGCGAGGCTCCGAGGCCCAGCTCTCCAGGGCCTTTAGGATCGCCTCCTGGCTTCGCTCAGCTGGCATGTGGGCTCTGGCCTGTGCGGACGCCGCCCACGACTCCCCGTGGCGTGTGACCCAGCCGGACCGGGGTGTTCTGCCGCTGTCCCAGCCCAGCACCTGCGAGGCTCCGGGCTGGGTGGGAGGGAGGCCGAGGGTGGGTCTGTGGGCAGGAAGGCAGGACAAGCGACCAAGGCCTCCAAGGCGCTGTTGACGATGGCCTTGGCGTCCTCTGCTCCTGGGCTAGGTCAGCCGCGGCCTCAGGTGGACCCGCCAGCTGACTCCTCCGCAGGGAACCCGGAGGGACCTTCCGACATGTCCTCAGTGGCTCATGAAGAAAGGCTCCGCCGGGGTTTCCTCTGGGACGTCTCTGGCGTGGCAGTCGCCGCCCGAACCCGGAGGCCAGGCGCCCTGCCGCTGGCCGGCACAGGAGCAGGGACCCTGGGGACAGACCCGCCGCGCCGGCCCTCGGTCACCCGTCGGTGAGCCCAACCGCCCTTTTGCAGAGGTGCAGCCAGACCGTCGGAGGGAGGCGACCGATCACACCGAGGTAGTGGAACCAGTCGGCGAGAACCGGACTCCGGCTTCCCAGGAGCCTCGGCTGCCTCGAGTACCAGGCGGGGCGGGGCGGGCGCATTGCCTGCGGCGTGGCCAGCGTGCGCGCCCTGCGGGGCTGTCCCGGGCTGGACACCGAGAGGACAGGAGGGAGGCCGGCGGCGTCCCGGGCAGGCGGAGGGCTCGCCGGGCCCGGCGCACGACCGCGTGACTGATGGAGAGCGACGATTAGGGGCCCGGTTCCCGTCCGGGAGCTCGGCCGGGGGAGCGCGGCCCGCGAGCTGCGGGTCTAAGGCTGGCCCTGCCGCCCAGCTCTGCGCGAGAGGCCGGGCCGGGCGCGCCCCAGGCGCGGGTCAGGCAGGGCCCAGACGTCCTCCCCGCCTGCAGAGGTGGGAGGGCCGGGGTTGGAAGAGAAGGGGCGAGCTCGGGTCCCCAGATCCCTCGCCCAGCAGGCCTGGCGTCGACCAAGGCCGCCCTGCCCGGAAGCGGGTCTCGCCCGCGCGGACCTTGTCTTCTTTCGCTTTCTCGCTGCCTCAGCGCAGCCTTGTTCTTCCGCTCCGTTCCGGGAGGAGGCTGAAGCTGGAGGCGGAATGCACGGGCTCCACTCCTTCCTTCCCTCCTTACCGAGCGCAGGCCTGTGCCCGCGCGTTCTGGAGCTGGAGGTGACATGAACCA
The DNA here is from genome assembly GCF_902686455.1 of Sciurus vulgaris. Taxonomy (NCBI): domain Eukaryota; kingdom Metazoa; phylum Chordata; class Mammalia; order Rodentia; family Sciuridae; genus Sciurus; species Sciurus vulgaris. Next base: position 169,600,693 of record NC_136465.1, on the reverse strand, counting down.
ACCCCCAGCCCTGCCGCCCTGGCGCTCAGGTTCTAGAGACTCCCTGGGCCCCTCTCCCTGGGGTCACCTCTCCAGCTTGCTCCGAAACCTTCTCCAGGTCCACGCGTGAGGGCGCACACCTCTGTAGCCATCTGCCCTCCCCCCAAAAGGGCTTCACGAAGGGGCTGGCAAACCTACTTTTACGAATAAAAAAAAGGTTAGAATATATCAAAAATTTTAATGTCTCGAAAGTTTCGCCTCATTTTTGCCCAAAGATTTTAACCAAACGAACGGTGGCAAAACCCAGTGTTGGCCGGGGAGCTGGAACACTGGCCATCTCTAGGCTTCTGGCGGACAGCAGCCTGGCCATCCACTTCCGGAGTTTGACACTACAACTACATACTAGGTCCGCTGACAACCAGCCAGTAGCCTAGTGAGAGGCGCACAGAGGAACAGGCAGCGGGACTTACACCACGGTCGGCTTGGAAGCCCGCGAATGATCCCTCTGTCCATCTCCGGTCCTGAGAGGGGCACAGTCCAGTTCTCCTCCAGATGAGCGCCCCCTGGTGGCTGGTTAGCTCATTTTAACCAGGCAGGCAACACTGCACAGTGCTGAGCTGGATTGTGACTGTCCCCCACTACTGGGAGGTGGGAGCTCTGAGAGGTGAGGCCTGGCAGGAGGGTCTGGGATTTGGAGGCGTGTCCTCAACAGGGACTGTGGGACCATTCTTCTTGGCCCCTTCTTCTGGTTCTTTGGCTCCCTGGCCACAAGGTCCATGGTTTTGCTCTGCCACATGCTCCTGCCTTGCCCTGCAGCCTGGCCACAGGGCCAGCCAATCAGGTGAGCCAGAATAAACATTTCTCCTTATAAACCCAGGCCTCGGGTATTTTGTCATAGTGACGGAAGACTGACTGACAGTCACCCTGGTTTACTTTCTCCTGTTGCAGCTTCTTTTGTTGCTCAAAGATCACTTTAAAGGTATCTTCAATATAATTTGACAAAAATCACCCCTGGTACTACCACAACCGAACTAACAATTTTATTCCTTCATTAGTTTCCAAATGCATACTATGTTTCACATGACTTTTATATTTATGACTATGTCCTAATTTTTTAATTAATTAATTTATTTATTTATTTTGGTACCAAAGATTGAACCCAGGGACACTTAACCACTGAGCCACATCCCCGGCCCTTTTTATCTTTTGTTTAGAGATGGGGTCTCACTGAATTGCTTAGGGCCTCACTAAGTTGCTTAAGCTGGCTTTGAACTTGGGATCCTTCTGCCTCAGCCTCCAAAGTCACTGGGATTAAGGGTAGGTGCCACCACACCCAGTTCTTAAGTTTTCTATTTGTTCTTTTTAGTTATACATGATGCAGAATGTATTTTGACATATCTTACGTACATGAAGTATAACTCCCCATTTTTGTGATTGTGCATGATGTGGAGTTACACTGGTCATGTGTTCATATATGAACACAGGAAAGTTATGACTGATTCATTCTATGTCTTGCCTTTTCCCATCTCCCCTCCATTCCTTTCATTCTCCTTTCTTTAATTCAGTGAACTTCTATTCTCCCCTCACCCCACCCCCTTATCGTGAGTTAGCATCCACGCATCAGAGAGAGTGTTTGGCCTTTGTTTTTTTGGGGCCTGCCTTCTTTCACTTAGCATGATCATCTCAGTTCCATCCATTTACCCGCAAATGCCATAATTTCATTCTTCTTAAGGTTGGGTAATATTCCATTGTGTATGTGTACCACATTTTCTTTATCCACTCATTTGTTGAAGGGCACCTAGGTTGGTTCCATAGATTAGCTATAGTGAATTGAGCTGCTAAAAACATTGAGGTGGCTGAGTCACTGCAGTGGCTGATTTAAGTCCTTTGGGTATGTGCCGAGGAGTGGGATAGCTGGGTCAAATGGTGGGTCCTGTCAAGTTTCCTGAGGGATCTCCACCCTGCTTTCCAGAGTGGCTGCACCCATTTGCAGTCCTGCGTGTGCTAGTTTGAAAGTAATATTATACGAACGTTTCCATATTGCTGAAGACTTGTCACAGCTGTTACTTTTGATGAGCGTGTGCTCTTGTGTGAAGAGGAGATGGAGCCTTGTGTTGAGAGACACTCCTGAACACTGGAGTCTTCGCCTTTTCCTTATTGGTTAGGTCCTCTGTAGAATGTCACCCCCTGGTCCTTTCTTGCCTCCCCTTGAACAGTGATGGAGCCGTCATTCACAGGCTCCCATGACCCCCACCCCTTCACTTGGCTTCACGCAGGGGCTGGGAGCTGCTTCCATCTTTGAACTCTACGAAGGAAACATTTGCTGTTGTAGTATTTGCAACGTAACAACCGCGAGGGTCCCAGGGTCTGCATGTCTCTTCCCCCATCCACCTGGCTTCCCAGGGAGCCGTGGTTGCCATTTTCTCTCAGAAAAGACTTATTGCTTCTGTACAGTATTGCTAACATTTATTTTTTTGGAACTTTAAATTGTTTTGATGCTGTTATGAATAGTATCTTTTAATGTGACATTTTGTAACTTGTTTTCTTACTCCATAGAAATAGTATTCATTTTTAATATTCCTCTTGGGCTTTTCTGAATTTTTGCTGATAGAATAGTTATTGAATGAATAATTCATGAATAAATAATGCTGTTTCCCCACAACATCTCTGTGCTTATTTTTCTTATTCTGGGTCTGGGCCTTATTGAGTTAGCTAGAATTCTTAAATTGCTTTATGCGGTGGAATTGACTCCAGCATCTCACTGTTGGCAGTTGGATTACAAAAGCCACTCTTCATCATGATGTGGTGTATTTTATTCCCATCTTAAAAATCTTTATTTGGATGAAGTGCTGAATTTTCAGACTCTAATCAAATGATCATAATTTTCCTTTTTTATTTATGCCATGGATATAGTACATTATGTGCATAAATTTCCACAAATTGAATTTTCCTTATATGCTGCGAAAACCTCAACTTGGTCACTGCAGATTTTTGTATCAGTATGTTACAGATTTATGTTCTCTAGCATTTTATTCAATATGTTCATTTGATAGAGTCATAAATGAGATTAAGCCAAGGTTTTCTTGTGATTGCAGTGTATCATTAGTGTTATGTTTGCTTCATGGACTATATACTCAATAACACCAAGCTTTTCCATTTTTTGTGACAATTTATACTGCACAAGAATTGCTTATTTCCTGAAAGCACAAAAGAACTTACCAGGGACAACCAGGAATTTGCAGTTTCACATATTTATGGAATGTTCTTATTTTTAAAAATTTTAAATTTGTTCTAGTTAGTCATACGTGACAGTAGATGCATTTATTCATTTTGATAAATCATACATAAATAGAGTATGATTTCTCATTTTTCTGATTGTACATGTTGCAGAATCACATCGGACATGCAGTCACACATGCATATGAGGTATAATGTCTATTTCACTCTACTGTCCTTCCTATCCCCTACCCCCTTCCCCTCCCTTCACTCCCCTCTACCTAAAGTAACTCTGTTCTCTCCGCCCCACATTGTGAATTAACATCCGCATATCAGAGAAAATATTCAGTCTTCAGTTTTTTGGGTTTGTCTTATTTCGCTTAGCAGGATATCCTTCAACTCCATCTTTTTACCAGCAAATGCCAGAATTTCATTCTTAATGCAAGTAACAACTGAGTCCGTTCCTCCTCCCCCACCCACGGCCTCCCTCTCCACCCTGCCCCATGCCTATTCTTTTTTGAAGATCCTAAAACCTGCAAGAAAGTCCTTGATCTCTCCAACTATGCTTGGGCATTGTTTTCTGCGAGCAGATTATTCTCATGCTCTTTGAACAGGGGTCCCACAGATGCCCCTGTTATGGTTCAGACATGAGATGTCCCCCAAAAGCTCATGTCTGAGACAATGCAAGAGAGCTTAGAGGTGAAAGGATTAGATTGTGAGAGTGTTAGCCTAATTAACCGGCTGCTAGGGATTGTCCAGATGACTCCACAGTGCCAGGCTGTGGCTGGAAGGGGCTGGTCAGTGGGGTGTATATTTTGTCCTTGGTGAGGGTAACGTCTCTCCCCTCACCTCTTTCTACTTCCTGGTGCCAAGTCCCCCCAGCTGCTGTCCTCTGCCAACGCATTTCATCGCCATGATGTCCTGCCTCACCTCTGGCCATGTCCATGGAGTTGGCCATCTATGGACTAAGACCTCTGAAACCGTGAGAACCCAAATGAACTTTTCTTCCTCTACTTGTTCTTGTCGGGTCTTTTGGTCACAGGCGGGGAAAAGCTGACTAAAACACGCCCAGGGGTCAATAAATACAGGTGAAGATGCTTAACGTCGTTAGCACCAAAATGCACGTTCAGCCCATTGGCTGGAGACCAGCTCACTGACCGACTTGGAGAAGGAGAGAGGACACCTGTGGAGAGGGCCGCATGGCGGGAATGTGGGAAGGCTGGCTGGAGGAGCTCTGAGCCCGGGGAGCCCGGCATCAGCACCCACCTCTAGAAGCACCTGCACGGTCACGGTGGAAGGCGCACAGGGAGGAACAGGCGAAGGCGTCCTCCGGGCGCACAGGACGGAAACGCCTGCAAGCGTCCCTGTGGGAAGACCGCACGTTCACAGTCTGCACGCTCACCTTCGCTGGCACAGAGCAAAGGCGACTCTGTGCCGCTGACCCGGAAGGAGGCCCAGGATGCAGGTCAGCAAAGGAAGCCAGAGGAAACCGGCCTCTCAGTGTTTAAAAAGTATTATATATGTGATGTAGGACTACAGAACATTCTGGAAGGAACTCCACCAATCAAACGGGCTTACCGCCCCTTGGCTGATGGGCAGTTCACACCGGTACTTTCCATTCTTCTGTCCTACTGAATTTTGCTATAATAATCATGTGTTATTTTATAATAAAACCCAATAAAATAAAAACCACCTCATAAAGAGCCAGATGTGGTGGCACACACTGCATTAGTCAGGGTTCTCTGGAGGAACGAATGGACAGGAAGTATGATTATAAAAGAGGATTTATTAGATTGGCTCACACGACCAGAGCTGGACAGTCCACCATGGCCGTCTGCAGCTGGAGAGCCGGAGGAACCAGCAGCTGCGCAGCCCAAGAGGCCGAAGCCCCAGAACAAGAGGGAACAGTGCTGCCCTAGTCCCAGACCAAGGCTTCTGGAAACTCCCTGGAGAATCCCTGGCAGAGTCCGCTTTGAAGAGTGAAGAAGCGGAGACTCCGATATCCTCAGAGGATGGAAGCAGCGATCAAGAACCTGCTCAAGTAGAGTCCGCACCTGGCGCTTCCTTGTTCTTCCGGCTTCTATTCCATCCCAGCCACCATCCTATTGGGCGGTGCTGCCCCTGCTTAGGGAGGGGCTTCACTTCAGTTGGCTACCCCGCGTGCCAATCATTCCTAGACACGCCCTCATGGACACACCCAGAGGCCTCTTAATCATCGGCATCCCTCCATCCAACCAAGTTGAGGATTCAGATCGACAGGTCCACACCCATAGCAGCCCTGTGGGAATCAGCAGCCCTCGTGGGAGGCGGGCAGGAGCGGACGGGGCCTCGCCTGCACTGTGGGAACCCGGATCCCCACATTCAGGCCCGAGTCCTTCCCACTCTCCATCACAGGTCCAGGTGGTGCACTGCCATCAAGAGAACTGGCTGAGGATGGAGAGGGTCACCGGGCGGGGGCCTCCAGCGGGTGCCACAGTGCCACTGTCTCCGAGGGCGCCCTGGTGCTACTCTCGCTGCAGGTGGCTGCGGGTCTTGGTCCAGAAGAGTTGCAGCTTCATCCTCCCCAGAAATCAGAAATGTGAGAGCCCCTTACACTTCTCCTCTTGATCCCCAGAAACTGTTTTTGATATGTCACCTGGCGGAAGGACTGTGCAGATGTCATCACAGTTACTAATCAGCTGACCATAAGAGGAAGGGCCACCTGGGTGGCCCTGGGAAGAAGACAGGCAGAGCAGAGGGCGAAGCGATCTGCCGCGGGAGAGGATGCGAGTCCCGCTCTGGAAGCCTGGGAAGGAAAGGGTTCTGCCAACCCGTTCCAACAAGACGGGAGCGGTTTTCTCCCCACGACCCCGACCTGTCAAAAGCCAAGACAAGCTTGGGAACCGGCCGAGCTGCACGGGCTTCTCCCCCTACAGTGCCGGGACGGTCGGGAGCGCGGGTCAGTCAAGTGGCTAAGTTTGCGGTGTGATTAGACATCCACAGAAACAAGCAGCGAGGGACAAGGGGCCTTCAAGAGTGTGACAATGTCTCACGTCTCCATCAGGGAAACAGGTAAGACTCCAAATCTTCACCAGGCACCGTGGTAAGTGTGCAACAATTAATTCAGCTGTATACTTGATATTCTAAAACCCAGTTAAAAATGTAATGAGCAAACAAGTCATTATCCTTAGCTGTTAAATTGTAGTTCTGTGGCAGTATGGGCAATGTGGTCATAGAGTTTAATTTCTTAAAAAAAAAAAAAAACAAACTCTGTTTTTGATTTTCTTTGTAGACTGGTCCATGATTGTATTTTTACATCCCAGATTTTTTTTTTTAATCCTTCTCTGATTGTGAAGAACAAATTTATGGGTATAAATCAGTTTTGAATGGCACTACAGGGTTAACGTCCCTAATCTGAAATCCAAAATTCCAGACTTTTGAGTTACCAACGTCACGCCCAACAAGGAAATTCCACAGAACGAAACTTGTTTCATGCACATTTTTTTAAAAAAAAATTATATAATTACTCAGGCTTTGGGTATAAGGTGTATATGAAATATCAATAAATTTCATTTTTAAACTTGAGTCTCACGCATGAGACCTCTCATTATGCATATGCAAATAGCCCGCATCCAAAAAGCTCTGAAATCCACGCATAAAGGTGTTGAAACCTGAATATAGGAAGAAATGCTTACTTTCCTTTTTTTCTGGATCTGTGGGGGGAGGGGCTTCCGGGAGAGCCACCTCCCCACCCTCCCCCTCTCCCGAGGGAGGAAGAGCACTTGGGAATTTTGGAGGAGGGTGGGGCCATCCACAGCTCCGCCCTCGCCTCCACCTTCCCGGGGAGCTGAGCCAGCCTTTCCTTCTGCTCCTCTGAGTTAGGCGCTGGGGGCTGCTTGCCCAGGGCCGGCAACTGCCCCTGTGTTGGGTGAAGTGGCCACACTCCCGCATGACCCACGGAGCAGCGACCTCCTTCTCCAGCAGCTCCGTTGGTGGCATTTTGATCCCCTGCCTCATTCTTGTGGCTATCTGGCTTGTGGTGTGGACCAGCAACTGAGAAGCACAGAGTCCATGGGGCGAAATAAAACCCAGAGACCGTGTTGCCAGAGTTTGAATTCCAGACTTGAGCTCTGGGTTACGAAGGTTCCGTGAAGTCACACACTTGGGGCTCACAGGGCTGGGTGGCCTTGTCCTCATGTGTGGCTGCTTTGAATACAGCCAGAATATATACATGTAAATAGTAGTAGATCTTATCAATGTCGGTCCCCTTGGCCTTAGTAACCAGGTGCATCTGGGACAAAGCATCTGTGACAGGAAAGAACAATGCTAGGGTCTTTTGAGTATTCATAGATCGGTAAGTGGGGAGCAATTATTTTCTCCTTTTATAGAGTTTCTCCACCATGGTTGAACGAAGCGCTTATTCTTTTTTTGTACGGGGGATTGAATCCAGGAGTGCTCTACCACTGAGCTACATGCCCAGCCCTTTATTTTTATTTTGAGACAAGGTCTTAAAAGGAATAAAGTTGCTCAGGAGGCTGGCCTCAAACTTGTGATCCTCCTGTTCCAGCCTCCCTAGTCAGTGGGATTGCAGGTGTGTGCCATCCAACCTGGCCACATTCAACCCTTTTACTACACATTTGCTGTAGGGACTGGTTGTGTACAGGGACCACCTCTAACTTGCTAGTTTAAGAAACAAAAGACTTGTAAATGGAAAGTATACAACACTGCCAAAAGAACATGGGGAAAAAAGACATACGGAAATGAGAAGATCATTGTTCATAAATTGGAAAATTTGATGTTGTTTAGATGTTAATGCTCCCTAAAGAGATCTGCAGATTCAATGTGGTCCCTACAAAAATCCTAATAAAGGTTTTGCAGAAATAAAAAATTCTGTCCTAAAATTCATAAGAAAATGTAAAGAACCCTGAATAGTTAAAACAATCTTGAAAAGAAGAACAAAGGTGGAGGACTCGTACTTCCTGATTCAAAATTGACTGCAAAGCTACCAGAAAACTGCATGGTACTGACATAAAGGACAGACCGTCAGTCATGGAGTAGAAGAGAGAGCTCAGAAGGAAACCCTCGACAAAAAGTTAGATATCTTCTTAATATTCTGCAAGAAGATATCTAACTTTTTGTCGAGGGTTTCCTTCTGGAGTTACTCCACATGCAAAAAGTAACTCAAAGTGCATCAAAGACCCAAGAAAAAATTGATAATTCCATAGTTCAGCTATTGTGAGTTGAGCTGCTGTGAACATGGATGTGGCTGCGTCACTATAGCATGCTGATTTTAAGTCCTTTGGGTATAAACTGAGGAGTGGGATAACTGGGTCAAATGGTGGGTCCATTCCAAGTTTTCTGAGGAATCTCCACACTGCTTTCCATAATGGTTGCACCAATTTGCAGTCCCACCAGCCATGTATGAGTGGACCTTTTCCCCCACATCCTCACAGACATTTATTGTTGCTTGTGTTCTTGATAACTGCCATTCTGACTGGACTGAGATGGAATCTCAGAGTAGTTTTCATTTGCATTCTTCTGTCCTTCAGCAGATGAATGGATAAAGAAATTGTGGTATATATACACAATGGAATATTACTCAGTCTTAAAGAAGAATGAAATTCTGGCATTTGCTCATAAATGGATGGAGCTGGAGAATATCATGCTAAGTGAAATAAGCCAGTCCTCCCAAATCAAAGGCCAAATGTTTTCTCTGGTATGCGGATGCTAATTCACAATAAGCAGGGAGGTAGGGAAGAATAGAGGTACTTTAGATTAGGTAGAGGGGAGTGAAGGGAGGGGAGGGGAAGGGGTAGGAAGGACAGTAGAATGAATCAGATGTTATTACCCTGTGTGCACACACGACTACATGACCGGTGGGATCCTACATCATGTGCAACCAGAAGTATGAGAAGTTGTACTCCATTCATGTATGATGTGTCAGAGTGCATCTGCTATCATGTATGACTGATTAGGACAAAATTTTTAAAAGAAATAAATTGATGAAACTCTTAGCAGAAAACAGGGCAAAAGCACCATGGAACAGGACTTGGTGGTGCTTTCTTGTGTATGACACCAGAGACACAGATCACAAAAGAAAAACAGAGAAACTGGACTTTATGTAATCTACAAACTTGTGTACCGAACGACGCTGTCAGCAGAGCCAGATGGTGACTTCCAGAATGAGGGAGGACCTTGCAGATCACGTGTCTGCCTCAGGATTGGTATTGAGAATATGGAGAGAGCTCCCAACTCATCTGCGGCTGAAAATCTCACCCCACTGAAACCCGGGATTCAGCTAGACAGCCCTTGAAAGTAGACACTTGGGGCTGGGTTGTGGCTCAGCTGTGGAGTGTTTGCCTAGCACGCCCTGGGTTCGAATCTCAGCACCGCATAAAAATAAATAAAATAAATGTCCATCAGCAACTAAAATAATAAAAATTTGAAAATAAAGAAAATGCCCTCCTCCAAAAAAGAAAAAAAAAAAAATGTAGACACGTGAGCAGCCAATAGGCACGTGAGATGCTCAGCACCACTAAAGACAACGGGACGCAGCCAAATCACAGGAGAGCACCCTGCGCCTGGCAGCACGGCTAGTGCTGGAAACAAGAGAGACAGCAAGTGCTGGTGGATGGGCAGAAACAGGACCGCCAGTTACCAGGATGTAAACTGGAGCAGCCTTTACGGAAAGGACATGCCGGTTCCTTTCAAGACAATTGAAAGCAGAGTTAGCATTTGACCCAGTGACCCTGCTTCTGGGTAAACACCAAGAGGAGGTGCAGCCTGGGTTCAAGGAGACGCCTGCTCCCCACGGAAGCAGTAGGTCTAACAGCCTCCGCATGAAGCCACCTAAATATCCAGGAACACGCCTGCAATACCAGGCACTGGGGAGCTGAGGCAGGAGGATGGCGAGTTCAAAGCCAGCCTCACAACCTAGGCCCTAAGCAACTCAGTGAGACCCTGTCTCTAAATCAAATATTAAAAAGAACTGGGCATGTGGCTCAGAGGCGAAGCCCCTCGGTTCAATTCCCAAGAAAAGAAAAAAAGGGGAAGGTGGTATCTGCATACCACAAATCATATTCCAATGATGGCGAATCCTGCTACCTGCCCGCGGGTGGACCTGGAGGCCACGCTGATATCTGACAGAAGCCAGGCACGGAAAGACAAATAGCACGTGATCTCGCTTCAGCGTGAAATCGCAGAGTCCAGCCCAATGAAGCCGGGGGTGGAGGTGGTGCCAGGGGCTGGAGGAGGGAAGAAGGAGGCCGTGTCTGTGAAGGGTTCGAAGTTTCCTTTATTCAAAATGAACACCTGGAGGTCTCCTGCGCAGTCTAGATTGACGATACCTTTGTCACACACTTACAAATTGGCCTGGAAGGTCCATCCTGGGTTTTGTGTGGTGTTGCTGGGGATTGAACCCCAGGCCTCATGGAGGCCAGGCGAGCTCTGTGCCACTGAGCTACACCACCTGAGTCACAGGAAGAGCTGCCGGGCTGTTGGGGAGCAGCCCCAGAAGGTAGATCTTATATCAAGTGCCAGGATGGTCCATTGGGGCGTCAGCTGACCAGACTGAGAAATGCCCAAGGAACTGCAAATCATTCTTTCCAAGGAAGACTGGCCTGCAGGTCTGCACACTGAGCGGGGACACCTGCCTTGAATGTGGGCAGCACCATCCAATGGGCCGGGTCCAGGATGGACAAGGAAAGCTGAGGGAACCCTTCCTGATGTCCGGTCTCACCAGGTGACCTCTCTGTGCCAAATGTGCTCCGTCATTGTGATGCCATGTGCCCCAAGGTCCTCATCAGAGCTGGTACCATGCTGTTTAGATTTTCAGCTCCAAAACTGCAAACTGAACACATCTCTATTCTTTGGAAGTTACCCGGTCTCCGGTGTTTCATTATAGTAACAGGAAACAATTGCTCTTATCAGGAAAGGAGCACACACACACACACACACACACTCGAGCTAGAAGAAGTCTTTTGGAGATGGCAGGTAACTCTGGTGTGGACGGTGTACAGGTGTCTTCTTACCTCCAAACCCATCCAGATGTGCGCTCCATCTGCAGCTTGTACCTCAACAGCACAGTCAAAAAATTGATACAGGCAAGTATCTTCAGAACCCTTAGTGCTCTGTGACATTCTGCTTGGGAGTGTGAAGAAATATAAGATATGCTCCTGTTTTCAAACTACTCCTAAGTAACTTAGAAAAATAAAACAGGGCTGGGGTTGTGGCTCTGTGGTGGAGCACTTGCCTAGCAGGTGTGAGGTGCTGGGTTCGATTCTCTGCACCACATAAATAAATGAATAAGATAAAGGTCCATGGACATCTAAAAAAAAACCCCAAAACATAAAAGAAACATTCACCACAACAAAAAGAGCGTCCTCACCCCCTGCCTCACCACACACACACCTTTCTCATGTGTTTGAGAGGCGGCGAGGCCAGCAGGGGGTTCAAACTGCTGTCCAGCGATCCTGGCCCACGCGCTGTCTCTGGGCTGTGCCCCTGGGCCTAAGGCACAGTGACCCCTAGCTTCCTGTCGGGGTAAGTCAGGTTTCAGGCCCCAGCGGGTGGGGTCTACAGCCAGAGCAGCTCCCATCCATCCCACACTCACCGGCCACCTGAAGCCTGGTTGGTGGCCCCTGACGTGAGCTAGACAGACTGGCACATGCAGGTCCCCTCCTGGCCCCTGGGGCCCCCCTGGGCTATCCTGACCCAGGACCCCCTGCTGCTGTCACAGACCTCAGTGGAGGCGGAGCCAACTCACTGGCCGCTCTGGAGAGCTCAGCACCTGGGCAAAGCCCTCAGGTCTCCCGGTGACCGGCCACTGAGGGCCCCGTGAGGGTGTGGACGGGCCGGCTTTCTGAAACAGATCACACCTCAGAGGGGATGGGTGGGCGTAGGCCTGGCGAGGAGGCCTGTGTCACCTCAGAGGCACGTGAGGAGTCTCCCCAGACCCAGAGGAAGTGGGGGACAGAGGCAGGGGCTCGATGGCCCCCTTGGGCATGGTGGTTCCTGGGTTTCTCTCGCAGGAGTGTGAAGATTTGCCTGGTGGGGAGATGCATGGACAAGCGTGGCCGAGGAGACCCCGGCGCCAGGCAGGGTGGCCTGGGCTGAGGGGGGCCTGCAGGCCCGAGGGCTTTCCAAGGAGAGCAGGTGGAGGGAAGCAGGACACGCTCCCCCACTGCGGAGGTCGCCTCCAGAGTCTGGGCACGGATTTCAGTCTCTTCCAAGGGTACCCGACCTGTTCCTGAGAGTGCCCTTTACCTCCTGGCCCAAGTGGAGGCCTGGACTTTGCTCAGTTCACACCTATTTCATGGCTGAGGAAACCAAAACCCAGAAGTGGGACCCGGCAAGGTGGGGTCACAGATGGCCCTGGCACCCGTTCTCTAGGTCATCCTCCCAGCCATTCCATAAAAGAAACAAACTCCCTACTGGGTGAAAAATAAATAAATAAAAAAGAGCTGGGGACCCAGCTCGGGAGTAAAGCATCCCAGGGTTCAATCTCCAATACCAAAAAACATAAATAAAATAAAACCCTGGGTCGCAAGGCGTACAGACCACTGGACTATGCCAAGTGTCGGTGTACCTGCCTGTCCCTGTCCTTAAAAACCTTTCTCAGATTTCTCATGATACAATGGGGGGGGGGGGGGGACCACTCCTTCTTTCCCCTGAGGCTGTTGGTTGTTCTCTATCTTAGGTGTCCCACTCTGAGGACCCTGATTTTAAGAAGAGACTCCTAAGAATCATAGGAAGAAGTTTCTGGTACGCAGATGTTCATTCTATTAGTGTCGACCCCTGCCCGGGTCTTGTACTGCCTGGGTGGCCCCCCTGAATTTCTACCCCGCACTCTTCTGGCTTATCTTTGAGGACAGGAGGACCGAAGCTCATAAGTTTCTCTTCAGGTGGGCCAGGACTGGTTGGGTCTCAGAATGACATTAGTTCTTTTAAAATTACTTTTTATTGGTGCATTATTAATTGTACATAATAGCGGGATTCATGGTGACATATTGCTACAACCTTTTTCATTATAATTCTGCTTATTAAATGACATCTCGGTACCATGGCCAATTTGGCACAAGAAGAAGTGGCACCTGAATTTCCAGGGAAAGTCTCCACCCATTCCCAGAAGAGGCAGGGCGAGTCCTCCCCTCCATCAGCCTATCCAACCCTCAAGTCCTTCACCCTGGATCTATAACCTCCCGACCCCCAAGGGACAGGAAGCAGCTCTGTAAATTTATCCCCCACTTCAGTCAATCCTGTTATTGGTTCCACAATTCCCGGAGGGAAAAGGCACCTGGTCTTTGGGGTCAAAACTTGGTAACACCCTGTATTATAAAAACTTGAAATAATCTAAATGTTCAGGAGCGAGGAGAAAAGAACAGCCCCCCGCCCCGCCCAGTCCTAGTCCTTCGCTTTTCCTTCTCTTCTCGCTCCTCCCACGTGATTCCCAAAGCGCATCCCAGCACCAAGCAGGTCAGGGGCGGGGCCTAGTCCTGGCCAATCGGAGTGGACGTTGGCCTTTCCCCGCCCCCTTCCTCTAGGAACCTGTGGGGCCCGCCCTGGGCTGGGCGCGCGCTGAAACCTGTCTGTGGGAGGGAAAAACAGGTGACTGGTGAGATTTTTGCTGCGTGGTTCCAGACACACACGTGCCCGTAGTATCCCTAAGCTTGTGAGGCAGGTGTGCCAACTAATCCTTTTGCTCCATCAGCCACTTTGGTTTGGTTTTGGACACTTAAAACAGCAGTGTCTAATCTTTCCCTAATTAAAGGACCATGCATATCCCGGTGTGGTGGTGCACACCTGCGCTCCCAGCTACTCGGGAGGCTGAGCCAGGAGGATCCCAAGTGTAAGGCCAGCCTTAGCAATTTAAGAACACCCTGTCTCAAAATGGGGATGGGGCTGGAGATAGAGCTCAGCGGTAGAGCCCTCGTGGGGCATGCCCAAGCGAGGCTGGGTTTAATCTCCAGTACTGCGAAAAGAAAGAGAAAAATATCTTATGTAGTCAGGAGAATATTTTGCAATATGAAAAACTATCTATGAAGTATTGAACTGCCATATAACCCAGCTATACACTCATCGGTGTTTATGCTGAAGAATTAATGTCATCATATGGTAAACAACATGCATATCCGTGTTTACAGAAGCACAACTCACAATAGCCAAACTATGGAACCAGCCTAGGTGTCCATCATCATCAGAATGGATAAAGAAAATGTGGTATGTATATGCAATGGGATTATATCAGCTCTAAAGAAAAATGAAATCATGTCATTTTCAGGAAAACTGATGGAACCTGAGAACATTTTGTTAAGTGAAATAAGCCAAACTGAGAAGGTCAAGGGTCGTTTTCGGTCATATGTGGAAGCTACAGAGGAAAAGGGGAAAGAAGGGGGGAGGGAATCTCATGAAAACCAAAGGGAGATCAGTGGAGCAGAAGGACCAGGGGGTGGAGGTGGGTGCGAGGGGGAAGGGCCAGAGAGTGATATTGGCCAGACGATATTGCTATATTGTACGCATGTACGAATGTGTAACAACAAGCCCGTCATTATGTACCATAAAGCACCGAGAGAAAATGTGGGGAAAACCTGCCCATGAAAACACGGAAGCACCGAACGTCAGACAATTCTAAGTGAAAACAGCAAGATGAAAAAGGTGCAGATCTGTAGAAAGACTAGGGTCCTGGGAATAGAGAGAAAAGTCAAATCATGCAGCCTGGATGGAGGGCCCTGGGTAGACAGTCTAGTGACAGCTTGTAAAGCCAGCACTTCAAAACTCAAAGCAAGAAAAAGCGCAGAAGGAAATTCCAAGCCAGACTGTCAACAACTGCCACCTTTGACCAGGGCGGGTTTTCCCCTTTTTCTTTTTTAAAATAAAATTTGCATGTAATGCTCATCCCTGACTCTCAAAATAGCAGCTAAAGCACAGGAAAGAAAAGTCATGTTCCGATGGGTGGACAGGACAGCCTGGGGACTTGACAGGGTGCGGGCCTGCGGGACCTGCAAGGATTTCGGTGGAGGGGGACACAGAGGGCTCCTGGGCCCCCTTCCTTTCCGCTGGAATCTGGTGGAGCAGGTTCCGGGGACACCCATTGTGTGCAAACCCGGGTCTAAGCCAGCAGGGACCTCGGGGAGACCGCGCAGGGAGGCCACCTGGTGGCGAGCGAAGGTTCTCACCGGGGCCGCCGCGGGTTGTCCCGCTCGCCATCAGAAGAATCGACCTAGCCGAGGACGCAAGAGCAAAGCTCTTTATTCTTACGCTGGAGCACGAAGGAGGCGGCACGTGGGGGACAGAAATCTGGGCCTGACTCAACCAGAAGACAAACTGCGTGGCTTTATAGTGCTTCCAAGGTAGGCAGGGCCGGGTCTCCACGTCGCCGCAGGTAGCGATGGGGTTTCAGCTGCGCCTGCGCCTGCGCGGGTCCTCATCCCGCCTCTTCTGTCTCCGCCTCCGTGTCATCTTTGCTATGCTGATGAGGAGAAGGCAGCAGGTTAGTGTTCTGTCTGAGGGGAGCTGATGGGTAACTAGGTTAATTGCTTTGCTTCCCTTGGCCCCAACCTCTTTGAAGCCTGAGCTGACCTCCCAGCCTCCCAGCTCCTGGTGTGTTATCTTAATTCCATAACCTGGAAGACTGGCCCACTTTTTAACTCCCAATTTCCAGGTATGTTTGTTAATCCCATGAGATGGGGGCTAACTTAGTTGTCTGGATATGGAGAGGACACAAGTCCCGCTCCCCGGGACCTGTCCATCTTATTGTTCCCACTCATTGCAGGGCACCTGTCTAAAGAGCATGTGGGAGTGAGTGACAGCAGAGTGGAGGTAGGGGTCCAGCTGAGGCAGGACTGAGTCGGGGTGACAGCGCAGTCTTGAATGCGTCTGTCCAAGCCCAAGGGGCCCACGTGGACCTCCCAGTTGGTCCCCTGCATCTCTTCTGCCAGCCTGCTGCTCCCTCCCACCCTGGTCCCCTCTTATTCCACCCAGAGACCTTCTGCTTCATCTCTCTTCTCCTCTGGGATCCTGCTTTCCTAGGTCTTGGATGGGGTCGAGTCTCCGTGGCTTCCTCCGAAGTTAAACCATCTTGTTCTGGTCTTTTTTTTTTTTTCTTTCAAGAGTTTCTGGGAGGAAAAACAGCACAGCACAATTATTTTGTGTCATTTAACTTTAAAAAAGAAAAGAGCCAGGTGCACTGGCACGCTCCTGTAATCCTAGCTACAGGGAAGCTGAGGCAGGAGGGTCCCGAGTTCAAGGCCAGCCTGATCGAGTTTGTGAGAACCTGTCTCAAAAAGAAAAAGAAAAAAAAAATTAGAAGAACTGGAGGTTTAGCTTAATGGGAAAAGTGTCCCCGGGTTCAATCTCTAGTGAAAGAAAGAAAGAGAGAGAGAGAGAGAAAGAAGGAGGAGGAGGAGGAGAAAGGAAGGAAGCAGGAAGGAAGGAAGGAAAACTTTGAGACAGTGCTAGGGCCTGAATATTTGTGTTCCCCCAAAATTCCTAGGTCAAGACCTAATCCCTAAATGTTGGCACTAAGAGGAGGGGCCTTCGACTGGTGATGACGTCATGAGGGAGCGTGTTTGCCCCTCCTGCCAGGCGAGGAGGCAGAGGGAGCCCAGACGCCAAGACTGCGCGGCTGGCCTCACCAGCTTCCAGAGTTGTGAAGGACACCTTTCTATTGCTTGGAAATTGCCTGGTCTGAGATACATTGCCGTAGCCGCCCGAGCAGACTAAGACACTGCCAGCCACATCACCTCCCTGTCCTGCTGCTCTTGGGCTGCCATTACAGAAGGCCGTGGATAGAGTGGTTATAGAACAGACACGTATGTCCCACAGTTCCGGAGGCCCATGGCCCAGGTCAAGGTGCTGGCCCATTGTGTTCCCAACAGGGGGTTTCTTCTTTCTGGTTGGCAGGGGGTCACCAGGCTTCTCTGTGTGGTGCTTGGGGGGGCGGGGAGGACCCTCTCTAGTTTCTTCCTCCTCTAATTTCTTCCTTCCTCAGATTAGGGGCTGTCCTTAGGTCTGCATTCAACCCTGGTCACCTCCCCAAGCCCCCCAGGCTACCCCCCAAACATGCCCCACCAGGCTTAGCTCCTGAGGTATGTCCAGAGAACTCTCTATGGCTCAGTGGCCTCCTCTGTAAAGTCAGGAAGACCCTCTTCTTGGCACCGGGTCTTGAAGGAGCCTCAAGGGAGAAGCAACAGGTGACCAGGGCTGTGCAGGACAGTCTCATCTCCAGGGGTACTTGATACTGTTTGAACCTTCAGGCCACCATATGCTATGTGCTCAGGGACATCCATGCAAACGTCACTGCCCCCCCCCCACATGTTCTCCCTTTAACCCTTGGTTTCCATGGATTTGGGTCAAAGCACCCTGAGCTCACCTGCTGCAGCTGCTCATAGCACGGCTGTCTCTTCTCAGCTGCTCTTCCAGCTTCTGAGCCCAGGCCCTTAGACTTTCTCCCTTCTTCAGTTTCTTCCAATCTTTAGAGAAAGCGCGTAAATCCGAGAGAAGGAAGAGGGGTGCTCATTCCACCGCCCTTCAAGAGAGCAGTTTTAGTCATGGCCAGTGGGGTGCTGCCAAAGGCGCTTTGCACGTACCTGCTGGTTTGGGTTGAGACTTGGCCACCGGTCACACGAAGTTTGGCAGCCTTGGCCAAGTCTGGCATGGCCCGGGTTGCCTGGTAGGCACGCCTGTTCTTCCTGAGAATCTGAAAGGTGCTTCCAAACTCGTAGACACTCTCACTAAGAGCTGTGAGGTAGGACGCCTCCCCATCCGCCTGCTCCAACTCTGGCTCGCTGGTGGACTCGAGGCGGTTGGCCTGAGCTTTGATTTCTTTATTGTGGATATGTTCTTTCAGGTTGGTCACAATACTGGTGACCCCAGCTACTGTCCCCAAACTTTGGCCAGCAACTGTAAGCATCAGGCTTCCTCCTGCAGTTACTGGAGCGAGGGCAAAACCCAGGATGTCATGACTCCAGAGGCAATGGCAGCAGGGTTGGCCACCATGTTGATCTTGCTGATTTTCTTATGGGTGGCATCGATGTCATCTGCTAGGGCTCGGAGCTTTCTGATGGTCTCTTCTTGTTTCTGTTTCCACTCTGGGAACTCTTTCAAAATATTTTTTCTAAAACGTTCCCAAAGATGTTTTCCTTCATCTGACAGATCTGCATCTGGTGGCTTCACAATTTCACACACAGCATTGTCCTTGTCCCTGTGGATGAGTGGAACCAAGACAGGGCTTCAGCCTTCCAGATGGAAAAGCCCGACTCTCCATCTTCAGGCTTCAGGGTGTTCTACTACTCCCAACTCTGAGCCCCTGGCATCTCCCTAAAAAGTCCCTGGAAAGTTCGAGAGTATCACTGAAAGGTTTAACCTGTGCAGGAAGCTACTGGGTCCACGAAGAGAAGAAATGTGTAAGAGGGACTCCCGGAGGAACCTCAGATGGGACAGGCAGAGCTGGCCCGAGGACATTTCAGCTGTGGTTCAGGGAACCAGAGTACTGGCGTGGAGGAGGGGCCGTGGGAAAATGCTAGAATCTTGCTTGAGAAAAGCAAGGAGGGAGGGAGGGAGGGAGGTGGGTAGCTAGGAGAGAAAGGAGGCCAGGTGAGGGGCAGGGGCGGGGAGATCCTCCAGCCCAGCGAGTGAATGAGAGGCGGGAGGGGCCGTGGGTGGAGGTGTCCTCCCGCCTGGCGACAGCCTTGACTTGGCTACCCTGGCATGGCTTTGCCTCTCCGAGAAGCTGCACCCTGAGGGGGTCAAAATAAATTACGATGAGTGTTCTGGATGGTCGATGGTCTCTCGGCCTTGGCCACCTTCCTTGCCCCTCATGGAAGAAGCTTGGGAGGGACCCAGGAGCTTCCCTGGCCTCTCACAGGGCACAGTGTCAAGCGGTCTTTGCTCGTCTGGCTGAGCTGGCCTCCGGGGAGAGCAGGCTCAGGTGAGGGCAGAGGCAGTTCCCTTGGGCACAGACTCCAGCCAGACATCATCTCAGGTTTCCTCCAGGTGAGTGGAGGAGGCTGGAGATGACACAGGTGTGCTGGCCTGATGCCAGAGCTGGAAAGAGCCCAGAGAGGATCAGAGTCACCATCTGCACTTCCCAGAGGAGGTGCTTGAAGCCCAAAGAGGAAAAGGGACCCTTCCCAAGAAGGACATGGGGCCAGGATGGAACTCTGGACAGGATACCAAGCTGTGTGATGCTCAGTACTTCCACACCTGGCAGTTGATGTCAGTTCTCTTACTGAAGCACAGCTGTGCCTCAGAAGCCAAAGGAGATGGGTCCCAGGTCCCCCTGCAAGTAATCCACCAATACTCCCGCCCCTTATGTACAATGATGGTGTATTTGCACATGACCCATGCCCTCTCCAAACACTTAAGTCATCTCCAGATTGCTTACAATACCTAAGCCGCATAAATAGCTCTTTGTATTGTTCATGAAACCGTGACAAAGGAGAGAAGATCTGTTCACGCTCAAGACAGATGTCGCCATCCATGTGGAACCACAGAGTTCACAAGCTGCGCTGGGTGACGTGGACATGGAGCCCTGGGCTGCAGGGTGCCGCCATGTTTATGGATACATCAACGCATTTACCTTTTAATAGATTTCTCTACACACACGCGCGTGCGCACGTGCACACACACACACACAATTCCAGTAGGAAAAGGCTGGAAATCAAAACCACCACCAAGAAAACCCTTTAGTATTAACAAATGAATGAATTAGGTCCAATGACCAGTCATGGGTAGATGCAAATCAGAGGGTTCCCAGGGGCTTGCAGTGGGGCAGGGGCAGGATGCAGGCAAGGAGGTTGACCCTGCCGAGGAACCCAAAACTGTACAGAGGTCACAATCCATCCCCCTGATCTCGGTTTCTTCCAGGTATATGAGGACAAAGAGAAAGAGCAAATAGAGCTTAGCTGCAAAGATCCGCCAGCTAACGTGCTACCGTGCATTAGCTATACAGTTTTGTTTGGACGTGGCTGACAGCTCATGGAAGCTTGGCTTCATGTGTCTCTTAGTTAAACCCAACACTGTGGGGTTGTGGACACCTGTGCCCCGGCACCTCCTGTGTTAGATAGCCACATCTACTGGCACAGACTAAGCCTGCCATGTGGTTCTCTGAGATCCTCTGCACCCGCTCTGCCCAGTTCACCCAGTAGCAAGGGCTTGCCGCTGGCCTGGATTGTGCCGGTGGTATCACATCTGCTGATTGATGGGTAACTGGCCTTAAGTTCATGAACTAGTTAATATAGTATTTCCTTGGTGATATGTGAGCCCTAACAAACTGAGTCCTGGGACTGAGTCCTTGCCTTCTTGGGACTCACAGAGGTGAAGTTCCTGGGTGGGCAATTGCTGTCCTTGAAGTCCTATTGCCCAATGCCACACACCTGACTGAATCTTGACTTGCTCTTCAAAATATTTAGTTAAGCCTTGAGGAATGTTTTCCCCAGGGAAAAGACCTTCACATGCATCATGGGCCCAGTGAGAGGAACAGGCCCACTTCACACCTGGCGGGGCCCGAGCACACAGATTCCCAATTGTGAGGTTCCGGCAGCTGCGACAGAACCAGCCTTCCCCCCAGGGGCTGTGCTCTGCCAGGTACCTTGGCAAATCAACAGCAGCCTTGCGTCCTTTCCTTGCCTGCTTGTCCCGCAGTCTCTCTGCAGCAGATCCACGTCCTCAGGATTTTCTGATTGGAAATGTGGAAAACAAGGTTACTGCCTGTATCATAAAACCTCATGAAGTTCAAGTGTGGAGGGGTTTTAGTTTATGCAAAATTGAAATTATACTGAAACACACAACATACTATATATTTGCAAACTATTATTTTAAATTTTTATATAAAGTCATGTACACAATGAAGTACTCGGTTCAATAAATTTTGACATTGATATTGAAGGATAGCAAAATACACTACCCTAAAACATGCCACTTTAGCATGAGGATTTTGAGCTGAAGGCAATTGAAAAGAAGCAGATACAGTGGTCTTCCCCTATATCCCCCAGGGGATATGAGACCAAGGCCAGCACCAAACCCTATAACATTATTATACTAGGTGACTAATGTGAATGCAGCATATACACTGTGGAAACACTGACAAGGGGACCATTCATGTCCTGCATGGGATACAGCAGGACAGAGCAAGAGCCCATCATCCTACTCAAAACACTGCACAGGTTAAACCTAGTGAATTATTTCTGGAATTTTCCACTTAATATTTTTTGGGTTGTGGTTGGCCATGGGTAGTTTAAATTATGAAAAGCATAACTAGGAATAGGGGTTACTACTGTACACTTAAGTAATTGCCACCCAGATCAAGATGTAGAGGCTGGGTGCGGTGGCATATCTGAAACAGCTACTCAGGAGGCTGAGGCAAAAGAATCACAAGTTCCAGGTGAAACTCTGCAACTTAGGGAGTCTCTGTCTCAAAATAAAAGGGGCTGGGGATGTAGCTCAGTGGTAGAGCACCCCTGGGGTCAGTCCCCAGTGCCACTGTTGGGTGAACACTAATTAATATTGGGAAAGCTTGCAAAGAGGTTGAGACGGACTCTAAGGAAGGTGATAACGAGGGAAATGTGGGGGGGAGCTGGCCACTTCTCCGTCTCCAAACTTTAGGAGAGGATCTAAACAGATGACCCTGGATGTAAGTAAGTGACGCAGTCCAGAAGACATCTGAAGAAAGCCACCCGTGCTCCTAGTTTGCTTATTCTTGAACTTCATATAAATGGAGACACTGCATCTTCAGTTAGTATATAGTGTCTGTGAAATTCATCCATGTTGTCATGGGTGTTGGTAGTTTTAAAAATGTAGTATTGCTAATAGTGTTTAATTCTGTAAATTTATTACAATTGGTTACATTTTTCTATTGATCTATATATTCATGTTGTTCCTAGTTATTAGCTTTTGTGAACAAATTTGACTGTAATGATTAAAAATTTGCTGCACATGGTGGCACACACCTGTAACTCAGGAGGCTGAGGCAGGAGGATCACAAGTTCAAGGCCAGCCTCAGCAATTTAGAGAGGCCCTAAGTACTTAGTGAGACCCTGTCTTCAAATTAAAAATAAAAAGGGGTTGGGATGTGGCTCAGTGGTTAAACATCCCAGGATTCAATCCCCAGTACACACACAAAAAAAATCATTTTTACAGGATAAGGCAAAATTTTAAGGACGGTGTAAGTTATATTCCCAGGATGTATGAATATGTGTCTGATTTTGTGACTTATAGTGTTTAATAAAGTTTCAGGAGGCTCACATTTGGGTTTTGGACTAAGCTCGTGTGTGACTCTCCAACACACCAGACCAAAACCAAAATGGAGTTGCTCAGGTCCACGTTCCAAATTGAAGCTATCTTGTCTTCTGAACTTCAGAGAAGTCAGGGGAGGCGGTGGCAACCAAGTTTCCCAAACGGCCAGTTTCAAAGTTCCCACTGCCCAAATCCTACTTTAAAAAGCAAGCTGAAGGGCTGGGGATATAGCTCAGTTGGTAGAGTGCTTGCCTTGCAAGCACAAGGTCCTGGGTTCAATCCCCAGCACTGCAAAAAAGTAAGTAAATAAATAAATGGATTCAAGAGTTTGCAAAAAGGGGGAAAAAAAAGTTTAAAAAAAAAAAAAAAGGGCAAGCTGAAGCGACTGATGTTAGCGGGCTATTTTTCTGTTCTGCTTCCTGTCCTGCCTTACAAAGAAATGACTCAGCTCTTGGTGCTTTGTTCCTGCTTTCTTCTGCCCCTCTCTGTCTATAAAGCCAACCTCTTCTGCTGAGTTCATTGGAACAATTGCTCTTTTTAATGGAATGGTCACCTGACTCTAGAATAGAAAATAAAGCCAATTAATTTCTCAAAATTAAATTTGTTGTAGTTTTGTCTTTTGACAATAAGAAATGCATATTTGGTCCTCCTACGTGTTTTTGGCCTGGAGCAAATAAAACCCTTGGATTTTCCTTAGTGGTATGTGCAGCAAAGATGAAAGAACTATCTGACCTTCAACAGCAGCTGGTTTCTTTCTTTCTTTCTTTCTTCTTCTTTCTTTCTTTCTTTCTTTCTTTCTCTTTCTTTTTCCTTTCTTTCCTCTCTCTCTCTCTCAAGTCTCTCTCTCGCTCTCGCTCTCACACATCTCTCTCTTCTCTCCTCTCTCTCTCGTCATCTCTCCTCCGATCGCCATCTCTTTCTTTTTTCTTTGGTATCCGAGGATTGAACCCAGAGGTTCCGTGGCCTGCTGAGCCACAATCCCCATCCCAGCAGCGCCCCAGCCGCTCCTCCCTCTCTCTCTCGTCTCTCTCTCGTCAAATCATTTCTCTCTCCTCTCTGTTTAATTTAGAGACAGCTCTCTAAATTTTTTTTAGGGTCTTGCTAAATTGCTGAGGCTGGTTTTGAACTGGGGATCCTCCTGCCTCAGCCTCTCGAGCTCCTGGGGTTACAGCCGTGAGCACCTGTGATTCTGGCTGAAACCTTTAGTATTGCTGTGACCTCCACCCCCGGAGGGGAGGGGCTGGAGACTGACCGTCACCAAGGGCTCACAACTGTCACCGAAGCCTCTGTATTGAAGTCTTCATGAAAACCAAAGGGGCCATGGTCAGGAGCTTCCCAGGTGGTGGACGGGGAGGCACCTGGAGGATGGTGTGCCCAGAGTGCCGGGATCCAGGGACCTGAAGGCCAGTCTTACAGAGGCAGGGACTCGTGATTGACATCTGGGTGGAAGGTCTGGAGGGCTGCCAGGCTAGCCCGTGGGACCCCGAGGCTAGCCCCAGGTACTGTCAGAACTGATTAACCGGAGGACAGTCCTTGGTCCCCACTGAGAAGTGCAGGACTGTTGGTCGTGAGAACCTTCTCCCTGTGCCTGATCTGGTGACAGTGAATCGGGTGTGCGTGTCTAGGACGGCTGCAGAGAGGAGCAAGGGTTCCCCTACTTGGTGAGAACTGAGTCCCCATCTGAAGCCCAGCCCACCACCTACCTGCCTGGGCAGGGACGGACAGAGCCGCTGGGTCTGTCTGGAGAAAGGGGCACTTTGATGGACTGACTGATTGATTGACTGATAGACTGATTGATAGGCTTCACAAAGGCGCTAACCTCTCAGATCCATGTGTCCCCAGAGCTGTATGTACCTGTGGGGGAGAGGGGGACTTTCTGAGGACCCGCTTTGGTGTGAATGTGCTGTGTTGAAACTCAACTCCAAGTTTGATTCTAGTCGTGAGGTTACAGCCTCCGCACGGGGAGGCCTGGGAAGGGCCGTCAGGGCACTGAGCCCTGGGGTGCCGCACCCCTTAGAGCGCAGGAGGAAGAGGAGCAGACGGCTCGACAGCGGCTGGTTCCAGGGAGGTGTGCGGATATGACCGCCAGGTCTTGGTGTCCCCTGGGTCTCCGCGGGGCCTTTGTTCTCACGGGGCTGGGCACCTACGTGCGCTTGGCCAGGGCTCCACCAAGAAGCCGCTCCCCAGTCCACTCCGTCCTCCATCTCCCTCCCACAGACGCCTCTGGGCTCCACCCTAGCAGTGGCGACCTGGCCGGCGGGAGGGAAGCGGACCTTGCCAGGCGGGAGTTGTCTGTGTGGTCCCCATGATGGGAAGGGTCTCTGTTCAGACGACGGCATCCTGGCTGGCAGCTGAGCTGTTTGCCCTCTCTACAGGGGAAAAAGGGCCTTCTCCTTAGCAGAGGCGCAGGTGGGAAGTGGGTTCAAAGCCCCTCTCGGCTCCTTACCTCAGGAAGTGTCCTGGCTGCTCTAAGTTTCTTAGAAATTGAAGTGACTGGCAGCATCCTAGCTTGATAACTGCCCGAGCACCAGCTGCATTTGTCATCGTTTTAAAACAGGCTAAAAAATGATCCTCTACTCAGAGGACAGGATGCTGGGACCGGATCAGAGAGCAAAGCCCAGCTACCGCTTCTGACGGAGGTGCATGTGAAGCTGTGCGGTTCCCCGGTTTCTCCCAGAGGGGCCTAGAGCCCCGAGCCCTGGCGCTGCTGGCTGGGAGGCAAAGCCCATTCGCCTGAGGACAGCTGTTTTTCCAGAGCCTACTTAGGCACTTGCTCCTTTGGGAGTCCCACAGCTGCTTCCCTCCCTAGCCTGCTGTTCCCCCTTCTCCAGGTCCCAAGGGAAAGGGCCACCCCCCACCTCTGTCCTCACCTCTTTGAAGTCCGCTGGTCCTGCAGCAGCGGCGAGCTGTGAACGTCTGAGCTGAACAGGGACAGAGGCAAAGGCAGCTGACCTGTCCAAGCCAGAGGCTCTGTGAGCAGGGTGGGAACAGGTCACAGAACTGCTGCGGCTGAAACCCAGGCAGCAGCTTGAGGCAGGCTTCCAGTGAGAGC
The DNA here is from genome assembly GCF_902686455.1 of Sciurus vulgaris. NCBI lineage: Eukaryota > Metazoa > Chordata > Mammalia > Rodentia > Sciuridae > Sciurus > Sciurus vulgaris. The sequence goes on along the minus strand of NC_136465.1, from coordinate 169,575,237 downwards.
TGGGCTTTCTCAGAAAAGGCCCACTTTTCCTTTCACTTTGGCCTCGGTCTCACGTTGAGCAGCGAGGCAGATGTGCAGAATCAAAGTCTGGCTGGGGACGTGGCTCGGCGGCAGAGCGCTTGCCCAGCCTGACTGAGGCCGGGGCTTCCATCCCAGCACGGAGAAGCCCCAACCCCAGCAGCCGACGGGCTGTATAATGAAGGTGTGGTGGCTGCCCCGCAGGGACCCTGGCGTCTAGCAGGCCACGTACAGCTGCAGTGGGGTGAGTGGGCTGCTCACTTGCCCTTGCCCTTGGCTCCCCATCTGTGAAATGGGTATTAAACCAGCACCTCTGGCTCAGAGCTGCGGTGAGAAGCCGCAAGCAAGTCACCCAGCGTGTGGACTCACAGGCAGCGGCCGGTGACAGTTACGGAACTGCTTCTCCCCCGACGGCGGGCCTGTCTGGCCCCAGGCGGGAGAGGGGAGGGGCCAGGAACTTGCACCTGTAGGGCTCGACACAGAATGCTCTGGAGCAGAGTCGGTTCCCTCGGTGGCAAAACCTGACCTGAACTGACGGCGTTTTCTTGTGATTTTTATGTGCTCCGCTTGATTACAATATCCCTGGATATTCACTGTGCACAGCACGCGGATTCCTGGGAAGTACTATTGACATAATAAATAATAGCCTCATCTTATTACTTTACAAAGCATATCCCAGATTGGGAACGTGGAAATGCTCATGGCCCCAAGGATTTGGGATACGGGCTTGTAGTCCTGAATCTCCCGTTTTGCAGATGAGGAGACTGAGCCCTGCATGGGTTTGCCGGGGGTCCCACCGCTGAGCGATGGTGAGCCAGCCCCGGGTCTGTGGGGTGAGCCCGCAGCAGGGTCTGGGCTGAGCACTATGTGTCTCTCCAGCTGCCGTGGGCTCACTGGGCTCGGGGACCGTCTGTTGCTCGTATTTATGTGCCCAGAAGTCTCCAGTGCCCACCCTAGCCCACCCCCAGCTGAGGACACACTGGATGCTGTGGTTTTGCAGAGGGAGTGACCCACCCAGCAGTGCTCGCTCCTGGGGTGGTGATGGAGGTCACTGTGTCCCTGGGCCCTGGGAGCAGGAATGAGAGTCTGGGCGCTGCTGAGTTGGGTCTCAAAGGTCCCTTTCTAGTCTGAGCCCCCAACTCCAACGTGTCACCCCCACTCCTGACCTCACTCATTGGGGACACTCTGAGCAGAGTCCTTGAGCAGGGGCTGACCAGGGAGCAGTTGAGCTGTCCCAGGCCACCGCTGTGTTCCCTGGCCCCAGCCCCAGGTGCCTGGTTGCTCCTCAGGCCTGGGACCCCCAGCCACGGACTAGCAGTGGTCCTATCCAACAGGTGCCCATAAGGTGCTCGGGAGGGACATGTCCCATGTCCCTGGCAGTCAGGTAATGCCAGGGACATGGTGACACAGAAACTCACACCCTACAACCCAGACGAGCAAAGCGGGGTGTTGCCTCATTTCCTCACCCACCTGCCTTTCCTCAAGGGACCCCGCCCTGCTGAGAGGGTGGCCCTGCCATCAGCACCACGTTCCTTGATAGTTTGCTTTTCAGGCGTGACTTGCATCATCCCTGGGCACAGGGCACCTTGGCTGAAGGCCCCTGTGTCCTCAGCCCGTGCCTCCCATGCCTTACTTGGGCCCCAGCAGGAGGACAGGGGACAGAGCTGGCGTCTTGGTCCTTGTCTTGATCTGTTTGGTGTCGCTGCGCAGAACAGTCAGCACTCCAGGTCCACAAAACATTGCGTCTGTGCTGAACATGTGGACTCCCCTGTGACACCTGCAGGCTTCCCCGTGACACCTGCAGACTTATCCGTGACACCTGCAGGCTTCCCCGTGACACCTGCAGGCTTCCCCGTGACACCGGCAGGCTTCCCCGTGACACCTGCAGGCTTCCCCGTGACCGCTGCCCGAAGGACACAGGGTTACACCCACGTGCTCACGTGTACTCGGCAGCAGGCGTTAACTAATCTGGAAGCCAACGGAAGCCTCGGGGAGGGTTGCCATTTTATCTAAAGGATTGGGCACCTGCAGATTTCGGGTCTGAGGGGTGCTGGACCCAGTTCCTGTGGCTACCAAGGGACCACTCAGAACCGCGGGATGCACACGTCTCTTTGCGGCACTCTACAGTCGCGCTGTCTCCTGAAGTGTCTTCCTGCAGCACCGAGTCAGGCAGTGGGTTCACCTCGCCAGTCTGAGGAATGAAATCCATGGACACAGGCTGGGAACCCGGTGACAGGATTTACTGGAGTAACAGAAAGGACACGGAGTTCCCGAAGGGAGGGGCAGGGCAGGGTGCCAGCGGGTGGCCGTTGTCCCCAGGGGTTTCGGAGGCCTGCCTGATGAGTGGGGTGGGGGCCCAGCAGGGGCCGATCCAGCTCTTCCAGCTCCAGCGAGCAAGCCCTGGAGAAGGGCAGAACTTCAGCCTCCTTTCTGTAATTAGGAGGCCGGTCTCGCCTGGTGGTTCTGGACAGGTCTACTAGAGAGCAGGCATTTCTGGAAGGGGTGGCCTGCCTGTGGCGGGCCATTGCCAGGGGCAAGGGCCAGGGTGAGAGCAGAGCTGTGTCCTAGCGCAGGCGACATGTGGTTCACGCTGGCAGGGAGCGGCCCGTGGCGGGGTGTCTCCTCGAGTGGGCGTGCTGTCCCCATCCCCTCCTGGCCTCTCCAAGGCCCTCCTCCTGACTGCCTGCGGGAGTCTTCCTGCCTCATCCCCATCTTGTTAACACCAAGATCGTATTCACGATAGACATGTGGATGTCAGCAGAATTCTGCGAGCTGGCTCAGAGGAGGGTGTTTCAGGCATAGATCATACAGATCGCCAGCCAGGGCGCCCGTGTTCAGAGGCCCAGGGATTCTGAGACCGGGCGGCAGATCCACTGGCAGAGGGCTGGCATGCACCATGACCGCCATGAGGGGTGGGCCCAGAAGAAGAGCCTGCAGTTCTCAGATTCCGGGACCTTCTCCCTGGCGGCAGCATGGAGGGGGAGTTTGGGTTAATGCTGCCCAGAGGGTAGGATTTTCCTAATGTAGCCAAAGCTCCGCCCCTGCCCCCACGCTCTGCTTGGAAGACGGTCCAGGATTCAGGGAGCCCAGTCGGGTCTGTGAGCGGCCCCAGCCCTGCCTCCCAGGCCTGGCTCTGCTCTCGTCCCACAGCAAGTCCTGGTCTCATCTACTCCCTTCCGTCTGTAAAGACAAGTGCCTGGGATGGAACCCAGGGTGCTAAACCACTGAGTCACATCAAAGCCCTTGTTATCTCTCATTTTGAAACAGGGTCTCTAAGTTGCTCAGGGCCTTGGTAAGTTGCTGAGGCTGGCTTTGAACTCACATCCTCCTGCCTCAGCCTTCAGAGCTGCAGGGATTACAGGCATGCGACACCTCCCCCCACGAGCTTGGTTGTTTTTATACTGCAAGTCACATCCCTTTAGTGCATCGTGAAATCAGTGGGTCTCAGCAGTCACAAGAGGAAATGCACAGAATGAAAAATACCAGCGTGTGTTGTACAAATAAGGACGTAAGTATTTCATAAAATGTTGTGTCTGTGGCCACGTCGAGCCTACGGGAATGTCTCTGTACGTGTGTGCACCCTGGGTGCAAGGCACGTGGATCACGTCAGAGTGTCAGGGGCTCGTGATGTGCTCACAGGATCCAAGGGAAACCTAAGGGCATCAGGCAGCCCCTCGTCTGGGCCCCTCTCTCCCACCTCGTTATGTCCCCCTGCAGGTGGACTTCATGGAGAGCAGAGAGATCGTGGTCTCCAGCCGGTTCCAGTTCATGTCTTCCCAGCCCTGGATTGTAGGAGAAAGAATGGTCCCCAGCAGATCCAGCAAGAAGTTCCTTGAGGCACGGTCGGGGCTCTGGTTCCACAGCTGGGGTCCATTCCCTCTCCATGTTCCTCTTCTCAAGGAAGAATTGGGGCCCCAATAAAACGGGGTGCCCTTGGACCAGGCCCCTGAGGACTGTCCTCCAGTGGTAAAGTGTGGGGCCTCTGGCCCAGAGAGCATCTCGACGCCTTCTGCAAAGGGACACATCCCAGCAGCGAGAGCCCCAGGGCGGGGACCTGGGTGTCCTCATTGAGCTGACCACTCTGCTCCCGCCGCAGGGTCTGTTTCTGGATGTCCACTCCCTCTCCAGGACTGGGCTGCCAGCGAGAGGGCTGGGGAAGCAAGCTGTCCGTGCCCAAGGTCAAATGTCAAGGCAGGGGCTGTGGGGAGAAAGGAGTCCGGGGAAGGAAGGAAAAGAAGTGGGCGGAGCTGCGGCCCCCTGGCTTCCCAGGCTGGTCCGCCCCTCTGCTCCAGGGCTCCAGGTTTCCAGCCGGATTTGGGCTTCCATCTGCCTCTCACCAGACAGCAGGAACTACGTGGTCGCCTTCCAGCGCCAAGGTGTCCAGGCTGCCTCTGGCCCGGCAGGGACTCTGGCCAGGGTGTGAGGCGGGGTATTCACCAGAGCGTGGCCTGGGCCAGGAGCCAGGAAGGGAACCCCCGCCCAGGGGCACGCCCACCCCGCCGGAAGGCGGCTCCCAGCACAAGTCCAGACGCCAGATGGTTTTCCACTGAACGCTTTTCCAGGCGTCTCCGGAACCGGGGCAGCCCCGACCTGGAGACAGAGGTCTGGCCGGGCATCCCCAGGGCGGAGTGGTCCCTGGGCAGCGCACTGCGAGGTCCCTCCTACTCGGAGTCTGCATTTCCCATCTAGAACGGGTTGAATGGTGACCCCCCTAAGTCAGGCCTAAGCCTTAAGCCCCTGGGGACCTATGAACGGGACCTTATTTGGAAACAGAGCTTTGGCTGATGTCATTAAATAAGGATCTGAAGATGAGATCATCCTGGGTTTAGGGAGGGCGTACATCCAGTGAGTGTCCTTAAAAGAGACGGAAAAAATAGACACAGAGACACAGAGAAGGGCAGGTGAAGCCCAGGGGACCCTAGGGTGGAGGGTCTGCAAGCCAGCGGCAGCCAGGGCCCAGGAGCCGGAGGGGGACAGCAGTCTCCCTCAGCTCTGGGGCAATCGATGGGTCAAAGCACATCCTCTGCATGAAAGTTTGAGTCCTAAGTCAGCAGGACATCAAGGTGTCGGACCCCAGAGCGGGGTGAGCTTGAGACCCGTCCTGAACCGGTGCGTCCTGGGTCCTGCCAGAGGCCCGGAGAGTCTGCAGAGCGCCCACTCCCCATAGGGCCTCCACCCTCAAAGCCCAAGAAGACTCCTGCCCCGGGCCTCGGGGGACGCCTCTCCTGGCGCCTGGCCCCTCCTTTCTTGGAGAGTGAATGGAACGTTTTAAGTTTCTCTCTCTCTGCTGCAGATCCGTGCACCCCCCGGGCACCCGCCCGCCGCAGCCCTAATGCACTTGATGTGGGCTGCTGGCCTCCCGAGCGAGGCAGCACACGCTGCTGAGCCATCAAGTTGTGTCCACCTGTGTGGGCAGCCCTAGAGAGCACACCTGCCACCTGAGAGTATTTATGACGGGGGTCTCCCAGGGGCACAGAGGCCAGCAAGAGGCCTGAACTTCGCCTCTACTCTGAGATGCGAGTGGCCGAGTGGGCAGCCACGCCGGCACTAGGGCTGCGCTTCCACCTCCCTGACGCCCTTCTGCATGCAGAACCTCAGGCAGGAGGGGACAGCAGCTAGGGACTGCAGGGTGCAGAGCCGGGCAGGTTGGGCCCACTCCAGGGGCCTCAAACCCCCTTGCTGTGGCTGGAGTACCATCAGGTGGCATCTTGTCTAGCGGTGGCACTGGCTCTGCAGAGGGGCTCTGGGTGGCTGGGTCCCAGCTGAGGGATGGCCCTGCATTGGAGCAGAGGTCTGCCAGGCAAGAGCAGCGGGGCTGACAGTGCCTCGCCAGGCAAAGGGCTTTGCAGGACCCCGGGGGGGGGGGGGTTGGGGAGCGGCGGACCCGCAGCGCATTCGTCTGATGGGAGGCTGGGCGGGGCCGCCAGAGGCCACCGAAGACCCACCCAGCACCTGCCTCACAAGGGTTCTAAGAAAGGACGTGAAGTGACGCAATGACCTACAGTGCAGGGCAGAGCCTCGTTCTTCGAGGCCTCGCTGTCCTCCCGGAGGCTCTGGCCTTGCTGATGGGCTCCAAAGTCCGCTTCCTTGGGGTCGGTGCCCAAGGTCTTCAGCCACTGACCGTGGGCTGCAGGGCGGTGGACGCAGCCTCGCAGCTGGGCAAGCCTGGGTCAGAGTCCAGCTCTGCCCTCTCCTGGGAGCTCAGCTGGGAAAAGTTCCTCAGCAGCCCGCAACTTCCTGATGCGTCCATAAACGGGAGAGGAGATCCACGTCGGGGTCAAGCAAGGGTGCTGCTTGCACGTGGGGGTGTGGCGACGTTCCTGAATGACACGAGTTAATACGAAGGCAGGCTAGTGGCGCAGCGAGCACTGGTCGCAAACCTGGAAAGAGGTGCAGACGACGGGAGGGGAGCAGACGGAGAAGAGGGAGCTTGCTTCCTGGTGGGCAGTCGGGGAAGCAGGATAAGTGGGAATCTTTCGATAACAAGAGACAGAAGTCGAACTCAAAGATTTTGTGCACAAATCGGAATGTCTGGGCTCCTGTAACCATTGCTGAACCTAAACAAGCGAGACGCACCCCTGCCTCAGGGCCTTTGCACGCCCTCTGGTGGAATGTTCCTCCCCGACAGCTCCATGGTTCCCTCCTTTATCTCTCTCAGCCTGATCAAACAAATTTAAATTACGTTTTTAATTATGTCTTAAAATGAGTTTAAACATTAAATTATTTGTTAGACTTTTGAATGGACACCCTAGTTCCCCTCAGCGCTCCCTGTGTCTGCTCTACGGGGTTGTTTTTCTCCGTGGCATTTATCATAACCTAGCAGCTGTGCTTACTGCTTCCTAATCCTCTCACCTGCGCACCCAGCCCAACTGCCATGTCTTCTCAGTGCTGTTTCCAGAGCCCAGAGCCTGTCTTGCGGGCCCTGTGTGAGCAGCAATTTTATGTGTCAACTTGACGGGGCCACAGGGCACCCAGACCTCTGGCTCAACATCTCTGGGGGTCTATGAGGGTGTCTCTGAGGGACCCCAGCACTGGCATTGGTAAACTGAGTGAAGCCCTCGCCTTCCCAGGACCGGTGGGCCTCGCCAACTGCTGGAGGTCTGGTTGGAATGGAGGCTGAGGAGGAGTTCACTCTGCCAGGCCCCCTCCAAGATGAGACGTCCATCTCCTGCTGCCTCTGGACTTGGACTTGGACTTGGACTGGAACTTTCAGTGTGGACTCTCCTCATTCTCCAGCCCTGGACTCAGACTAGAATACCACCACGGCTTCCCTGGGTCTCCAGCCAGCCGATGACAGATCATGAGACTGCTCAGGCCATAATCCCACGAGCCATTCCTATGACACATCTCTGTTTCCCACTGGTATTGGTTCTACTTTTCTGGAGCTCCCTGACTAATAAAATCAGCTTTCAATAAGCACATGTTGATTGAACAAGGGGTTGAATACATGTAACTTGGAGGTCCAGAATACATCTGGCTTCAGGCAGAGCTGGATCCAGTGACTCAGGAAAGTTCATCAAGACTCTGTCTTACCGTATCCTCGGCTCTCCTTGTCTCTGTTTAGTTTTGCTCTTCAGCCCAGGGCCACCTGCAGTTCCAAACTCACATCCTCCTTATTTGGCAGTGTTCTTCAAAGAAGCCTAAAAGCAAAGTTCCAGGGAAGATTCTGATTGACCCAGATTGATCACATACCCATCTTTGAACCAATCACTGCTGTCGAGAGGCAGGATCAGCCAAAGGCAATGAATTCCAATAGGAAAGAAAGGGAAAGAGTGCTGGATAGGAAAGCAGCAGAGGGCTCAGTGAAAGGCTTCTGGGATGAGTAAGGCCTGGGATGATGGTTGGGATTTGGCCACAAAGCCAGAACTTTCTACAGCTAGACTTGCCCGCCTGTCCAGTTCCACCTCCCACCCCTCAGGGCGCTCCATAAACCCAGTTCGAGTCTCCACACTGATGTGCTTCACTGGTCCTCTTTGGGGTAGTGCATGCTCTCCTCTTGTCAGCAGCCGGCTCATTCTCCACGTCCTGGAAGGCCTGGGTGTGGCATGCTCAGAGACCCATGCGGGATCCCAGCAGACGTGGAGGGAGGCCGAGCAGCAGACCCCCTGGCGGGCGCCCCATTCCTGCAGGGAAGAGAGGCGGGGGTGGGCGCAGGGGAGTCTCTCTGGAGGGCCCACAGGGAAGACCCTTGAGGAGTGGACTTTGCAGAGCTGAGCGGGGCAGGAGAGGCCACAGGACTGCACAGGAGTGTCACGGAGCCCCATTCTGCGGCAGAACAGGAGCGAAGGGGCTTCCTTTAGGTCCCCGTGGCTTTTGTTGAACCAAGGTCCCAGGGTGGGGACGAGAGAGGGGCCTCCACAGTGGCCACTAAGGCCTCGAGGGAAGGGCTCCCCAACGGCCACTGTAGAAGGGGCGGGAGGGGAAGTTCTAGAACACCGCCCGCCCCAGGCACTCCAGCAGGCAGAGGCAGAACAGGAGCCCGGCCTCCGGGGACACAGGTCCGGTTCACAGGGCGCTTCCCTGCTGTCCAGCCACCCGTTCAGGCGGTGGGCGTTCCCAGCTCCAGGAGGACAGTCCCAGCGCCCCCTCTGCCAGGCTGAGGGTTGGGTGAGGGGCTGCCTGGGACCAGGGCCTGGGTCACGTGGGTGTGGGATGCTGGGGACGCTGTGGTCAGCATGGATGTGGCCTTGGACCAAGCAGGGGCAACACAAGGTGAATGCGCACCTGCTCATGGGCCCCGGGTTCGAAGAGGGATCTTGTTTCTAATTACCCGAATCAAATTTGAACCATCTCAACTTAAAACAGACAGGACTTCTTTGTTATCTCTAGTGGAGGCCAACAGCCCACATGGGTTGAGTGCTTACTCCACGCCAGGCAGAGTTCCAGGCAATTTGCAACATCCAATAGGCAGGTACTATTGTTATTGCTATTTGGTAGATAAAGAAAATGAGGTACAGAGAGGTTAAGTAACTTTCCTAAAGTCACACAGGGAATAAGCAGTGAAGTTGAGACTCAAACCTAGTTAGTCTGGTTCCAGAACCCACACCCTTGACCACTGTACCATGCTGCCCTCTGCTTATGAGTCCTGCTTACTGGTGTGTGTATGTGTGTGTCTTAGATAAGTCAGTTAATGGAGAGTACTCAGTATCTCGGCTTCCCTCCCGCCGACCACCACCACACTGTCTCCTAAGAGGTGCCAGGTACACAGGAGGAGTGGGGAGACAGTAGGATGGGCCCTTAGGTGGCCGTGCACAGATTTGGGGCCATTGCCAGGTCCCCAGCTCTCTGCTCTGGAGGCTGGTTCTGCCTGACGCCTCTGTGGTGTCCCCTGAGGGGTGTCTGGTCCACCTGACTTTCTGTGGCAGGGAGCTGCCCAAGTTCATGGCCTGGGCTTTTTCCTCCAGTTGCTGGACCTCTGCTGTGAGCTCCCCAGGCCTGTGGGGAGCACAAGTCATGTCCACCTCCCCTCAATGGCACACAAAGAAGTTTCTAGACCCAGCACAAGACACTTAGTCAATGGGCTGTGGGAAAATCTCAGGCTCCTCTCCCTGGATGCCCGTCTCTCCCTCCTCTTCTCCCTCCTGGGACCCTCCAAGGACCACACGCTGCAGGCCACTTCCCAGCCTCCCTTGCAGCTGGCTTGGCCACGTGGCCAGGTTCTAGCCAGTGGGGTATGTGCAGAGCATGGACCACACCTCCCCTTGCCCGGTCCCCTTCTGCCGGCTGGAGGGGACCAGCCGCAGAGCAGCCCGAGGAGGCTTAAGCCCGGCCTGTCCCATGAGAGGACCTCAGTTCCTCATCGTTTAATCTTATTTGTCTTCGTCACAGTCCCCCAAACCGTCAACCTGATACGCTTTCAGCACATTGCACATGGCGGGGCGGTGACGCCTCTGTGCCCGGGTCAGGTATTGCATCCTGTGGGCCTGTGACACCGGTGGAGTCACAGTCTCCGGGGTGGAGAAGGATTCAGGGGCACAGAGCCAGGTGACACAAGTCCCGAGGACGGCTGTCATCACACAGGAAGGGGCTGCTGGGGACCCCATGTCCTGAGAACCTGCCACGGCCCCCTCCGGCCAGCCCACCCCAGCAGCAGGGGTGGGGAACCCTGCAGGGAGACCCCCATCCTTTCTCTCCCTCTGCTCCAGGCTATGCAGGGGGCTCCCCTGCTCCAGCCTCCCCTGGTTGGGGCACGGTGGGGAAAGGTAGCAGGGCACGGGTGGGGGAGGGCCGGCAGCCATCGTCCCCTCTACCATGACAGTTGTGAATCACACTGCAGAGCTGAAGTCAGGGACCAGGGAGCCTGCAGCAGGACACGGCTGATCCTGCCCAGAGGGAGCCTTCCTGAAGGGGGAGCAGCCATGAGGACCACCCTCGGGGCCAAGTGACCGGAGGGGCTGACCCTGGAGTTGGCCAAACTGCCCACATGATCCTGCTGCAGAGGTCACAGCCCAGAGCAGGTTCCTGGGACAGCACCGGCTCCCAGCCTGAGCCACCCCACAAAACAGGAAGGTCAAAGATTCACTGAGGGACCAGCCCAGCAGCCGGGAGCCCACACAGTGTGCCTTCCGGGTTTTCTCTGGTGGTGACTAATTTTAACTGACCCGTGAGATCCGGGCACCTCTCCCACCCCGTCTGCAGGCACCCAGCCACCCCTCGCCTGCTGAAGAGCTCCACACGCTCTTCAAGTTCAGAGTCATTTCCCATCCACAGCCCAGCTTACCCACAACCAGTCCACTTCTCTAGACTCCTGAGGGGCCGAACTGGCCTTCTCTGGACTTCCTGATTATCCCACGGGCCGTCATGCCTCCCTAGCTGCTCTTACCAGCTCTGGGGCGTCTCTGCATGATGGGGTACAGATGAATCAGCCCTTCCTGGCCCCTTCCCTCTCCCTGCAGTTCTGCAGCACCCATACAACACTGGCTCAGAGGAGAATCAAACGCTGTCCTATCTCAGGCGACAGCTGAGGCAGACGCAGGGCTGTGTGCTCGCCATCCCTGCTTCCTGTCCTCCGGGCACAGAGAGGCCTCACTCCACAACCTCCCTCCAAGCTGGTGGGGCCGGGTGGCTGGGATAGGGCTCATGGAAGGGGCTAGAATATGAGCATAACTCTGGCTCCTAAAACGTCTCCCGTGATCCCCTCACTCATTTCTCTCTCCTGTTTGTCCAGGGATACGGAAGTTCCGGGAATCTTTGGGGTCCTTGGAGAAGGAGGCTAGGTCCCTGTGTGGAGCAGAGCCCTTTTCTTGCACTAAGAACTATGGAGCCACTGAAAGGGGTGAGTGTTTGTCACAGCAGCTGGTGTTGCAGTTAACCAGTGTGGCCACTTTGGTTTTTTGTATTTCCCCTCTTGCAAACCTGGAGCAGGAGGAGCCTCATCTATCACCTCCACCGTGCTCCCCGCCCCTCTCACCTCCCTACGCAGACCTGACCCTGTCGCTGCCCTCCTTACAAATCTCCCAGGACTCCCAACATCCTGGGAAGTTTCCTTCTCCTCCTCCTCTGCCCAGTTCCTAAACGGCGATGTCCCCATCTTCCTGCTGACATCCTCCTGACATTCTCTGCCCACTCCTCCACCACCTCCTTGCCATCATTACCCCTGCAGCCTAAGCAGGAGTGGGGACGTGGGAACCCGAGCCTTCTCCAAGCCGCTGGGTGGACTCAGGCGTCGTGTGAGGCAGCTCGGGCAGGGAGGGGAAACACATCTCTCTTGGCTGGGGTGTCAGTTCCAAGACATGAGCCCAGTCATGCCAATGGCGAGTGAGAGCACCTGCAGGGAATTCAAAGAGAAAAGGAAGAACGGAGGCGACCTCACGGACCAGCACGTCTTTGGCGGCAAAACGGCTGCAGGCCAGCCGGAGGGTCTGGGATTTACATGCAGCCTTAGCAGGGCCAGGCCGTGGGAGGGTTGGTTACTTTGACAGGTCCTTTTGACAGGCAGGGGGTGGGCCAGGTGCTGGGAGGAGTTAGTGGCTGTGGTGGGGCCCCTTTGACTGGCAGGGGGCAGGGCAGGGCCTGGGAGGAGTTAGTGGCTTTGGCGGGACCCCTGTGCCAGGGGGCAGGGCGGGTCATGGGAACAGGGATGTAAGTTCCCTTTGGTCTTATTGTCCATATTCTTCATTCCAGACTCTGAAAGGGGTACAATGAATTGGGGGTGTTGCTATTACCTCCGGCTGCTTCCTGCTGTAAAGGGGAGAAGTAGGGGACCCCCTTTCAGAATTCTGGGAGTGGACACAGGGGTTCTAGCAGTTGGAGCTGAAGAGGGGTGTCTATGGAAGGAGTCTTGGGGTAACTGCAGGCAATCTCTCCTTGTGTTTCAGGAACTCTGTGAAGTAGGAGAGGGGCTTTGAGAAGTTCTAGGGAGCCAGTTTGGGCTGACTGGGTCCCTTACGAAGAAGCTGTTTCTGTATGAAATTAAGAATACAGCTGTTATGAGAAGGCTGAGCGTTAAGGGGAGGATGCCAGGGTTTGGTCTGTTCTTGCCTCTGTACTTTCAGGTCTGGTGTGGACGTTAAAGATGAGATGTACAAAACATATGGAAAAGAAAAATTTGGACAGGAATAGGTCAGTGAATCTTCTCCGCTCAGGTACAACATTTAGGCATCCTATTAACCCTCACCTCCCCAGAGAGTCTCCAGGCTTTAAAGGACAGTCCCCTCCTTTCCACTAAGAGGGGCAGGCTGTCCCTCTTAGGCCTTTTTGACTATTTTCACATCTGGGTACTGAAATTCTCCCTCCCAGTTAAACTCTATGAGGCCTCCAAGGGGAACCTTTCAGGTCCTCCTCCATCTCCTCGTTCTCTACCATGTCCACTCTCCAGGATTCCCTTCTCAAATCCTCGACTCTCTGTGTACCAAACCCCGACAAGCCTTTTTTCCTGTCACCCCACTCAACACAGACAAGCCTTGGGAGTTCCTTCTCCCCTCCTGAGGGGAGAAGATGGAGAAGTCGGTATCCCCAGGAGGCCTGGGTGTTAAGGAGGGCCACAGCGTGACCTGTGGAACGTCCTAGTGAAGGCTGCAGAGCAGGAGGTCACCTACATACAGTGTGAGGTGGCGAGGGGATACATGTAGGGTGGCCAGGTGGTATTGGAGGGCCTGGCCAAAACAGTGGGGGCTGTCTCAGAAGTCCTGCGGGAGAATGGTCCAGGTGAGCTGCTGCATGGTCGGTGTCTGGGTTGTCCAGGTAAAGGCAGACCGTCGGCAAGAGGCAGGGTGGAGGGGATGGGGAAGAAGGCCTCCTTCAGGCCCAGTGCTGACAGCCATGCCTGGGAGGCTGGATACAGGGTATAAGGTGTAGTGCTGGGCAGCACAGGGTGTGTGGGACAACTGCCCTGTTGGTCTTCCTGAGGTCCTGGGCTAGCGGGATTGGCCATGGAAATTCTTTACCCTGAGGATGGGGGAGCTGTGGCCTGTAACAACTGGAGATGGTGGGCTTCAAACCTCTGAGGGTCAAGGGGTCAGAGGCTGTTGGGGGAGGGTTACATAATGGGTGGGGCCTCAGCTGGATAGGAACTGAGGGATGGTGTCTCACTATTTTAGGTTGAGAAGCATCCCAGACTGTGAGGTTAATCCCAGGAAGTGAAGGACAACTGGGAGGTTAGGGGTGAGTAGGGACCGGGTCCAGGCCAGAACATATTAAAAAGATGGTGGGGACCTTAAAGGGGAACGAGGAGGGAGGTTTTAATCTGTGGAGAGCTCTCAACCTGCAATGGGGACAGGGCAGCTTGGCACACCATGAAGGAATGGGCCAGTGCAAAAGGGGGAGTCTGCGGTGGGTACGTGGGGGGCCCCAAGACCCACAAGTGGGGAACTGGATTTGAAAGTGTGTCCATGCCATTGAGTCAGGCAGAAGGCTTGCCCCAGTGTTGACCCCATGAGACAGTGTGGTGTCCATCATCGCTGTGAGCTGGGGCTCCTGGGATGTGCCACCTGAGGGGGCAGGGCAGTGGAGTCTGGGCCCCGCATTCCAGCAACTTGGTGAATGGGACCTGGGAATTAGGCAGCTGTACTGGGGTAGGGGTGTCCTTCCCTGGGGACAGTCCATCTGCCAGTGTCCCCATTGTCCACCACTGGGGCAGGGTTTGCAGGGGGTCTCGAGTTAGGGTGGGCTTTTGCCCAGTGTCCAGTTTGCCCACATCAGAAGCAGGGCCCAGGAGGTATACTGGTCTGGTGGGGCCATGCGCCATGGGCACACTGGAGGTTGGGTGGGGCCATGAGCTGCAGGGGCTTTCCTTGGGCTCTCCATGGCAGAGGCCAGGAGCTGATATTTTGTTTTAAGATGTTTGTCTCTCTCCTTTTTGGCCTCATCTTTCCCATTGTTGAAAACTTTGAATGTAGCATCTGAAAGCTATTGCTGAGGTGTCTCAGGGCCCTTTTCTAACTAAGTTTTTCTATGAATATCAGGTGCAGACCTGCTAATAAAGTTAAAGTGGAGAAAGAGGCCACCAGGACCATCCAGGTAAATTCGATGTACCTAGGTTGGTAAATTTGGCAATAGCCTCAGTAAGCTGGGCCAAAAAGAGGGCAGGGTTTTCATCAGGTCCCTGGGTAATTTCCTTTACCTTGTCCCAACTAACCTGGGCATGAGAATTTTGCCATGCCTTCAAGGAGACAGGTCTAGTGACTCCGGCATCTAGAGGCTGATATGTCCAATAAGGTTCAGCTGTGGGGATGGGAACCTCTGCTGTGGGGTGGATCTGAGGGTTTTGGACATGCAGGACACCCACATGGTCCCTGGCCACTTGCCAAATGCAGGCATGTTCATCAGTGGTCAGAGTGGATGTTAATATATAGTATGTTTGCCCAAGTAGGGTGGTAGGCCTGAGGCAGGTGGGTGACTCCTTCCTATATTCAACAGGGTTTTCAGAAAATGATCCCAGTCTGTCCTCTATTTGGAACATATCTGTCATGGAGAAGGGAACACGGACCCACACCATACCTTCAGCCCCTGTCACCTCCCAGGGAGGAAACATGTTTTTCTGGGAGTGTTTCAGACCATGCGTGGGGAGGAGATGGCAGGGGAGAGGGGGAACATGTACGTGGGGTCTGAGGAGGGGGCACTGGTGGGGAAGCAGTGGGGCTCTGGAGTGAGAAGTCAGATGGGGGAACAGTGGGACTTGATGGGCCTTGGGGAGAGGGTCCAATGTGGGGGCTGTGGGACCCCTGGATCTGTAAGGAGGGGATTCATCTGCTATTTCTGGGGCTTTCAATGAGGAAGAAAGTTGTGAGTCTGCAAGGATTAACTGGAAAGCAGGACTAAGTTTGTATAATGAGGGTTTGAGTGAAGGACAAGGAGTTTTGGAGGGAGGGAACATCAGACCACCTGCCATCTTGTAATAGGTAATTTTTTAAATTTTGGAGAATTTCTTGATCAAAGGTCCCATACTTGGGCCATTAGTGCAGATTATCTAATTTATAATGTGGCCAAATTTGAGTGCTGAGCCTAATGAGGTGTTTGGTTGTGAGGTCAGTTTGGGAGTAAAGGATCTTAAAGTTACTAGTGAGACAACATAAAGGGGAATCTCATGGAATTGACTGAGTGACTCCCATTGGAGAGGTTTGAGCAGGGTGTCAGTTCAAGGGCAGAGTGTCCCCTGAACTCTTTCCAACACCAAACTAGATGGTGCTACCAGAGAATGAGAGAATGTCTTCACCCCAATCTCAATGGTGGGGGGCCCCCCAGGGTCCTGACAGGCCAAAAGGTGGGGTCTTGGGGCAGGATCCCTATCTTCTAGAGGCTGCGGAGGGGGTCTTACCTCTTTGGAGAATTTAAAGGCTGGTGTTGGAGGCAGGAACAAAATGGCAGAGGTCTCTGATATGGAGGTCTGCAGGGTGTTGTGAGGGGGAGGGGCTGGGGAGAGGATGGGAGGGGTGAGGGAAGGAGGTGGAGGGGAACAGACACAGCTGTGTGAGCAGTGGTTGGGGGTGCCCCGACCTCAGAAAACCACGGGGGTGCTGGACACTCAGTGGTCACCTCCCAGGTCTCATCAGTCTTTTAAAGTGACTGTTCATTGTAACTTTGTAAATTAATCAGATGTCTCTAACAGATACATTCATGATTAATCCTGTATCAGACAAGTGTACTGACAGCATTAGCCATCTCTTCCTGTTGAAGAAAAATCCTAGAAACCATAAGTATGTGGCATTTAGACAGTCTGTAGACCTCAACATTTTATTGGTAGTTTGACCATCTTGAAAAACTTATGAATTAGTAACTTTAAAGACCCCTTTACTCTCATTTGTTTAACCAATGTAAAATGAACCTTTTAAATCATGTGAATTAAAGGTATTTTGATCCATATTTTTTAGATTTTTAATTTACAAGTGCTCATTTATCTATATGCCAATTTTGAGACACAGGCACCTGTGGACAGGACAATACACTGGTGTACACACAGGTCAGACAGAAAGGAAACAGATCTTGTAACTGTTTGAGGGCAGATCTCCACTATAATGCTACAGATGTTTATTAAAGCCTCCCTTAAGGTTGAGAGTTAATCCTTGAAAAATTTGTCCTCTGAGCAAAAACATCGTGAAAATGTTTATGAAATAAGACGGATCGGAAAATATATATTAATTTAGGCATGCAGAATCAAATGTGATCAAATGAGGCAAAAAATATAAAATTTAAAAAAAACAAGGGTCCTAGAAGAAAAAAGAATAACATGGCTGTAATTTAAATAAACTATGATTACTTTTGAGGATGAGTCTTCCCTCTGGACAAAATTAAAAAGAGAGCAGAAATATGGTCACCAGGGCTGAGAAAACTCTTTCTTTGGCTAGGGGAGCTCCCCGCCCTGGGCCCGTTAGAGGTCTGCAGTTTCTATCTTTCTTTCCATGACTCTGACTGGGGCTTCACTCAGAACAGAGGATACTAATTAGCTTCCTGGTAACTATTTTAATTAAAGAAGGTCAGCTGCCAGTCAGTTGTGCCCCTAAAATTTCTTCAGAAGAGAAATATGTGCCTGCTGCTGTGAACTGAGAGGGGATGATGTGGGGAAAGCAGTCTGGGTTTCTGTTTTAAGAATGCCTTGGGTCCGTCGAGGGGTCTGTGGCAAAGTCGTCTGAGGGGTGGGTGTGGGGGTGCTCCTGAGAGAAGCAAGGAACATGAGTCCTGGGATGAGACTGACGCAGATAAACTGCCAGGGTCACCAGGAACATGGCTCAGACTCAGGATGTGAGACTTTCATGCAGAATCGGGGTGGCCCCGGCCAGCTGCCTTCAGTTGTCATGACCCCTCCTCTGTCCCCCCCACCGAATTTCTCCCACAGAAAAGAAACTGAAGCAAGTCGGCTGACATTCTCAACACCTGGGTGAAGGGGATCCAGTCACCTCTTTTGATGCAAGAGGGTAGATGACGTTGTGGTCCCCGGTTTCGCACCCCTGGGGTGCGACCCATCCAAAGGTGGACTCTTATGTGGGTGATGGAGACCTCAGAGCAGCCTGAGCCACCGCTATGGGCAGCCAGGGGTGTTGGGGGAGAGTGGGCAGAGGGGACAGCGGACCTAATGGCAGATGTGCTCTCCCAAACACATGACCTTAATGTTGGGCAGCTGGGGAGCAGAAAGTGGCCTCCCATCCTGAGGTCTCATGGAGCAAGAGAAAAGCTGGAGGTTCGCTGGAAGGAATCCCAAAACATCTCCTTCTGGGTCAGGAAACCAAGTGAAAGCAGATGGCAGGAACACAAGACAGAAAGGAAAATGGAGGGGACCCCGTGGACCAGCCACTTTTTATTTGGCCCAGGAGAGGCACGCATTTGGGGGCAAAATGGCCACAGGCCACCAGGAGGGTCTGGTTTATACACAGCCATGGCAGAGCCAGGCCACGGGAGGAGCTGGTGACTTTGACAGGCAGGGGCAGGGCTGGGTCATGGGAACAGGAAGGTAAGTTCCTTGTGGTCCCTTTGCCCAAATCCTTCAGCAAGAGCAGGACTGTCTCTGAGGACCACGTGGCTTTTTAAGAACTAAAGGGCGGAGGGTGTGCTTGAGTCTAGAGGCGGGAAACCGGCTGTGGCCGCATGTGGGGCATTTTCCTGCCTGTCTGCACTGCCCTCTCCGCAGGGCTGGGCCGTCCTCCCGAGAGGAGTGTCCAGCAGCTGTGACCGTTTGCACTTCGTAAAGGGCAGGGGATATAGGGAAAGGGCCCAGGTGCTGCACTGGGGACAGGGGAGGCCAGGCCTCTGAGCTGCTGGGAGGGTGGAGGAGGCGCGGGGACCTGCCCAGTGGCCACCTGCGCCCCGGGAAGGGCCTCCTCTCCCGTGCCCTGTCTGCATCCCTCCAGCAGCTGGGGGCCCAGGATGTGCAGAGAGACGCCCCCTTTCCTAGAGGAGCCTTGAGGGCGATGGTGACCAGCCCCTGACGCCACCTGCCAAGGAGAGCTCACGCCTCCCCCTGCAGGTTCCAGAGAAAAGAAGCGGCCTGTAGGACACGTGCACCTGCCAGACAGGTGCCTTGGGACATCTTCCAGGCAACCGAAAGGAACCGATCATCGCCACCCAGCCCGGCCTGGCACCTCCCTTAAGAAAGGATCCAGATCTCTCCAGGGGAATCCTGAGATCCCCGAGTGTCCCTCTGCCCTGCCGCTTCTCCGCCTGACCCCTGCCCAACTGGATAGCAGTCCCCTTAGCAGGTGCTGAGTGCCTGTCTCCCCCAGCCAATCAGGACAGCGATAGCCTTGGGGGTGGGGCGGGGGCGACAGTGCTAGACCCTTGGGATTACCTGGGCTGCCCGGGCGTAGGCATTGATCAAAACCCCGCAAATGTAAGCCTCAGGTGTGTGCGTTCCGCTGGATGTGAATTTTACATCCGAAGAGAAAATGCGAACAACTCTCACACCTGGCTTTGCAGTCGTGGGTCACTCAACAACAGGCACCTTCAGAAAAACGCTACGCATTGGCTTGTCCTTGTGAGTGACGTTCACAAATCTGGGTGGGGTCGCCTGCACCCTGGGCTGGTGGCAGAGCCCGAGCCCACCAGCTACTGGAGACGGAGCGGCTGTTGGGCAATGGTAGGAATTTGTGTATCTAAGCGCATGCAGACGGAAAAGGAACAGAAAAATGCTTCAGGCCAGACCGTTCCGCTCCATTAGAATCTACCCTGGTATCTTGCCCACAGTGTTGCCCCAAATGTCCTTATATGGTGCATGATTGTACTTGAAATGTCACAGAAATAAGGAGGACAAACAGAGACACGTTAAAGCCAGCCAGTAAACGCCAAAGGTAGAATGGAGATGGCCAGGCGTGACGCTCCTGGGGTGAACGTAACAGAACATTGGGCAAAATGTGTCCTGTCCCCCGACCGACAGCTGGTGCCCTCCCCTGCTCACACCCCCCACGCCACGCCTCCCCTGGGAGATGCCCACAGGGCAGTTGCTCCCAGGGGCTGGAACTGGGCCCCTGTCTAATTCTGTGGCTGCATTTTAACGCTTCTCTCCTCCTCTTTTTCCATGACAGAAACCCCTGTGTACACCAGGAAGCACAGAAATCACAATTTCTCTGTACCCGACACATGTGCAATTATGAAGTGCTTATTGCATACCAGGCACCTCACTAAGTGCTGTACACATACTGTTTTAATCCTCACATGACATTGACATTATTTAAACATTTAAATTTTATTAAATCCTCACATCACATGGCATTATTTAAACATTTCTCATTTTACAGAGGAAAGAAGTGAAGTCCTTAGAAAGTTAGGGCACTCTTCCTGGATCCCAGAAGTAGCGCATGCGCTGGGGCTGGGGCTCAGTGGCAGGGCACTCGCCCACCCAGCACCCCCCCCCCCCCCCCAGGAGAGCCCTCAGGTCCGGGTCCCCTTCTCCAACCCGGCACTGGCCACACCCCCGCCGCCCTTGGGGGTGTGGTGCCCCGGCCTGCACATCCGGGCCTCCTGCATCAGGGCCAGGTGTACTCACCTTGCTGCCCCGACACCACCCCACAGAGCTGACACTACCTGCCAGGTCAGTCCAGCACTGTGCCTATCCGAGCCCCCAGACCCCACTGGCACACGAGGTCCTCCGGTGGCTCTCGTCCGCCCTGCCCCTCCCCCCACGCACCCCTGGGTTTTGCACACGGCGTTCGGCCCGGGCACCTCCAGCTGCTCCCCCACTTGCACACGCAGCCACTGTCCCTGCGCCCATCCCTTGTCCACACCGGCCTTGAGCCACACCGGGGCTGGTCCTTATTGCTCCCACACCTGGGAAGTCAGCCCGCGCCTTCTCAGCGGCGCGCTGAGCCCGCAGGTGGCTGAACCTGCCTGCGGAGGCGGGGCGTTTCTCCTTGTGGCCACTAGATGGCAGCAGGGCCCCCATTGTCAGCTGCCGGGAGGCTGCCAAGGTCCTTCTTTGCCTTCCCTCCAGGAAGGGAGACCCTGGCTGGACCATACAATCAAACAAACGTTCCAAGAGCTTATTGGCTGCTCTCAGGGGGACGAGAGGCAAAAGGTCTGAAAAGCAGACCACTTCCGACTCCAGCAGACTGCCTGCGCTCCAATCTTGGGCTTGACATTTCCTGGCTGTGAATTTTGAGCAAGGTTCTTAACCTCTCTGTGCCTCAGTTTTCTCATGTGTAAAGTGGGACTTATACGTGTCCACGGTGGGGAGGCTCAGGGCCCTGGCATGCCTAGAGTGCCCAGTGGGTGTTTGTGGCTTTTACACCCCTGCCCCCTGAGGGGCTGGCAGGGCAGAAATGGCAGAGATGAGCAAGCTGTGCCCGTGTTGAGGCCAGAGGGGGAAGAAGGTCACAGGCTGGAAGCAGGATTCCTGCAGAGGTGCTGCCCCCATGACGGGGACCTGGAAGGAAGGGGGCAGGAGGAGCCACGTAGTCCCCAGGGGGGCGTCCCAGGCCACACCTGTTCACCAGGCCCAGGGTCCCGGGCGCCCGCCCTCCTCCCAGAAGCCCCCGCCAGCCTGCAAGGAGGGCGGGCCTGGCCTCGCCATTGTATTTTTAGTTCCTCTGCCTCTTGCCTCGCGGCTGCTACAAGACACCTCTCCCCACCCCAGCCCTGGCCGCCTCACTGGAGCTCACGGGGACAACTGGGGAGAAGGGACTGGTCAGCATGGGCCCTGGAGCAGAGCAGAGCCGGGTGGGCTCCCGCGGGTCGGGCGCAGGCCAGGGCTCTGGGCAGCACCTGCCAGCTCTGGGTCCAGCCCTACGCTGAGTGCGGGCCTGGCGCTGGCCCAGGAGGGTGCCTCTGCCAGGAGGTGGGTGTGGGGCGCTGCGGGCTGGTGTGGGGGTAGGCGCCCCGACCAGCCTGGCAGGAGGGCGGGCTGGCGCCAGGAGGAGGCTGGGAGGCGGCCCAGACCCAGTCCCCTGGCTTGGAGGAGGCACCGTGTTGTTTCTCTTCCCTCGTCTTCGGTCTCCCTTGGTGGAGTTGCCAGAGGGACTTGGTGGCCTCCTAGAGGCTAGAAAACTCAGAGGCCAGCGCGACTGGACTTTCAGCCCTCGGAGAGAGAGGGGCCTGGGCTCACGCCTGCACAGGGGCTGGAGGGCCCTTGCTGGAGGGTTCTCTGTGTGCGGGACCAGAGACCAGAGGCGAAGCCAGAGACCAAAGGCCTGCTCCAGAGTGCCAGGACCTTTCCCTTAGCTTAAACAGCGACCCTTAGAATGTCCACCTCCTTCAAAGGCTCGCCCACAGCCCAGCTGAGGGGCGCCTGCTGCGCGGTGGCAGCCATGACTTGTCTCGCCTGAGTTGGTTCTCCAAGTCTGGGGATGGTCAGTCTGGACAAGAGGCGGCTCAGATGGGCCTGCAGCTTCCTGGTGTGGGACTCAGCTGGTCCTCTGCAGCGCCAAGGGGCCAGCAGAGCCCAGCAAGCGCGCGGGGGTGCAGAAAGCTATATTTTGACTCAATAGAAAAAAGAAGTTTTAAAGCTTAGGTAGCGAGCCTGCCGTCCCCAGGAGGATTCAAGAGGCTGCCAGGTGATCTGTGGGGAGAACAAGAAGGCTCCGGAATTTGAAGGCCTGAGGTTGAGTCTCCTGCTCTCAGATTTGGGGGCTCCGTGCATCCTGGAAGCTGAAGAGAGAAGCCCTGAGCGGGCCGCCCCAGCCAGGCCATCGAGCCCCGGCAGAGCCGGCCACGCGGGTAGCCACGGCAACCTCTGCCGCCGCCTGCACTGGCTGCGCCTCCCGCCACTTAACTCAGAAGGTCTCACCAACTTCAAAGCCGGAACCTCGAGCAGCCAGCTAACGGGCAGGCTGCCGGCTGGCGACGGCTTCACCTTGAACACGTTGGCATCGCTAACGCGCTGATGGGGTTTTAAACGCAGGCCGTCCCCGGACAGCTGGCAGGCTGGGGATGGGAGACGCGCAGGGGCTCCGGATGATCGGCCCGGGCAGCCCACCCCGCGGGCTGTCCTGCGACTCTCGGGGGGCACAGGCAGGAGGGCAATGCCCTGCGCTCTGGAGCCAAGGATGCCAATCAGACCCCAGCATGCCGGGCAGGTGGCCCCGCTGGCCTCAGCTGCTTGCCACAGCCTCCTTCTTTCTGGCCTCCCCTCCCACCCATGGCCTCACTCACCCTCCAGTTAGAAGTAGGGGCTGCAGCTGCTGAGGGTCTGACCTGTACGGACTCTGAGACGGGCCTCCCTCAAGGCCAGTGAACGGAAGGATGGAGGAGGCCCCGGGTCCCCGGGGTCCCTGCCCCTCCCTCTCCTGCGTGGCTTGGCCCTTTTGGTCATCAGGAATCTGCAGATGCAGTAAATAGGCTCCAGAGGCCACACCAGGGTCACCCAAGGAGCAGCAGCTTGTGGTCACTCAGCCCTAACTGACAGGTCTCCCAGGGATCAGGGCAGGACGTCCGAGGCCCGAGGTGGACAGGCCTCAGCAGTTTCCCGGGCCAGGCAAGCGCGCAACCTCTGAGCGACCTCCTGGAACCCTGCTCCGTTTCGAGAGGGTCTCTGCCTGGCAGAGCTAACAAGCCACGGGTCCCGCCTTGGCCTGGGTCAGGGCCCACCCCCCGCCCACCAGCCGTGACTGGCGGCAGCTTCGGGGGAGAATCCTGCGGTCCCAGAACAGCCGCCACACTGCGCCTCCGTGGGGCCCAGCGGGCAGTGGTCCTCAGAAGAGTCACGGGGTGGCACTCGCTGCTGATGCGTGCAGTGCCCAGCCTGGACAGCTGGACAGGGCCTGCCCTCTGAACCACCACTGGCGCCCTGGGAAGAAGAGCAGGTGGGCCCTGCCAGGGAGGCGCCCTGCACACCACAGGTCCTGTGCGGAGGCAGCAGAGCGTCGGGGAGACCGTGGCCACAGCGCTGGAGGACCTGACGTGTTTTCTTCCCCTTGTGTGTCCCCGAGGGCCTCGTGGGATGCCTGCAGACGAGGGTGTGCTTTATTTCATCCTGTTATGTCCTCTGCAGGTCCTGGCCGTGGTGGGTGGAGAGGACTGACAGACGAATGATGGACAGATGGCCGGAGAGATGAGAGATCTGAACCAGTGGGCCGTGGGTGGCGGGGCGGGTGGGGTGATGCCTGGACGAACCCTGCGCCCTGCCCCCCATGCTGGCTCTCCTGCGGGGCCGCCCACCACCGTTCCCCCAGGAACGTGGTCCAGCTGGGGTCACGTGGCACCCACGGGGGTCACAAGGCCAGAGTGGCCCCAGGGGTGAAGCCGAGCCCCGTCCCCAAGGCCAGGCAGCGGCTGGGGTGTGGACAGGGCGCACAGGATGAGGCCAGCCCCCCTCTGAGGGGACAAGGCCAGGGTCTGCCCCATGGGGCTCCTGGGGTCAGTGGGTGCCAGAGGCGAGGGCCTGGCTCCGCTGTGGCAGGAGTGGCTGGCGCAGGGGCAGCGGGTGGGCAGAGCCACCAGACTGGAGCCCAGGGCCAGGGCCTGCCTGCCCCACGGGCCGTGGGCTCCTTCCCAGCACCCCAGGCAGGCGAGGGTCATCCGAAAAGTGGGCAGGAAGTGGGCAGAGCAGGCTGCAGGGCCAGGACTGTCCCAGGCCAGTGGTGCCCGCTGCCCAGCCGCGGAACAGGAGCCAGCCGGCGGTGGGAGCGTCGGGTTTCACGCCACCGCAGAGGCTGGGCTGTGCCCTTTCTGCTGGCCTGGGAGGCCCGGCGGTGCCCAGCGCCTCCAGCTCTCTCCACGCCCCCACCCCCCCGTGGCCCGAGTTGTCCTGGTCCTCACAATGGCACCTGCCCCAAAATAGCTTCCCATGTGAGGCCGAGAAAGGCAGAGATTAGGCCCCTGGAGGGCGGGGCGGGGGCGCCGGTGACCCTGCGGGCAGGGGTATAAAAGCCCATCGGGCCGGGCAGCCCCAACCCAGCCCAGCCGGAGCACCCAGCATCAGCACCTGCTCCTTCTGTCCTCAGAGGCCATGGGGCTCAGCGACGGAGAATGGCAGCTGGTGCTGAACATCTGGGGCAAGGTGGAGGCCGACCTCGCCGGCCACGGGCAGGAAGTGCTCATCAGGTAACGGGCAGGGGCCCCGGCCACCCGCACCCAGAAGCCCAGGCCCGGTGCCAAGCTGGCCAGGCCAGCTGGCTGCAGAGATGAGGCCGGTCCCACTGCCTCTCCGTTCTCCCTGCTCCTAAGCGTCAGGGACCTGACTCGGGGAAGGAGAAGACCCCTCCCGGCCGATGTCAGCAGCTGGGGGAGGCTTGAGGACCAAACCCCAGTAGCCTAAGCCCATCAGGAGGAATCTTAGAATGACACACGGAGTTAGCAAAGGCCCTACGAGAGCTTGTCCCACCATCTCACTTACTAGATGAGGCCTAAATGGGTCCCCAGAGCCACAAGCCTGTTAAAGTCCACGAAATGTCAAAGCTAAGGCGTGACTTTCAAGGTGAGACAGGTCGGGATCCAGACGTGGCTCTGTCATTGAGCAGCTGTGTGACCCTCGGAAAGATGCTCAACCTCTCTGAGCCTTGAATTTCTCTCCTGTTCAATGGGGGGAAATCCTAATCCCTAAATCACAGAGCAGAAGTGAGAGATAATAAGATGATGGACACAGGGGCCTGACATGCTTTCGGACAGGCCGTGAGTTCTAGAAATGCTATTAGATGCTAGAGACGAGTCCCAGATTAGGACTTTTCAAAGCGCCGTGAGTGACCTGTGATGTAGGACAGGTCTCCAATTTGAGGGCTGGGGTAATGTGGTCTCCAAGGACATCCTGCCTTCTGCAAGAAGCTCCCCCAGATCCCGAGTTTGGCACAGGGTGGCCTGTGGCTTGTCTCCCCTGACCTTCCGCCCCAGGGGTGCACCCAGTCCCCTCCCCCATGTCCCGGGTCAGCCTGATGGATGCAGACCAACTTTTCCTCCTCCGGCAGGAAGTTTTGATTGGCACATGATTTCTCCTCTGTGGGGGGGAGGAAGCCCTCCCCCGAGTGACCTCTGGCCTCCCTGGGACTTGCCCCCCTACCTGCTGCAAGCAGGGCGATCTGAAGTTGGGGCTGGGGTCGGGCTGGCAGCCTTGAGGAAGGAAGCCAGGTTTCTGCTGGCTGGCTGGCACCTGAGCAACTCCCCTCTGTCTCTGTCCCTGTCACTGGCAGCAGGCTGCTGGGGCTGCAACAGGCCCCTCCTGATTGGGCGAAATGCCCCCCCAACCTCTCATCAACCCCCAAGCCGCTGTTCCTGTGTGACCTTGGAAAAGTCACTGGCCCTCTCTGGGTTCTGTTTCCCCATTGGTTGAGCAAAGGGATGGTCTTCTGTCCCACTCTCAGGACGCAGGATCCTCCTGGCCTCCGGTAGGAGCCACGGGGGAGAGCAGGGGTCTTTCCAAGGTGATCAGGGGCCTCTGGTCCCTGCAGGGCCTTGGACATCTTAAAGGAGACTCAGCGTGTCGTGTGATCTGGAGACACTTCTTCCCTTCCCAGGGCGGATTAGAGAGGCCTGCCAGGGGCCGGCGGCCAGGGGCCAGCGGCTGGCAGCCAGGGGCAAGACACATGCCCAGGCTGGGCCCCTGGAGGGCCCCCGAGGGCATGGCGCCCTGTCTTGTCCCAGCTGCAGGTCTCCCGGGGCCTGGCCCCCGCCCTCCTCTCAGGCCGGGGTGAGGCGGCGGCCTCCTGGGACGGGCCGGCGGGGAGCCGGCCTGGGGCTTCTGCTGCAGGTGCCCGGCCCTGCTTCCCGACCTCGGTGAGGTCACTCCGCTGCCTGTGAACACGAGAGGTGACTGCCCGCGAGTCTGGTGGCCAGACGGGACCCCGAGCTGCAGGCCGTCCGCCCTGGAGTTCTAGAAGCCGGGCTGCACCCGGAGCTCGGCCGGGGCTCCGTCTGCCCAGGGCCTCCGGCTCCGGAGGTTCGCCTTCTGGTCGGGGTGGAGGATGGTGGAGTTTGAAAGCCGTTCCGGTGGCCACAGCTCGAGCGTGACGGGGAGGAACAGCCCGAGCCCGAGCCGGCCAGCCAGCCGCGGGCAGAACCCGGAACTCCTGGCGAAGACGCCGGAGCGTAACCAGGGGACGGCGGCGCCGGGAGGAGGGCTCGCGGCTCTGCGGTGCCCACCGAGTCCGGCCTGGGTGCTTCGCTGTGTTTAGGCCGGGCAGAGAGCCTCCGAGGCCAACGTGTCATCACCGCATGTCACAGAGAGGTTAAGTCACCTGCCCAAAGTCACACAGCCAGTGAGCGGGGGCTGGGATTCCAGTTCAGGACACTCGGATTCAGCCTCCCGGCTCTCGAGGACTTTGGTCCCGTCCTGTGGTCGCGCCAAGCTGGAGACGGGCTCCTCGCCGCTGTCTGGGTCTCCTGGTCCTGGGGAGCAGGAAGGGTCTCCACCTCCGCAGCCAGGGCTAATCTGCGGATGGACGAACGCAGGACAGCGTGGGCCGCGAAGAAGGTGCCCCCCTTGTCCATCATTTTGAGGCACTGCCATCGGGTGGACCCGCTGCAGGACTCAGGGCCAACAGAGCCAGCAGCCACAGGCGCAAGGATGGTTCAGCAGGCGCTAGCTCTGTCCTCCTGCGCCGTGAAGTATTACAGGGTCGCCCACCTCTCTGTGCTGTGAGTGGAGGGTGAGGCACCGGAAAGACTTTTGGAGGCTGAAAAATCATCTAGACCGACTCTTCTGGCAGGACCCAGAGAGGCTGAGTGACTTCTTCAGTGCCACACAGCACATTCGATACAGAGCCAGGCCAGAACTTGGCTTCCGTGATTCTTTCCCCTAGACATTGGGGGGCTCTCCTAACACCCAAGATCCCTGCTGCCTCGCATGCCCAGTCCTCCGCCAGCTTCTGCCCCGGCAGTCTCCTTCCGGTGTCCTGACCTTGAGCCCTCTCTGAGGGTGCCAAGTCCTGCGTCTGTCATCAGGAATCCAAGGATCATTGTCACCAGATAATAATAGTGGGTAGTCGGGGACCCTTGAAGAAAGGTGCCAGAGACGGGCTGTCAATGACGCACACGGCTTTGGACAGGGTCCCGGGTGACGTGGGGATGTTGTCCTGGCTGTGGACAGACTGGCACACGGGGGTGCTGGCTCGCTCGCTGCAGTTTGCAGAGGGACGTCTGTGACGTGGACAGAGCCCGGGCTTGGTCCTCCGAGTGTAGAGGAAGCCAGGCTGCGGGTCAGGCCCCAGCCGGCCCCTCAGGCCCCCAGGCCTCCGTTCCCTCACCTGTCAAGCGGATCTGCCCCCCCAGGCTTTTTAATGAGATGCTATTTGTGCCCACTCAGAATGTGCCCTGGGGCGGGGGCAGGAGGGGCCAGCCAGGGTGGAAGGCGGGGCTGGGCTCTGCCTGCTGGCTGGGCACAGGGGGTGACGGACTTTGGTCTCCTCCTCTGTGAGATGGGGCAATAGCACGACCCCCCACACACAGGCGCGGCGGCTGCACGTTCGGAGCCCCAGGGACACGCCTGTCCTTGGCCAGCGCTCTGTGGCTGCCGGCTCCCCTCAGGCCTGCATTCCCGGGCCAGGATGCTCACCCCAAATCAGAAGCCACCACGTCCCACATGCCAGGTCGGGCTGCTGAGGCTGGAATGGGCGCTGGTCCCAGGAGAGGAACTGCAGAGCTGTGCGGGGGTCAAGGTCACCAGCTGTCCGGCCATAGGAGGAGACGGGAGCAGGGTTCGTGCGAAGAGGAGCTGGGGGCATTAGCTGACCACAAGCCAAGGAAGAGGTCATTAGAGAGGCAACTCAGAAAACCAGACCTCGTTCTCAGGTGGGGCAAAGAGAAGCTCAGAGGTCCTCCCGGGGGGACCCTGGGATGGAGTCACCAGGACAGGTGCTTCCCAGGGACCAGTTTGCGGCTCAGGCCGCAAACCAGAGAGTGTGCACAGTGGGGTTACCAGACTGTCACGGAGCCCAGAAACCACAGGAGAGGAACCGCTGGAGGAACAGACCTCTGGGTGGGAGGAAGCTCGGGCAGGGGCTCAGCTTCTGGGGCCGAGCCGTCTGGAGGCAGGGCTGCAGAGAGGCCCCGGGTGCCGAGGACTGCCCTTCGAGTCACCCAGGCCTGGCTGTGACGTCACAGCGCAGGGCCTGCCCCCGCTGTGCAGGCAAAGCCCAGCCACCCAGGGCCTCGGGCACCAGGGCCCCATGTCCACTCCCTGAGGCCCCGGGCAGGTCGGAGGCCAGGCGCAGTGCAGGGTGGCACTGTCCTTCCTGCCCCTCATCCTGACAGTGACAGTGTCCATGGGATATCAGCAACTTCATGATGCTTTAATTAAAAAGAGTTTGGCAGAACCGGGTGGAACCCAGGGCTCGGGCATGTAGGAGGCGCTGCACCACCGAGCCGCACCGCCGCCTCTGAGGACGATGATAACACAGCAACCAGTGCTCAGGACACGTAGGTGCCAGACGCCTTGCAAGCCCTTAGTGGGTAGTATCTCACGTAATCCTCTGAGTAGGGACAGATTCTCCCCTTCCTTGGATGAGGAAGCCGAGGCACAGAGAGGGGCAGTGAATTGCCTGAGGTTGCACAGCTCAGAGGGGCAGCCGGACGGGACTGGAGCCTGGCAGCTGCAGACCCCACTGCACACCCCGTGTCTGACCCCAGCCCTCATGTGTCCACAGGCTCTTTAAGGATCACCCTGAGACCCTGGAGAAGTTCGACAAGTTCAAGAACCTGAAGTCGGAGGAGGAGATGAAGGCCTCGGAGGAGCTGAAGAAGCACGGCAGCACGGTGCTCGGGGCGCTGGGGGGCATCCTGAAGAAGAAGGGGCAGCACGAGGCGGAGATCAAGCCCCTGGCCCAGTCGCACGCCACCAAGCACAAGATCCCCGTCAAGTACCTGGAGGTAGGCGGGGCGCAGGCCAAGGCCGCGAGCGGCTGGGCCCACCACAGCCTGTGCGTCACTGCCCCGCCCTCGGGCACTGCCAGCCACTCCAGCTGGGGGCCCAGCGTCACCTGCCCGCCCACCAGCGGCTCACCACCAGCAAGGGGCCAGTGGATGTGGCTGCCAGGGGGGTCCCCAGAGCTGCCAGCCACCTCACACCCACTGGGTGGATGAGGACACGCAGGTGGCCACGGCAGAGGTGGGACCCGGGCCGGGTCCCCAGATCCCTGCCCTGCCCGGTGCCCTGGAGCCTGATGCGGGCTGGAGGCCGGAGCCCAGCAGCTGGGTGCCCGGCTTGGCAGCGGGCAGCTCACGGTCCCAGCAGCTGCCCAGGTGCAGAGCCGGCAGCCCCTGGGCAGAGCCGCGAGCCACCTCCTGAGGCCGGCCGGGCCCAGGGCCAGGTCCTGCCTCTATGACCAGTGCAGGAGGGGACAGCTGGAGACAGGTGCATGCTGTGATGGCCGGGGCAGCAGGAAGGCTGGCACAGGAGGGAGGAACAGGGAGGCAGCCCCAGTCAGCACCGGCCACGCTGGACACGTGCCGTGGCCACACCACGGAATCCTCTCGAGAGCCGCCCTGGGCGAGGGGTAGGAATTGCATTCCATTTTCATCCTTTCACATAAAAGCGTTCAGAGGCAGGGAGTCCAGGCCTAGTGTGGGGCCACGCAGCCGCCAGGGGCCCCAGCTCACCTTCTGTGCTGCTATCTTCAGCATGTGATATCCATCCTCAAAGTTGCCTCATGGCTCAATATGGCTGCAAGAACTCCAACCCCTTCATCCAAATTCCAAACAGGAAACAGGAGAAAGAGAGAAGACTCCCTCGTAAGGAGTTTAAGGGGATCCAGGGACTCAGCTAATCCTTTTGTATAAGTCTCATTGGTCAGAAGTTAGTTATGGAAGTCAGCAAGGGAAGCTGGGAAATATAATCTGTTAGGACTCCCAATACAGCCAGTGTTCTATTAAAGGAAGACGGGAAGTAAACAGCAGGCAGTTAGCAGTCTCTGCCCGCAGGTGCATTAACTGAGGGCTCAGAGAGGGTAAGCAGCCTCCTCGGGTCCCCAGGCCCATGGGGCAAGTCAGGGGCTCCACCTGCACCCCTGCGCAGTGTCCCTCTGTCCTCGTTCCTGTCACGGCACCTGCCAAGGCTGTGTCATCGTGAATCTCTCCCCAGCGAAGCCCCAGCTGGAGCTGGGACCCCTCAGGGCAGAACCGCCTCTCCACTCCCGTGTCCAGAGCATGAGAGGCTCAGCTGACTGAGGACCATCCTCCCCAGAGAGGGGCCCTGAGGCTGGGAGGACAGCCGAGGGCCAGTCACACGGTGACAGTGGACCAGACCCAGATCTGCCTCTGCCAGCCCCTTGAACGCACAGTCCCTCAACAGGAAGAGGCCCAGCCCCTCACCAGGCTCCTCAGGCCTCAGGGTGCGGGTCCAAGGGAGCCTTTGTGCAGTTGCCCGGTCCCAGGAGAGGCCCCTGCACTGGCGCTGCCAGGGCCACCCGACTGGTGCTCCTCGGCCTGTTCTGCAGGCCAGGTCACACGCGCCGGCCAGCGCCAGGCCGGCATCCGTCCCAAATCCTCCCCGGGCAGGGCTTGCTGCGCGGCACCTGGTTGCCAGACTGTCCTGAATTTGTGAGATTCAAGGTGAACTGGGCCTGTGCCCGAGGCGGGTGGCGCAGACCCTGCTCCTGGGCCCCCGGGAGCCACTGTGTTGGCGCTGGCAGGCTCCCGCCTCCGTGGCCCCACCCCCAGCCCTGCCCCTGGCATTGCGCCCTGGGGCCTGGAGACGCAGAGAAGAGCCCGCTGCGGCCCCGCCTCTGCCCGGCGCTGGCCGCCGCCTGTCCCCACCCCTCCGGTCCCGTCTCAGCTCTGTCCTCCACCTGCCATGGGACCTCAATCTGGCTGCCTCATTGTCTCCTGCCAAATGTCACCGCTTGGTGCCCAGCCAGGGGTGTGTTTGGAGCGGAGTCCTAACCGACGTGGAGGGAGCAGGGGTGCCTCACGTCCAGGGCCTTCTGATCCCCAGCCGCCCTGGACACCCTTCCCGTCTCCTGGTAATGACATGGCACCGACCTTTGCCAAACCCTGAGAGGCTGCTCCCCCTCCCTCCCCTCTCCCCCCTCCCCCCAGGATCTGTGGGGCTAACTCTGTCCTGTGTCCCTGAAATAGGGTCTCTAGGGCTGGGCGTGCAGCCCGGGGCCCATCCCAGCACCGGAAGAGAAAAGATAAAACAGAAGAAAAGGAAGCAAACAGGGTCCCTAAAGCAACGCCCACCAAGGCCCCAGAGCAAAAGCCCAGCACCCCAGTCCAGCCCCCTCGGACTTCACCATGCAATCCTGGGTGAACCGGTGCAGCGAGGTCCCCGCCCTGCGCTGCCCGCCGCCTGCCCGGTGCCCCGGTGCGCACCCGCCAGCCCTGGGGAGCAGAGGCCCCCGTGCCGCCTCCGGCTCCGTGAAGCGGTGGTGGTCGCCCCTGCCCCATGGTGGCCATGACGCTCCTGGCTGTCCCTTACGGCCAGCTCTGGCAGCAGCCTGGACTGAGGCCCCCCGCGCTGACCGGCGCCCTCTCGCCCCTCCCTGCAGTTCATCTCCGAGGCCATCATCCAGGTCCTGAAGGGCAAGCACTCCGGGGACTTCGGCAGCGACGCTCAGGGCGCCATGAGCAAGGCCCTGGAGCTGTTCCGGAACGACATCGCCGCCAAATACAAGGAGCTGGGGTTCCAGGGCTGAGCCGGCCCCGCGCCGCCCGCCTGGGCCCGGGCAGGGTGGGCGCCAACCCCACGTGGCCGTCCAGAGCGTCTCGAGCCGCTTGCTTAGCAGAGGCGGCGCGGGGTGGGCCCAGTGGAGGGTCATCGCCCTGGGCCCGCCGTCGGGGCCCTGCCCACTGCGGCAGAGCCCAGCCAGCTCCCTCTGCCCTCCAGCCGTCCCGACCCTCACCCTGAAACCCCAGAGCCACGCCATTAGCTCCCCTGCCCTGATCACAGCAGGATGTCCCTTTGTGAGCCTCGCCTGTGCCTTGGAGATCCGGGCCACCCTCCGGGTTTTAATAAAACACGTGCAACCTCCTAGTCTCTGCCTGGCCTTGGTCACTCTGGAGTAAGAGAAGCGCCCACTCGGAGCCCAGGAGGAGACCTGCGGAGACCCCGGGAGGGCGGCCTGTGGGCGGGGCCAGGGGTGGGGCCCTTCCTCGGCCCAGGTGCGGCTCAGAGGTGGAGGGAAGCGCGCAGGGAGGGCCGGGTCTGGGCGGGCAGTCACGCAGGGGTCGGCGTCAAGGGCCCGGGCTGTGAGAATGCCGCCAGAGGGGCGGGGCCAGGGAGGCCACGGTCACCGCGGTCACAGCTTCAGCAACATGAGAAGGTCACCAGCCAGCGGGTGGCAGAGCTGGAGCTGAGAACGCAGCCTGGAAGGCAGCGGGGACTCTGGCCAGGGACCCTGCCAGGTGGCCGGCAGTGGCAGGCGCTGACCTTCTGGTTGGAGAGGACAGGCACCTGGGGGGCAGGCCGCAAGGGCTTGGCGAGGACCTGGATGTTGGCCTGTGTGCAGCGCCCCGGACCTGGGGTCGGAGACCGGAGGGCCCGGGGGCTGGGCTGGCTGTGCCGGAGCTCAGGGCCCTGATGCCACCTCTGGGCAGCTCGAGGGCTCCGCGCTGTACCTCTGCAGCCCTCTCCATGGCTGCCTCATGTCCCCTCGAGCATGCGCCTCAACGGGCCCCAACCTCAGGCCGGACAGGGCTCAGGCACTGAGCAGGGCCCACTGGGGGTGGGCAGCTGGAGCCCCGCACACGCTCTGGCCAGGCCAGGACGGGACCCAGACACATGCCCCCCCGCGCTGCAGGCTTGGGGCACCTTCTGCCCTGGGGCGGGGGCGGGGCTGGGGTCTCGGCTGGGGTCTGGGGCCTGGAGCCTGGAGGAAGATTCCACGGCCCACGGAGCCATCCGAGGGGAGGCTCAGAGGCGCAGGGACTGGACGCTGGGGCCCTGGTCCACCCAGTGGAGACAGGATCAGGGCGGCGAAGCCCCCGCCGCGGCTCCTCCTTCAGCTGCCAGGCAACAAATACTTGCCAGCCGGCGGGCAGAACCACCTCGCTGTGCACCTCGGAGGCGCCCAGGAGGCGACTTCTTCCTTTCGTTTTTCTTCTTTGTCTATAGCTGAATGTCTGGTTTGAGTCCTCATAGTGCCTGGGTGGCAGATTCTCAATCTCAGTTTACCTGAGCTTTTCTCTCAATCGCAGCTGAAGTTTTGGCAAATTCCAAGGGACTTATGTGTGCCTAAGGGCATGTGAGGGGGTGGTGGGGAGGTTGTCCTCAGGGCTGCCGAACCCCCAGCTACTCACAAAGCCACCTCCCCGGAAGTGTGAGGCACAGGTCTCCTCTGCATTCAGACCCCACAGATCCTCTGAGCTTCTTCCACCTCCTTTAGGACTCGGCAGGGCACGAGCAGGGCCGCCCCGTATGGTTGTATGGGTTTCACACTCCATCTCCGTGCCTGGCCAATGGGCTCATAAGGATGGGTCCAGACGCTCTGGGAATTGGAGCAGGGGCAGAACGTCTTTCTCTGGGAACCACCGCCATCTGCGGTTTTCCTCTCTGCCTCTCTTCATTCTGACAGTTTCAGAGAAAGCTTTTTCACCTCCTCGTTTCCTCCGGATCATTTGGGGTGCATGTTCTTCCCGGAGCTCTTGGGCCCTGGGCTTTTGATCTCCAGACTCAGGCGAGAGGCGCAGTTGTTTTGTCTCGGCTGTCACAGCCTTTCCCTCGGTGCTGGGTAATGATACCTATTTTCTGGAAAATAAGGGCCAAGGAAGATGGTAGATCCTGGGGGAAACGGAGGCTGGTATTTTAAAGTTCCATCGGGCAGTGGCGGGGACTCTGCACCAGCGGACAAAGGCTGGTAAGCAAATGCCACACACCAGGCCGAGCCGGGCCAGGGGAACAGCCGCAAGGAAGGCCCCTGTGTTCTCTGCCCTCGCGAAGCTTCCGGAATGGGAAGGAGGCAGAAAATAGCCCACTCCAGGCCTGGGGGCAGAGGGGCCTTGGATTCGCAGAGAAGGGAGAGTTTGGGGCCCCCGACGAAGCAGGAGGCGCCCGCCACGTCAGCTCCTCAGTGTACGTCAGTGTGTTCCTGGAACACGGATTTGCTTGGCCTGCAGTGGGCCAGGTTCGGGGCCATGCCTGGCGGACTGTCTGCCCCGCCTCGGGGAGCCGCCGGGTGCCGGCCGTGGAGCTAGGAGATGGGCGAGCTTCCAGGAGTGAGGGAGCGACGGTGGGGGGCCTTCTGTTACTGTCACAAATGCCCGAGGCGATGGGCTTATGAAGAGGAAAGGTTCGCTTTGGCTCACGGTTCCGGAGAGCTCAGTCCACGTCCCGGGGCACTGCTCTGGGCCTGCGGGGAGGAGCGCGGGACAGGGGACGCCCGTTGGCCTCATGGCCAGGAACGAGAAGGGCCAGGGGAGCCTGGCGTCCTCAGTCCCCTCCGAGGCACAGCCGAGGACCCAGAGCTCTCTTCCCGGCCCCGCCGCCCCGAGGCACACTGCCTCCCTCCCGGCAGCTCGCGGCCGAGCTCCCACCAGGGCGCCTACAGGGGTCGCTCGTCAGCATCTGCCACTGACCTTTGCCCGCCGGGCGCCACTTAGGAGGAAAGTCTCCTTTTGAGTTCGCGGTTCCAGAGCCTCAGTCCACAGTGGGCCGACCCCAGGGCTCTGGGCCTGTGTCGGGCAGAAGGTGATGGCGGAGGGCGTGGCAGAGGGGCTGCTCCAGCCACAGCGGCCAGGAAGCAGGGAGCCGAGGAGCAGGCACCGGGCACCCGGCCTCCCGCCTGCCGTCACCAGCGGCCACTTCACACTGCACGTTCCTGCCTGGACACGGGAGCTTTGGGGGACACCCTGTATTCAAACCATAGCAGGGGTCTCCAGAGAATGGGCTCCAGCAGGACACACACCCACACACACAGGAACACACACACACAGGAACACACACACACACAGGAGCACACACACACACACAGGAACACACACACACAGGAACACACACACACACAGGAGCACACACACACACACAGGAACACACACACACAGGAACACACACACACACAGGAGCACACACACACAGGAACACACACACAGGAGCACACAGGAAACACACACACACAGGAACACACACACACACAGGAACACACACACACAGGAACACACACACACACAGGAGCACACAGGAACACACACACACAGGAACACACACACACACAGGAGCACACACACACAGGAACACCCACACACACAGGAACACACACACACACACACACAGGAACACACACACACACAGGAACACACACACACAGGAACACACACACACAGGAGCACACACACACACACAGGAACACACACACACAGGAACACACACACACACAGAAGCACACACACACACAGGAGCACACACACACAGGAACACCCACACACACAGGAACACACACACACACAGGAACACACACACACAGGAACACACACACACACAGGAGCACACACACACACACAGGAACACACACACACAGGAACACACACACACACAGGAGCACACACACACACACAGGAACACACACACACAGGAACACACATACACACAGGAGCACACACACACAGAAACACACACACACAGGAACACACACACAGGAGCACACACACACACACAGGAGCACACAGGAACACACACACACAGGAACACACACACACACAGGAACACACACACAGGAGCACACAGGAACACACACACACAGGAACACACACACACACACAGGAGCACACACACACACAGGAGCACACACACACAGGAACACCCACACACACAGGAACACACACACACACACAGGAACACACACACACAGGAGCACACAGGAACACACACACACAGGAACACACACACACACACAGGAACACACACACAGGAGCACACAGGAACACACACACAGGAACACACACACACACAGGAAACACACACACAGGAGCACACACACACACAGGAACACACACACACTCAGGAACACACAGACACACACACTCAGGAACACACACACACAGGAGCACACACACACAGGAACACACACACACACAGGAGCACACACACACACACTCTTCACTTTGAAATGGCTTTTCCTCCAGAATCATTACGCCCCCAGGAACGGGGGCCGCTCTTGCCATCTGGCCTGCTGCGCTTCCAGAAATGCAAATCCTCACAGCTACAGTGGTGGCTTGTTTGTTTATGATTATTATCAGTTTTGTACTAGGGATCGAACCAGAGCTGCTCACCCACTGAGCCACATCCCCAGCCTGTTTTTTTGTTTTTGTTTTTTATTTAGCGACAGGGTCTCATGGAGTTGCTTGTGGCCTCGCTGAGTTGCTGAGGCTGGCTTCCAACTTGCGATCCTCCTGCCTCAGCCTCCCGAGCCTCTGGGTCACAACCAGCTGCTTATTTGATTTTTATTAAGCATTTTCTGTTCTTGTTTTGTCTCCCCCTGGTGGACAGAGCGGGCAGGGTCCTCTGTTTGCTAATCATTGTGTCACCAGGTGTGGGCACACCGGTGAGAGCTGGCTCCCTGCCCCTGTCACCTGCTGCCCTGAAGTCCCCATGAACCCTGGGACAGCCCAGGTGACTTCTCAGCCTGGGGCCGAGGCTCCCGGGCAGGGGCCGGCGGAGGGTTGGAGGGGACACCAGGGCAGCCAGGACTGGCGCGACCCAGGCAGCCTGCGTGACAAGCCGTGAAGAGCTGACACACTCCAGATGACTCGTCGCAGCTCCTGACTTGGCAGCGCTGGCTCAGCAGAGCTGGGATCGGGTGACCGCGAAGCCCGACAGGCAGCCCTGACCAGCCACCCCGCTCACGCACGCCTGCACCTTCCCAGCCACTCAGACTGTCGCGTTCAGTCCTCTCTCCGGGTCTCGGGACCTCTCGCGCACATTCCTTGTGTGCTTCCTGACAGTCAAAGGCACGTCTAGAAACAGACTGGCCACAGGAACCACAGGAAGACCGTCCAAGCCTCCACTCTGACACACATCGAACCAGTAGCCCTGGCCCGACCTCAGTTTACCCACAAATACAGAACACCTCCCGGGCTGCATTCCAAACAGCTAGACACAGACATCGCCCTGTGCATACACATTCCAAGGAGCAGGGTCTTGGTTGTAAAGGCCACTCACCGGAGGGTCCCGTTGGCGGGAAGGTGCTCCTGGGGCTTGTCAGGGGCCTTTCCCGCAGGGAGGCGTGTGGAGATCTGAGCGAGGTCGACATGAGCTTTGATGATTTATCAAGAGTCAAAACGTTTGCAGGGTGTTCAGACCATCCTTCACCACAGGAGGCAGGGAGAAGAGGTGATTTTGTGGGCCTTGTGGATTAGGAAGCTGGGTTATTAGGAGCTTAAGGTTTTCTGCTCTGGGGAATTGATGTGGGAGGGGGTGAGATGCAGAGGAGGCAGGACTGGACAACCCACGTCACCTGGAGCCGTGGACCCACCACTTCACCACTGTATTGTTGAGGCTCTGCATGAAATTCTATGGGAAATAAACCAACTGGGGTTAAGCTATTGGGAAGGGTTTGTTTGCACTACTGGTCTGGTGACTTTTGGTGGGGCTCACGTGGTCCCCTGTGGGGGCATTTGGGATATTTATGGGGGTTTTGTTGCAGGGATGCAGATCCGATGCTTCACAGGAGGAGGGACAGCCAGGAATAAGGGCCCAGCACACTCAAAACCTTTCCTGTAGTCCAACTTGTTTATTCTTTTAACAGTCCTACAAAGTGCATGTCATCGTCAACATCATTGTAATGGTTAATTTAATGTGTCAACTTGGTCAGGCTCCAATTGTCTGGTCAAACACCAGTCTAGCTGCTGTAAAGGCATGTTTTGAATGTGATTACCCTTTAAATCAGGAAACTTTGGGTAACACAGATTACCTCCACTGTAAGGGTGGGCCCCATCTAATCAGTCGAGGGGCTTAAGAGAAAAGACTGGAATTCCCTGAGGAGAAAGGATTTCTGCTGCCCAAGCACCTCTGAACTCAAGATTGCCACAGGAACTCTTCCTGGCTTTCCAGGCTGTGGCCTGCCCTGCAGCTTTCAGATTCACCAGCCTCCATAATCGTGCGGGCCAGTTCCTTAAAATCAGTCTCTAAATCTCCGCTGCTTTTGCTTCAGTTTCTCTGTCCCTGACCAACACGATCCCATCCCTGTTTTATAGATGAGGCGGCGCTGTGGTCTGCACCCGGGTCTCAGCTCACCCTTGGTGAGGCTCAGCAGGGCCCGCTAACCAGCCAGCTGACACCTAGAGACCAAATCCCCTGCTAAGCACCCGCAGGCTGGGCTGGCCAGGATCTCAAGCCAGGGTGGCGGCCAAAGCCTCCCGGGGTGGCCAGATCCCGGCCACCACCTCCAAGGGTGTCTCCGCAGCGGGGCCAGCTGCTCCAGCAGACCCGGGTCACTGCCGCTCGGGTGAAATCCTGGGGTACTTTTCAACGGCAGCTTCTCTCTGGACAAGCGCCACTTTCTAGAAGCTCCTCCTCCCGTGATTTCAGTCACCAAATACCCGAGAAGCACGCACTGCCTTCCAAGGCCGCGTGGCGAATCACCCCAAAACCTCAGGGCCCACCCTGCACAGTCCACACCCGTGGCCCCCGTGGCCCTGGGGCAGACGGCCGGTGCTCGCGGCCCGGCACGCCCACCCCTGCATGCAGCTGCTTCCCCGTGATGTGGAGACTGGGCTCCCAGGGCAGGCCACCCAGACTCCGAGGCCTTGACCTCCACACGCGCCTCTTCAGGCACCAGTCACGCAGGCGACCTGCGATCCAGGGCCGAGAGCTGGGCGCCAACTCTGGATGGAAGGCACAGAGGGGCTGTGAGTGGCCCTGGGCCGCGCAGAACAAGGAGACGGCCTCCTCTCCTCCCCTCCTGGACGGCCGCCCCGGGGACAGCGCCAGCAGGCTCTGTCCTCAGGCTGCAGGGGACAAGTGTGGGAACTCTGAATTAGGGAATGAAGCCATCCATTTACCTTCCTGCCCAACCTCTGCTGGGTGACTGCAGGTGCCCCACCCTCCGGGGAAGCCAGGGCTGTGGTGGGACCCCCAGTTTCCCTGTCCCCTGCCCCACAGCAGCCCCACCCTTTGCACCTGGAGGTGGCGATGGCTCCCTCGGTCCCAGCCCGGGATTCTGTGCATCCAGCCAGGACTTTGGGGCATGTCCTTGGGCCAGAATTTAGGGGTGTGTGACAGATACTTAAAGGGAGGCATGAGCCAGAGAGGGTGGGGCCGCACCCTGGCTGGTGGGCACCACAGGAGTGAGGACCGCAGAGCACCAGGGCATGTGCAGGGCTGGGGACAGGTGTGCAGGCCCCTGGGCAGAGTGGATGGTCGGTACTGCCAGGGAGCCAGCTGGCCACACCACCTGAACTTTGTCTCGTGAGGGAGGAGCCGCTGAGAGAAAGTCATCCGTAGTGACCAAGAGAATCACACGGCGTCCCCGCGGGACCTTAGGATCACAGTTGCCAGGTTCACATCACGGCTTGGCACATCCCCAAGTGAGGAGGCGCTTAATGTTCACACGCCTCACTTTTCTCTTCAGCAAGAGGGACGCGTCCACCTGGTGGGCTTGTGAGTACTGCGTTCGGAAACCCTCAGCCTCAGACACCTGAAAACAACCAATTAGAACAAACTTTAAAATGATAACTTAATTAAAAAAAAAAAAAAACCTGGAAGCACTACTAAGATTGGTTTGAAAGTGAGGAGATTTAATAGATCATGGAAATCTGGAGGCAGGGAGGTGAGGTCATGGCTCAGAAGGTCAGATCCTAGGTCTGCTGCTCTCCTCCACCCTCTGAAGTCCGTCAGCTTTCCATTCAGCCTCACACAGAGTCTCAGGGCAGCGGGTAAAATGTGGACAAGTTCTTTGCCAGAATGAAAAATGGACGGTCTCCGGTCCGGTTTCCAGGAGTCCTTGCCTCCTTCCGAGGCTCCGTGAGCACGGTCTTTACTGTCCGTGTTCCTCTCGGCGTTCTGGTCTGAGTCCCATCAGAACTGCCCACGAATCTCTGCTCAGATCACGCCAAGCTCTCTCCACCCTGTGTCTCCAAACTTTTTCAAACTCCTCCTGCAAACCAGTTCCAAAGTCTTCTGAACCGCTTGGGCGGGCCCGTCACAGCAATGACCCCACTCTGCGTTAGTCAGCGTTTGTTGCCGTGACCAGAGTACCTGGTAAGGACAACTCAGAAAAGGAGGAGTTCATTTTGAGCTCGTGCCTTCAGAGGTTCAGTTCACGGTGGGCCAACCCCACTGCTCTGGGCTTGAGAGGGGGCGGAACATCACGAGGGACGAGCGCAGTGGAGGAAAACTCAGCTCGTGGCCAGGAAGCAGAGACAGACTGAGGGGCACGACGCGATCCCCAAGCTCACACTCCCCGTGAAAGGTTTCCTCCAGCCCTGCGCCACCTGCCTACAGTTACCACCAAACCAGGACGGCCTGAGTAGGCCACAGCCCGCGATCTAATCACTTCCCCCCTGAATGTCCCTGCGTGAACTCGGGAGCTTTGGGGGACACCTCAGAAGCCATCCATAAGGACGTGGGACCAGGGGTGGCCATAGGAGTGCAGATCCACAGACACGGCAGGAGAAGTCCTGCCTGCTGCCGTCAGCAAGCCTGAGTCCTGGCCTGTGGAGGTCACTGTGTGGCATGGACAGACAGCCCATGTCTCCATCCCAGACGCTAGGTGGGGACGTGCAGAGCCCACCATGGAGGGTCACCTGTCAGAGCATCATCCCGACCTGGGGTTGCGGGGCTGGCGGGAGGCTTGCCCCCTGCTCCCAGGCTGCTTCAAATCCCAGCGTCTGGATGAGGAGTCTGGGGAGCCCCGGGTGGCCCAGCTCAGGGCTGTTTCCACAGATGAGGAGACTGAACCCAGAGGGGGTGCACCTGGTCAGGCTGGCCGGGGGGCTCTGTGCTGGGGCCTGCTCCGCCTGGCTCCGTCCCTGTTGTCTCCGTGATGTCTCCGTGATGTTCTCTCTCTCCTGTGGTTCCTGTCTCTCCTGTCTGTCTGTCCCGTCTGGTTGTCCTAACCATGACCCTGACCTCTGGCTTCTTTCCTCCACACTCCGTCTCCTGTGTCCCCGACCCCAGAACTTCTGAGATCTTGTGAGCAGCTCAGTATAAAAAGAGCAGTTTGGTGAGCAGGGGGGCGTGGTTGAGAGGGGGCGTGCGGCCCAGGGCCGAGGCCAGGCCTTGGAGGGGGACAGAGGCCCCGGAGGCCTGCAAGGCAGCCCGGATCGATCGGGAGGGCAGGGGCCAGACGAATGCGACTCCCTCCTTCCTCCCCAGGGCCTGACTCTAAGCCAAGATGTGTGACTGCCCACCCTGTAAAAATAGACCAGGCCACTGTGGCAGGCTTCCCGGATGTTGGACCACCCCGGTCCCTGGAGAGAGCCCAGCACTGGCCATGCACCACAGGAACCGCAGCCAGAGCAGGCAAACGGCCTGCCCGGGGTCACTGAGCAGGCGGGCAGGAGAGCTGGAACCAGGACCGGGGGACTCTGATGCCCCACAGGCACCCTCCACAGCACCCTGGATCCCCTATGGGCCCTGAGCCTGGGCCGAAGGTGACCGGGCCCTCGCCTCTCAGTGCAAAGCAGCCCTACTTACTTGGCCGTCTCCACACTTCTGGGCTCTCCCTCTGGCCGGGCGGGCCAGGCTGTGAGTTCCTCCTGTAACAGGGTGACAGAAGCAGCTCCCACGAGCGCCCGGGCTGTGCACGCTCCAGCTCCGTCACTCCACAGCAGCCCATGACGCAGGGGCTAGGACCGCACCCGCTTCAGGGACGAGGAGACTGAGGCTCAGAGAGGTTAACTGACTCTCCCAAAGTAACAGAGCAGGCAGCCGGGTGGAGCTGGCACTTGGCCAGGCTGCCGGCGGGATGAACTACTAGCTGAAGAGCGAGTGAAGTCTTGTCCCCAGGGCGGCAGGCAGCTTGGGCCACTGAAGCTCGCACAGTCCCCGGCTCCCGTACCCTCAGAATCCCACCTCCAGGGGTCCGTAGTGCTGGGAACCCCGGCCTCCTCCACGCCCAGAGAGTGACCTTGGGGAAGTCACGTCGTGTCCTTGTTCATCAAAGGGGACTTGACCCACGAGTCCCCGTTGCTCAAGAGGAGGACTCCCCAGGGCTGCGGGGCATCAGGGGAGGGTCCCAGAAGCCCGCCCGCGGGAAGGGCGCCTTGGAAGCGCGTTCTCTGTGGGTCCAGACGGGCTCATTTTAAGGTTCGAAGAGCAGAGGCCCCGAGGCTCCGGGTTTCCCAGAGGCCCTCGGGCTGTGGGGGGTGCCCCAGCTCCAGGGCATCTGGCCGGCAGGCCTCCCAGAGGACGCAACGCTGCCCTTGGGCCTGAGGTCCTGGCACCGCCACCTGCTGTGGACGACAGCTGTGTACCAGGAGGCAGCTGCTGCCAGAGAGGACAGGTGGTGGGGGTGGCAGAGGGGCTCAGGCTGAGTCATCCCACGCGGCCGGAAGCCGGGCTCCCTCAGGGGCGGCAGCAGGGCAGGGGAGGGGCCGCAGCCCTGCTCCCCACGGCTGCCCCACACCTGTGACCCTGGGCCCTGTGACCCTGGGCCCTATGACCTTCCCAGCCTGGAGGTCCCACCCGCAAAGCTCCTCCCTTCCCGGCCTCCCATCCCAGTCTGGCCCCAGGCCCTGAAGCTACCAGGCCTGAGAAGGGTGGCGGGTCACCCGGAGCAGACGGACGTCCTCCCCGTCCTGCCCACAGTTTCTGAGCCGGTGATCTCAGGCGAGTCACATCCTTCAAACCAAGAGACCCCCGCTGTCTGCAGTAGCGTCAGGCACCCCAGAGGGCTGCAGGCCACCTGTGGCCTGGCTCTGTGTACGGGAAACACCCCGAGTGGCCGGAGGTGGCGTGGCTCCCTGGGGGTGCTCCCCTGCCTGGGTGGGTGGCCGTGCGGCCGGCTCCGTCTCCCTCCAGGTATGGAAACCAGGGGCCTTGGGTGGCTGCCGGGGTGCTCAAGGCTAAGTTCCAGCCTGCGGCCACTCTGCTGCCCGCCCCATGACCTGGATAAGGGCCCAGTGCCAGTCACCTTTTGGAGGGAGGGGGTGGGGGTGAGCCACCACACCAGCAAGAGCAGACGAGGTGACCCAGGGGGAGGAGAGAGCCTGGTGCCCTCCACCCCAGGAGGAAGGCCATCAAGCCCAGGTGCCCTGACCAGTGGCCGTTGTCAGAGATGAGTTCCCCATTCACTGGCTGTGTGGCGTCAGGCAAGTTACTTCACCTCTCTGGTGGTGGTTTCCTCTTCTGAAGAAGGGAGGTGACCAGCTCCCAGGCCCTA
Organism: Sciurus vulgaris; assembly: GCF_902686455.1. Lineage (NCBI taxonomy): Eukaryota > Metazoa > Chordata > Mammalia > Rodentia > Sciuridae > Sciurus > Sciurus vulgaris. Next base: position 169,531,684 of record NC_136465.1, on the reverse strand, counting down.
CCTCACAGGGGGCTGCTGTTCCGTCAGTTAACCCACATGGGCGCCCTGAACACGTCGCAAGCGAGGGCGGGGAGCCCTGCGCCAGCCCCGGCCCTGCCCCATAGTGACCTCCACCCAAGCTCCAGCCACCGACTTTACAAACCCACCCACCCAGCACCGCGAGGCTCCACTGAGTCCCACGGCCCGCGCAGGTGCCAGATGGACCCCAAGCACCGGCCTCCCTCTCCCCATTGGCTCCTCTGTCCAATGGGAGCCAGACACCTGGCATCAAGGGCCCAGATGCTCTGGCCTGCAGGCCCCGAGTGACTGCCTTCGGCTCAGGACCTGCGCTGGCCTCCCTGGGGTCCTCGGTTCCCATCCTCCCCAGCAGCCTCCAGAGCCTCTCTCCCTGGTCTCTCTCCCTGGCCTCTCTCCCTGGTCTCTCTCCCTGGCCTCTCTCCCTGGTCTCTCTCCCTGGCCTCTCTCCCTGGCCTCTCTCCCTGGCCTCTCTCCCTGGTCTCTCTCCCTGGCTCCTCCTGTGCTCAGCAAAAGGCTGAGCGAGGCCGACCTGGATGGATGGGCCCCGCCTGGATATCCCGTGGGTGCTGCGCAAATCCTGGCTGCCGCCTCAGTTTCCCAAACTGTCCAACGAACCTAATGACCTTGGGCCTCGTGTCCCCAGGAGGACAGTGCTGAGCCCTCACGTTGGCACCAGGCCCGAGCGGGGACCCTCTACACCGGGCTGCGCAGCTCTGCCGCCTCGGGGACCCCGCCGCCCACGTGGCCCACTGGGACATTAGCAGGAGGACGACTGTCCTCACGCAGTGACCGGACAAGGCCTCAAAACCAGGTGGGCGGGTGGCACGAGGTAAGGGCGTGGTCAGGCCTGGCTCCTGACGTCCCCACCCCTCATGGGCGTGGCCCGGAGGACTCGCCTTAGCAGAGGACTCGTTTCCTCCTGTGTTCAAGGCAGGAAGGACACGGCACGTGAGGTCACTGGTAGGACGAGTGCCCTGCGCACTTGTCCGCCAGGCTGCTTGATTCTTGGAGCCTGGGCACTTTCACCCTCCCCATATTTTCAGATGAATTTGCATTGGCACAGAGAGGCCAAGGCGCCTTCCTGAGGCCACACAGGAGTGAGACGGGGAGCCCTAGGCTGCGCCCAGGTCCCTCCTACCTCGCGCCCCTCACAGGGCCCAGCCCCAGGCGGCCAGGCTCCCTCCCAGAGGCGCGTCTTCGAGGGTCGGGGGTCCGGGTTTCCAGGGAGCCCAGCAGAGGCTGGCACCCGAGCCTGCGCCTGCTTGGCTCCCACAGCCACTTGGCTCCTCTGAGCCCCTGCGAAGCTGCCCGCCCTCTGCCGGGAGGGGCGTGTCCTCAGCTGGGCAGGAGGCGCCAGCCCTGGGCCCGAGCCACGCTGGCCGCCCTGCAGCTCCAGGTCAGCCTGGGCGAGGCCCCAGGCCCGGCAGGGAGCGCCTCCTGCCCAGAGAGCCAGCCAGCGCCGCCCGGGCAGTGAGCTGCTGCCACCAAAGCCTGGGGCCCGCCGTGGCCGGGTCCCAGCACCGCGGGTGACGTGGGCCAGCGCCTCTCCCCGGCTGGGTCCTCGTCTGTAGAAAGGGCACCGAAGGTGGCCGACTGAGGACTCAGCGCGGAGCCGGCACAGGGAGGGAAGTGCTACTGCCCAGCCCCCGCCTCGATGGACCCCGGCAAGGGTCGGGTCACCCCTGCCCAGCACGGCAGTGGTCCACGTTCAGTGTCTCAAGAGGGCCAGCGCTGACCCCCTGGGCAGTTCTGCGGATCAGGGATGTGGCAGTGCAGGGCACGTGGGGTCAGGGCCTGCCTGGGGCGGGCTGCAGCGCTGAGGCCAGCCTCCGTGCCTGGCCTCCCCCCAGAGTGCTCCCCCGTCCTCATAGGTAACGGCTGGCTTCCCCCGCGGGGACTCTGGAGTGGCCCTTGGGCACCAGCCTCAGGAGCCACACTGGCTGTGCTCTCTTGCTGCTGCCACAGACCCCTGCTCAGTGGCAGAGGGGCGGCACAAAGGGTTGGGACCAGAAGGCCAGGGTCTCAGGGGACAGGGACAGAAGAGTGGGTGATTTAGAGATGGCTCAGTGTGTCCCCAGGGTCACACGTGTTGGGATTTCATCCCATCATGAGATATCAAGAGGGAGGAGAGCAAATCCAGCCGCCGTGTTCAGAGGCGGGCCTTCGGAGGTGACAGGGTTACGTGAGGTCATCAGGTGGAGTCCTGCGATTGAGTCCTGGTGGCTTCATCAGCGGAGGGAGAGCCCTGACAGACACAGACAGACGTGTCCTGCCCCTGGCCCTGTCCTTGCCCTCAGAACTCTCCAGCAAAAGGCCACCACCAGATGTGGCCCCTCGGCCTTGGACCTCTGCAACTGTGAACAGAATAAACCTCCTTTCCTCATAAAGTAGCCCGTCAGGCATTTCATCACAGTCACGCCAAACAGACAGACACAGGTGGTGGGGACAGCCACAGACACATACGTGAGCTGGATATAAAAGGAAGACACAGCAAGAGACACCTCAGGACTCACCCTGTGAAGCAACCAAGGGCCACAGGCCTGCAGCACAGGGTGGCACAGGGAGGCTCTGCCCCGAGGAGGGGAACAGCGTCCCTGCAGGCCCCAGGAGCCGGCCTGCCGGGCTCCTTCTTTGCCTCAGTTTCCTCGTCACGAGATGGGGTCCTACGGCTCCAGTCCCGGGGCTGGGGGGGCGAAGGGGGCGCTGGGAGGGCAGCCTGAGCGGAGCCGGGCACCAAGGGCGCAGGACTGAGTGTCACGAGCTGTATCAGCAGAGGTGGGCGCCAGCGTCAGACACTGGCCACGGAGGATGGAAGCTCCTTCTGCGCCTCCAGAACGGCGGCCTCGCCTGGCTCTGCGACCACATGGTGGAGGTGGACTCAGCAGCCAGGTACTAGGACACCCGTGGCGGGGCGAGCAGGGTGGGAGGACCTGACCCTGCGGGCGTGTCGGGAGGGACGAGAGAGGGGGCAGGAGAGGCCTGGGGGCAGCTGGCAGCTCACAACCCTCCAGGCAGCAGACGGGGCTCTGGGGACACAGGCCTGACTGGGGTGGGACCAGCCAGAGAGCGGAGGGACAGATGTGTGTGGCGGGCACACCTGGCTGCAGGGAGTGGGCAGGCAGCGGGGCCACCGACATGGGGCCAGGCAAGGGATGCGAGCCCCAGGGCAGCAGGCCCAGCGTGGCGGGGCAGAGGACGGGACGAGCATGGCCTCCTGCCTCCCCAGGCCCTGGCCTCCCCAGCTCCTCCTTCCATGCTCCACCCAGTGGCCTCCCTTCCAGCCTCTGCCTGACCTTGGGCACCACTGTCCCCAACCCTAGGCCTGGACAGTGTAAGCACAGGGCTGTGGCCCTTTCAGCATCCTCCTGAGAGCAGCTGTTCTGTCAATGGAGACTGCCGCTTGTGGAGTGCCTACTGTATACCAGGCACCACATACACACACCATGTGAACCTCACAATAACCTAGCAAGGTTGGTGTTAAACTTCCATTTTTTCTGAGAACCTTGGGGTTTAGTAATTTGCCTAAAGTCGCACAGTAGGAGAGGGTCGCAATTTCACCAAGTCGGCTGATATGAAGAAAGTGCTTATTCCAGTAGCTGGCACATAATAGGCACTCAATAAACGCTGGAATTGACCCAGGGGTGCTTTACCACTGAGCCACATACCTGGCCCTTTCTATTTTTTTTTTTTTTTTTTTTTTTAATTTTGAGACTGGGTCTCACTAAGTTGCTTAGGGCCCTATTAAGTTACTGAGGCTGGCCTCGAACTTGCAGTCCTCCTGCCTCAGCCTCCTGAGCTGTGGGGATGACAGACAGGAGCCACTGCACCCAGCCACTCCACTGTTTCTATCTGGGAGAGCTGGGGCTCTTTGGAGATCCCTCTTCTCCTTAGTCTCACCTTCTGTGATTTCAGTTACCCATGCACAACCGTGGTCTGAAAATACTGAGTGGAAACTTCCATAAATGAACAAGTTACACATTGCACATCAGTCTGAGAAACATAATGAAATTTTGGGGTCCGGCTCTATCCTGAGAAGGTGTGCACCATCCTTTTCCAGTGTATCCACGCCGTATACCCTACCCTCTCTTTAGCCACTTACTAAACCTCTCGGGGATCAGATTAACGGTCACAGTACTGAGCACTGTGCTCAAGTAACCCTTATTTACCAATAAACAAGCACAAGGTAGACACTGGCAATTTTGTTACGGTGTTATGATTGATCGACTTTATCATTAGATATTATTGTTAATCTCTTACTTTATCCAATTTGTAAATTAAAATTTATCCTAGGTGTGTAGATATAAGAAAAAAGCAACGCACATGGAGTCTGTCACTGTCTGCGGTTTCCGTCCACTGGGACATGTCCCCTGCAGATAAGGAGGTGTGTCTGTACCAGTCCAGTTCTTATGGGATGTGGCCTGTTTATCAGCCGCACTGGGCTCTGGTTGGCCGGTGGCTCCGGAGCACAGGTCACGTCATGGGCGGGCACAGAGCTCATGGTCAGTGATGGTTTGTTGAGTGAATGAACGACATCTCAAGCTCTTTAGAGGCGGGTGCTGAACTGTTTCTCACAATGGCGGGATCTCTCCAGCCAAGTGTGCCTCTAAGAATCGTGGTTTCTCTATGGAGGGCCTTGGTCCTCACGGCAGCTGGGCAGCCCCTGTGTCTGCTGCCAGCCTCCCTGGGCCCCTCCCGTAACTGGCCGGCTCCTACCAGCCGTCTTCCTGCTGTCTGGGCTCTTGGGCCCCCAGGCCGTATCGGAGGACTCCTCAAGGAGCTCATTAGTTCTGGCCTCGCTCCCTGCGGGTGACTCCAGCCTGGCTCTGCTGGCACATGGTTCCCCTCCCTGGGCCTCGTTTTCTTCAACCCCAGACGAGGACTTTTGGGTCACTTTTAGCTCAGCACTGTCAGAGGGCTGCAGGGAGCAGCTGAAGGCGGTGGGACTTGGTGTCAGGGTCTCTCCAGAGTCTTTGGGCCCCAGAGCCTCCCCGGGGAACTGGCGTGTCTCCTCATGGCCACTAGATGGCGCCAGTGGGTCACCCATCTCCCTGGGGCTGGCCTGGTTGGAACTGCACCCCTGGGATGAAGCGCACACCATTCTCCAGGACCCCGCAGGAGGCCCTGCAGAGGGGTCCTAGAGGGAGTCAGGCCAGCTGGGGGTCTAAGCCTGCATCTCTGCTGCCCACTGGCCCTGCACAGCTCAGCGAGCACGGTCTGTCTCTAGGGACATCGGTGAGCCCTTGGAGTTTAGTGACACACACCTCGGGCCTCCTTGGGCAAGAATCTCGGGCAGGATGCCCAGGGCTCTGATTTGCCTTTGACGGTTCTCTTGCTGTGTGGCCTTTGCCAAGTCACTTCCTGTCTCTGGTCCTCTGCTTGACCTCAACCAGCTTCCAAAGTCTGGGGGTGCCTTCAAGAGATGAAGTCTTGGGAAGCAAGCAGACTCGGGCGTGAACCCTGCTCGGGCCCTCTCCCCAGATGGGCCTGATTCTTTGTGTGATTATCTGTTCCAAGTCCGTCTTCTTGGTTCTTTCGTATGTCCCACGAGGGCCGGGCTCGCGTCCATGGCTGCCCACGGGAACGCCACCCTCCGCCCAGTGCCTGGCACCAAGGCCTTGTCACAAGAGCTGGTGGGACGACCACTCCTGGTCAGCCATTTACTGGGCATCCCTGGCCCTGGCCATTATCTCCAGGTATGGACAAGGAGACCGAGGGCCACAGAGGTTGTGTGCTTGCCCAAGGCCATAGAGAGACTAAGTGGAGGCGCTGGGATTGGAAACAGCTCCAGAGAGTCACGTTGACAGATGAGCAACTGAGTAAAGAGATCCACATCTGAACCCCAAAGTCCTGACCCAAGTTGCCCGTGGATGTTTGACTTCACGTGAATCTTTTTTTTTTTTTTTTTTTTTTTTTTTGCACTGGGGACTGAACCCAGCGACTCTCTGCCACTGAGCTACATCCCTAGCCCTTTATAAATTTCTTAAAATTCTGAGACAGGGTCTCACTAAGACTCCCCAGCTGGCCTGGAACTCACGATCCTCCTGCCTCAGCCTCCGGAGCTGCTGGGATGACAGGCACGAGCCCCGTGTCCTGAGCCAGGATCCTTTTAAGAGGAGACCAGGAGTGTCAGAAGAAAGAGACGGGACTCTGGGAGCCGAGGGAGGAAAGGCCACAAGTGGGCGAGTTGGGACCGGCCATCCTCTGGGCACGTCCTGGGGCCGCTCCATCTGGCCTCTGGCGCTGGGCAGCTGGGTGGAGTTGCCTAGTGGGAAGCCATCTTCCAGACAAGGAAACCGAGGCCCGGCGTTGCCGAGATCCGCAGCCTGTACCCCACCCCGTCTTCTTGGAAAGCCCCCCTCCTGTTTACCCCCAGCAGACAGGGGCCAGTGGGGTCTGGGAAAGCCAGGCCGGAGCACAGTCCAGCTGTGGCAGGGGACGGGAGAGCAGCTCCTCAGTGACCTTCAGCCTGGGAAAACTCAGAGTCCTTCCTGTCCCCGCCCTCCCCGCCCCTGCGGCAGTCCCGTCCCCACAGCTGTGAGAAGTTCCCTGGGGACAGCGTCCAGTGGAGGGGGGAGGGGCGCAGACTGGGGAGGCTTGACCTCCGACCCCTGCCTGTCCCTGGGGTCTCCTGGATCCCCCGAGGCCTGGGCTCTGGGCTTATCTGAAGGACTGCCCTGCCCAGGCCCCTGGTGGCCCCGACCCGCAGCTCAGTCCCTTGGAGAGGTGGCCACACCCACTGGCCCCCTTGATCCTGCACAGCCAAGATCTGCAACTAGTGAAGAAACCGAGGTGCAGAGAGAAGAGAGGCCTTGCCAGGGTCAAGGTCCTGCAGAGGACTCTGCTCACCACGTGAGCTCTCAGGAGGCTCTGGACCTGGCTCTGGGGCGTTCTGGCCCCAGCTCTGGGTCGTGCACAAACCCCTTCCCTGAGCCCCCTACTTGCTCGTCTGCAAACTAGGAGATGACTCCTGGGTCCCTCTCTTGGGACGCCACGTGGAGCAAATGAGCAAGCCCCGTGCCTGGCGCTCGGTGTCACCCGCCGGTGAAGCACACTGCAGAGCCGTTAGGAACTGGTCGGAGCAGGGGTCGGGAAGGGGTGAGCGCGTGGGCACATTTCCCCGCCAAGGAGTCAGCAAGCGAGGCAGGGCTGCCTGGCACGCCCAAGCAACGCCGAAGAGCCGGTGGGCCCTGGGTTAGGGTTGGTGGCGTTGCTGTGGCGCTAGGAGAAACCAGAGGGGGCGGGGGGCAGAGCCTGTGGCTTGGGCAGACAGACCTGCCTCTCACTGGAGTCTGTGGGGTTCATGGCAGGGTCTCCTCGTAGCAAATAAACCCTCGAGCTTGAGCAGCCCCAGCTGGGAGGAAGGGAAGGCCGCAGCCACTGCCCCACCCGCAGCCCTCCCCCGCCCCTTGTCCGACCGTCCAGTACTGCAGGAAACCTGAGCATCAGAGCGTTACAAGTTGTCCCCAGGGGACCCTGAGGCGACTGCCCGCCCCCTCAGAGGGGCACGGGGTCTGAGGGGCGGGGGTGGGGGGCGGGCTCAGGAGCAGGAACCTGAACTTGCACATGGAGGCCTGTCTGCACTCACGACCTTCCACCAAGGAGGTCCTTCAGCAGAGCCCGAGCAGCCCGGGCCTTGTCACTCACACAGTGACAGTGATGATTCGTCCAGTGCTGCTGGTCACTTCGTGCACCTTCTCTCACTCCGTCCTCAGGAGAGCCCAGGAGCTCAGGGATTCTGGAGCCCCATTGCATCTGCTCAGATCCAGGCTTACTACTTCCAAAGCTGTGTGACCTTGGGCAGGGGACTAACCACTCTGTGTCTTGGTTTCCCCCATCTAAATCAGGATAACGATAGTACCTGGGGTTACCTGAATACGGTCACAGAGCCTGTCACCCAGAACCACGCCTGTCACTGAGTAATGTCAATAAATGCCATCTGTGTACGTAGGTGAGGAGACGGAGGCTCAGAGGTAAAGGATGGTCTGGGGTTGACCAGCCAGGAGAAAGCCCAGACTGCAACCAGGGGCTCTGACTGGGGAGCCCTCGTGTCGAACAGATGTGCTCGAGGCACCTGCTCTGGGACCCTGCCGGCTGCACCCCACCCTGACCTGGCGCACGGCCATCTGGACTCCGCTCTTGTCTGAGCCAGACGGAGTGGGAGGCTGGTCTGGCTGGTCTCCAAGGCCACTGCTGACTGGAGGCTTCTCCATGGGAGTCCCGGCCTGGGGGCTGCAGACCCGGCCGCTGACACCCCTCCAGCGAGCGGGGAGAACACACGTGCGAGTCCTGAACGTGTGCAGAGCCCTCCGCCTCCCACGGGTGCAGCTCCCGGGCTCCCGCGCAGCCCCCGGGAGGTGCCCCCGCAGGCTGCTCCTTAGGTGCATGTGACAGCAGGCGTGGGAGGGAGGAGGGGCCCAGCTGGCAGTGAGTGACAGCCTTCCCTCCCTCGCCCCAGGCTACGCCGCTGGGTCCCTCTGCAGCTTGGCGGCCGGGGCCAGCTTCTCGCCCTGGGCCTCGCTTGGCTGGTCCATCCAGTGTGGGCAGTGGCCGACCCTGGGGACACCTTGGCCTGTGGCGAGATGACGGGAAGGGCAGGCAGGCGTGCACCACCCCTGGCGTGGGACACGGTCAGTTCCTGCCCATCCTCCATCCCGGTGGCTGAGGCAGGAAGTCACATCTGGGGCACCTTGCAGAGCAGTTTAGCAGAGGCCGGGGCTGGAGGCCGGGCGGGGGCAGGTGGAGAGACCCCGGTTCCTGACACGGGCCCCTTCTGGGGGCAGCGAGCCAGGACCCTGCAGGGCTGAGTGCGTGGCCCCTCACCCACCACGGGCTGGGGCTGCCCTTCCCTCCTGGGTCCCCATCCAGCCCGCTTCCCACGTCACCAGGGGCCCCTGGGTGGGGGTGCCAAACCTACAGGGCCGGCAGGTCTCGGGCGAGGCTGGGCCGCCGGCCCGAGGACTCCACCGCTCCCTCTGCAAGGCCTGCCGGGCACCTCCTGTGGGCCAGGGCTGGGCGCCAGGGCCAGTGACCGCCCGAGTGGCCAGGCTCCAGGCGGACAGTCGGGATCCATGCAGGCGGAGTATCCGTGTCCCAACGCCTGAAGTCCCGGAGGCTCCTGAGCGCGACCCCGGCCCCAGATGTCCTGTGGCAGTTTGTCGACGCAGAGAGGGAGGGCGCAGAATCACCCCGAGCTTCGAGTCTGCAGGGCATGGCACGAGGGAGTCAGGTGCTGGACTCGGGTCCCCTCCCTGAGGCGGCTCAGGACGTGTCTGCGGATCCTCCAAAGTCACCTGAAGTCCAGAACACGCTGGTCCTGCGCGCTCCGAACAGGGGCTCCTCCGGCCGGAACGTGGTGAAGGAGATGCAGGTACAGGGTAATCGGGGCCGGAGGGCAGGAGGCTGAGGAGGGCCTCTTCCAGGGTGAGACCCCGGGCAGGGCCCTGAAAGAAGGGAGGTGGGAGCCACATCGACCCTGGGGCAGGGCACGCTGGGCAGGGGCAGGGCAGGGGCAAGCCCTTTGGCACATTTAAGGATCTGCAAGAAAACACTGGCTAGAGTCCAGTGAGCCAGGAGACAAGGCCAGATGAAGAAAGGTGGGGTGCAGGGAGGTGAAACAGAACTTGGGAAGGCATCCTGGACTTGCAGGGCTGGAGAGGAGGAGGGCCCAGTCTTGCCTCACTGGGTTGGGGAGAAGGGACTCTACTCTGGACCACTCCCTTGAGCCCCCTGTCCCCAAGGGCAGCAAGCACCTTACACTTAGCAGATGGACAGAACACACCTGAGATTCACAGGCAGTTAGAGCCCCCCGGCCCAGCGCCGCCTGTCCACATGTGAGTGGAGAAGCTGAGGCTCGAAGAGGCGAGGCGACCTCCCCCGCACACCAGCCCGGCGGCAGGCCTGAATCCTGAGCGCACTTTCCTGTTGGCATGCTACGGCTCTTTTTCAAAATGATGTTTGTGAAAATTAGTCTCGGTAAAGATAGCTGAAAAGGCCGGGTTGGGGACGTTTTTAGCTGCCTGTGAGCTAGATAAAAGGTTCTGTTGTTACAAAAATGCTCTTCTTGTGTATGCTGTAAGCATCCGTCAATTTCAGAAATTACCCAGCCTCGCGCGGGAGAAGCCACGAGTGGCTCTTTGATCTGAGCGGGAGGGCTTTGGGTGTGTGCTGACGACGGGGCTCACTCACGTCACACTCTCAACCCGAGTAGAATACCTCAATTTCCAGGAGCCAGGGGCTATGCCTTTCATCCTGGCAGAGGAAGAACACCATTAACATTTACTAAAGAGGAGGATCTCCTGAGTGGTCACACGGAAACTCACAATCAGGTGACCCCTGAATGCATGTAGGTAGATACACAGGAGCCAGAAGGGTAGGATTTTTAGGAGAGCATCACAAGGTGAAAGAACTGCCAAAAAGCCAGCAGAAATCCCAAATTTGAGTTGTTGTACTCTGTACATAATGCCAACTCCCCCTCCTAGCCCCATGAAGCAAGAAGGAGCCTGTATTAGTCAGTGTTCACCAGGTTGTGCTGCATAACGAGCAGCCCCTGATCTTTTTCTGTGGCAATGGCCTTTTTATTTTCTTGCTCGTGTTGCACGTCAGCAGCAGGATGGCCAACTGCTGCAGCTCTGGTCCAGGCTGTGGTCAGTTCCAGGGCTGCTCCAGGTGTTTCTCGTGCCAGGATCCAGCCTGAAGGAGCAGCTGTTATCTTGGACAGCGCATCCTCATAGCAGAGAACGGGGACGCTAGTGGGAAGGAGATGCCCCTAGAGCCTTCCCTGGAGGCAATCACACAGTCTGCAAGGCCCATGTTTTGGGGAGAAATAAAGTAATATGGCCACGTCCAACATTCCCTGGGCTAAGCTGGTGACAAATATTTGCTAAGAAACAATGTGGCTTACTGCCACGTTCTAGAGAATGGTGTGTCCAGGGGATTTTAAACCATTCTCACGAGACTCCAGGGATTTCCAGAGCCTCTCTGACCCCCTTGGGCCTCAATGAACGAGCAGAAGCAAGTTCAAGTGGACTGGGCTAAAAGCTGCCCACCTTCAGCACCCACCTGCGCTTTACCTGCCGACTTGCTGGGAAGTTTTCACTTAAAAGCTGCTGTGAGAACACATTTCATTCAAAATGATCACTAAGTGGTCTAATCGGCCCCTCACGGGACAGAGGAGGATGGAGGCCTCCGGGAGAGATCGAGGCCATGAGGCCAAGGAAGCGGACCTGAAGGGACGTGTGACCCGCAGGCACGCTCCTCCTGGCCACCTGGGTCAGCAGACTTCGCGTCCACAGGCACCGCTTCAGAGACTCAGTGGGACATTTTCAAGGCTATAGAAAGTCGCCCCTCAGTATCCCCGGGGGGGCTCCAGGACCCTGACACACTAGCCCCACAATCCCGTCGTTGACATACCTCATGTGAAATGGGTGACCTGACGGTTCTCACGTGCTCCTGATCATCTCTGCGTTACGCATTGCCGTTTACTACGCCGTGGACGCCTCGCAGGGACCTCGTGCCGTGTCCTTCAGGGAGTGGTAGCAAGGAAACAGCTTGTGCGTTCGGAGCAGACACGCTCTGTGTTCCTAATAGTTCCAGTCTACACTGTAGGTGGTGGAGTGTATGTGTACGGCAGTGAGAGGCCTGCGGAGAATTAAAAACAGAAGCCACAGAAGCCGGGCACCATGGCGCTCGCCTGTAATCCCAGCTGCTTGGGAGGCTGAGGCAGGAGGATAGTGAGTTCAAAGCCAGCCTCAGCAAAAGCGAGGCGCTCAGCAACACAGTGAGACCCTGTCTCTAAATAAAATATGAAATACGGCTGGGGATGTGGCTTAGTGGTTGAGTGCCCCTGTGTTCAATCCCTAGTACCAAAAAACCAAAACAGGGCTGGGGAGATAGCTCAGTCGGTAGAGTGCCTGCCTTGCATGCACAAGGCCCTGGGTTTGATCCCCAGCACTGCAAAAAACAAAACAAAACACAACAAAAAAACAAAAAACAGACAAAAAAAAAAAACAAAAACAAAAATGGAAGGAGTAAAGAGTGGCAGAGGGGTTTATTGGGATGAAGCAGCTAAAACCGCCTCTTGGAATGGGTGAGATTGAAGCAAAGACAAAGCAGGAGAGAAAGCCACGTGTGTACCTGGAAACAGACAGTGGGGAAAGCAGGCGCAAAGGTCCTGAGGTTGCTGAAACCTGGCGAGTTGAAGGCATTGCAAGGTTTGAGCAGGAGTGTGGTAGCCAAGAGGTCAGAGATGTGGCCAAAGTCTGAGGCCCTGGGAAGTAGCCGGCTTTGTTGCTGAGGGAGAGGGGAAGCCCATGGACGGTTTGGATCAGGGAGAAGATGATCTGCTCGGCATCCTGGGAAGAACGGAGGGCAGAGGAGGCTCTTGCCTGTGTGCCGGCAGGGTGTGGGCGGCTCAGAGACCCTGGGGACAGTCCCAGCACTGACTGCTTCATAGAAGGCATTCAGTGAAGGCAGAGCAGTGGGCATCCGTCCAGGACACTGACCATCCTGCTGCTGCCTGGCCTGCGTCCCATGGGGCTGAGCAGCCAGGAAGCAGGCGGCGCAGCTTGGGTCCCCCAGGGTCTCGCTGGCTGGAACGTGGGGCGTGGATGCCCCCAGGGCAGGCCTGTCTGGAGAGCTGCCCCCGATGACAGTCCTGACCCACGGCTCCAGCCACGCGCAGGGCGGCACAGGTGCCCCGGACCCCTCCCCCGAACGTCCCCTGGCCCGCCGCCCCCTCCCTCCTTTGATAAAGGAAGCGTGGTCCTTGGAGGGTGGCTCTTTCCCCCCGTTGACGTCCACCGGTCCCCTCACCTCAGGCAAACCGCCACCTCCCGGGAGCCTCCCACGTGCCGCCACGTGGACCTCGCCTGTGACACAGCCCATGGCCTTCGGCGGGACTGCGGTGACCCGTTTCCTGCTGATTACTCAGTGGCTGTCCGTCCGTCCAACCCGACAGTCAGCCCCCCAAAAACAGTCTTTCCCTGGATGCCCCCGGCGTCCCCGACTCCTGCTGGTCCCACACACGTACCAGCGCCGTGGACGCGAGCTCCTGCCTCCGGAGCCGGACCCCCGATGGCCAGGACGGGACTCGAGCTCGGAGGTGGAGCTCAGACCCCTTCCCAGCACTGCCGCCCCCCCCAGGAGGTCTGCCAGGCTCAGGGGCTGGCCTCGGCCCGTTCCCGTCGCTGCCCGGAGGGACCCGCTTGCATGCACCCCGCCCAGGGACCCTTCAGGGCTTGTGTCCTGACCCCTCCGGCTTGGACTTCCTGCCATTTTGCAGCAGGTAAACATGAAGCGCCCAGACGTGGGTTTGTGTTTTTGTGGAAGGAAAGAATGTCCAGGCACCGTCCTGGGGGCTCCCTGTTGGCGACTCCAGCCTCCTCGGAGTGTCAGGGCGGACGACTCTCAGGGTCTGGCTCAAGCTCTTCGTTTGACAATGGGGACTGAGGCCTTGGGAGAGAGGGACACCAGACCCAGACCCCAGCTCCGCTGCTCCCAGCTTCCTGAGAAGGACAGGGAGGGACAGTGGCCCCGCGTTGCTCTAAGTCACTAAGTTCCAGGAAGATTCTCATGCAGCGAGGAAGGGCCGGTAAGGCCATTGGCTTCGTCCCTCCCGTGAGGCTTCCCAGGCCCTTGGTGGCTTCTCAGAATCAGACCGACCCCCAAAGAACAGAGATCCGTCCCGCAGCGTCTTCAGGAAAGGATGTCACCTCCCGAGATGGACAGGCTGGTCTTGTGGAGGTCTGGAGTTTGGAAGGAGATGGTGAGGACACAGCAGAAGCCATGAGAGAGACAGAGGTGGGCCTGGCTGAGGAGGGGCTGAGAGGACCAGCTCGGGGCCTGACCACATCGCCTGCTGGCTGCCTGAGTCCCCGAGAGCCGCAGCCCCCGGGAGGCAGGTCGTTATCCGTCGCAGGGTGACTGACGGGGACACGTGAGGGGGACAGTCTACCCTGCAGCAGCCAGAAGGAGCTTTCTACCTTGACGTCTGATCTCACCTTCCAGCCCGAAACTGATTAGTGGCCCAGCACTGCTCGGATGAGGGGCAGTGTCCTGGCCTTGGCACCTGGGTCCTGGCCCTGCCTGACCAGGGCCTCCTTCTCCCAGTGTGACCCACACAGCTGGCCTTGGGTTGCTGGAAGGGCCCGAGCCGTCCCTCCCTGCAGGACCTGGGGCTGGCCCTGGCTTTCCCGCCTTCCGCCTGCTGGCTCCGCCCCCTGCTGTGGTCCTCTTGGTGATCCTCATCGCCTCCTCCAGCTACTGGGGTGTGTGTGGGATACGTTGAGAAATGGGCCCCCCATTCCACTCCAACTGCAGCCCTGGAATGCGGGGACGCAGGACTCAGGCCAAGCGCTGTCCAGCGCTTGCTCGCAGCGGGCTTTCTGCTGGTCCTTAACTTGGGCTGGGCATCCAGGCTGCCTCTGGAGTGTTCTAAAGATCTGGGGCTGGTGCTCTGGGGGCGCACCTGTGATTCCAGCGACTCAGGAGGCCAAGGCAGGAGGATCACAAGTTCAGGCTGGCCTGGGCAATGTGGTGGGACCCTGTCTCAAAATAAAAAGCACAGAGGCACGCGGCTCAGTGAGAGAGGGCCCCTGGGCTTGTCCCCAGTACTCCACACTCAAAAAATGTGGCACCTACTCAAAGAGGTCCTGGTACAGGTCAGGTGCGCGGGTCAGGTGCACTGGACCTTGAAATGATGAAACATGCCCCAGGCCAAGCCTGGGACAGAGGGCCTGGCAGAGCCTCCAGCCCAGGGGCCGGAGACCACCTTGAGCTGGAGCTGTGGGCTGGGACCATGAGGGAAGCAGAGCCGGCTGCATGCCTGGGCCTGTCTCAGCCCCTGCCCTGGCCCACGGAGGCCTTGCAGGAGTCCTCCCAGAGGAGAGTATGAGCGTCCCCATTTCCCAGACGGGAAGACTGAGGCAGGGGGCTGTCAGGACTTACCCAGCCACAGGCAGCAGAGCCAGAGCCCGAACCCTGGGCAGTGCGGCTGAGGCTGGAGCTTGGCCACCACTCTCCGCTGCCCGGGACTGTGGGGGGCCTGCTAATCGTCCTCATTCTGATGATTGCTTTCTCATCCTCAGGGAGTGGACCCCGAGGGTGGGGGCACCTGCACATCTGGGGTCTCATCCCTGTGCAAACGGACGCCCTCCCAGCTTCCAGCAGACACCGCAGAGCCAGGGTCAGACAGGCTCAGCCCGACCGGCCGCAGGCCGGGCTGCTCAGACACCGACAGCCTTCCCCTGGTGACAGGGCTACTGTCAGCCACAGGAAGAGGCAGGTTGCTATGGAAACCTCCGGACTCCAAGAAGCACCACCGGCTGGCTTCAGGGAGGCCTCTCCATGCAGGGCCTCTGGCTCCAGGGTCCCTGTGGCCGCGAAGCCGGTGAACCCGTGCTCGGTAGCAGCTGGGGCCGGCCCCCCACCCGCCGGCACCCACGGAGATGCTCTTTCAGCCCCCCGTGGGAGG
The DNA here is from genome assembly GCF_902686455.1 of Sciurus vulgaris. Lineage (NCBI taxonomy): Eukaryota > Metazoa > Chordata > Mammalia > Rodentia > Sciuridae > Sciurus > Sciurus vulgaris. Next base: position 169,516,197 of record NC_136465.1, on the reverse strand, counting down.
GCGCGTCGGCGGCAGGCCCGTGTGACTGACGTGTGGGGCGGAGTCTCTAATTACCAGCCGCCTCTGTGCCAGTCAGAGGAAGAAGGGTTCAGGAGTCGGCCAGGGCTGCACCCGGTGTCGTCCCGAGAACCCTTTCCAGGGGCTGCACCCCGTCTGACAGTGGTGTGGAGACCGCTCCGTGGCGTCTGCGTCATCCATTCCTGAGCCCCGAGTCAGTGTGCAGACCAGGCCACGAGACCACACTGGCCTTCCACGACCCCAGCCCCGCTGTCCTCCACCCAGGCGTCCCAAGGCCGTCAGTGCCCAGCTGTTCCAACACATCCACGTCCGTGCCTCACAGTGACACAGGAGCTCTGCAGGAGCACCTGGGCCAGGTGCTGTGTGCACACACTGCCCGTGTGTCTGGCATGCTGCCCAGCCCAGTACACGTCCAGTCTCCACGTTCACAGATGGGGAAACTGAGGCTCAGACAGGAGAGGAAACCTACCCTGGCACCCAGGCAGTGTGGGGATCTGAAGCTTTGGAACTGGGACCCTCTGGCCCACTGCACCCCTGCTCCAAATGGCTGAGCAAATGGAGGCCAGCGGCATTGGGTGCCCAGAGGCCACATGAACAGGGACAGCGGGATGATGCCGTCCCAGGCCCCATCCCAGCCAGGCAGTGGGTGTGCAGGAGAGCCAACCTCAGCCTCACCCTGCCTTCTCAAAGTCCCAGAACTTTCCAGCAAAGCTGCAGTCACAGGCCAGAGCGTCGCCTCACCTGGGCACCCGGGCGCAAGGTTCAGGTGCAGCCAGACCCACGCAGTCTGGACCTCACCAGTCCCAAGTGGTTGGCACGCATGTGCAGGTTTGAGAAGCCCTGAGCCGGAGGGGGAAGCTACAGCATCAGGGTGCTGGCCCTGCCCCCCAGGAGAGTTCTCTGCGCCCCTCGCCCCAGTTCTCCACCTGCCGGATGGAGCTGACCAAACCTCACAGCATCCCAGCTGGAAGGACCAGAGATGCGGAGCAAGTGGAGGGAGCACACACAGCGGGGAGCCAGAGGCGGGAGGTGGGTGCTGCGGACGTGAGGAGCCTCCCAGAGGCCCCCAGACTTGCCGCTGCGTCTGTCCCAGCAGACTGGCTGCTGGGAATCGCATTTCCTGTCTGTAAAAGCTAGGGACTTGGTTTCAGTCTCACATCTTTGTGATCTAAGAAAACAACCAAAGATACCACAACAAACGTTGGTGCCGAGGAAAAGAAGTCATCGGAAGGAGGGGGCGGGGGCAGACCGTCTCTCCCCACCCCAGCTTGTTCTGGGCAGAGCCTGTGGCTGCCTGGCCTGCCGTGCCTCTGCGTGCTGGCATGTGTGTGCATGTGTGTGCATGTGTGTGAGGGCATTTGTGTTTTTGCGTGTGCATGCAGGGCGACGTGTGGTCTGCGTGTGCTGGATGCTTGCATGCCCGTGGGCACTCCATGTGTGAACACGTTCACATGTGAGCATGCGTGAGCCATGCACACACATTCACACGACACAAGCTTGCATGTGTGGCTATGCATACGTGCGTGCTCGTGCATGTGCAAATACACGGGTGATGTGCGTTCCCATGTGCATGCATGCACGTGTGCACGTGTTGCACTTTAGGTGACTTGAAAGGTGCAACCGGGGGAAGAGAGGGGATTGGAAAGTCCAGGAAACCCTGCAGGGCCTGACGTGTGGCTTTGAGCAGCCTGGGGCTGGAAGCGTTTATGATGCTCCTGGGGCAAAAATGTCCGCGTGGAGCCGAGCTGGTGCCGAGCCTGGCTGGCCACCCAGAGACGAGTAGTTTCCTTCTGGAAAATGGTCTGAAGATCCCCACAGCTGTGCTAGCCGCGGAGAGAAGAGGTGACTGAGAACTGACTGGGTTCTAGTCAGACAGAGCGCAGGGGCAGGTCAAGACCCTGGCTCAGGTCTGTGGCTCCAGGGGACCCCATGACACGCTGCTGGCAGAGGACAGAGGGAAGGGGTGGCCTGGTGGCCCCGGGTGGTACCACGGTGCTGTGGGTCCCCGCAGGCATCCGGGAGCAAGGGACACTGGTACCGTGGGAGTGGTCTGGGCCTGTCTGGGTCACCAAGCGTCCAAGGATAGCTGCCCTTTCCAGCTGCGCTTGGCTGCTTCTTCCAGCCAGAGTTGGCGGAGACAGCATCTCGCGGTGTGTGAGTCTTACGGATCTTGGCTTATTTCTTCTGAGTGTCAAGGACCTTGATAATTATATCAGGAAAAAATATCAGGGGGAGTTGGTGGCAGTCAAAATTAAAAATGTCTAAAAGATTTTTTTCATGTACTTTCGTTGTAGGTGCCACGATACCTCTATTTCATTTTTGCGCCGTGCTGAGGATGGAACCCAGGGTCTCACGCGTGCGAGGCGAGTGCTCTGCCACTGAGCCACAGCCCAGCCCCAAATGTGTAAAATTATTAATAAAAACATTGTAATGGCTCCCATTAAGTAAAATGATACTTATATTAAAATAATCGGATTCCTTCTGCCGGGAAGTGCTTCTGCGAATCCTAGGAGGCAGCCGAGACGGTTGCCTCCTCTGAGAAACCTTCCCAGAGGGTCAGCACGCCCACCCTGAGCCGCAGGCCGTCCCCTCCTGCCCCCATTCCAGGAGAGCCCGGCTCCTCTGCCTGGCACCCGGGGTGCCAGGGCACAGCCGAGCTCTGGTATCGAAGTCCGGAGCTTCCTCCTCTCAGCCGTGCCACCCTGTGATGCCACCCTCCCACCGGCCCTGGTCCCCACAGCAGCCACTTCTCTGCTCCACTCTGGCTTTCGGAGGAAATTGATTCTGGCCTCTACTTCAGGGTTAATTTCTTATAAAAACATTAGAAAGCGGAACGTTGTCCCTGGGGGATGGGCCTCCGGTCCCCGGCGGGCACTGCCGGGAGCCGGCGGCCTTGGAAGCCTCCTGGGTGCAGCTGCCCGGCTTGGCTGCCCACTGGCCTTCTGCTCAGAGTCACCTTTGACTCCCGGGCAGTCCTCCCTCCCCTTCCCGAGGGCTCTCGGTACAGCACCTCCGGGCCCTCCAGCCTCACCCTGCCTCCGTCCCTGTGCACGACCATGCCCATCGAAACGGTTCAGAAAGAGACGGGGGTGTGCCCCGCGCCACGCCAGCCCCTCCCGGCTGTGGCTCCGGGTCTCCAGTGGCCTTGGCCTCCTGAGTCTTGGCGACACCGCCTGCGGCTCCTGGGCAGCTTCTGGCCCTGGGGACCTTCTGTGCTGCTCGGCCTCCCTGTCTTCTCTGCCCCACTCGGTTTCCTGCCGCTGGCCTTTCCCCACCCGGTCCCGCTCTGTCCTCCCGACCACGGGTCCCCTGGGGCTCTCCTCAGCCCCCCTCGCCCTGGCTCTCTGAACCCCGACCCACAGCCGCAGTCAGACTCCTCTGCTGAGCCTCAGATCCACGCCCCGGGAAGGCGACTTGGCTCCTCCTGGGCCCCCCGCTTTCCCTCCAGGAAAGAGGTTCAGGGAAGAGGACGGGTAGGGGGAGATCACACACCAGGAGGCCAAGGGAGGCGTCTGAGTAGGTGATATTCAGCAAAGAGATGAATGAAGCCAGCAAGTGAACCCGCAGGGTCTCTAGAGAAAGCACATTCCAGGAAGAGAGTAGCGAGTGCAAAGACCCTGGGCAGCTGGGATTTCGTGGGTTTCAAGGAACAGCAGACATTTGCTTTTGTGTTCCAGCTGCTCTGGGCTCCAACAACCCCTCCCTCGCCTCTAGTCCCATGCACACTCCCCCCAAAACCTACTCCCTTGTTCTCCTGGCTAGCCTTTATTGATATCTTAGATTAAACTCCAGCATCCTCTCCTGTGGAGGCCAGTCCAGGACCTCACCCCTGCTGGCTGAGAGGCCCCCTCTGAGTCCAAGCCCTTCATGTGGCATATAGCACATGACTGCGGGGACTGCTGGTCAGTTCTTTGTGGAGCAGGGACTGTGTCTGATTTACTACCGTGAAGAGGAACTCGGTGACTGTTCTGAGCACCTCCTGCTACCCAACTGTCCATCCCAAGTTCAGTGGCATGAAACGGTGACTTCATCCTGCTCTTGTCCTGGCTCCATGGCCAGGACTTGGGTACATCTCTGTTCCGCCGTGTATGAAGACTGCCCTGCTAGGGCCACGGTCACCTGGAGGCTCCTAAACACATCTGCCTGGCCTCTGGGCTGGGCACAGCTGGGACTAACCAGAGCACACAGTGGGACCAGGCTTCTTGCTGCTCAGCAGCAGGATTCCCAGAGGGAACATCCTGAGCCAGAGAACATCCAAGAAAACCTGGCCTTAGAAGCCACAGAGCATCTGCCCAGCATGCTCTGGGCAGAGGCAGTGAGCTGCTTGGCAGTCAAGGGAGGCGACCCAGGCCCTACCTCTGGGTGGGGAGGCCTGTCAAAGAATTTGGCGTCACGTCTGAAAAGCCCACGGTGATCACGTGTCAAAGGATCACTGTGATCGGCCCAGATCATAAACATCCCCGGGGCTTCCTGTTCACCTCTCCTGCCATCCTCATGGAGATTCCAGAGTGAAGAAGCTGAGACACAGAGAGAGCCACGCGTCTGCAGCTGCCTGACCAGAGGGCTCCCTGGTGGCAGACGTGCCGGCCGGGGCAGGGTCACTGTCCCCCAGGAGGGCCAGCAGCATCTTACCAGCTGGCACTGATGATGCGCAGCAGGCATTACAGTTGCATGCTGAGCATTTACCACGTATTAATTCATTTAATCTTCATAACTATCCAATAGATGATGTGTTATTATCCTTAACTTTGCAGAAGAGGAAACTGATCATGAAGAAGACATGGAGGAGCGGGGGCTGGATTAGGGTGAGGCCAGAGAGACCTATGCTGTAGCACAAAGTTTAAAGAGATGAAGGAAAAAAAAGTCCTCGGGGGTACAGCTAAACACTATTTTCATGTAATATTTTAAAATAAAATCAATGTAAAAAATCAAAAATAAACAAGATGTCAAGATGGGATCAATACTGAGGTCATTTCTGGTCCAGACTACTCAACTATACTTGACCTGGAGACCCGCAAGTCTTGCAGAAATGCTGTGGTCATGAGCTATGGAACTCTGGGGTGGTTTGTTACACAGCATCTCTGCAGCATTAGCTGACCACTACAAAAGGGAACTTGCCCAGGACAAGGGGCCATGTTTTAGCTGTTAAAATGCACTGCCTCTCCTGTTGGGGAGCATGCCAGGCCCCTGGGGTGGTTCAGTCCTCATGTGTTCCTTTTCCCAGCTGAGGCTGCCCCTCCGTCAGTGCCCTCTCCCGGGCCCCTTGGATCTGGCAGATGACCCAGACCCCAGCCGAGATTTTAAGGAGGCTGATTCCAAAGCAGGTGTCACACCCAGAGCTTGGCTCCTCCACCTGCAGCCCTCTGGACAGAGACAGGAGCAGGCAGGGGAAAGAGGGCACCTGTGGGCAGGGCGGCTGGCTGCTGAGAGTGTCCCCGTAAAGCCCAGGGACGTTCAGTCGCGCTGGCGTGCTACTGGAGTGCCTGCGCATTCCCCATCTTCCACGGGATGAAGGCACCACGGGACCGAGCTCATTTAGGGATGAGGGACAGTGATCGCCCGAGGTCATTTAAAAGAGCCTGGGGAGACGGGCACTGCCCTCCGCCTGCGTCTGCTGCCCGGAGCCTGTGTGAGGGCAGAGGGACACTGCATCCGGGTGTCCTGACGCGGGACCCGCTGCCTTGGGGGCCGGGTGGGGGCCAGCCAGGTCTCACTCAGTGAAGTCACCACCAGGCACGGGGCCGCCAGCAGGGGCCCGCGCTGCTCAGCCCTTTGGCCAGGTTGGCAGGCCACGCGCCTGGGTTCTGGCGGGGGGAGGCGAGCAGGATGTGTCCATGGCCCTGGAAACGGGAGGGGTGCCTCCCACCCTCTCTTCCGCCACCCGAATGTGGTGGTGGCTTCGGCCATGGGACAGCCTCCTGGAGGTGGAGGAGCCCGAAGGCAGAAGAAGCCGGGTGCTGAGGGACCCAGGGGAGCTCAGTGCTCCACCCACATCTCCCTCCAGAGAGCCACCCTCAGCAGGGTCAGCCCTGAAGATCACGCCTGCTTTGGAACCAGGCAAGGATTCCAGTCTTCTCCCACTTTGTGCTGTGCAACTTTGGGCAAGTGACTCCATCTATCTGAGCCTCTGTTCCCTCTTACCCAAAAAGGAGGTCTATTCCTTCCACGAGCTCTGCCACCAGCATCCAGAGTCCAGCAGGGTGTGTGCACAGTGGGTCCTCAGCAAGGGTCAGCTCCCTTCCCTTCCCTGTCCCGGCAGCCTTTGCTGCAGAGAGGCTGGCAGGCTGCCCCCACAAGCCGCGACGCAGGCTGAAGTTTTCTCTTAAGTGAGTGGCAGGTTCAGGGAGGCGGAACAGAACAGAACAGAACTCAGAGTCCACAGTCCCCGAGATGCTCTCCTCCAGGGCGGGAGGGAGCGGGCTGTCCCGGCTTAGCTTGGACAGGTCTCGCCCCAAGGGGACTTTTCCTCCCATCCTATTCTACCCTCTCCCAGGACGGAGAAGACACTGGCCAGGGAACTCTCTCTCCTTGTCCATGGCCCAGTCCAGGGCCAGGACTGTGGGACCAGGCAGCGGGGCTGTTGGGGAGGGATCGGAATGTGGGACTGTGTGGCAGCAACACAGCTCCTTCTTCCCCGGAGATCAGGGCTGCAGGAGGCTGTCCCTGTGTGTCGGCCCCAGCCACCCCCGCCTACCTCCCTTCCCCAGAGAACCAGAGGCGGGGGAGCAGATGTGACTTCTCCACAGTCCCACACGGAGGAAGGGAGTGGCCGTAGGGGCCACCCTGGAGGGCCTGCTGGGGCACCAGCCGCCTCCTTCTCCAACCCTTCCTGCATCTCGGGCTGCCATGCCGAGGGGGGTCACCTCCGCGTCCATGTTTACAAAAGGCAGGACCTAGGAAGCGACCAGGGGACTTGCCTCCCACGCAGACCTTCTGTGGCTGCCATAGGCTCAGGATTGGAGGGCGCTGGGGTCCGGAGCGGAGGCTGTGCTCTCCCCCTGCTGCCCACGCCCTGGCTTGCCCCTTCCACAGCCTGGCTCCTCCTGCGTGTTCCGAAAGGGTCGCCACCCCTCCACTAGGTTGTGAGGACCTGAGCGCGGGGCCCAGCTGGACGCACCTAGCTCTAGCTCTGCTGCGTTTTCAGGGCGAGCCCCTGAGCAGGCTCGGTCGCACCTGCTGCTCAGAGGGACCTCTCTCTCCCTGACACGAAATCCTCCCCTCGCCCACTGTGAGGTGCGACGGCCTCTGGTCCTACACCTCCAAGAAGCCCCTCGCCTGGGCCACTTTGGGCACGATACGGAGGTCTTGAGCCTCAATCCTCATTGCAACATGCAGTGCAGAGTAGGTTTGTCACGGAGCTCGATGGCAGGAGGTGGCACAGGAAACAGGACCCAGCAGGTAACACAGCAGGTCCCCACTGGCTGCCTCCACCCCTGCCCACGGAGGCCCCTCAGGCCCAAGAGGCACATTTGGTAGCCTTTAGGACCGGGACCTTCCCTCCCCTCCACTTCCTGTCTCATGTCAGAGGGCTCACTCTGTCCCAAGTTTATTGAGTGCTGTCCGGAAAGCTCCCCACCCTGGAGAGCACATGGTGCCACGGCTTGTCCTAACACCAGTCTAGCTGCTGTAAAGGCATGTTTTGAATGTGATTACCCTTTAAATCAGGAAACTTTGGGTAACACAGATTACCTCCACTGTAAGGTGGGCCCCATCTAATCAGTCGAGGGGCTTAAGAGAAAAGACTGGAATTCCCTGAGGAGAAAGGATTTCTGCTGCCCAAGCACCTCTGAACTCAAGATTGCCACAGGAACTCTTCCTGGCTTTCCAGGCTGTGGCCTGCCCTGCAGCTTTCAGATTCACCAGCCTCCATAATCGTGCGGGCCAGTTCCTTAAAATCAGTCTCTAAATCTCCGCTGCTTTTGCTTCAGTTTCTCTGTCCCTGACCAACACGATCCCATCCCTGTTTTATAGATGAGGCGGCGCTGTGGTCTGCACCCGGGTCTCAGCTCACCCTTGGTGAGGCTCAGCAGGGCCCGCTAACCAGCCAGCTGACACCTAGAGACCAAATCCCCTGCTAAGCACCCGCAGGCTGGGCTGGCCAGGATCTCAAGCCAGGGTGGCGGCCAAAGCCTCCCGGGGTGGCCAGATCCCGGCCACCACCTCCAAGGGTGTCTCCGCAGCGGGGCCAGCTGCTCCAGCAGACCCGGGTCACTGCCGCTCGGGTGAAATCCTGGGGTACTTTTCAACGGCAGCTTCTCTCTGGACAAGCGCCACTTTCTAGAAGCTCCTCCTCCCGTGATTTCAGTCACCAAATACCCGAGAAGCACGCACTGCCTTCCAAGGCCGCGTGGCGAATCACCCCAAAACCTCAGGGCCCACCCTGCACAGTCCACACCCGTGGCCCCCGTGGCCCTGGGGCAGACGGCCGGTGCTCGCGGCCCGGCACGCCCACCCCTGCATGCAGCTGCTTCCCCGTGATGTGGAGACTGGGCTCCCAGGGCAGGCCACCCAGACTCCGAGGCCTTGACCTCCACACGCGCCTCTTCAGGCACCAGTCACGCAGGCGACCTGCGATCCAGGGCCGAGAGCTGGGCGCCAACTCTGGATGGAAGGCACAGAGGGGCTGTGAGTGGCCCTGGGCCGCGCAGAACAAGGAGACGGCCTCCTCTCCTCCCCTCCTGGACGGCCGCCCCGGGGACAGCGCCAGCAGGCTCTGTCCTCAGGCTGCAGGGGACAAGTGTGGGAACTCTGAATTAGGGAATGAAGCCATCCATTTACCTTCCTGCCCAACCTCTGCTGGGTGACTGCAGGTGCCCCACCCTCCGGGGAAGCCAGGGCTGTGGTGGGACCCCCAGTTTCCCTGTCCCCTGCCCCACAGCAGCCCCACCCTTTGCACCTGGAGGTGGCGATGGCTCCCTCGGTCCCAGCCCGGGATTCTGTGCATCCAGCCAGGACTTTGGGGCATGTCCTTGGGCCAGAATTTAGGGGTGTGTGACAGATACTTAAAGGGAGGCATGAGCCAGAGAGGGTGGGGCCGCACCCTGGCTGGTGGGCACCACAGGAGTGAGGACCGCAGAGCACCAGGGCATGTGCAGGGCTGGGGACAGGTGTGCAGGCCCCTGGGCAGAGTGGATGGTCGGTACTGCCAGGGAGCCAGCTGGCCACACCACCTGAACTTTGTCTCGTGAGGGAGGAGCCGCTGAGAGAAAGTCATCCGTAGTGACCAAGAGAATCACACGGCGTCCCCGCGGGACCTTAGGATCACAGTTGCCAGGTTCACATCACGGCTTGGCACATCCCCAAGTGAGGAGGCGCTTAATGTTCACACGCCTCACTTTTCTCTTCAGCAAGAGGGACGCGTCCACCTGGTGGGCTTGTGAGTACTGCGTTCGGAAACCCTCAGCCTCAGACACCTGAAAACAACCAATTAGAACAAACTTTAAAATGATAACTTAATTAAAAAAAAAAAAAACCTGGAAGCACTACTAAGATTGGTTTGAAAGTGAGGAGTTTAATAGATCATGGAAATCTGGAGGCAGGGAGGTGAGGTCATGGCTCAGAAGGTCAGATCCTAGGTCTGCTGCTCTCCTCCACCCTCTGAAGTCCGTCAGCTTTCCATTCAGCCTCACACAGAGTCTCAGGGCAGCGGGTAAAATGTGGACAAGTTCTTTGCCAGAATGAAAAATGGACGGTCTCCGGTCCGGTTTCCAGGAGTCCTTGCCTCCTTCCGAGGCTCCGTGAGCACGGTCTTTACTGTCCGTGTTCCTCTCGGCGTTCTGGTCTGAGTCCCATCAGAACTGCCCACGAATCTCTGCTCAGATCACGCCAAGCTCTCTCCATCCTGTGTCTCCAAACTTTTTCAAACTCCTCCTGCAAACCAGTTCCAAAGTCTTCTGAACCGCTTGGGCGGGCCCGTCACAGCAATGACCCCACTCTGCGTTAGTCAGCGTTTGTTGCCGTGACCAGAGTACCTGGTAAGGACAACTCAGAAAAGGAGGAGTTCATTTTGAGCTCGTGCCTTCAGAGGTTCAGTTCACGGTGGGCCAACCCCACTGCTCTGGGCTTGAGAGGGGGCGGAACATCACGAGGGACGAGCGCAGTGGAGGAAAACTCAGCTCGTGGCCAAAGCAGAGACAGACTGAGGGGCACGACGCGATCCCCAAGCTCACACTCCCCGTGAAAGGTTTCCTCCAGCCCTGCGCCACCTGCCTACAGTTACCACCAAACCAGGACGGCCTGAGTAGGCCACAGCCCGCGATCTAATCACTTCCCCCCTGAATGTCCCTACGTGAACTCGGGAGCTTTGGGGGACACCTCAGAAGCCATCCATAAGGACGTGGGACCAGGGGTGGCCATAGGAGTGCAGATCCACAGACACGGCAGGAGAAGTCCTGCCTGCTGCCGTCAGCAAGCCTGAGTCCTGGCCTGTGGAGGTCACTGTGTGGCGTGGACAGACAGCCCATGTCTCCATCCCAGACGCTAGGTGGGACGTGCAGAGCCCACCATGGAGGGTCACCTGTCAGAGCATCATCCCGACCTGGGGTTGCGGGGCTGGCGGGAGGCTTGCCCCCTGCTCCCAGGCTGCTTCAAATCCCAGCGTCTGGATGAGGAGTCTGGGGAGCCCCGGGTGGCCCAGCTCAGGGCTGTTTCCACAGATGAGGAGACTGAACCCAGAGGGGGTGCACCTGGTCAGGCTGGCCGGGGGGCTCTGTGCTGGGGCCTGCTCCGCCTGGCTCCGTCCCTGTTGTCTCCGTGATGTCTCCGTGATGTTCTCTCTCCTGTGGTTCCTGTCTCTCCTGTCTGTCTGTCCCGTCTGGTTGTCCTAACCATGACCCTGACCTCTGGCTTCTTTCCTCCACACTCCGTCTCCTGTGTCCCCGACCCCAGAACTTCTGAGATCTTGTGAGCAGCTCAGTATAAAAAGAGCAGTTTGGTGAGCAGGGGGCGTGGTTGAGAGGGGGCGTGCGGCCCAGGGCCGAGGCCAGGCCTTGGAGGGGGACAGAGGCCCCGGAGGCCTGCAAGGCAGCCCGGATCGATCGGGAGGGCAGGGGCCAGACGAATGCGACTCCCTCCTTCCTCCCCAGGGCCTGACTCTAAGCCAAGATGTGTGACTGCCCACCCTGTAAAAATAGACCAGGCCACTGTGGCAGGCTTCCCGGATGTTGGACCACCCCGGTCCCTGGAGAGAGCCCAGCACTGGCCATGCACCACAGGAACCGCAGCCAGAGCAGGCAAACGGCCTGCCCGGGGTCACTGAGCAGGCGGGCAGGAGAGCTGGAACCAGGACCGGGGGACTCTGATGCCCCACAGGCACCCTCCACAGCACCCTGGATCCCCTATGGGCCCTGAGCCTGGGCCGAAGGTGACCGGGCCCTCGCCTCTCAGTGCAAAGCAGCCCTACTTACTTGGCCGTCTCCACACTTCTGGGCTCTCCCTCTGGCCGGGCGGCCAGGCTGTGAGTTCCTCCTGTAACAGGGTGACAGAAGCAGCTCCCACGAGCGCCCGGGCTGTGCACGCTCCAGCTCCGTCACTCCACAGCCCATGACGCAGGGGCTAGGACCGCACCCGCTTCAGGGACGAGGAGACTGAGGCTCAGAGAGGTTAACTGACTCTCCCAAAGTAACAGAGCAGGCAGCCGGGTGGAGCTGGCACTTGGCCAGGCTGCCGGCGGGATGAACTACTAGCTGAAGAGCGAGTGAAGTCTTGTCCCCAGGGCGGCAGGCAGCTTGGGCCACTGAAGCTCGCACAGTCCCCGGCTCCCGTACCCTCAGAATCCCACCTCCAGGGGTCCGTAGTGCTGGGAACCCCGGCCTCCTCCACGCCCAGAGAGTGACCTTGGGGAAGTCACGTCGTGTCCTTGTTCATCAAAGGGGACTTGACCCACGAGTCCCCGTTGCTCAAGAGGAGGACTCCCCAGGGCTGCGGGGCATCAGGGGAGGGTCCCAGAAGCCCGCCCGCGGGGAGGGCCTTGGAAGCGCGTTCTCTGTGGGTCCAGACGGGCTCATTTTAAGGTTCGAAGAGCAGAGGCCCCGAGGCTCCGGGTTTCCCAGAGGCCCTCGGGCTGTGGGGGGTGCCCCAGCTCCAGGGCATCTGGCCGGCAGGCCTCCCAGAGGACGCAACGCTGCCCTTGGGCCTGAGGTCCTGGCACCGCCACCTGCTGTGGACGACAGCTGTGTACCAGGAGGCAGCTGCTGCCAGAGAGGACAGGTGGTGGGGTGGCAGAGGGGCTCAGGCTGAGTCATCCCACGCGGCCGGAAGCCGGGCTCCCTCAGGGGCGGCAGCAGGGCAGGGGAGGGGCCGCAGCCCTGCTCCCCACGGCTGCCCCACACCTGTGACCCTGGGCCCTGTGACCCTGGGCCCTATGACCTTCCCAGCCTGGAGGTCCCACCCGCAAAGCTCCTCCCTTCCCGGCCTCCCATCCCAGTCTGGCCCCAGGCCCTGAAGCTACCAGGCCTGAGAAGGGTGGGGGTCACCCGGAGCAGACGGACGTCCTCCCCGTCCTGCCCACAGTTTCTGAGCCGGTGATCTCAGGCGAGTCACATCCTTCAAACCAAGAGACCCCCGCTGTCTGCAGTAGCGTCAGGCACCCCAGAGGGCTGCAGGCCACCTGTGGCCTGGCTCTGTGTACGGGAAACACCCCGAGTGGCCGGAGGTGGCGTGGCTCCCTGGGGGTGCTCCCCTGCCTGGGTGGGTGGCCGTGCGGCCGGCTCCGTCTCCCTCCAGGTATGGAAACCAGGGGCCTTGGGTGGCTGCCGGGGTGCTCAAGGCTAAGTTCCAGCCTGCGGCCACTCTGCTGCCCGCCCCATGACCTGGATAAGGGCCCAGTGCCAGTCACCTTTTGGAGGGAGGGGGTGGGGGTGAGCCACCACACCAGCAAGAGCAGACGAGGTGACCCAGGGGAGGAGAGAGCCTGGTGCCCTCCACCCCAGGAGGAAGGCCATCAAGCCCAGGTGCCCTGACCAGTGGCCGTTGTCAGAGATGAGTTCCCCATTCACTGGCTGTGTGGCGTCAGGCAAGTTACTTCACCTCTCTGGTGGTGGTTTCCTCTTCTGAAGAAGGGAGGTGACCAGCTCCCAGGCCCTACCTCACAGGGGGCTGCTGTTCCGTCAGTTAACCCACATGGGCGCCCTGAACACGTCGCAAGCGAGGGCGGGGAGCCCTGCGCCAGCCCCGGCCCTGCCCCATAGTGACCTCCACCCAAGCTCCAGCCACCGACTTTACAAACCCACCCACCCAGCACCGCGAGGCTCCACTGAGTCCCACGGCCCGCGCAGGTGCCAGATGGACCCCAAGCACCGGCCTCCCTCTCCCCATTGGCTCCTCTGTCCAATGGGAGCCAGACACCTGGCATCAAGGGCCCAGATGCTCTGGCCTGCAGGCCCCGAGTGACTGCCTTCGGCTCAGGACCTGCGCTGGCCTCCCTGGGGTCCTCGGTTCCCATCCTCCCCAGCCTCCAGAGCCTCTCTCCCTGGTCTCTCTCCCTGGCCTCTCTCCCTGGTCTCTCTCCCTGGCCTCTCTCCCTGGTCTCTCTCCCTGGCCTCTCTCCCTGGCCTCTCTCCCTGGCCTCTCTCCCTGGTCTCTCTCCCTGGCTCCTCCTGTGCTCAGCAAAAGGCTGAGCGAGGCCGACCTGGATGGATGGGCCCCGCCTGGATATCCCGTGGGTGCTGCGCAAATCCTGGCTGCCGCCTCAGTTTCCCAAACTGTCCAACGAACCTAATGACCTTGGGCCTCGTGTCCCCAGGAGGACAGTGCTGAGCCCTCACGTTGGCACCAGGCCCGAGCGGGGACCCTCTACACCGGGCTGCGCAGCTCTGCCGCCTCGGGGACCCCGCCGCCCACGTGGCCCACTGGGACATTAGCAGGAGGACGACTGTCCTCACGCAGTGACCGGACAAGGCCTCAAAACCAGGTGGGCGGGTGGCACGAGGTAAGGGCGTGGTCAGGCCTGGCTCCTGACGTCCCCACCCCTCATGGGCGTGCCCGGAGGACTCGCCTTAGCAGAGGACTCGTTTCCTCCTGTGTTCAAGGCAGGAAGGACACGGCACGTGAGGTCACTGGTAGGACGAGTGCCCTGCGCACTTGTCCGCCAGGCTGCTTGATTCTTGGAGCCTGGGCACTTTCACCCTCCCCATATTTTCAGATGAATTTGCATTGGCACAGAGAGGCCAAGGCGCCTTCCTGAGGCCACACAGGAGTGAGACGGGGAGCCCTAGGCTGCGCCCAGGTCCCTCCTACCTCGCGCCCCTCACAGGGCCCAGCCCCAGGCGGCCAGGCTCCCTCCCAGAGGCGCGTCTTCGAGGGTCGGGGGTCCGGGTTTCCAGGGAGCCCAGCAGAGGCTGGCACCCGAGCCTGCGCCTGCTTGGCTCCCACAGCCACTTGGCTCCTCTGAGCCCCTGCGAAGCTGCCCGCCCTCTGCCGGGAGGGGCGTGTCCTCAGCTGGGCAGGAGGCGCCAGCCCTGGGCCCGAGCCACGCTGGCCGCCCTGCAGCTCCAGGTCAGCCTGGGCGAGGCCCCAGGCCCGGCAGGGAGCGCCTCCTGCCCAGAGAGCCAGCCAGCGCCGCCCGGGCAGTGAGCTGCTGCCACCAAAGCCTGGGGCCCGCCGTGGCCGGGTCCCAGCACCGCGGGTGACGTGGGCCAGCGCCTCTCCCGGCTGGGTCCTCGTCTGTAGAAAGGGCACCGAAGGTGGCCGACTGAGGACTCAGCGCGGAGCCGGCACAGGGAGGGAAGTGCTACTGCCCAGCCCCCGCCTCGATGGACCCCGGCAAGGGTCGGGTCACCCCTGCCCAGCACGGCAGTGGTCCACGTTCAGTGTCTCAAGAGGGCCAGCGCTGACCCCCTGGGCAGTTCTGCGGATCAGGGATGTGGCAGTGCAGGGCACGTGGGGTCAGGGCCTGCCTGGGGCGGGCTGCAGCGCTGAGGCCAGCCTCCGTGCCTGGCCTCCCCCCAGAGTGCTCCCCGTCCTCATAGGTAACGGCTGGCTTCCCCCGCGGGGACTCTGGAGTGGCCCTTGGGCACCAGCCTCAGGAGCCACACTGGCTGTGCTCTCTTGCTGCTGCCACAGACCCCTGCTCAGTGGCAGAGGGGCGGCACAAAGGGTTGGGACCAGAAGGCCAGGGTCTCAGGGGACAGGGACAGAAGAGTGGGTGATTTAGAGATGGCTCAGTGTGTCCCCAGGGTCACACGTGTTGGGATTTCATCCCATCATGAGATATCAAGAGGGAGGAGAGCAAATCCAGCCGCCGTGTTCAGAGGCGGGCCTTCGGAGGTGACAGGGTTACGTGAGGTCATCAGGTGGAGTCCTGCGATTGAGTCCTGGTGGCTTCATCAGCGGAGGGAGAGCCCTGACAGACACAGACAGACGTGTCCTGCCCCTGGCCCTGTCCTTGCCCTCAGAACTCTCCAGCAAAAGGCCACCACCAGATGTGGCCCCTCGGCCTTGGACCTCTGCAACTGTGAACAGAATAAACCTCCTTTCCTCATAAAGTAGCCCGTCAGGCATTTCATCACAGTCACGCCAAACAGACAGACACAGGTGGTGGGGACAGCCACAGACACATACGTGAGCTGGATATAAAAGGAAGACACAGCAAGAGACACCTCAGGACTCACCCTGTGAAGCAACCAAGGGCCACAGGCCTGCAGCACAGGGTGGCACAGGGAGGCTCTGCCCCGAGGAGGGGAACAGCGTCCCTGCAGGCCCCAGGAGCCGGCCTGCCGGGCTCCTTCTTTGCCTCAGTTTCCTCGTCACGAGATGGGGTCCTACGGCTCCAGTCCCGGGGCTGGGGGGCGAAGGGGGCGCTGGGAGGGCAGCCTGAGCGGAGCCGGGCACCAAGGGCGCAGGACTGAGTGTCACGAGCTGTATCAGCAGAGGTGGGCGCCAGCGTCAGACACTGGCCACGGAGGATGGAAGCTCCTTCTGCGCCTCCAGAACGGCGGCCTCGCCTGGCTCTGCGACCACATGGTGGAGGTGGACTCAGCAGCCAGGTACTAGGACACCCGTGGCGGGGCGAGCAGGGTGGGAGGACCTGACCCTGCGGGCGTGTCGGGAGGGACGAGAGAGGGGGCAGGAGAGGCCTGGGGGCAGCTGGCAGCTCACAACCCTCCAGGCAGCAGACGGGGCTCTGGGGACACAGGCCTGACTGGGGTGGGACCAGCCAGAGAGCGGAGGGACAGATGTGTGTGGCGGGCACACCTGGCTGCAGGGAGTGGGCAGGCAGCGGGGCCACCGACATGGGGCCAGGCAAGGGATGCGAGCCCCAGGGCAGCAGGCCCAGCGTGGCGGGGCAGAGGACGGGACGAGCATGGCCTCCTGCCTCCCCAGGCCCTGGCCTCCCCAGCTCCTCCTTCCATGCTCCACCCAGTGGCCTCCCTTCCAGCCTCTGCCTGACCTTGGGCACCACTGTCCCCAACCCTAGGCCTGGACAGTGTAAGCACAGGGCTGTGGCCCTTTCAGCATCCTCCTGAGAGCAGCTGTTCTGTCAATGGAGACTGCCGCTTGTGGAGTGCCTACTGTATACCAGGCACCACATACACACACCATGTGAACCTCACAATAACCTAGCAAGGTTGGTGTTAAACTTCCATTTTTTCTGAGAACCTTGGGGTTTAGTAATTTGCCTAAAGTCGCACAGTAGGAGAGGGTCGCAATTTCACCAAGTCGGCTGATATGAAGAAAGTGCTTATTCCAGTAGCTGGCACATAATAGGCACTCAATAAACGCTGGAATTGACCCAGGGGTGCTTTACCACTGAGCCACATACCTGGCCCTTTCTATTTTTTTTTTTTTTTTTTTTTTTAATTTTGAGACTGGGTCTCACTAAGTTGCTTAGGGCCCTATTAAGTTACTGAGGCTGGCCTCGAACTTGCAGTCCTCCTGCCTCAGCCTCCTGAGCTGTGGGGATGACAGACAGGAGCCACTGCACCCAGCCACTCCACTGTTTCTATCTGGGAGAGCTGGGGCTCTTTGGAGATCCCTCTTCTCCTTAGTCTCACCTTCTGTGATTTCAGTTACCCATGCACAACCGTGGTCTGAAAATACTGAGTGGAAACTTCCATAAATGAACAAGTTACACATTGCACATCAGTCTGAGAAACATAATGAAATTTTGGGGTCCGGCTCTATCCTGAGAAGGTGTGCACCATCCTTTTCCAGTGTATCCACGCCGTATACCCTACCCTCTCTTTAGCCACTTACTAAACCTCTCGGGGATCAGATTAACGGTCACAGTACTGAGCACTGTGCTCAAGTAACCCTTATTTACCAATAAACACACAAGGTAGACACTGGCAATTTTGTTACGGTGTTATGATTGATCGACTTTATCATTAGATATTATTGTTAATCTCTTACTTTATCCAATTTGTAAATTAAAATTTATCCTAGGTGTGTAGATATAAGAAAAAAGCAACGCACATGGAGTCTGTCACTGTCTGCGGTTTCCGTCCACTGGGACATGTCCCCTGCAGATAAGGAGGTGTGTCTGTACCAGTCCAGTTCTTATGGGATGTGGCCTGTTTATCAGCCGCACTGGGCTCTGGTTGGCCGGTGGCTCCGGAGCACAGGTCACGTCATGGGCGGGCACAGAGCTCATGGTCAGTGATGGTTTGTTGAGTGAATGAACGACATCTCAAGCTCTTAGAGGCGGGTGCTGAACTGTTTCTCACAATGGCGGGATCTCTCCAGCCAAGTGTGCCTCTAAGAATCGTGGTTTCTCTATGGAGGGCCTTGGTCCTCACGGCAGCTGGGCAGCCCCTGTGTCTGCTGCCAGCCTCCCTGGGCCCCTCCCGTAACTGGCCGGCTCCTACCAGCCGTCTGCTGTCTGGGCTCTTGGGCCCCCAGGCCGTATCGGAGGACTCCTCAAGGAGCTCATTAGTTCTGGCCTCGCTCCCTGCGGGTGACTCCAGCCTGGCTCTGCTGGCACATGGTTCCCCTCCCTGGGCCTCGTTTTCTTCAACCCCAGACGAGGACTTTTGGGTCACTTTTAGCTCAGCACTGTCAGAGGGCTGCAGGGAGCAGCTGAAGGCGGTGGGACTTGGTGTCAGGGTCTCTCCAGAGTCTTTGGGCCCCAGAGCCTCCCCGGGGAACTGGCGTGTCTCCTCATGGCCACTAGATGGCGCCAGTGGGTCACCCATCTCCCTGGGGCTGGCCTGGTTGGAACTGCACCCCTGGGATGAAGCGCACACCATTCTCCAGGACCCCGCAGGAGGCCCTGCAGAGGGGTCCTAGAGGGAGTCAGGCCAGCTGGGGGTCTAAGCCTGCATCTCTGCTGCCCACTGGCCCTGCACAGCTCAGCGAGCACGGTCTGTCTCTAGGGACATCGGTGAGCCCTTGGAGTTTAGTGACACACACCTCGGGCCTCCTTGGGCAAGAATCTCGGGCAGGATGCCCAGGGCTCTGATTTGCCTTTGACGGTTCTCTTGCTGTGTGGCCTTTGCCAAGTCACTTCCTGTCTCTGGTCCTCTGCTTGACCTCAACCAGCTTCCAAAGTCTGGGGGTGCCTTCAAGAGATGAAGTCTTGGGAAGCAAGCAGACTCGGGCGTGAACCCTGCTCGGGCCCTCTCCCCAGATGGGCCTGATTCTTTGTGTGATTATCTGTTCCAAGTCCGTCTTCTTGGTTCTTTCGTATGTCCCACGAGGGCCGGGCTCGCGTCCATGGCTGCCCACGGGAACGCCACCCTCCGCCCAGTGCCTGGCACCAAGGCCTTGTCACAAGAGCTGGTGGGACGACCACTCCTGGTCAGCCATTTACTGGGCATCCCTGGCCCTGGCCATTATCTCCAGGTATGGACAAGGAGACCGAGGGCCACAGAGGTTGTGTGCTTGCCCAAGGCCATAGAGAGACTAAGTGGAGGCGCTGGGATTGGAAACAGCTCCAGAGAGTCACGTTGACAGATGAGCAACTGAGTAAAGAGATCCACATCTGAACCCCAAAGTCCTGACCCAAGTTGCCCGTGGATGTTTGCCTTCACGTGAATCTTTTTTTTTTTTTTTTTTTTTTTTTGCACTGGGGACTGAACCCAGCGACTCTCTGCCACTGAGCTACATCCCTAGCCCTTTATAAATTTCTTAAAATTCTGAGACAGGGTCTCACTAAGACTCCCCAGCTGGCCTGGAACTCACGATCCTCCTGCCTCAGCCTCCGGAGCTGCTGGGATGACAGGCACGAGCCCCGTGTCCTGAGCCAGGATCCTTTTAAGAGGAGACCAGGAGTGTCAGAAGAAAGAGACGGGACTCTGGGAGCCGAGGGAGGAAAGGCCACAAGTGGGCGAGTTGGGACCGGCCATCCTCTGGGCACGTCCTGGGGCCGCTCCATCTGGCCTCTGGCGCTGGGCAGCTGGGTGGAGTTGCCTAGTGGGAAGCCATCTTCCAGACAAGGAAACCGAGGCCCGGCGTTGCCGAGATCCGCAGCCTGTACCCCACCCCGTCTTCTTGGAAAGCCCCCCTCCTGTTTACCCCCAGCAGACAGGGGCCAGTGGGGTCTGGGAAAGCCAGGCCGGAGCACAGTCCAGCTGTGGCAGGGGACGGGAGAGCAGCTCCTCAGTGACCTTCAGCCTGGGAAAACTCAGAGTCCTTCCTGTCCCCGCCCTCCCCGCCCCTGCGGCAGTCCCGTCCCCACAGCTGTGAGAAGTTCCCTGGGGACAGCGTCCAGTGGAGGGGGGAGGGGCGCAGACTGGGGAGGCTTGACCTCCGACCCCTGCCTGTCCCTGGGGTCTCCTGGATCCCCCGAGGCCTGGGCTCTGGGCTTATCTGAAGGACTGCCCTGCCCAGGCCCCTGGTGGCCCCGACCCGCAGCTCAGTCCCTTGGAGAGGTGGCCACACCCACTGGCCCCCTTGATCCTGCACAGCCAAGATCTGCAACTAGTGAAGAAACCGAGGTGCAGAGAGAAGAGAGGCCTTGCCAGGGTCAAGGTCCTGCAGAGGACTCTGCTCACCACGTGAGCTCTCAGGAGGCTCTGGACCTGGCTCTGGGGCGTTCTGGCCCCAGCTCTGGGTCGTGCACAAACCCCTTCCCTGAGCCCCCTACTTGCTCGTCTGCAAACTAGGAGATGACTCCTGGGTCCCTCTCTTGGGACGCCACGTGGAGCAAATGAGCAAGCCCCGTGCCTGGCGCTCGGTGTCACCCGCCGGTGAAGCACACTGCAGAGCCGTTAGGAACTGGTCGGAGCAGGGGTCGGGAAGGGGTGAGCGCGTGGGCACATTTCCCCGCCAAGGAGTCAGCAAGCGAGGCAGGGCTGCCTGGCACGCCCAAGCAACGCCGAAGAGCCGGTGGGCCCTGGGTTAGGGTTGGTGGCGTTGCTGTGGCGCTAGGAGAAACCAGAGGGGGCGGGGGGCAGAGCCTGTGGCTTGGGCAGACAGACCTGCCTCTCACTGGAGTCTGTGGGGTTCATGGCAGGGTCTCCTCGTAGCAAATAAACCCTCGAGCTTGAGCAGCCCCAGCTGGGAGGAAGGGAAGGCCGCAGCCACCGCCCCACCCGCAGCCCTCCCCCGCCCCTTGTCCGACCGTCCAGTACTGCAGGAAACCTGAGCATCAGAGCGTTACAAGTTGTCCCCAGGGGACCCTGAGGCGACTGCCCGCCCCCTCAGAGGGGCACGGGGTCTGAGGGGCGGGGGTGGGGGGCGGGCTCAGGAGCAGGAACCTGAACTTGCACATGGAGGCCTGTCTGCACTCACGACCTTCCACCAAGGAGGTCCTTCAGCAGAGAGCCCGAGCAGCCCGGGCCTTGTCACTCACACAGTGACAGTGATGATTCGTCCAGTGCTGCTGGTCACTTCGTGCACCTTCTCTCACTCCGTCCTCAGGAGAGCCCAGGAGCTCAGGGATTCTGGAGCCCCATTGCATCTGCTCAGATCCAGGCTTACTACTTCCAAAGCTGTGTGACCTTGGGCAGGGGACTAACCACTCTGTGTCTTGGTTTCCCCCATCTAAATCAGGATAACGATAGTACCTGGGGTTACCTGAATACGGTCACAGAGCCTGTCACCCAGAACCACGCCTGTCACTGAGTAATGTCACTAAATGCCATCTGTGTACGTAGGTGAGGAGACGGAAGGCTCAGAGTTAAAGGCTGGTCTGGGGTTGACCAGCCAGGAGAAAGCCCAGACTGCAACCAGGGGCTCTGACTGGGGAGCCCTCGTGTCGACCAGATGTGCTCGAGGCACTGCTCTGGGACCCTGCCGGCTGCACCCCACCCTGACCTGGCGCACGGCCATCTGGACTCTCGCTTTGTCTGAGCACAGACGGTAGTGGGAGGCTGGTTCTGGCTGGTCTCCAAGGCCACTGCTGACTGGAGGCTTCTCCATGGGAGTCTCCGGCTGGGGGCTGCAGACCCGGCCGTGACACCCCTCCAGCGAGAGGGGAGAACACACGTTGCGAGTCCTGAACGTGTGCAGAGCCCTCCGCCTCCCACGGGTGCAGCTCCCGGGCTCCCGCGCAGCCCCCGGGAGGTGCCCCCCGCAGGCTGCTCCTTAGGTGCATGTGCAGCAGGCGTGGGAGGGAGGAGCGGGCCCAGCTGGCAGTGAGTGACAGCCTTCCCTCCCTCGCCCCAGGCTATCCGCCGCTGGGTCACCTCTGCAGCTTGGCGGCCGGGGCCAGCTTCCTCGCCCTGGTTGCCCTCGCTTGGCTGGTCCATCCAGTGTGGGCAGTGGCCGACCCTGGGGACACCTTGGCCTGTGGCGAGATGACGGGAAGGGCAGGCAGGCGTGCACCACCCCTGGCGTGGGACACGGTCAGTTCTCTGCCCATCCTCCATCCCGGTTGGCTGAGGCAGGAAGTCACATCTGGGGCACCTTGCAGAGCAGTTTAGCAGAGGCCGGGGCTGGAGGCCGGGCAGGGGGCAGGTGGAGAGGACCCCGGTTCCTGACACGGGCCCCTTCTGGGGGCAGCGAGCCAGGACCCTGCAGGGCTCTGAGTGCGTGGCCCCTCACCACCACGGGCTGGGGCTGCCCTTCCCTCCTGGGTCCCCATCCAGCCGCTTCCCACGTCACCAGGGGCCCCTGGGTGGGGGGTGCCAAACCTACAGGGCCGGCAGGTCTCGGGCGAGGCTGGGCCGCCGGCCCGAGGACTCCACCGCTCCCTCTGCAAGGCCTGCCGGGCACCTCCTGTGGGCCAGGGCTGGGCACCAGGGCCAGTGACCGCCCGGTGGCCAGGCTCCAGGCGGACA
This sequence comes from Sciurus vulgaris, assembly GCF_902686455.1. Taxonomy (NCBI): domain Eukaryota; kingdom Metazoa; phylum Chordata; class Mammalia; order Rodentia; family Sciuridae; genus Sciurus; species Sciurus vulgaris. Next base: position 169,494,019 of record NC_136465.1, on the reverse strand, counting down.
GTCGGGATCCATGCAGGCGGAGTATCCGTGTCCCAACGCCTGAAGTCCCGGAGGCTCCTGAGCGCGACCCCGGCCCCAGATGTCCTGTGGCAGTTGTCGACGCAGAGAGGGAGGGCGCAGAATCACCCGAGCTTCGAGTCTGCAGGGCATGGCACGAGGGAGTCAGGTGCTGGACTCGGGTCCCCTCCCTGAGGCGGCTCAGGACGTGTCTGCGGATCCTCCAAAGTCACCTGAAGTCCAGAACACGCTGGTCCTGCGCGCTCCGAACAGGGGCTCCTCCGGCCGGAACGTGGTGAAGGAGATGCAGGTACAGGGTAATCGGGGCCGGAGGGCAGGAGGCTGAGGAGGGGCCTCTTCCAGGGTGAGACCCCGGGCAGGGCCTGAAAGAAGGAGGTGGGAGCCACATCGACCCTGGGGCAGGGCCCGCTGGGCAGGGGCAGGGCAGGGGCAAGCCCTTTGGCACATTTAAGGATCTGCAAGAAAACACTGGCTAGAGTCCAGTGAGCCAGGAGGACAAGGCCAGTGAAGAAAGGTGGGGTGCAGGGAGGTGAAACAGAACTTGGGAAGGCATCCTGGACTTGCAGGGCTGGAGAGGAGGAGGGCCCAGTTTGCCTCACTGGGTTGGGGAGAAGGGACTCTACTAGGACCACTCCCTTGAGCCCCCCTGTCCCAAGGGCAGCAAGCACCTTACACTTAGCAGATGGACAGAAACATCACCTGAGATTCACAGGCAGTTAGAGCCCCCCGGCCCATGCGCCGCCTGTCCACATGTGAGTGGAGAAGCTGAGGCTCGAAGAGGCGAGGCGGACCTCCCCCGCCAACCCAGCCGGCGGCAGGCCTGAATCCTGAGCGCACTTTCCTGTTGGCATGCTACGGCTCTTTTCAAAATGATGTTTGTGAAAATTAGTCTCGGTAAAGATAGCTGAAAAGGCCGGGTTGGGGACGTTTTTAGCTGCCTGTGAGCTAGATAAAAGGTTCTGTTGTTACAAAAATGCTCTTCTTGTGTATGCTGTAAGCATCCGTCAATTTCAGAAATTACCCAGCCTCGCGCGGGAGAAGCCACGAGTGGCTCTTTGATCTGAGCGGGAGGGCTTTGGGTGTGCTGACGACGGGGCTCACTCACGTCACACTCTCAACCCGAGTAGAATACCTCAATTTCCAGGAGCCAGGGGCTATGCCTTTCATCCTGGCAGAGGAAGAACACCATTAACATTTACTAAAGAGGAGGATCTCCTGAGTGGTCACACGGAAACTCACAATCAGGTGACCCCTGAATGCATGTAGGTAGATACACAGGAGCCAGAAGGGTAGGATTTTTAGGAGAGCATCACAAGGTGAAAGAACTGCCAAAAGCCAGCAGAAATCCCAAATTTGAGTTGTTGTACTCTGTACATACTGCCAACTCCCCCTCCTAGCCCCATGAAGCAAGAAGGAGCCGTATTAGTCAGTGTTCACCAGGTGTGCTGCATAACGAGCAGCCCCTGATCTTTTTCTGTGGCAATGGCCCTTTTATTTCTGCTCGTGTTGCACGTCAGCAGCAGGATGGCCAACTGCTGCAGCTCTGGTCCAGGCTGTGGTCAGTTCCAGGCTGCCAGGTGTTTCTCGTGCCAGGATCCAGCCTGAAGGAGCAGCTGTTATCTTGGACAGCGCATCCTCATAGCAGAGAACGGGGACGCTAGTGGGAAGGAGATGCCCCTAGAGCCTTCCCTGGAGGCAATCACACAGTCTGCAAGGCCCATGTTTTGGGGAGAAATAAAGTAATATGGCCACGTCCAACATTCCCTGGGCTAAGCTGGTGACAAATATTTGCTAAGAAACAATGTGGCTTACTGCCACGTTCTAGAGAATGGTGTGTCCAGGGGATTTTAAACCATTCTCACGAGACTCCAGGGATTTCCAGAGCCTCTCTGACCCCCTTGGGCCTCAATGAACGAGCAGAAGCAAGTTCAAGTGGACTGGGCTAAAAGCTGCCCACCTTCAGCACCCACCTGCGCTTTACCTGCCGACTTGCTGGGAAGTTTTCACTTAAAAGCTGCTGTGAGAACACATTTCATTCAAAATGATCACTAAGTGGTCTAATCGGCCCCTCAGGGACAGAGGAGGATGGAGGCCTCCGGGAGAGATCGAGGCCATGAGGCCAAGGAAGCGGACCTGAAGGGACGTGTGACCCGCAGGCACGCTCCTCCTGGCCACCTGGGTCAGCAGACTTCGCGTCCACAGGCACCGCTTCAGAGACTCAGTGGGACATTTTCAAGGCTATAGAAAGTCGCCCCTCAGTATCCCCGGGGGGGCTCCAGGACCCTGACACACTAGCCCCACAATCCCGTCGTTGACATACCTCATGTGAAATGGGTGACCTGACGGTTCTCACGTGCTCCTGATCATCTCTGCGTTACGCATGCCGTTTACTACGCCGTGGACGCCTCGCAGGGACCTCGTGCCGTGTCCTTCAGGGAGTGGTAGCAAGGAAACAGCTTGTGCGTTCGGAGCAGACACGCTCTGTGTTCCTAATAGTTCCAGTCTACACTGTAGGTGGTGGAGTGTATGTGTACGGCAGTGAGAGGCCTGCGGAGAATTAAAAACAGAAGCCACAGAAGCCGGGCACCATGGCGCTCGCCTGTAATCCCAGCTGCTTGGAGGCTGAGGCAGGAGGATAGTGAGTTCAAAGCCAGCCTCAGCAAAAGCGAGGCGCTCAGCAACACAGTGAGACCCTGTCTCTAAATAAAATATGAAATACGGCTGGGGATGTGGCTTAGTGGTTGAGTGCCCCTGTGTTCAATCCCTAGTACCAAAAAACCAAAACAGGGCTGGGGAGATAGCTCAGTCGGTAGAGTGCCTGCCTTGCATGCACAAGGCCCTGGGTTTGATCCCCAAGCACTGCAAAAAACAAAACAAAACACAACAAAAAAACAAAAAAAGACAAAAAAAAAAAACAAAAACCAAAAAATGGAAGGAGTAAAGAGTGCAGAGGGGTTATTGGGATGAAGCAGCTAAAACCGCCTCTTGGAATGGGTGAGATGAAGCAAGACAAAGCAGGAGAGAAAGCACGGTGTACCTGGAAACAGACAGTGGGGAAAGCAGGCGCAAAGGTCCTGACGGTTGCTGAAACCTGGCGAGTTGAAGGCATTGCAAGTTTGAGCAGGAGTGTGGTAGCCAAGAGGTCAGAGATGTGGCCAAAGTCTGAGGCCCTGGGAAGTAGCCGGCTTTGTTGCTGAGGGAGAGGGGAGCCCATGGACGGTTTGGATCAGGGAGAGATGATCTGCTCGGCATCCTGGGAAGAACGGAGGGCAGAGGAGGCTCTTGCCTGTGTGCCGGCAGGGTGTGGGCGGCTCAGAGACCCTGGGGACAGTCCCAGCACTGACTGCTTCATAGACGGCATTCAGTGAAGGCAGAGCAGTGGCATCCGTCCAGGTACCACTGACCATCCTGCTGCTGCCTGGCCTGCGTCCCATGGGGCTGAGCCGCCAGGAAAGCAGCGGCGCAGCTTGGGTCCCCCAGGGTCTCGCTGGCTGGATATCGTGGGGCGTGTATGCCCCCAGGGCAGGCCCTGTCTGGAGAGCTGCCCCCCTGATGACAGTCCTGACCCACGGCTCTCCAGCCACGCGCAGGGCGGCACAGGTGCCCGGACCCCTCCCCCGAACGTCCCCTGGCCCGCCGCCCCCCTCCCTCCCTTTGATAAGGAAGCGTGGTCCTTGGAGGGTGGCTCTTTCCCCCCGTTTGACGTCCACCGGTCCCCTCACCTCAGGCAACGCACACCTCCCGGGAGCCTCCCACGTGCCGGCCACGTGGACCTCGCCTGTGACACCAGCCCATGGCCTTCGGCGGGACTGCGGTGACCCGTTTCCTGCTGATACTCAGTGGCTGTCCGTCCGTCCAACCCGACAGTCAGCCCCCCAAAAACAGTCTTTCCCTGGATGCCCCCGGCGTCCCCGACTCATGCTGGTCCCACACCACGTACCAGCGCCGTGGACGCGAGCTCCTGCCTCCGGAGCCGGACCCCGATGGCCAGGACGGACTCGAGCTCGGAGGTGGAGCTCAGACCCCTTCCCAGCACTGCCGCCCCCCCAGGGGTCTGCCAGGCTCAGGGGCTGGCCTCGGCCCGTTCCCGTCGCTGCTCCGGAGGGACCCGCTTGCATGCACCCCGCCCAGGGACCCTTCAGGCTTGTGTCCTGACCCCTCCGGCTTGGGACTTCCTGCCATTTTGCAGCAGGTAAACATGAAGCGCCCAGACGTGGGTTTTGTGTTTTTGGGAAGGAAAGAATGTCCAGGCACCGTCCCTGGGGGCTCCCTGTTGGCGACTCCAGCCTCCTCGGAGTGTCAGGTGCGGACGACTCTCAGGGTCTGGCTCAAGCTTTCGTTTGACAATGGGACTGAGGCCTTGGGAGAGAGGGACACCAGACCCCAGACCCAGCTCCGTGCTCCCAGCTTCCTGAGAAGGACAGGGAGGGAAGTGGCCCCGCGTTGCTCTAAGTCACTAAGTTCCAGGAAGATTCTCATGCAGCGATGGAAGGGTCCGGTTAAGGCCATTTGCTTCGTCCCTCCCGTGAGGCTTCCCAGGCCCTTGGTGGCTTCTCAGAATCAGACCGACCCCCAAGAACAGAGATCCGTCCCGCAGCGTCTTCAGGAAAGGATGTCACCTCCCGAGATGACAGGCTGGTCTTGTGGAGGTCTGGAGTTTGGAAGGAGATGGTGAGGACACAGGCAGAAGCCATGAGAGAGACAGAGGTGGGCCTGGCTGAGGAGGGGCTGAGAGGACCAGCTCGGGGCCTGACCACAATCGCTGCTGGCTGCCTGAGTCCCCGAGAGCCGCAGCCCCGGGAGGCAGGTCGTTATCCGTCGCAGGTGACTGACGGGGACACGTGAGGGGGACAGGTCTACCCTGCAGCAGCCAGAAGGATGCTTTCTACCTATGACGTCTGATCTCACCTTCCAGCCCGAAACTGATTAGTGGCCCAGCACTGCTCGGATGAGGGGCAGTGTCCTGGCCTTGGCACCTGGGTCCTGGCCCTGCCTGACCAGGGCCTCCTTCTCCCAGTGTGACCCCACACAGCTGGCCTTGGGTTGCTGGAAGGGCCCGAGCCGTCCCTCCCTGCAGGACCTGGGGCTGGCCCTGGCTTTTCCCCGCCTTCCGCCTGCTGGCTCCGCCCCTGCTGTGGTCCTCTTGGTGATCCTCATCGCCTCCTCCAGCTACTGGGGTGTGTGTGGGATACGTTGAGAATGGGCCCCCCCATTCCACTCCAACTGCAGCCCTGGAATGCGGGGGACGCAGGACTCAGGCCAAGCGCTGTCCAGCGCTTGCTCGCAGCGGGCTTTCTGCTGGTCCTTAACTTGGGCTGGGCATCCAGGCTGCCTCTGGAGTGTTCTAAAGATCTGGGGCTGGTGCTCTGGGGGCGCACCTGTGATTCCAGCGACTCAGGAGGCCAAGGCAGGAGGGATCACAAGTTCAGGCTGGCCTGGGCAATGTGGTGGGACCCTGTCTCAAAATAAAAAGCACAGAGGCACGCGGCTCAGTGAGAGAGGGCCCCTGGGCTTGTCCCCAGTACTCCCACACTCAAAAAATGTGGCACCTACTCAAAGAGGTCCTGGTACAGGTCAGGTGCGCGGGTCAGGTGCACTGGACCTTGAAAATGATGAAACATGCCCCAGGCCAAGCCTGGGACAGAGGGCCTGGCAGAGCCTCCAGCCCAGGGGCCGGAGACCACCTTGAGCTGGAGCTGTGGGCTGGGACCATGAGGGAAGCAGAGCCGGCTGCATGCCTGGGCCTGTCTCAGCCCCTGCCCTGGTCCCACGGAGGCCTTGCAGGAGTCCTCCCAGAGGAGAGTATGAGCGTCCCCATTTCCCAGACGGGAAGACTGAGGCAGGGGGCTGTCAGGACTACCCAGCCACAGGCAGCAGAGCCAGAGCCCGAACCCTGGGCAGTGCGGCTGAGGCTGGAGCTTGGCCACCACTCTCCGCTGCCCGGGACTGTGGGGGGCCTGCTAATCGTCCTCATTCTGATGATTGCTTTCTCATCCTCAGGAGTGGACCCCGAGGGTGGGGGCACCTGCACATCTGGGGTCTCATCCCTGTGCAAACGGACGCCCTCCCAGCTTCCAGCAGACACCGCAGAGCCAGGGTCAGGACAGGCTCAGCCCGACCGGCCGCAGGCCGGGCTGCTCAGGACACCGACAGCCTTCCCCTGGTGACAGGGCTACTGTCAGCCACAGGAAGAGGCAGGTTTGCTATGGAAACCTCCGGACTCCAAGAAGCAACACCGGCTGGACTTCAGGGAGGCCTCTCCATGCAGGGCCTCTGGCTCCAGGGTCCCTGTGGCCGCGAAGCCGGTGAACCCGTGCTCGGTAGCAGCTGGGGCCGGCCCCCCACCCGCCGGCACCCACGGAGATGCTCTTTCAGCCCCCGTGGGAGGGCGCGTCGGCGGCAGGCCCGTGTGACTGACGTGTGGGGCGGAGTCTCTAATTACCAGCCGCCTCTGTGCCAGTCAGAGGAAGAAGGGTTCAGGAGTCGGCCAGGGCTGCACCCGGTTGTCGTCCCGAGAACCCTTTCCAGGGGCTGCACCCCGTCTGACAGTGGTGTGGAGACCGCTCCGTGGCGTCTGCGTCATCCCATTCCTGAGCCCCGAGTCAGTGTGCAGACCAGGCCACGAGGACCACACTGGCCTTCCACGACCCCAGCCCCGCTGTCCTCCACCCAGGCGTCCCAAGGCCGTCAGTGCCCAGCTGTTCCAAAACACATCCACGTTCCGTGTCCTCACAGTGACACAGGAGCTCTGGCAGGAGCACCTGGGCCAGGTGCTGTGTGCACACACTCCCGTGTGTCTGGCATGCTGCCCAGCCCAGTACACGTCCAGTCTCCACGTTCACAGATGGGGAAACTGAGGCTCAGACAGGAGAGGAAACCTACCCTGGCACCCAGGCAGTGTGGGGATCTGAAAGCTTTGGAACTGGGACCCTCTGGCCCACTGCACCCCGCTCCAAATGGCTGAGCAAATGGAGGCCAGCGGCATTGGGTGCCCAGAGGCCACATGAACAGGGACAGCGGGATGATTGCCGTCCCAGGCCCCATCCCAGCCAGGCAGTGGGTGTGCAGGAGAGCCAACCTCAGCCTCACCCTGCCTTCTCAAAGTCCCAGAAACTTTCCAGCATAAGCTGCAGTCACAGGCCAGAGCGTCGCCTCACCTGGGCACCCGGGCGCAAGGTTCAGGTGCAGCCAGACCCACGCAGTCTGGAACCTCACCAGTCCCAAGTGGTTGGCACGCATGTGACAGGTTTGAGAAGCCCTGAGCCGGAGGGGGAAGCGCTACAGCATCAGGGTGCTGGCCCTGCCCCCCCAGGAGAGTTCTCTGCGCCCCTCGCCCCCAGTTCTCCACCTGCCGGATGGAGCTGACCAACCTCACAGCATCCCAGCTGGAGGGACCAGAGATGCGGAGCAAGTGGAGGGAGCACATCCACAGCGGCGGAGCCAGAGGCGGGAGGTGGGTGCTGCGGACGTGAGGAGCCTCCCAGAGGCCCCAGACTTGCCGCTGCGTCGACTGTCCCAGCAGACTGGCATGCTGCGGAATCGCATTTCCTGTCTGTAAAAGCTAGGGACTTGGTTTCAGTCTCACATCTTTGTGATCTAAGAAAACAACCAAAGATACCACAACAAACGTTGGTGCCGAGGAAAAGAAGTCATCGGAAGGAGGGGGCGGGGGCCAGACCGTCTCTCCCCACCCCAGCTTGTTCTGGGCAGAGCCTGTGGCTGCCTGGCCTGCCGTGCCTCTGCGTGCTGGCATGTGTGTGCATGTGTGTGCATGTGTGTGAGGGCATTTGTGTTTTTGCGTGTGCATGCAGGGCGACGTGTGGTCTGCGTGTGCTGGATGCTTGCATGCCCGTGGGCACTCCATGTGTGAACACGTTCACATGTGAGCATGCGTGAGCCATGCACACACATTCACACGACACAAGCTTGCATGTGTGGCTATGCATACGTGCGTGCTCGTGCATGTGCAAATACACGGGTGATGTGCGTTCCCATGTGCATGCATGCACGTGTGCACGTGTTGCCACTTTAGGTGACTTGAAAGGTGCAACCGGGGGAAGAGAGGGGATTGGAAAGTCCAGGAAACCCTGCAGGGCCTGACGTGTGGCTTTGAGCAGCCTGGGGCTGGAAGCGTTTATGATGCTCCTGGGGCAAAAATGTCCGCGTGGAGCCGAGCTGGTGCCGAGCCTGGCTGGCCACCCAGAGACGAGTAGTTTCCTTCTGGAAAATGGTCTGAAGATCCCCACAGCTGTGCTAGCCGCGGGAGAAGAAGAGGTGACTGAGAACTGACTGGGTTCTAGTCAGACAGAGCGCAGGGGCAGGTCAAGACCCTGGCTCAGGTCTGTGGCTCCAGGGGACCCCATGACACGCTGCTGGCAGAGGACAGAGGGAAGGGGTGGCCTGGTGGCCCCGGGTGGTACCACGGTGCTGTGGGTCCCCGCAGGCATCCGGGAGCAAGGGACACTGGTACCGTGGGAGTGGTCTGGGCCTGTCTGGGTCACCAAGCGTCCAAGGATAGCTGCCCTTTCCAGCTGCGCTTGGCTGCTTCTTCCAGCCAGAGTTGGCGGAGACAGCATCTCGCGGTGTGTGAGTCTTACGGATCTTGGCTTATTCTTCTGAGTGTCAAGGACCTTGATAATTATATCAGGAAAAAATATCAGGGGGATGTTGGTGGCAGTCAAAATTAAAAATGTCTAAAAGATTTTTTTTCATGTACTTTCGTTGTAGGTGCCACGCTACCTCTATTTCATTTTTGCGCCGTGCTGAGGATGGAACCCAGGGTCCACGCGTGCGAGGCGAGTGCTCTGCCACTGAGCCACAGCCCAGCCCAACATGTGTAAAATTATTAATAAAAACATTGTAATGGCTCCCATTAAGTAAAATGATACTTATATTAAAATAATCGGATTCCTTCTGCCGGGAAGTGCTTCTGCGAATCTATAGGAGGCAGCCGAGACGGTTGCCTCCTCTGAGAAACCTTCCCAGAGGGTCAGCACGCCCACCCTGAGCCGCAGGCCGTCCCCCTCCTGCCCCCATTCCAGGAGAGCCCGGCTCCTCTGCCTGGCACCCGGGGTGCCAGGGCACAGCCGAGCTCTGGTATCGAAGTCCGGAGCTTCCTCCTCTCAGCCGTGCCACCCTGTGATGCCACCCTCCCACCGGCCCTGGTCCCCACAGCAGCCACTTCTCTGCTCCACTCTGGCTTTCGGAGGAAATTGATTCTGGCCTCTACTTCAGGGTTAATTTCTTATAAAAACATTAGAAAGCGGAACGTTGTCCCTGGGGGATGGGCCTCCTGTCCCCGGCGGGCACTGCCCGGGAGCCGGCGGCCTTGGAAGCCTCCTGGGTGCAGCTGCCCGGCTTGGCTGCCCACTGGCCTTCTGCTCAGAGTCACCTTTGACTCCCGGGCAGTCCTCCCTCCCCTTCCCGAGGGCTCTCGGTACAGCCACCTCCGGGCCCTCCAGCCTCACCCTGCCTCCGTCCCTGTGCACGACCATGCCCATCGAAACGGTTCAGAAAGAGACGGGGGTGTGCCCCGCGCCACGCCAGCCCCTCCCGGCTGTGGCTCCGGGTCTCCAGTGGCCTTGGCCTCCTGAGTCTTGGCGACACCCGCCTGCCGGCTCCTGGGCAGCTTCTGGCCCTGGGGACCTTCTGTGCTGCTCGGCCTCCCTGTCTTCTCTGCCCCACTCGGTTTCCTGCCGCCTGGCCTTTCCCCACCCGGTCCCGCTCTGTCCTCCCGACCACGGGTCCCCTGGGGCTCTCCTCAGCCCCCCTCGCCCTGGCTCTCTGAACCCCGACCCACAGCCGCAGTCAGACTCCTCTGCTGAGCCTCAGATCCACGCCCCGGGAAGGCGACTTGGCTCCTCCTGGGCCCCCCGCTTTCCCTCCAGGAAAGAGGTTCAGGGAAGAGGACGGGTAGGGGGAGATCACACACCAGGAGGCCAAGGGAGGCGTCTGAGTAGGTGATATTCCAGCAAAGAGATGAATGAAGCCAGCAAGTGAACCCGCAGGGTCTCTAGAGAAAGCACATTCCAGGAAGAGAGTAGCGAGTGCAAAGACCCTGGGGCAGCTGGGATTTCGTGGGTTTCAAGGAACAGCAGACATTTGCTTTTGTGTTCCAGCTGCTCTGGGCTCCAACAACCCCTCCCTCGCCTCTAGTCCCATGCACACTCCCCCCAAAACCTACTCCCTTGTTCTCCTGGCTAGCCTTTATTGATATCTTAGATTAAACTCCAGCATCCTCTCCTGTGGAGGCCAGTCCAGGACCTCACCCCTGCTGGCTGAGAGGCCCCCTCTGAGTCCAAGCCCCTTACATGTGGCATATAGCACATGACTGCGGGGACTGCTGGTCAGTTCTTTGTGGAGCAGGGACTGTGTCTGATTTACTACCGTGAAGAGGAACTCGGTGACTGTTCTGAGCACCTCCTGCTACCCAACTGTCCATCCCAAGTTCAGTGGCATGAAACGGTGACTTCATCCTGCTCTTGTCCTGGCTCCATGGCCAGGACTTGGGTACATCTCTGTTCCGCCGTGTATGAAGACTGCCCTGCTAGGGCCACGGTCACCTGGAGGCTCCTAAACACATCTGCCTGGCCTCTGGGCTGGGCACAGCTGGGACTAACCAGAGCACACAGTGGGACCAGGCTTCTTGCTGCTCAGCAGCAGGATTCCCAGAGGGAACATCCTGAGCCAGAGAACATTCCAAGAAAACCTGGCCTTAGAAGCCACAGAGCATCTGCCCAGCATGCTCTGGGCAGAGGCAGTGAGCTGCTTGGCAGTCAAGGGAGGCGACCCAGGCCCTACCTCTGGGTGGGGAGCCTGTCAAAGAATTTGGCGTCACGTCTGAAAAGCCCACGGTGATCACGTGTCAAAGGATCACTGTGATCGGCCCAGATCATAAACCTCCCCGGGGCTTCCTGTTCACCTCTCCTGCCATCCTCATGAGATTCCAGAGTGAAGAAGCTGAGACACAGAGAGAGCCACGCGTCTGCAGCTGCCTGACCAGAGGCTCCTGGTGGCAGACGTGCCGGCCGGGGCAGGGTCACTGTCCCCCAGGAGGGCCAGCAGCATCTTACCAGCTGGCACTGATGATGCGCAGCAGGCATTACAGTTGCATGCTGAGCATTTACCACGTATTAATTCATTTAATCTTCATAACTATCCAATAGATGATGTGTTATTATCCTTAACTTTGCAGAAGAGGAAACTGATCATGAAGAAGACATGGAGGAGCGGGGGCTGGATTAGGGTGAGGCCAGAGAGACCTATGCTGTAGCACAAAGTTTAAAGAGATGAAGGAAAAAAAGTCCTCGGGGGTACAGCTAAACACTATTTTCATGTAATATTTTAAAAATAAAAATCAATGTAAAAAATCAAAAATAAACAAGATGTCAAGATGGGATCAATACTGAGGTCATTTCTGGTCCAGACTACTCAAACTATACTTGACCTGGAGACCCGCAAGTCTTGCAGAAATGCTGTGGTCATGAGCTATGGAACTCTGGGGTGGTTTGTTACACAGCATCTCTGCAGCATTAGCTGACCACTACAAAAGGGAACTTGCCCAGGACAAGGGGCCATGTTTTTAGCTGTTAAAATGCACTGCCTCTCCTGTTGGGGAGCATGCCAGGCCCCTGGGGTGGTTCAGTCCTCATGTGTTCCTTTTCCCAGCTGAGGCTGGCCCCTCCGTCAGTGCCCTCTCCCGGGCCCCTTGGATCTGGCAGATGACCCAGACCCCAGCCGAGATTTTAAGGAGGCTGATTCCAAAGCAGGTGTCACACCCAGAGCTTGGCTCCTCCACACCTGCAGCCCTCTGGACAGAGACAGGAGCAGGCAGGGGAAAGAGGGCACCTGTGGGCAGGGCGGCTGGCTGCTGAGAGTGTCCCCGTAAAGCCCAGGGACGTTCAGTCGCGCTGGCTTGCTACTTGGAGTGCCTGCGCATTCCCCATCTTCCACGGGGATGAAGGCACCACGGGACCGAGCTCATTTAGGGATGAGGGACAGTGATCGCCCGAGGTCATTTAAAAGAGCCTGGGGAGACGGGCACTGCCCTCCGCCTGCGTCTGCTGCCCGGAGCCTGTGTGAGGGCAGAGGGACACTGCATCCGGGTGTCCTGACGTGGGACCCGCTGCCTTGGGGGCCGGGTGGGGGCCAGCCAGGTCTCACTCAGTGAAGTCACCACCAGGCACGGGGCCGCCAGCAGGGGCCCGCGCTGCTCAGCCCTTTGGCCAGGTTGGCAGGCCACGCGCCTGGGTTCTGGCGGGGGGAGGCGAGCAGGATGTGTCCATGGCCCTGGAAACGGGAGGGGTGCCTCCCGCCCTCTCTTCCGCCACCCGAATGTGGTGGTGGCTTCGGCCATGGGACAGCCTCCTGGAGGTGGAGGAGCCCGAAGGCAGAAGAAGCCGGGTGCTGAGGGACCCAGGGGAGCTCAGTGCTCCACCCCACATCTCCCTCCAGAGAGCCACCCTCAGCAGGGTCAGCCCTGGAGATCACGCCTGCTTTGGAACCAGGCAAGGATTCCAGTCTTCTCCCACTTTGTGCTGTGCAACTTTGGGCAAGTGACTCCATCTATCTGAGCCTCTGTTCCCTCTTACCCAAAAAGGAGGTCTATTCCTTCCACGAGCTCTGCCACCAGCATCCAGAGTCCAGCAGGGTGTGTGGTGCACAGTGGGTCCTCAGCAAGGGTCAGCTCCCTTCCCTTCCCTGTCCCGGCAGCCTTTGCTGCAGAGAGGCTGGCAGGCTGCCCCCACAAGCCGCGACGCAGGCTGAAGTTTTCTCTTAAGTGAGTGGCAGGTTCAGGGAGGCGGAACAGAACAGAACAGAACTCAGAGTCCACAGTCCCCGAGATGCTCTCCTCCAGGGCGGGAGGGAGCGGGCTGTCCCGGCTTAGCTTGGACAGGTCTCGCCCCAAGGGGACTTTTCCTCCCATCCTATTCTACCCTCTCCCAGGACGGAGAAGACACTGGCCAGGGAACTCTCTCTCCTTGTCCATGGCCCAGTCCAGGGCCAGGACTGTGGGACCAGGCAGCGGGGCTGTTGGGGAGGATCGGAATGTGGGACTGTGTGGCAGCAACACAGCTCCTTCTTCCCCGGAGATCAGGGCTGCAGGAGGCTGTCCCTGTGTGTCGGCCCCAGCCACCCCCTGCCTACCTCCCTTCCCCAGAGAACCAGAGGCGGGGGAGCAGATGTGACTTCTCCACAGTCCCACACGGAGGAAGGGAGTGGCCGTAGGGGCCACCCTGGAGGGCCTGCTGGGGCACCAGCCGCCTCCTTCTCCAACCCTTCCTGCATCTCGGGCTGCCATGCCGAGGGGGGTCACCTCCGCGGTCCATGTTTACAAAAGGCAGGACCTAGGAAGCGACCAGGGGACTTGCCTCCCACGCAGACCTTCTGTGGCTGCCATAGGCTCAGGATTGGAGGGCGCTGGGGTCCGGAGCGGAGGCTGTGCTCTCCCCCTGCTGCCCACGCCCTGGCTTGCCCCTTCCACAGCCTGGCTCCTCCTGCGTGTTCCGAAAGGGTCGCCACCCCTCCACTAGGTTGTGAGGACCTGAGCGCGGGGCCCAGCTGGACGCACCCTAGCTCTAGCTCTGCTGAGCATTTTCAGGGCGAGCCCCTGAGCAGGCTCGGTCGCACCTGCTGCTCAGAGGGACCTCTCTCTCCCTGACACGAAATCCTCCCCTCGCCCACTGTGAGGTGCGACGGCCTCTGGTCCTACACCTCCAAGAAGCCCCTCGCCTGGGCCACTTTGGGCACGATACGGAGGTCTTGAGCCTCAATCCTCATTGCAACATGCAGTGCAGAGTAGGTTTGTCACGGAGCTCGATGGCAGGAGGTGGCACAGGAAACAGGACCCAGCAGGTAACAACAGCAGGTCCCCACTGGCTGCCCTCCACCCCTGCCCACGGAGGCCCCTCAGGCCCAAGAGGCACATTTGGTAGCCTTTAGGACCGGGACCTTCCCTCCCCTCCACTTCCTGTCTCATGTCAGAGGGCTCACTCTGTCCCAAGTTTATTGAGTGCTGTCCGGAAAGCTCCCCACCCTGGAGAGCACATGGTGCCACGGCTTGTCCTGACCTCCAGGGTTGGCGGTCTAAGTGAGGCTGGCCATGACTGACAGGTGGGTCCTGTGCACCGGAGGGTGTTGAGCAGCACCCCGTCTCCATCCCAGACTCTGGCAACAACCCCCGTTTTCTTTCTTATTGGAAATGGGTCTTGCTATGCTGTTGAGTGAGCCTTCCTCAGCCTCCGAGTGGCTGTGGGGCCTTGCTGGCCACCCCAGAGGGACGTGAACAATTCCATGCACATCCTGGGAGGCCGAAGCACAGGGCTGGGCGAGACTTGCCCTCCTATGCGGGGTTCTTCCTACCACATCCCTAGTTTAAACCTGAAGACCCACTCGGCGCCGCACGCAGGGGGAAGGCAGCAGCAGGAGCCCTGGGGAGGGAGAGGCCAGCGCGGGCGGGTGGGCGAGTCCTGCCTCTTCCTGAAGGACAGGACGGCACAGCTCAGGGGACGGCTTCATAACAATCCACTTTAATTGATAGTGTACACAGAGGTCCGGGACAGTGGGGGTGGCAGGTGAGACCGGGCCTCACGCATCCGGTGGACCAAGTGCTGGTCTCCTCCGAGGGGTTGCCATGGGGAGGGTGGACGAGCCAGGAGACAGAGCAGGGGGCTGGAGCTGCTGCGCTGCGTGGCGGCGGGGAAAATGGACACAGGCCATGGCCAGGGATGGGGTGCCGGTGCGTGGAGCTGGGGCCCTGGGGTGTCTGTGTTCACCTGTGGGCATGTGGGCACACCACCCACAGGACCCTCCCAGGCCATCCTGGGGCGACAGGTGGGGTCAGACGCCCCAGATCCCTGAAGAAGCATTGGGATAGGGGCACACGGCAGTGTGGATGGAAGGGCCAGAGCTGCCTGCTTCTGCCACTTGCAATTGCTGTGGGACCTGAGCACAGATCGGACGTACCTTCACTGGGCCTCGGGAAACTCACTGGATGGCTGCTGTGGTTTCCTGCGACCTTAAACTTCAATATTTTTTAGGAGATTAGAACATAAACCACATTTGTTAAGAGTGGCTGACAGACTGGATGTGCCTGTGATCCCAGTGACTCGGGAGGCTGAGGCAGGAGAATCACGAGTTCAAAGCCAGCCTCAGTTACTTAGCGGGGCCCTAAGCAACTCAGTGAGACCCTGTCTCTAAATAAAAAATAAGAAGGGCGGGGGAGGTGGCTCAGTGGTTACGTGCCCCTGGATTCAATTCTGGTACCAAAAAAAGAAAAGAGAGAGGTGCTGACAGGGCCTGTGGCTCTCGGGCTCAAAGCCCAGGGGCCTGGGCATGAGGGGACCGCAGAGCTCCTCCTGCCTTCTCCCAGGCTCTGCTCGGGCCTCAGCTGCCCCTCCTTCCTCCCTACAGCTGAGCGTGTGGAAGGGGGTGAGGCCCAGGGTGGGCAGAGGCCAGGGCTGGGGACCTGAGCCGCTCACCCTGTTTCCTAGCACTCAGTAGGTGCTCAGTAAATGATCGAGGAATGGACAGAGTAGAGGACAGCCCGCCTCCCGGGCAGAGCTCCGCCCTGACTAGCTCGGGAGGCAGGGTGGGCCCTAGGGCATGCCACCTTCTGCTCCAGGTCAGTGGCCGGCTGTGGAGCGGGAGCGGAGCAGCAGCCCTGGTCCGCCTGCCTGCCGCGCACTGCAGCCTCCGATGGGGGCTGGTGGTTAGCTGCAGACAGGCCACGGGGACCCCGACCCGGAGCAGGAGAGGAAGGTGTCCCCAGTGGAGGCAGGGGATCTGAAATTGGGGCCCTGGACAAGGACGGCGGAGAGGCTTCGGCGTCCACTACTGGACACATCAAGGGCCGCAAAAGCAGGGCGGGCTCAGCCGGGACCTGAGGGGCGTGGCCCGGTGGGCGGTGGCGGGGACGCCCCCCGCCCACCACAACACGCACTGGCTCTAGGTCCGGCAGCAGCCGGGGCCCAGCTGGAACCGTGGGTACACGCCCGAGCGGCAGGGCCGGGGGTTCTCCCCGCCGCCCTGCACCACGCGGGTCTCACACACTGGCGGGAGGCCACTCCTGTCTGCCTGTCCGTGACTTGTCCTGGGAGGCTCGCAACCTCTCTGGCATCAGCATGTCTTCTGACCCAGGGACCCGAAGGCTCCAGCTTGGGACCGCTTGGGTCCTGACAGCTCCTGGCTTGTCTCCTGTCCCCAGGATGCCTGGGTCTTCCCACGGAGGAAGTCGCGAGGAAGCCGCGGACGAGCGGACTCGAGGAAGTGGCGGGGGCAGAACGTACAGGGCTTGGGCCTTCGACCTCGGGTCTGGGGCCACAGGCCTTTGATCTCGACTGCTGCTGGGCTCCGGGGCTCGCGCCGCAGCTGCGTCTGGGGCCAACCTCCCTTAAGGCACTGCCCGCGCCCCTCCCAGCGCCCCTCCCCCTCACTGGATGGTGCACTTGTCCCTCTCCCGGGCCTGGCCCCTCCCGAAGGACCTTGGCCTTGATGTACTTGAGGTCACTGTGACGCTGGGGCGGCGGGGCGAAGGGCGAGACCATGCCGTAGGCGCCCGTGTCCTTGACGCGGCGCATGCAGAAGGGCCGGGGGTGGAAGGCGTCCCCGTACTGCACGGAGATCTTGCGGTGCAGTGCGGGGCTCATCTCGTGGGGCAGCTTGGCCATGCTGAAGAGCACGTAGAACATCTCGTCCACGTTGGTGTTCTTCTTGGCCGACACCTCGAAGTAGGCACAGTTCTCGTCACCCGACACCAGCAGCTCGGCCTCGGTGGTGGGCACCTGGCGGCAGAGCTCGCTGTGGTCGTTCTTGTTGCCACAGATGACCATGGGCAGCTCGGCCGCCTCCTTGGTCTTATTCTTCAGGCAGGACTTGACCTCCAGGATCTGCTTTTGGAGGCGCTTGACTTCGTCGAAGGACTCCCGGTTGTCCAGGCTGAAGACCAGGATAAAGACGTCGCCTGCGGGGAAGAGCCAGGCGGTGAGCGCAGGCGGCTCCGCCCTCCCGCGCCTGCGCCCCGCGCCCAGCAGCTGCTGCCCACACTCGGCCACGTGATCTTACCTGGAGGGCTCTTAGGGAGCCGCTGCCCGAGTGGCTGAGGATGTGGGGGTGGTTGATGCCTCGTTACAGCTCGGAGGCAGCGTGGCCCGCTTCAAATGTGACCTTGGGGGCTGGAGGCAGTCTGACCCGGGGACTTGAGTGGACTGTTAGTGATAATACAGTGTCCACTCAGCAAACACCTGAGGCTGCAGTGAAGAGCCAGAGTGCCAGCCTCAGTGGCCCCGGATGTGCCTGCTGCCTCCTCTGCTTACACGTGGCCTTGGGTGGCCCCAGCACACTCTCCCTCTCACTTTCCCGATCTGGACAACATACTGCCTCGTAGGGTTACCTTGAGAATTACTGAGATAATGAACGCAGGGTGGCCCGCACTCAGCCATCCCAAGTGTCAGTAAGGACAAGAGGAACAGGCACCTCTGTGAGCCCCATGTCGGCTGTGCCCCAGCTCCTCACAGCACCTCCACCAGAGAGATTTCATTACTTTCCTGTACAGGTGAGCAAACGGAGGCTCAGAAGGGGCGAGCAACCTGTCCAAGGTCACACAGCTTACATGTGGCCAGGCCAGGATTGCAACTGGATTCTTTCCTCGCCTGGCCCCAGCCTGGCACACAATAGGTGCTCTCTGCTTCTTGAATAAACCACAGGATGAACAGGTGAACATTACCTCCAAAGCCTCCACTTCCTCTGCTACCACTCTCCCCGCATCACTGGCCGGGGTGTGAGTCTGACTGGAGCAGGAGGGCGGCAGGTATATGGCCAGCACCTCTACACTCATGCCCAGGTCACTGTTGCTATGACCGTCACCATCTCGTTCTCAAAGCTCCTCTTACCTTTGCTTAGACTCTCAACCTGTGAGCAGACCCAGGGTCCCTCCCCCACAGGCAAGGAAGCAGGCTCAGCCGAGGTGGCACTGGGCCACGTCCTCAGGAGGAGATGGACAAGCCCAGCTTCTGGCAGAACCACCACCTTCTCTTTCTGGGCCCAGAGTCCACTGGCCCCCCATAATCGGGTATGGCACATTCAGAAAGCGTCTGGCCAAGGTGTGCTCTGAACAGGGGCCCTTGGGCACGGGGCTCCATCCCAGCCAGGCCTGCACACGGTGGTGCCCGGTGAGCCTGGCCAGGCATGAGCGGGGCACTGCCAATCCCTGGCTGGTTTGAAGGGCACTAGCAAGGCAGAGCCAGCCCACCAACCACTTCTGCTCTGCCAGCCCCATCCCGTCAGACTTGTCTGGGGCCCGAGGACTCGGCAGCCCTGACGTATTTAAACGCCAGAAGCAGATGCCTCACACCAGAGGCCCAAGCAGGCGGGCAGCTGGAGAGAGAGCCAGCAGCGGGATTAATGGCTTCCCGAATTCCCTGCACACCAACCCCAGGTTGGAAGCGAGGCACAAGCGGTGAGAGAACAAAGCCACCAGCAGGCAGATGTGCTCAGAATGCCGTGTGCACGCAGGGCCAGACCAGTGCTCGCTGTCAGGGACGCGTGTCTGAATGCCAATGCGCTCGTGGAGGGCCCCGAGGAGTCACCCAGACTGACCAGGCAGCCACGCGGCGAAGCAGCGGCCCTGCTGGGGACGCAGGTCCAGGGCCCCCAGCCTAACTGGAGCCTGACGGGAGGCGCGCCCGTGTAACTAAAAATTAACTTTGAAAACGCACTTGGTCCTTCCCTGCGTCTCCTCCCTCCCTTCCTGCATCTGCCCTAGGATACGGGTCCCTAGTCCCCTCCCCACGGCTGGGAGAGCTGACCCCATACCAGGCCCGCCCTGCTGGAGGCGGTCACGGTGCTCTCTGTCCTCACAGTCACACGGGACTACGGTCATGCCTGCAGTGAGGCTGAGACTCCAACAGGTCACATCTGAGCCAACAACCGAGAGGCAGAGCCAGGACTGGGCCCAGCCCACTCTGGGCTCCTCTGTCCCCCTCTAGAATATGGGTGAGGTGGGGCCTGGGAGCAACCTGGGTTGCAGGGTCTGCAAGGAGCGCCTGGAGGAGGAAGCCCCGTGTCCAGGGCACTCACATGGGGTCACCCTGGCGGCCTCAGTCCTGGCCAGGCGAGGAAAGAGGGCGGGCGGGCGGGCAGGGCTCCCTGAAGCACTGGGCTTCCAGTTGATGCAATCGCAGTGCTAGCCGGAGTCACTTGCTCACACCCGTCCCCCTGCCCAGCAAGCGGAGGGGCACGGCTTGGGACAGGACCATGTAACCCCAGGAACGTCGACTCAACTGAAGGCCGACGTTTACTGAGCGCCTACAATCTGCTCACCAAGCACTGTACTCGGATTAACTCATTTAATTCTCACAGAACCTTTGAGTCAGGTGCTGATGTGAGCCCCATTTTCCAGAAGAGGAAACAGGCACAGAGAGATCAAGTTACCTGCCTCATGGTCCAAAACCAGGAAAGGGTAGAATTGGGACTGGCCCCCAGGCGGTAGCCTCTGGACCTCCCCCTCTCAGCTGCCCGAAGGCCAGTGCGAACCCGCAGGAGCCCGGCTTGGTGTAAAGCTGCCAGCCAGCCGGCGTCTCCACCTGGAGCAAATCCCTTAACCTCTCAGCCTCCGTTCCTGCCTGTGGCCCGTTGGCAGCCACCTGCCTGGGGCTTAGCTGAGAGGATTAAATAAAGGTGGCCAGGCCCTCGGCTCTCGGCTCTCGGTGGGTGAGGGTACTGCCCCGGCCACCGCTGTTCTCACTACCAGGTCCCCTCCCTTTGCCTGAGCACTCCAGGGGTGGCAGAGGCCTGGAGGGTCAGGGCCTGGGCCCAGTGCTCTGCTGGGCCTACTCCCTGGGCCGGGAGGCAGCGGCCTGGCACACTTCTGTGCCGTGGAAGGCAGCTCCCCAGCGCCGCCGCCCACACCCGGCACCGGGCCTCACCTGTGAGGATGGACAGCCTGCGCATGGCGGGGAAGGGGTGGTTGCCAGAGGTGTCCAGGATGTCCAGCTGGTACATGTCACCGCGGATGTTGTACACCTTGCGGTGGGAAGTCCTCGATGGTGGGGGGTGTACTGCTCCTCGAAGCGGCCGTTGAGGAAGCGCGACACGATGGAGCTCTTGCCCACGCGGGAGGCGCCCAGCACCACCATGCGGTAGGATTCTTGGCGGGCACGCTGAGCGTGCAGTGTCCGCTGGACAGCGTCTTCATCATGGCTCGGGGCTGCGCACAGAGGGTGGACGTCAGGAGGCTGGCCTGGCTGGCCAGGCCCACTGCCCCTGATTGCCCCCAGGCCTCCCCTCTGGCCCCTGCCTGGGTCTCAGCTTCCTGTCACCCAACCAGCTCCCCCCCACGCCCCCTCGCCCTTCTTCCCCCTTCCAGCCGCTTGGTCACCCCTGTCCACACAGCCCTTGTCCTAGGACTGCCAGATGTGCAGCCCAGCCTTGCTGCCAACTGCTGATCTTGGCGGGGGGCTTCACCCTGGGCTCTGCCCTGCTCTCCGCAGGAGCCGACCCCGGGGTGGTGAGGGTCCGCACAGGTGAGGCCTCGAAAATGCTAAGTACTGTCCCAATGCCTTCTTTCCCCGTCCTCTCAGGAGCCCGTCGCCCTGGGGCTTGACTCAGAGAAGGTTCTAGCATGTATCCGAGGATGCTGTGGCCATTGAGCCCTCCCAGGAGGCAGGGACAGGCTGTAGGGAGCACTTGCCTGGGGGCCTGAGCCCGGGGCTTGCAAGGCCACTCCCTGCCAGGCCCACCAGGCTAACCTCCGAGTTCTGCCTGGAGATGCTCCCACCGGGCCCTGGGAGTTTGCCTGCCAGGACAATGGGAGCCTCTTGGCCTCATGGGAAAAGCGGAAAGAGATCCAAACTCAAACCCCAAGTGGAGACAAGCAAACAGCCGGCTGCCCCTCGGGCCACCCAGTCCAGCCTACCTTCCTTTGCCACCTCCTCCTTTACCAGCACCACTGGATCCCCCCAGGACCCTCAGGGCACTTCCCTCTGCTCACTCCAGTCCCTGCCCCAATTACTCTCCCCCTCCCCCCCGCAGGGTCAGGTTCACATGCCACGCCCTCCCCACAGGAATCCTCCCTCTCTAGGGAGCAATCCCAGAACTGCCCGTGGACACCCACCTACCCGGACAGTGACACCCCTGCCCGCCACCAGGCCGGCCTTACCCAAGGCCCCAGCTGGGTGGCCAGTGGTGGCCACATGCCAGAGGGAGGGGCAACTGTGCAGCTCACCCGTGGGGACTGCCTATCACTTAACAAAGGGCTGCGTGTGCTTAGCCTCAGTCCCTTCCTGAGCAGCCCCAGGGTAGCCTCAGTCCCTTCCTGAGCAGCCCCAGGGTAGCCTCAGTCCCTTCCTGAGCAGCCCCAGGGTAGCCTCAGTCCCTTCCTGAGCAGCCCCAGGGCCTTACCCCCTGTCCCCAAGGTGAGCTCCATCAATTCCTGACTAGCAAGGTACCAGGAGGCTGCAGGGCCACCTGCCACTGGCATGGAGAGACCTCCTGGGAGAGAGTCTCCTGGCCTGTGTCCACACGGCTCGCCCCTGCCCGCCAGCCCTGCGCAGCAAATGCCCGAAAGAGCACCTTTCGCCAAAGCCCTGGCTGGTAGCGTTTGTCAACTTCCAGGGGTAAATACTACTGTCACGGCCAAGTCCCAGCTGCCAGCGTGACCTCAGCCAATGAACTGCAGAGACACACGCAATAGGCGAGCTTGGCACACGGCACCTGGCCCAAGGCCCGGAGCCACGATGATGATGGTGTCCACCAGCCAAGCCCAGGGTGTGCCAAGGACGGTGCTAAGTATAGAACGGTGATAATAGCTGACATTTATCTTGCATTTAACATATGTCAGGGTGTTCGAAGTGCCACACATACATTAACTCGCTTCATCCTTTCAGTATCGCCAGAAGGTAGGTGGCGAGAAAATACAGGCACAGAGAGGTTAAGTCACTTGCTCGCAGTATTCAGCCAATACCAGCAGAGGAGGACTGGACCCCAGGCATCTGCCTGTGCTGTGGGGGACACAGAATCTTTCCCCCATTTCACAGATAAGGGCCCTGTGATGAAAAGACTATGCGACTCGCCCACTCAGTTGATAAGGGGCCTGCATGGAAAGCCCAAGCCTAGACTCCAGGGCCCTCTGGCTGGATGCCTGGAGCTGAGGCGACTAACTCCGGGGGACGGCAGGGTGGGTGCTCAGCAATGCACGAGTGAAGGAAGTGGCAGGTGGTCCTGCCTGTGGTCTCAAAGTCTCCCTCCAGAACCTCTCCCTCCCTCAAGCCCAGCCGACTGGGACACCTCGCAGCTGTGGCAGGGGGCAGGATGGTGTCCGATTCCACGGAGCTGCTAAGTTCCTCTAGAGAAGGTGGGGGAAGGCCCTACCTCAGGACACCCCCTCCCCGAGTGCTCCTGCAGGGAGCTGAACTCTGCTGGAGGTCACCTCTGTCCAGGAGGAAGAGGAAGGGAGCCAGCAGCCCCCAGGGACGGGGTTCATCTCCATCACTGCCCTGCCCCAGTCTTCAGCCCAGAGCTCCCGGGTCAGAGGAGGGAGTCTGAGAGAGGAGGCAGTAAGGGGACCTGGGACAGAAGGCAGGGAATTAGAAAGAAGAGACAGGAAGTCACAGAGGGGAAAGGAAAAAAAAAAAAAAAAAAAAACACAAGGCTTTCTTCCCTGAGAAGCCAGAGTCTTCACATGGCCCCAGCCACGTGGGGCTGTGATGCTCCCAGACACCTGGAGGCCAGGTGACAGGCCTCCCTCTACCCCCACAGCTTCCCTCCTCCTCCCCCAGCAGGGGGAGCACCTCGGGGACTTGTGGGCATGGCCTCTGTCCTCTGCTGTCCTCTCTGCCCTTGGCTAGGCAGACCCCACAGCGAGGATCACAAGGCTCAGAGTTTGGGGGGGCCCTTTGGGAGTCTGGCATCCAACCTTGGAGGCCCAGAGAGGTGGGAGAGTGAACAAGACACCTGAAAGTGAGCACTGAGTGCCAAGTCCCCACACAGCCATTCTGAGTGCAGCTGGGAGGCGAAAAAGATCCTCGGAGCAGAAGCAGAGATGGGGTGGGGCTGACCACCACCAGCAGGACCCACCACACCAAGCATGTGCCTCATTCCCACGACTGCACGCAGTTCATGAGCAGGGCTCCCCGCGGACCACTTGATTGATGGGGACGCTGATGCTCAGAGAGGCTGAGTCACTCGCCCTTGTTCACACAGCAGATGACCAGCCAGTCTGGGCTCAGAGCTCAGCACTGTGAAAACGCACCCCCCAGCCAACAGCGGAGTCTCTTGCTAACCAGCGTCTGACTCAGTGAAGCCTCAGCCAGCAACAGGCGGGGACGGATTCGAGGCATATTTTATCCTCATTCCCTCTGTCCCTCTAGGCAGCTGGGGGCAGGCATCCTGCCCAGGACTCTCCTGCCAGCCCTGCCAGTCAGCTCCCAGCAATGGCCTCTTGGATCCCCCTTCTCCCCTGCCTCTGTCCCCCAGGACCTGCCTGGAAGAGGGACAGGTCAGATAGGCAATGCAGCAGAATGAGTCTGGACGTGCCCCTCTCCTGTGTGTACCCCGGGGCTGGTTTCCCAGCATGTCCAGCCCACCAACCTCGGGACACACTGCAGTCTCTGGCCTCCATCCCCCTCCCCGGGCGTCTTGCGGACTTTACAAAGCCAACCTCTCTGCCCTGGGCAGCTCTGAATGCAGGAAGCAGGCAGACGGCAGCTTCTGGCAGACCAGCTCTGCCTCTCACGGGCCCAAACCTGCTACCCAAGTTTCCCCGGCTACGCGGGATGGTGTCCACATACCCGGCATGGCCCCAGGTCCAGTGGGAGGTCAAGAGGCTGCTGCTGACCACGGATGCAGCAGTCTTAACCAACACTAGGTTCCTTTCTTTGAGACGTTTTCTCTTGGAAGCGTGGGGCTACCTGGAGCAGCTAGGTGGGGTGGGACTGGGGCACAGGGCCCATCTTGTCTCCCATGCTAGGGGAGACTGAATCAAGAGCGCCTGAGCTGGCTGCCCCTTCCCAGCCTGGCCTTCCATCTCAGAGGTCCTGGACAACATCCTTCATCCTCCATCCAGGGCTGGAGGCAAAGAGGGAGGGGAGAGGCACCGAGAGGCCCCCAGAGCTGTGGGGGACAGGGGTCCTCTGGCCAAGAAGGGCAGGAAACCCTTCCTGGCAGGGGAGCATCCAGGAAGCTCACTCACTCAGG
The DNA here is from genome assembly GCF_902686455.1 of Sciurus vulgaris. NCBI lineage: Eukaryota > Metazoa > Chordata > Mammalia > Rodentia > Sciuridae > Sciurus > Sciurus vulgaris. The sequence continues at coordinate 169,469,812 of NC_136465.1, read as the reverse complement.
GACTGTAGGAGCAAGGGGCTCCGGGACCTTCCTTCCTCACAGCAGGTCTTTGCGAGGGCAGGGGAAGCCACCCACCCCTTTTTACCCCAGCACCCCCTCCGTCTAGGCACAGAGAGGCTGCAGCTGGCTCACAGGCAGCGCCTCTTCCTCCCTGAGCAGGCTTCCCTTCATTTAAACAGACCGTGATTCTCCATCTCTGACACCAAAGGCTCCTAGCGCTAAATGGAGCACGTAGTAGCTCAATAAATCTCTTTCCTGGGATAAGTCAAGGGTCTAGCACCTAGGCCGACGCAGAGTAGGTGCTCCCCGAGTTTAATTCTCTCTGTAGATCGATAAAGTTGCCAGACGCTGAGCGCACACAGTAGGTGCAAAATCCTTGTAAGTTTTCCTGGCCGTGAACGGCTCCTCTGAGTCCCTACCCTTTCTTCCCGGCTGACCCACTTCACCCAGCTCCCCAGCTCTGCTGGGGTGACTGCCTCCTACCTGGGAAGGGCGGGCCGCCGGGCCTCTGGAACGGCTCGGAGGGCTGCCTGGAAGCGCCCGGGGGTGGGGAGAACCGCCTGCCGCTCCAGCCGCCGAGCCTCCCAGCGTCCGCGGCGGCTCCCGGGTCACTGCGCAGGGATCCTCCTCTGCGCGGCTCGGGGCGCCGGGCTGGGCGCGGCCGGCCGAGGAGGCGAGCAGAGCCGGGGCCCCATGGGTGGGCTCCGAGGGCGCAGCGGGGTCCGGGCGCTGGGCGGGCTCCGGCTCGCCGTCGCCGGCCCTGCCCTGCCCTGACCCGGGGACCTCCTGCTGAGCCAGGTGCCCGGAGGCTTGGGGACGTCGGATGCGGGGGGTCCCGGCCTGGGGCTCCGGGGTTGTGGGGGGAGGGATGAAGGGCCGACTCCGGGGCGTAAGGAGCGGCCCCCGGAGACTCCTTCGGGGATCCTTCGGGAGTGACTCTGGGTGCCTGCGTGGGTGCGCGTCCCAGGCCGGCGAGCCCGCCTTGGCCGCCTACGCTACCTTCTCCTCCTGCCCCAAAGGGGGTCGCCCGGGTGGGGACAGAGGCGCTGCCGGCTCGGCCGCGGCCTCCTGCTCAGCCCGCAGCTCTGCCGCTCTGCCGGGCTGGAGCGACGGCTCCTTTCTCCTTGCCAGGCGACACCAGCCGCCGAAGGAGGAGCAGGGCGCTCAGCTCCCCGCGCGTGTGGGAGGGGGCCTTGAACGCCGCCTCGAGGCTCCGCCGCTCCAAGTTAGCGGGAGCCCGGCGCCGCCTCCCACTGCACCTCCTTTCCCCGGAGGAGGAGAACTTTCTGCGGGGCTCGGCTCCTCCCTCCGTCCCTCTCCCGCTGGAGAACGCCCCTCTTTTCCCCGCAGGGCGATGCTGCGGGTTCTCCCCGAAGTGGTCGGAGCCCAAGCTCCCGATGGCGGTAGCGGCGCCCTCCCCCGCCCGGAGAGCGTCGCTCGGGGGCCCGGCCGCACAGCGCCCACCTGCCCCGCAGCCCGCGACCCGCGAGTCCAGCCGCCTGCGCCCGCGCCTCCCAGCTCCGCCAGCCCCGCCCGCGCGCCCCGCCCCCGCCGCGCCGGCCAATGGGCGGAGGTCGCGCGGCCGGGCTCCGCCCCCGGCCCGCCCGCGCCCACTCGGGCGCCGCAGTCTGCTGGCTCCGCGTGCCCAGGCGCGTGGGGCCGGGGCCGCGGGGACCGCCGGGGTTCGGGCGCGCGCACCGTGACCGGAAAGCGACGCGGCACGAGCCTCGGAGGCTGACGTCTGCGCACGCAGTCGGCCGCACGCCTGCCCCGGCCGCAGGTGACCCGCTGGGTCCTCAGCGGACCGCGACCGGAGGGCTCCTGGCCCCTCCCCCTACGGACACCCCCGGGACCCTCCCGAATGCCCCGTGCCGTCGCCTCTTTCTTGAGGCCGCAGTGCCAGCTGTGCCCGTGGACCGGCACATGGGCCGCGCACGTGCAGCCTTGGGGGCCCCAGGAGTCACCTTGAGCTAGCGCGACTGCATGGGAAGTCTGCGCCCCGGCGGGTCGGGGTCTGGGAGCGTGCGCCCAGGAGCCCTGCCAGGACTCCGGTGTGTCCCGGCCTCTTTCGCCGCGCCCCCTACCCCCACCCCGTGTTGGGGATCGAATCCAAACCTCGTGCTTGATAGGCAGGCACCCGACCACTGAGCTACCGCCCCCCAGCCCCCTTGTCAAGGCGAGGGGTTTGAACCAGGCCAGACGTCAGGGGTTCTTACTGTGCCATACCTACACACCACTTCTTAATATTTTCTTTAAAGCCAAGATCCACTCCCCCCCAACACATTTTTCAGAGACTCGTTAATATCACTACCTTAAATGGGAAACCAGTATGGCTTACCATAAATAGAAGGTACCAGTAGAATAGGCCCAATGGAAACAAAGCACAGCAACTGGATTCCTACTGGAATCGGTGGCCGGCCAGGCTGGAGACAAGCCCTCAGTCAAAAGGGTGACTGGCATGGTTGGGCCCCTTAGCACCCGGGCTGACTTTCCCTTCGTGTTATCAGGAGGCTTCAAAGAGAATGTTCTCTGTGTTTCATCCCAAACCCTGGGCCTGGGGGTGCCTGCCAGTCTCACCCTGCCTCCGGACCTAGCTCCCCACCTCATAGCCTGGCACCTGGGGGCACCAAGCCCAGGGTCCGGCTGCACTGGGTGAGAGATCCTGCCGCTGACCACCCAAATCTCTGCTCCTGAGTCTGTCCCAGGAAGTCTCTGGGCCTTGACTGGGTCAGGTATAAGATGGACATGACACTGCCGTGTCCACAGAGTGACAAACCTGCTAAAATGACCTTGACTTTGAGCCTGGCAGGTTGTTTGTCCCTGTCCCCTCTTAGGATTCTCCAGGGAGGCGAGCCAGGGAAGATGGGTGAGTGGAGGGGGGATGGCCAGTTGTGCAGGGGCCCCCTGCTGTGCTCCTTGACTGACTGGTACCCCAGTCTACACCTCGGAGGCGCTGGGGGATGTGTCCAAGGTCACCAGTTGGCAGGAGGCAGGATCCTAGTCTAGTGCTCTCTGCCCGTCCAGACTGGGCTTCTAGGGACTTGGTTCTGGCCCCAGAGGATTTGTGCTGGCTTGACGCAGAGGCTGTGAGCCTTGAGCTGGCTGTGAGCTTGGCACCTGGAGGCGGGGCAGGGTGGCACACTTCCCCTGGAAAGCTGGGGTCAAGAGGACGTGGGCCACTGGGCCAGCTCCCACCCCCTCGCAGGAATTGTGGCAGGTGGCCAGCTCTGAGCCGGCCCAGGAACCCATCACCCCTTCATCCGAGTCCTCTGCTCTGAGTGCCACGCCCCACTGGCCATGTCCCCATGCTGAGGGGAGCTGCAGGTGGCACTGAGATCCTGGGAGAGCCCCCTCTGCCTTCTGCTCCTCTCCCTCCAACCACTCAGTGCAGTTAATTAGCAGGTGCACCGAAGGGACTGTGCCCAGGGAACCTCGAGGCAACAGCGCAGCTCACAGGTCTGCCCCTGTTCCCGCCCTCCCCCGCTCCCTGGACCCCATTTGTCTTCACATGACCTTTGCTCTAGCTGCCTCCCTCACTGGGCTCCCCATCAACCCCCTTCCCCCACATAAACCAGGACCACTTAAACCTTTTTCTAAAAATGCCACCCCCTGCTCTAGAACTTTCAATGGCTCCCCATTGCTTAAGATATAAAATCTAAATTTCTTAGCCTGGCACACGAAGCCTCTCACCAGGATCTGATTCTCACCATGTCCTTGCCACTAGCCTTCATTCTGGCTAAATCAAACTACTACTGGGTCCTTAAAGAGGTCGGACTTCCCCTCCTCTGGGCTTGGTGTCCCATCCCCGGGGCCCCTTTCCTCTACCTCTGCCTGCCAAACTTCTGTACCTTTAAGGCACAGGGTTCACATTTCTCCCGGTGAGTTTTCTCCGGGCCTTTCTAACAGCGGAACCCCGTCCTCCTCGGGGCTCCCGTGGCCCCATGGCCCCGAAGCCTGGCTCTTTAAACCTGTTTCTCTGCCTGACAGCGAGCGCTACGCCGGCCGCCTCCTGGGAGTGTGGGGAGGTCGAAGACCAACCGTAAGGTGGCTGCGTGATGGGGCCTTGGTCCCGCCACTTCCTGTCCAGCTGGGTCACGTCTTGCCTCGCGTTTTGGACGCACCCTGGCCAGCCCGGCCACGAGCGAGCTCCTGGAGAGGAGCCTGAGCCCGATTTCTCTGAATTCCCACCCCACCAAGGGACGCGTCCTGCACGTGGTCGGGCTGTAAGAAACACGGAATTGTGCCCAACAGAGGGAGCCGCACGCCGTCCCTGGGAGACCAGGGCCAGGAGGCAGCGCAGCAGGCTGGGCCTCCCTGAGCCTCTTGGGCCTCACTTACTGAAAGGGAAACTGAGGCCCTGGGAGGCTAAAGCCAGGCAGCGGATCGAGAGGCTGATCTGGAGCCGAGTGGGGCTTTCCTGAAGGGTGGCCAAGACGCCTGCTCCGTTGTCCCACGGTGCCCGGCTGCTCCTGTGGAGCAGTGGCTCCTGACTCGGGCGCTCAGAGAACTCTAAAAAGACAAAGCCCAGGCTCCTCTGCTATGCCGACCCTGGTCGCTCCCCCCAGGCGACACTCCGCAGTCCAGGAGCTCAGCTCCCTGAAACGAGGCTCCCGGCCTGGCCGCCGCAATGACCGCACAGGGCCTCAGCCCGCCACCCTGGCACCTGGGTCCCCACCTCAGGGGCCCGCCCCCGCGTTGGAGCAGCACTGGCCAGGAGCGCAGGTGTGCAGCCCACCCTTGAGCTCACGTGGCGGGGCTTCCGAGTTTGCAGGCAAACATGGGGCTGGACCAAGGACAGCGTGCGCTGGCCACAGCCTCCACCCAGAGCCCGGCTCTGACTTCCTGCTGAACAGCCCCGTGCTGCATCTCTGCCTTGGCAGGCCTGGGACCTGAGTCAGCACAGAACTTGATTGGAGGTTGGTGGGTCACCAGCTGCACAAGCCCAACTGGGCCGGGGCACAGGACAGACACCTGTCAGGGTAGAAAACAGCTGGCCAGAGCAGAATGATGGCCTGGCAGCACAGAACCTGGCCAGACACCTCTCGGGGCAGAATGGCAAGGACAGAGGGGTGTCCCCAGGCCGGAGTTCAGCACCCTATGTCCTTCCTCTCATCCGACCACTTCTGCCTTAGGCTGCCCACGCAGGTGTCCTCCTGCCCCGACTCTGCACCATGAGACTCAGGATCCGAGCAAACCTCAACTCAATCAGGAGACTGAGTTCTAATCCCAGTTGGACCAGGAGATTGCTGTGTAACTCTAAAGAGCTGCTTAACCTCTCTGATCCCCACATACCAGCACTTTTTCCTCCTTTCCTCCTTATGCTGACCTGTAGCCCTGAGCCTGCCAGGCTCACTATGCCTCCTGGCCCCTGCCCAGGCCAGCACCTCTGCTGAGGGCTGCTCATCTCCAGGATGCTGGCACATGCCAGTTTTCCTTCTCCTCCCGCCTCTGGGAAGCCCCGGCTGCCCCCCTCCACACCCACGAAGCCAAGCTGCCTCCGAGGAGGAACCCCCTGCTGCTGAGTGCAGCCCTGTCTTGTCACTTAGTACTCCTGCAGCAAGTTAACTGAACAGATAACAGTGCTCCGCCACCTCTGTTTAATAAGAAGGTGGGGCCAGATGCCCTCCGAGGCCCATCTGAGTCCTCATGTCTGAGCTGGGTGAGTCCCTCTCCAGGTGACTCAGGTTGCTTTCCAGACCACGCGTATTGTTTATGCAAATTAGAGAAAGATGCCTTCCAGGGGGAAGAAAAAGCCCCACATCAGGGCTCACAGCCTGAACTGAATATGACCTGAATTTCCCTCAGCTGAGTGCCCTTGAGCAGTAAGCAACCTGCACAACCAGACAGGGAAGCCCTTTGTGACCTCATCTCCACCCTTGAAATGCACATGGGACAGTTTTGCAGGGAAACAGTGAAAGCCAAGAGGGCGTGATCACCTCACCTGTGTCCCACCAGGCTGGACCAAATGAGCGGGCAGCCGAAAAAGCAGCAGAGTGGACCAGGGCTTTCAGCTGTGCGAGGATCGTTCCTGTACCCCCACTTCCTGTGGACACCAGGCTGGTCTCAGAAACACATTTACCAGCCCAACCCCAGCGGGAGAGGTGTTAGGAGCTATTTGTAGATGAGGACTGTGAGGCCGAGAGGGACCCATGCACTGGACACCCGGCAGGGAAGTGGCCACCTGCACAGGCTCGGGCCTGCCTGCTGCGCTCTCAGCCACAGACAGCCAGGCTGCCATGCAGCCCAGGGTCCCACGGGTCCCCGTGAAGCAGACATGGCAGGGTTTTGTTCCCATTTTACAGGGGGCAGCTGAAGCTCAGAGCTGTTCAGTGGTTTGCCCAGCCACCTTGGCT